>NC_070603.1:120710802-121388302 GCF_027172205.1 Podarcis raffonei
ATATGTTCTCCTTTCCCCAGGAGTTGCTGAGAGAACAAGAGAGAATGAGATGAGGAGTCTTCAACCAGAAAACTTTGAGCTGGCGGGGTCACACGTTGCATTGCTCCAAAGCACTGAGACCAAGTCCAAATCCCGTGAAGAGCAGGAAGCCCCCAAGACCCAACCCATGTCGCCAGGCAGCCATCTTGGAGAGCAGCTGCTGGAACCAGTTCTTCCTGTGGGGCTGGAGAAGAACGCAGCCAACATAGGGACAGGACAGGAGAGCCAAGAGCTTTGCTCCGCATGTGGGAAGGTCTTCAACAACAGGGCAAGCCTGGTTAGACATCAGAGAATCCACAGCGGGGAGAAGTCACACACCTGCACAGACTGCGGGAAAAGCTTCAACAAGAGGTCCAACCTTATTACTCATCAGAGAATCCACACGGGAGAGAAGCCCTACCGGTGTGTGGAGTGTGGGAAAAGCTTCAGCCTGAGCTCCAGCCTCGTCCGGCACCAGAGGATCCACACTGGGGAGAAGCCCTACCAGTGCTCTGTGTGCGAGAGAAGCTTCAACCAGAAGCCCTCCCTGGTGGTGCACGAGAGGACCCACCGCCGTGAGAAGCCCTACAAGTGTTCGGTGTGTGAGAAGAGCTACAGCCACGCCACGAGCCTCATCGCTCATGAGAAGATCCACCGGGAGGAGAAGCCGTACTGGTGCGCGGAGTGCGGGAAAAGGTTCAGCTTCAGCTCTCAGCTGATCACCCACCAGAGGATCCACGCGGAAGAGAAGCCCTACAAGTGCTCCGTCTGCGGGAGAGGGTTCAGCCGCCCCTCCAGCCTCGTCGTGCACGAGAGGGTCCACACAGGAGAGAAACCCTACAAATGCACCGCCTGCGAAAAGGGCTTCCCCTCCAACTCGAGTCTGGTGAGGCACCAGCTCACCCACGTGGAAGAGAAGCTGTGTGCGGAATGCGGGAAAAGCTTCAGCCCAGCTTCCCGACTCCAGAGGATCCAGGCCGGGGAGGAAATGGCCAAGTGCCCGGGATGCGAGAACCGGTTCGACTCGAGTCCCAGTGGTTTTCCAGTGGCACATCTTCCCAAATGGAGGAAACCCGTTGGCAGACGAAACAGCAGTCGGCGTGATGACATTTGTATCGTAGATTCCGCAGAGGTGCAGCTGGAGGACGATGTTTTCAGCCAAAGCTCCCTGCCTCTGCATTATCACATTCACTACGCGGGGTGGGAATGAAAGCACCGTATTTTTCGCTCTATAAGACGCACCCGACCATAAGACGCACCTAGTTTTTAGAGGAGGAAAACAAGGGGAAAAAATATTCTGAATCAAATGTTGTTGAAGAGGAAGGAGGAGGATCAGGCGAAGGCATCACAAGAAGAGGCGCTGCTCAGCTCTCCCTCTCGCTGTGCTGGGTTCAGCAGAGCAGCGCAAAGCCTATTATTAATGAATTGATTTTAGAATGCTGTATTATTTTACTGTTCTAAGCCGTTCTAAGCCCGGCTTTGGCTGGGGAGGGTGGGATATAAATAAAATTATTTTATTATTATTCAGCAAAGCGGGAGGAACGCTCCCGCTTCGCTGAAGAGGCTTTGCGCAGCTATCCCTGAAGCCAGAACAGCAAGAGGGAGAGCTGTGCAGCCTGCATTCTCTCCATAAGACGCACACACATTTCCCCTTTTTAGGAGGAAAAAGGTGCATCTTATAGAGCGAAAAATACGGCAAGAGGGTTTTTTTGTGTGCGCTTGCTGTCTAGAGCTAATGTAGCCCAAAGCATCTGCCACGATGCCAGGTTGATGAAGATCTGTGATTGTAGGGGAGCAAGCGATGTATCTTTGGTCTTACTGTAAATATATTTAATTTTCAGGGAAATGTTCTTGGCAGTTGAGGGAGAAGGGAGGGGAATGTTTCCTCCCTGGAGAAATCTAGTTTGGCTTTGTTCTGGAGCCATTAAAATTGCCAGAGGAGTTGAAAATCCAACTTCTTGTTCTTCTGAAGAGAAGTTGCTATGTAAGAATGAAGATGCGTTTGAACTTTAGATTAATTTGGGAGCACACGTTTTTGTATGTATGAACACACACAAAATGTAAACTCGGCTTACTTTCTGCAGGGATAGCGCTGCAATCCTAAGGCCCATTCAAATGTGGTCCAGAGCCAAAATTCCCTTCAATTCCGACGTTCAAGTGGTGTGTATTGTTGTTTGTGTGGCCAAACCCATGCTCAAAGGGGGGGTCACATTGGGCTTCAGGAAAACCCCAAGTTTTGCAAAGCTGTAAGAATTTTTTTAGGGGGTGGGGGAAGCACAAAGGAAGGAGGGGTGCGTGTTCAGTGACCATTTGGGGGACAGGGAGAATGGAAAGGAATTGGAAACTGTCATGGCTTCCCCGCAAAGAATTCTGGGAAGTGTTGTGTGTTAGGGGTGGTCAGACCTGTTAGGGGAGACCCCTATTCTCTCTCCTAGAGCTATAATTCTCAGAGTGGTTTAACGGTCATTCCCTCTCCCCAGGGGATTCTGGGAATTGTAGTTCTGTGAGGGGTGCCAATGGCAGGGCCTGCAGTCTGACCACCTCATTAATGCCCTGTGATGTTGCCGAAATGGTGAGGTTTTTGTGTGTACGTGTACGGAACAAACTACAGACGCCCGTTAACCAATTCAAAGGCCTTTATTAAAAGGAGATCCAGAAGACACACAAAAAAAGCATTTAGAAATAAAAGGGAAGTCTCTAAACACAGGGCCACAATCCTGTTTGGAACCAGGGGCACATTGGCAAATCTAAGGCGCTGAGGGTGCCACGAAAAGGCCTATTTTACTGGAGACGATCATCAGAATAAAAAGCAAGAAACACCCTCAGTTAAAAAAACCCAAGACCCATAAAATCTAACATTGGGAGGAGCAGGAGGCTAGGTTAGCGCCCTGAGGGGCTGTCTGAGTGTCCCGTGATGCTTGTGGGCATATGGTTGGGGACCCACAGATCTAAAACATTACCCATGTCTTATAAATAACAAAAAAAAAAATTTCCTTCCAGTAGCACCTTAAAGACCAACTAAGTTAGTTCTTGGTATGAGCTTTCGTGTGCATGCACACTTCTTCAGATACACTGAAACAGAAGTTGCCGTCGTCGTCGTTTAGTCGTGTCCGACTCTTCGTGACCCCATGGACCAGAGCACGCCAGGCACCTCTGTCCTCCACTACCTCCCGCAGTTTGGTCAAATGAAGTTGCCAGATCCCTCTATATAGTGAGAAGGTGGGGAGGGGTATTACTCAGAAGGGTGGTGGGAATGGGTGATTGGCAGATAGCTGTGATGAGCCTGTTGACGACTCTTAACGACTGCAATAGGTCTTACAGGAAAAAGCAAGGGGTGAGAAGGTGAAAAATGGCTTTGTCATGTATAATGAGATAAGAATCCAATGTCTTTGTTCAGACCAGGTCTCTCCATGGTTTTAAGTTTGGTAATGAGTTGCAATTCAGCAGCTTCTCTTTCCAGTCTATTTCTGAAATTCCTTTGTAGTAAAACAGCTACTTTGAGATCTTGTATAGAATGTCCTGGGAGATTGAAGTGTTCTCCTACTGGTTTCTCTGTCTTGTGATTCTTGATGTCCGATTTATGTCCGTTTATTCTTTGGCGTAAGGTTTGGCCTGTTTGTCCAATATAGAGAGCTGAAGGACACTGTTGGCATTTCATGGCATATACAATGTTAGACGATGAGCAATTAAATAGTCCCGAGATGGTATGTGTGATGTTGTTGGGGCCAGTAATGGTGTTGTCCGGGTGTATGTGGCAGCAAAGTTGGCATCTGGGTTTATTGCAGGTGTATCTGAAGAAGTGTGCATGCACACGAAAGCTCATACCAAGAACTAACTTAGTTGGTCTTTAAGGTGCCACTGGAAGGAAAATTTTTTTTTGTTTTGACTATGGCAGACCAACACGGCTACCTATCTGTAATTATAAATAACAGTAACACTGATTAATTGTCCAGAGCTTCGCAGACACACTGCCAGTGATCGCACAACAGTCCTGTAAGGCGGGTCTGTATCATTGGCCCTCTCCTTACAAAAATATTGACTGCGCATGTGTGGACATCAGTGCTGACCAATGGCTACTTGCCACAGCAGCTACGCTCCACCTCCAGGGCTGGGAGAAATTATGCTTCTGAATGCTGGAAACCACAAGAAGGGAGTGTGTTGCTGTTGTGCTCTGGGGTCTGGCCCCTGTGAGAACAGGATTTTGGACGGGCCTCTGGGCTGATCCAGCAGCCGGAGTCTTCCTATGTTCTTACTTGTGTGTAAACGGGAAGGCGTTTGCACTCCTAAGGCTGCAACCCGAATGCCCCATGCCCCACTCAGTGGGGAGTTAGCCCCACTGAGTCCAACAGGCCTTACTTCCAAGCAGACATAGGATTGGGCTGGGATCTTTCAGATCCAAGCCTTCCTTGGGTCTGCCCCATTTTCGACTTTATCACAAGGACGCAGGAAGCTTACACTGAGCCAAACCACTGGTGAATCAAGCTCAGTGCTGTCTAAACTCACTAGAAGGATTTCAGAGATGACAGTCCCAGTTCTAGCTAGAGATGCTGGAGAGGGCCTTGGGGTCTTCTGTGGGCAAGGCCGATGCTCTAATCCAGCCTTTCTCAACCTTGGGTCCCCAGATGATTTTGGCCTACATCTCCCATCATCCCTAGCTAGCAAGGCCAGAGTTCGGGGATGACGGGAGTTGTAGTCCAACAACTTCTGGGGACCTAAGATTGAGAAACACTGCAAGACAAGAGCTGCAGAAGTATCTGCAGCAGTGGGGAGGGGCTATCTGTGATTGGATCTCCCTCTCCGAGGTGGGAGCTTACTCTCCTTATGAGGAACGGTTGAAGGATCTGGGTATGTTTAGCTTGCAAAAGCGGAGACTGGAGATATGATAGCCATATTCAAATATCTCAAGAGCTGTCACATGGAACACACTTGTTTTCTTCTCCTGCTCTGGAGGGCAGGACTCGAACCCATGGCTTGGAGTTGCAAGAAAGGAGACTCCGACTAAACATCAGGAAGAACATCAGGAAGAGCTATTTGACAGTGGAAGAGCCTCCCTCGGTCAGTGGTGTACTCTCATTCCTTGGAGGTTTATAAGCAGAGGTTGGGTGGCCACCTGTCATGGATGCTTTAGCTGAGATTCCTGCATTGCAGCGGGTTGGACTAGATGACCCTCAGGGTCCCTTCAAACTCTACAATTCTCTGTCTTGGGTGTGGGAGATGTGATGCATTCCACAGTCTCCGGGGTGCCCTCCCAGTGATCGGAAGGTTGCAATTAATATGATTGAGTAAGATTTCTCTAATGGGATAATGGCCCAAATATTAGAAGAAGAAGAAGAGTTTGGATTTGATATCCTGCCTTTCACTCCCCTTCAGAAGTCTCAAAGCGGCTAACAATCTCCTTTCCCTTCCTCCCCCACAACAAACACTCTGTGAGATGAGTGAGGCTGAGAGACTTCAGAGAAGTGTGACTGGCCCAATGTGGAGGAGCGGAGACGCGAACCCGGTTCCCCAGATTATGTGACTACCGCTCTTAACCACTACACCACACTGGCTCTATTATAATTATTATTAGGCACCTTTCTCTAACCATTGCAGCAGCAGGCTGGTGGCAGGACCCCAGAATTTGAAAGGAGGAGCAGGCACGTCCCGTTCAAGGTTGTGGTACGAATGGCACAGCGATGAGCCAAAATACGTGGAAACAAGTTTTGAAAACGAGGGCCGTTTCAAGTATACGTCCGACCGCTAGCCAGCGCACGTGCATAAATGAGACCCATCGGTGTGAACACGGGATGTTAAAAGAAAAAGAAAAAACAGGGGCTGTGGTGAGGAGGAGAGTATGGAGCAGCAAGGTGTCTCCCTCAGCCGCCAGGACTCCGCAGGGAAACGGCAAAGGCAGAAGGGAGGAAGAAGGAAGCAGGCAGAGGCAGAAGAAAAAGGCTGGGTGGATCTGCAACTTCTGCCAGCATCTCTCTCTAGAAGCAGCATAAACAGAAGCTGCAGTTTCCATTCCAGTTTTTCTTCTGCCGGTGTCTCCTGTCTTCGTTCCAGCTCCACTCACCCCGTTTTGCTCACATCTGGTGAGCAACTTCTTCTTCTTTGGGGCAGGAAGATGAAGACGCTTTAATCCATTTTGGTTTGGGTTAGCGCGTTATCTGGTTAAAGGTAAAGATCATGAAAACTGACTGTATCTTTGTACGCACCTGGTTATCGCTAAAGCAAAAATTTGGTGTTTTTGTCTTATTTTTAAAGTAAAGTTTAGTTGTTAATTAAAAAAAAAAGGTTTAGTTTCTTTCGTTTGTTTGATAAATAAAAACAATGTCCTTTATGACTGAGTATGAGTCTGTATTCAATAAACGTTCACCTTAAAATAAGTCTTTGGGTGCCCACCGTAACAAAATGTGCTGCACATGGTTATGTGTATATCCTTCAATTCACTGTAACGCATAGCTTAATAAGATGAACACGGAGAACCCGTCTTGCACATTCATGATAATTTGTGAACCTTGTGCTATCAGGGAAGCCCCACAAAATACCGCTTTCAATATTTATTGCGTCTGCAAAGATCACTGAGAACCACTGCTTCATTTCCCATCAATGCGTATCCTGTAATTTCCTGCTGATGCACAGTGATAAGAATATTTTACAGTACACTCCCACAACGAAACACCAGGGTTGTATTCAACCATGTTCTAGGCGCATAGAAATGAGCAAACCTAAGATAGCTGTGTCCATTAACCTCAGTAGGACAAGCATGGGCTTTGAGCCCTACTCAGAGCCGAGCCACTGGAGTTAATTAACCTAGTTAATTAATTTCAGTGGGTCTACTCAAGAGTAGGAGTTGGCCGACTACAACCCAATGTTTGGAGGGGCCTTAAATCAGCTGGGTTTCTCCTAGCAACTTCACCAGCAGTTGTGGGAGTCGAGAAGTAACTGCAGATTATCTTCTCCTAGATCAACCTTTCTCAACCTGTGGGTCCCCAGATGTTGAACTACAACTCCCATCTGTTAGTTTCTGTTTTGCCACTGTGCAGCTGCTTGGAGTCACAGGACTCTGTTTACATTCCAGAGATCTTCCAGGCTGTTGGAAGATTCACGAGAGACGGATGTGACGTTGGTGGTATCCTGTTCCTTTGTTGTTCAGTTGCTCTCTGCTTTCACAGAGAGAGGATGTATATTTCTTTGCTGTCTGCGTAGTAAGAAATAAAGCATAGCATGTAGCCATATATCTCATCACTTCCGCGTGCTGTTTTGGATTCTCTGCTGAATGTGCCTGAGGCCTCATCAAAGGCTCAGGTCGTTAATTATCATCAGAGGATGAGCTTTATCAGCTCGGTCAAACGGAGATTCCGACACCATCACCCCTAGCTAGCAAGGCCAGAGCTAAGGGATGATGGGAGTTGTAGTCCAACAACATCTGGGGACCCACAGGTTGAAACCTCTGTCCTAGATGAAAGCAGGCAAATTATTTCCCTTCCCCCGAAAATGATTTCTGGTTTGTTTGTTTTTGTAGAAAACCGGTCCCCTGTAGCATCCAGCCACGGTTTACCATTTTCCAGCACCACTGCAGTTCAACTAATAAATACCGGTAACCTTGCCGCCATGCAACCAAAGTCAGGAGGAAAACGCCACTGCAGACTGCCGGCAAACCACATTGCTAGGGGGGCAACCGTAGCCACCTTGAGATTCAAGGCAACATGGGGTGGAGTCCGGGCTTTTTACAGGGCTTTGCTGGGCGGAGGCTCCTCCCGGCGTCCAAGCACGTTCAGAGCTTCTCTCGTGTGGATCTTCTGGTGCCGGACGAGTACAGCGCGGTGAGAGAAGCTCTTGCCACAGGTGGCGCACTGGTGGGGCCTCTCGCCCGTGTGGACCTTCTGGTGGCGGATGAGGACGGCCCGGTCGCAGAAGCACTTGCCGCAGGTGGTGCACTTGAAGGGCTTTTCGCCCGTGTGGATCCTCTGGTGGACCATGAGGATCTGCCGCTGGCTGAAGCTCTTCCCGCACTCGGAGCAGGTGTAGGGCCTCTCCCCGGTGTGGACGCGGTGGTGCTTGACCAGCTGCGAGGACGTGTTGAAGGACTTGTCGCAGTCGGGGCACTTGAAGGGCTTCTCGCCCGTGTGCGAGCCCTCGTGGATCATGAGGCTGGAGCTGCGGCTGAAGGCCTCGCCGCACCGCGAGCACTTGTAGGCCTTCTCCCGCGTGTGGACCTTCTGGTGGTTGAGGAGCTGGGTTTTGCGGCTGAAGCTCTTGCCGCACTCGGGGCAGCTGAAGGGCTTCTCCCCCACGTGGATGCGGTAGTGGCGCGTGAGGTCCGAGCTGACGGTGAAGCGCTTCCCGCACTGCGAGCAGCTGTAAGGCCTCTCGCCCGTGTGCGTCCTCTCGTGCGCCACCAGGGTGGACTTCAAGCTGAAGCACTTCCCGCAGTCCTGGCACATGAACGGCTTCTCGCCCGTGTGAGTCCTCTGGTGCGCGACGAGCACCGTGGTGCGGCTGAAGCTTCTCCCGCACATGCCGCACACCTTCTCCCCCCGACTCCTGCGCCTCCTCTTGACGACGACCGCTTGGCCCCGTTCCCCGCTCTCTCCTAAACAGGGGGAGAACACGTCCCCTCTGGGCGCCAGGGACTTTTCCCGCCTTTTTTCTGATCCCTCGTGGCTCGCAGAGACTTCTCCCCCTTCTTGGGGCCAGGAGAGACCTCCCCACGAGGCCCCACAGAGTTTGACCAGCTCGGTATTTTTGAGGTGGGGTTTCTCCTCTTTGCCCTTGGTGATCCACCCATCGCCTGCCAGGAATACAGAGAATTTATTCATTTAAGCAGTGCTTTTTCTCTGGGGGGACGCTGGGGTATGCATACCCCAAAACATATTGTGAATCTAAGTTTGGCCCCATTGAGGGGCAGCATTTTAATATGAGTAGGAAAATGAGAGTACAGTCACACCTCATGTTACGTTAGCTTCAGGTCGTGCGTTTTCAGGTTGCGTTCCGCGGCGACCCAGAAGTACCGGAAAGGGTTACTTCTGGGTTTGGCCACTTGCGCATGCGCAGACGTACAAAATGACGTCAAACGCATGCACAGAAGCGGCAAATCGCGACCCACACGTGTGCAGACGTGGGTTGCGTTCTTTTCAGGTTGCGAACGGGCCTCCGGAACGGATCCCGTTCGCAACCAGAGGTACCACTGTACCCCTAGACATTTCTTTTTTGGAAAAAAAACACTGCATTTAAGTGATTTATATGCCACGCCATATTTCAAAGAAATCTCTAAGCGGTTTACATCATAGATACAAAAAAAAAAAGCCACCCCACAATTCTTTTAAAAATCCACATTTCAGAGCAGAACAGAACAATTAAATACAAATGAATAGATTAAATTCCCCAGATGTGGAACGCCTTCACTAGTGAGGTGAGCCTGTCTCCTTCAATATTAACTTTCAGGAGGAATTTGAATACACTTCTCTTTTCCCAGGCATTGGGCGGTACTCTTCCCGGCAACCTCAAGATCACTGGAGGAGGTTTTTAATTGTAACTGACTTTAGAACATTTTGAACTGCAACTGCTTTTCAATGTTTTTAATTGTTGTTTCTGGAACGGTTCGATCTTTTTAAAAATATTTCTTCACTATGCTTGTGTTTCTAAATCGTATTACAGTGGACGCCCGGGTTGCGAACGTGATCCGTGCGGGATGCACGTTCGCAACCCGCAGCGTTCGCAACCCGCAGTGGTGAGTCTGCCCGCGTTTGGGTTGCGATTTAGCGCTTCTGCGCATGCGCGAATGCTGAAACCCGGAAGTAACCCATTCCGGTACTTCTGGGTTTCGGCGCGTCCGTAACCTGAAAAAACACAACCTGAAGGTAACCCGAGGTATGACTGTAACCCGTAACTGTAACCTGTAACCCGAGGTATGGCTTTATGTGTTCGCTGCACTGATCCCTTTGTAGAGGAAGGGTGGAGTATTAATTCAGTTAACAACAACAACAACCCTCTTCAACATCTAAACTAAGACATCCCCTTAAACATATAAGACACCCTCTTAAACATATAAACATAAAACATAAAACAACTAACATATGGGGACCATAATAACCACTAGAAAATCCAATGGCAACTGCTGCCCATTGCAGCTGATAGTGCAAAATGCAGGGAGCCCAACAGCAGGTGGCGCCACCCTCCTATGGCTTAGGCAAACCAGCCCTCCAAATGTTTGAGACTACAATTCCCATCATCCCTAGCTAACAGGAGCAGTGGTCAGGGATGATGGGAATTGTAGTCCCAAACATCTGGAGGGCCAGAGTTTGCCTATGCCAGGCTTAGAGGGCCATATTTGGCCCAGAGCCTCAGGTTCCCGTGTACTGTGAATCCCAAACGCTGGGTAGAAGAAGTCACAGGAGACAAAAGCCACCTAAGGAAGATGGGACCATAAAGAGAAACCCACCTCCCAGTCTAGGGGAGCTGGTATCGGCACAGCCCTCCTGCTTGACCGTGGAGCAGAGTGGCGTCTCCTCAAGGACGGGCAGAGGCGGCTCAGCCGCAGGGAAGTTCAAACCCACCTCCTGGATCAGCGCTGAACCCTGAAACGAGAGCAGAAAGGATCTTCTTGAGGACAAAGGGATTTGGAGAGGGAGAAAGTGGTGGTCTCCATTATCTCGCCAATCCTCTCCCCAAGGAAGCTTCCCAGTGACTGTAGTGGTCAGGGGTGGTGAACTAGGATCTGGGAGACCAGGGTTCAAATCCCCGCCCAGCCATGAAGTGTGCTGGGTGAGTCCCAGTAGGACTATAAGTTTGAAGTATCATCAGCCTGCTTTCAATAAAACACAGCTTCCCCCAAAAGAATCCCTGGCAACCAGGGATAGTGCGTATATTTTTCACTCAGGTCCACGTCAGTTAATTTAGGCGGGAAACCCTAGGCTGTTGTTGTTACAATGTGGACAGCCGGCTGCCTATAAAAGCAGGTCGGCTGAGCTGTTCAGTTCAGTTCCAGCTTACTTACAAAGAACTACTTGGAGACATCTCTGTTTCGCCTGATATGTCCACCCACTACTTAATACTGGCAACAAAGGTGGGATAGGATGAACATCAGAGCACAGCTAGATTCGGACACTCACTGAGCGAAATCACTGAACAGAACCCAATTCAGAGCTGACCATTCTGGCTAGAGCACTGTGTTCCATCCATCGCCCTCCACGTCGGCATCGGAACCATGGCTTCACTCGTGCCTCTACCGCCATTTGCCCCAGCCTCTGAATCACGGGACTCATACCTCGCTTGGTTTGCCTGCTTCCTCCAAGCCAACAAACTGATGGAAGGGTCAGAGGAGCGTAAGCGGGGCCTATTCCTCAGCCTCTGTGGGCCCGAGGTGTTTGAGACGGCCCGAGTTTTGGTAGCGCCACTCGCAGTCCAGGCAGCGCCGTGGGACATGCTAAAAGAGAAGCTTAAAAACTGCTATATGACACTACATGACAGGGGTCACCTACACACTCAGCATCCTCAGGAGCTCCCAGGATCCTTTGGGGGAAGTGATGACTACCAATTATTTTCCAGGCCCAAGTCCAAGTGCTGGTTTTGACCAATAAAGCCTTAAAATCGCTCAGGACCGCAATACCTCTTTCCATATGAACCTACCTGGACATCTTCTGGGGCCCTTCTTCGTGTGCCTCCTCCTCAAGAGGTACGGAGGGGGGCAACACGAGAACAGGGCCTTCTCTGCAGTGGCTCCCCGTCTGTGGAATGCTCTCCCCAGGGAAGTTCGCCTGGTGCCTTCATTACACAAATTTAGGTGCCACGCAAAAATGGTCCTTTTTAACCAGGCCTTTGGTTGACCTGATTGACATCCTATACCCTTTAAAATGTTGCTCTTTTGGGGGTGCGGATTGTTATTGGGTTCTTGATTTTATTCTGATTATATATGTTGTGATCTTTTCTGTGAGCCGCCCTGAGACCTCAGGGTATAGGGTAGTATATAAATTCAATTAATAATAATAATAATAATAATAATAATAATAATAATAATAATAATTGCTCAACCAATCCGGGAACTGTAGCTCTGTGAGGGTAACAAGGGATACCTACAAACGCTCGGCAACTTCAAGAGCTCCCAGGATCCTTTGGGGGAAGTCATGACTGTGGAACAATATGGCTTCAAATGTGGAGTGCAGATGGGGGCCTTTCGGCCTGGCCCAACTTCAGGGCTCTCGTTGTGGTCAACAAACCCAAGGGCCAACGTATGAGGTCTTCACAACTCATCCTTGAATAGCAACCCTAAACGTTCTCACCTCCCGTTCCGTTTCGGCCGCCTCCCGCCGTCTCAGTAAAAAGCCTTCGGCCAGGGCCACCGCCTGGTCACAAGTCTGAGGGCAGCCATCTTTGACCCAGCCCTGAAGCTCCGAGGGCAAGATGGCCAGGAACTGCTCCAGGATCACCAGCTCCAAGATCTGCTCCTTGGAGTGCTTCTCTGGCTTCAGCCACCGGTGGCACAGGTACCAGAGGCGACTACAGGCCTCGCGGGGACCTTTGGCCTCCTGGTAGCGGAACTCCCGGAAAAGCGTCCGCTGCATATCCATGGCGACCGAATCGTCTCCCAGGAGATCCTCCGTCGCTTCCCAACAATCCTCCATCTTGACGGCGGCAATCTTTGTGGCGTCCCTTGGAGCTTCTCTGCCAAGGCCCGACAGCCTGCCAGACCTCCGACAAGTGCTCGCCACTCCCTCAAAGGTGGCCAGGAAAGTTTTGGGATCATCCCGAGGCAGAGATCCCAGCAAGGAAGGGTTTCCCCATCCCAAGCAAGGGAAACGTGTTCCTTTCACGTCTTCTGGATGTTTGCATGGCTTCCCGCCTGACTCGCCCATGACCAGTTCCGGGGCCTCCCTTTTCAGGAAATCCTGGTTGTTCCCAGCCTTGGCTTCGTGAGAGGATCTTCCTGATCTCTCTACTGCCGCTTTGGGATCATGGTCTGTTCGGTTGCTCTCTTCCCGGTGCTCCTTGGCCTGGATCTCCCGTTGGAGCAGAGATCGGAAGCAGAGATCAACACTTGGAGTTCTTCCCTTCTCGGCCGCCATTTTGGATCTTCAGCTCAGCATGGCTGTATTGGGGGTAAATGGCTATTTAACGGGAAAGGTCACCCCAAAAGGACTATAATCTCCCCTGGGGCATTTCTTTGTGGCGATGGAGAACAGGGATCTCTCGACAAAATGCAGCGTTTCATAAGAAGAACTGGCGAGGAGGGCTTCCCCTGAGAAAGAGACAGAGATTCAAAAAGACAAGGATGTAAGAGTATAGAGATGAAGTTTTGAACTTTGCCATCTTGGTTGCTTAAAACAACAACTCATCTTCCCTCCCCATCCCTTTTTCCTTTTGTGTCGTGTCTTTTAGATTGTTAGCAGGATGGAGGGGACTGTTCAGCTGGTTTGTTAATTTGATCCACAAACTGCTCTGGAAAACTTTTGGATGCAGAGCAGGGGGAAATGCTTTAAACAAACAAACAATTTAGTGTACTTTCCCAGCTGACACAGCTACAACAATATATTAATGGAATCCTAGAAGAATATAGCCTCGAAAGATTCCATCAATGGTGTCTCCAAAATTTTTTACACATCACTTGGGAAGACAAGCGAACTAATATCAGTGTACTGGAAGAAGCAAATATCCCCAGTGTCGAAGCAGTGATTCTTCAACATCAACTTCGTTGCACTGGTCATGTTGTGCAGATGCCTGATGATCGTCTTCCAAAGCAACTACTCTATTCCGAACTTAAAAATGAAAGCGTAATGCCGGTGGTCAACAAAAGAGGTTGAAAGACTGTCTCAAGGCAAATCTTTAAAAATGTAGTATAAACACTGACAAATGGGAAGCACTGGCCTGCGAGCGCTCCAGTTGGAGAACAGCCTTTACCAAAAATGTCATGGGCTTTGAAGTCGCTCAAACTCAGGACGAAAGGGAGAAACGTGATAAGAGGAAGGCACGCTTGGCAAATCCTCACCGTGATCAACTCCCACCCGGAAACCAATGTCCCCACTGTGGAAGGACGTGTGGATCCAGAATTGGCCTCCACAGTCACTTATGGACTCAATGTTAAAACCGTGTTTATGGAAGAGAATCTTACTCAGCTACGAGTGATCGCCAAAGAAGAAGACTGTTTATACCCCACAAGAAACTAAAAGCAGTGTAGGCACATAGGATAGAAGCTGTGCTATACCAAGTCATACTATTAGTCTATGTAGCTCAGCGCTGCGTACACGGACTGGCAGCAGCTCTCTGGGCTTTCAGACAGGAGATTCCTGCATTGCAAGGGGTTGGACTAGATGACCCTCGGGTCCCTTCCAGCGCCACAACTCCATAATTATAGTGTCTTAAAGGGAAGCCCCCCTCCCCACAACTCATTTTCTCCCCTCCTGCTGTTTGCTATTCCAAAGCCTGCTGCATTGCAGTGGGTTGGACTAGATGACCCCGGGGTCCCATTCCAACTCGACCCTTCCCGTAAAATTAAAAGCAGGCATCCTAAAAAGCAGGTAGCAGACAGACAGGGTAGTTCAGTGGTTCTCTGCTTGAAGCAGGAATTCAGGGAGCTGCCTTCTTATCAAGTCAGACCGGGAGCCCAGTGATGCTGAGCACAGGTTGGCAGCAGCTCTCCAGGATTACAGACAGGATGCATTCCCAGCGCTACCTAGAGAAACGGAGGCTTGAATCTGGACTCCCCAGGACCTCTCCAACCCACTATCCTTCCCCTAAACGTTACTGACCCATCCAGAGCACTGACACCCCTTTGAGATCCTCCTTTCAACCGGAGGTGCTGAGCCCCGGATTCTCCTGCAAATCGGTCTCAACGAGACCTGCGGCACCGGCAAGCTGCATCTGCCAAGAAAAAAAACCCCTCTCGGGCGCATTCACACGCGCACGCATGCAAGTCTTGCGCGGGGTGGGGGGCGCACGCCACCAGCTCCTTGCAGCCCCACCAGGCGGGTGCACGGGCGCCTCGCCCCCTTACCACCGCCGGTTCCCCGGAGCCAAGCAGAGAAGCAGGAGCAGCAGCAGCGGGGGAAAAGGGCCGGTCTCTCTGCAACTCTCGCCCACAAAAGAGGGAGGAAGAGCGCGCGCGCGCAAACCTCCCTCTCCAGTTCCCAGCGATGGCTCCTCCGGCTCCAGTCTGGGAAGAACCACCTCGCTCGCCCGTTTAACCCTTCCCTGGACCTTAAAAAAGACACACACGCAGCAAATAAATAAATAAAGGAAGAAATGAACAAAGGCGAGACAGTGCCATCTGTCTCCAGCTGCTGCTGGTCTTTGGTTTCCCTGGCAGGGCGCCTGGGAGCGCACAGCAACTGGCTTGGGGTTTTTTTTTGTGGGGTGGGGTTGGAGAGGCAGAAATTTGACAGGTGCAGCTCTGTGCGTGCACTGGAGAGGGTGGGGTGCAAGGATGGGAAATGCAGAGGGTCTTTTTCCCGGGAGGGGGTGACTCGGCGTGGAAAGGCAGGGCTCGGCGCTTGCAATGCGCACAGCGGCAAAAAATGGACGGAAGCGCAGCAAGAGCGCGTTGCCAACTTTCTCGCCCCGGCGGGGCTCTTGTGTCCTATGGGGAGGGAGAGCAGGATAAAGCAGGAGTAGCGAGAGCGAGTTGTTTCCCCTCCCCACCCCTTGTCTAACCTACATCTCTCTCCCTGCTTTCTTTCCCCTTCATCCTCAAGGTGTTTTATTCATTACTATTAATTTGTTAATCCCCCGGTGTGTTTGCGTCTCACTTGAGCTGGAACTTGGAAACAAAGAGACACGTCTTCCTCTGCTGTATCGAAAGCTGCGACGAACGGAGAACCCAAAACTTTTGTGGGGGTGATAATAATAAATAATAATAATAATAATAATAATAACACACACACCCAAATAATAATAATTATTAATTTATTAATACCCTGTCCATCTGTAGTTATGTGGGGTTTTTAATATGTTGTAAGCTGCCGTGAATGGGACGCGGGTGGCGCTGTGGGTAAAACCTCAGTGCCTAGGACTTGCCGATCGCATGGTCGGAGGTTCGAATCCCCGCGGCCGGGTGCGCTCCCATCGTTCGGTCCCAGCGCCTGCCAACCTAGCAGTTCGAAAGCACCCAACGGGAAGGTAAACGGCGTTCCGTGTGCTGCGCTGGCTCGCCAGATGCAGCTTGTCACGCTGGCCACGTGACCCGGAAGTGTCTGCGGACAGCGCTGGCTCCCGGCCTCTAGAGTGAGATGAGCGCACAACCCTAGAGTCTGGCAAGACTGGCCCGTACGGGCAGGGGTACCTTTACCTTTACCTTTAAGCTGCCGTGGCACTGTGGGTTAAACTACAGAGCCTAGGACTTGCCGATCAGAATGTCGGCGGTTCGAATCCCCGTGACGGGGTGAGCTCCCATTGCTCGGTCCCTGCTCCTGCCAACCTAGCAGTTCGAAAGCACGTCAAAGTGCAAGTAGATAAATAGGTGCCGCTCCGGCAGGAAGGTAAATGGCGTTTCTGTGCGCTGCTCTGGTTTGCCAGAAGTGGCTTAGTCATGCTGGCCACATGACCCAGAAGCTATACAGCGAGATGAGCGCCACAACCCCAGAATCGGCCACGACTGGACTTAATGGTCAGGGGTCCCTTTACCTTTAAGCTGCCTTGAGCATAGTTTTAACTTTAGAGAGGCGGCATACAAATAAAATTATTGATTGAATGAAACACCACTCTCTTCACTATTCACTGCCTCTTTCGTAGAATCTTAAGAGCTAGAAGGGACCCGAGGGTCATCTAGCCCAACCCCCCCCACAATGCAGGAATCTCGGTTAAAGCATCCATGACGGATGGCCACCCAGCCACTGCGTAAAAGCCTCCAAGGAAGCCCACAACCTCCCGAGGGAGACTGTTCCACTGCCGAACATCTCTTACTGTCAGAAAGTTCTTCCTGATGTTTATCTTCTTCCTTGTAGCTTGAAGCCATGGGTTCGAGTCCTACCCTCCAGAGCAGGAGAAAACAAGCTTGTTCCCTCTTCCATGTGACAGCCCTTGAGATATTTGAAGATGGCTACCCCATCTCCTGTCATTTCCTCTCACACTCAAGGACTCAAGGGCATCCTGATCAAATTTGCAGATGACACCAAACTGGGAGGGGTGGCTAACACCCCAGAGGACAGGATCACACTTCAAAACGACCTTGACAGATTAGAGAACTGGGCCATAACAAACAAGATGAACTTTAACAGGGAGAAATGTAAAGTATTGCACTTGGGCAAAAAAAATGAGAGGCACAAATACAAGATGGGGGACACCTGGCTTGAGAGCACTACATGTGAAAAGGATCTAGGAGTCTTGGTTGACCACAAACTTGACATGAGCCAACAGTGTGACGCGGCAGCTAAAAAAGCCAATGCAATTCTGGGCTGCATCAATAGGAGTATAGCATCTAGATCAAGGGAAGTAATAGTGCCACTGTATTCTGCTCTGGTCAGACCTCACCTGGAGTACTGTGTCCAGTTCTGGGCACCACAGTTCAAGAAGGACACTGACAAACTGGAACGTGTCCAGAGGAGGGCAACCAAAATGGTCAAAGGCCTGGAAACGATGCCTTATGAGGAACGGCTAAGGGAGCTGGGCATGTTTAGCCTGGAGAAAAGGAGGTTAAGGGGTGATATGATAGCCATGTTCAAATATATAAAAGGATGTCACATAGAGGAGGGAGAAAGGTTGTTTTCTGCTGCTCCAGAGAAGCGGACACGGAGCAATGGATCCAAACGACAAGAAAGAAGATTCCACCTAAACATTAGGAAGAACTTCCTGACAGTAAGAGCTGTTTGACAGTGGAATTTGCTGCCAAGGAGTGTGGTGGAGTCTCCTTCTTTGGAGGTCTTTAAGCAGAGGCGTGACAACCATATGTCAGGAGTGCTCTGATGGTGTTTCCTGCTTGGCAGGGGGTTGGACTCGATGGCCCTTGTGGTCTCTTCCAACTCTATGATTCTATGATTCTACATGCACAATCTTCCACCCATCATCTGTGTCTCTCGAACTTATATGCTGAGCCCACTAGGATCTCTCGCTTCCTTTATGGGATAAAGCAGACACTAGTCTCTGTTAGCCGATGCTGCAATAAATGGGTTAGCATTAGCCTTTCAAGTGTCACCGGACACTTTGCAGAGCGTAATAATAATCCTATAATAATTTATTACTTACACCCCACCCATATGGCCGAACCTCCCCAGCCTTGGCAGCTTCCAACAGGATATTAAAAACACAATAAAAGATCAAACATTAAAAACTTCCCTAAACAGGGCTGCCTTCAGATGTCTTCTAAAAGTCAGATAGTTGTTTATTTCCTTGACATCTGAAGGGAGGGTGTTCCACAGGGCGGGCACCACTATCAAGAAGGCCCTCTGCCTGGTTCCCTGTAACCTCACTTCTAGCAGGGAGGGAACCGCCAGAAGGCCCTCGGAGCTGGAAATCAGCGTCCAGACAGAACGATGGAAGTGGAGACGCTCCTTCAGACTTCAGGTATACTGGGCCGAGGCCATTTAGGGCTTTAAAGGTCAACACCAACACTTTGGAAACATACTGGGAGCCAATGCAGGCCTTTCAGGACCGGTGTCATATGGTCTCGGCGGCTGCTCCCAGTCACCAGTCTAGCTGCCGCACTCTGGATTAGTTGCAGTTTCCGGGTCACCTTCAAAGGTAGCCCCACGTAGAACACATTGCAGTAGTCCAACTGGGAGATTACCAGAGCACGCACCACTCTGGCAAGACAGTCTATGGGCAGGTAGGGTCTCATCCTGCATACCAGATGGAGCTGATAAACAGCTGCCCTGGACACAGAATTGACCTGTGCCTCCATGGACAGCTGTGAGTCCAAAATGACTCCCAGGCTGCGCACCTGGTCCTTCAGGGGCACAGTTGCCCCATTCTGGACCAGGAAGTCCTCCACACCAGCCTGCCCTCTGTCCGCCCAAAACAGTGCTTGTGTCTTGTCAGGAATTAACCTCAATCTGTTAGCCACCATCCATCCTCCAACCACCTCCAGACACTCCAGAGCACCCTCAAGACTGCAAGAGGTCTCTGCCCAGAGTGCCGGACCCAAGAGAGAACTCGACCACTTCAGCAGGTAGAAATCAGGCACCAGAGAAGAACTTCAGCACCTCAGTCCCAGCCTTAAACGAAGAGGAGCCAAAGGAAAACCTCACAGAGACAGGTCCTGTTATTAGGCACTTCTTACATTTTTCTTTAATCAGTTTCTATCGTATACAATACCCTCTTACTGTTATAACGAGGACAGGATGTCGTCAAGTCTCCGGAGTCAGAAATTGAGAGGACTGCGCCCCCAAAGAACAATTCAATGAAGAATTGTTTCCTCCCCCATCCCACCACAAGAAAATAATAATCTACCCACTACTAGTCAATGCACATGCAGAGAACTCCAACAGACTCCTTGCTGCTTCAACTGTCTATCTAGATGCGTCATCCGTTCAGCCGAGTGCATAGCTTCAAAGACGAGGATTCTGAGAGAGGCGGGTTCACTGGCATCCCATAAATGCGGAAGTTTTCGATCGCCAAGCCAAGAGCTTTTACAGCAAGGAGGTACACACAAACAATTTTGGGTGGCCCTTCAGATGATGGATGGTGGACTCCAGATTATCCTGTTTTGGAACTGCCTGCTGGGAGTTCGAATCCAGAAAATTCCTTTGGTGGGATTTAATCTTTTTCCCCAAGGGACTCCTGTGTGGGGTCCGCCATTTTGGAGATGGCTTGTTGGGCCTCTTTCGGCCTGTTCACCATCCGCAGCAAGTCTGTCTTGATGCAACGTTCAGAGAGGTTTTGTTATTTCCAGTTTTTGGCATTCGGGCTTCTGTGTTATTACAGAATGGCTCAGGATCGTTTGAGGAGGTATGGAGTGGGGTTCACCTCACAAGTCCCCACAGTGGAAGCTCGGTGCAAGGACTTCTGCTTGCGCAACAGGAGTTCCCCTCCCTCCACACACCCCAAAATTGACGGGGTGTGTTTGTGTCAGAGCAGCATGTGGCAGGAGGAGAGGCGGGGAATCATTCCGACTGGCAAAATGGAATTCTTGAACGATGAGAAGAGTGCAACAACCCTCCCTTAGTACAACGTAGCAATAAGTCATTGGTTCCGTTAGCATAAGGATTTCTGCTGGAGCAACAAAACTCCTGCCCTCCTCCTCTTTCCATGCACCCCTTAAATCTGTTCTGGAGTTCCCTCCCCCTGGGCAACCCTCAAAAGCAGATTTAGGAAGCTTGCGGGACAGAAAATGTTGGATAACCAGCCACATATAACCAACATGCCTAAGTCTAATTAGTGCATGAAGGGGTTAAGACCATAGAGTAAGCTGTCCTGCCAGGCTTAGCTGACCTGGGGAGGATATAGGGAATCAAGACTATTGTTCACCTACCTGAGAAGCTCAGCATGTGAAAAGGCTAGAGCTGGTTCTTGCAGCTCAACCGCATGGCTTTCACAAGCCACTCTCAAGTTCCTATACCAGACAGATGCCAACGACTCTGCCGCCAGCTCAACTACATGAATCTGACCTTTGGAGAATTGGTAACTAAACCAATTTTTAACTTACCCAATGTGTACCTTTTCCTATGCTGGAGAAAGAGGGAAACTTTGAAAAGAAACTTTACAAAGGGGATGTTTTGGAACTCCGTTGGAAGGGTATACTTTAAAGGTTCTCTCACAAAAGAGTACTTGTCCCTAACTTGGATCTTGGCATCCAGGAAGTTCCATTGTGCAAATGTAAATCCTTGTGCTGCTAGAACGAGGGTGCTGGATTCCACCCTGGTTCACAGCAGCTGCCCTCAGCCTCTCACCCACCAGGTGCTGTTGGACTACAACTCCCAGCCAACGAGGCCATTGCGATCCAAAACATCTAGTGGGCAAGAAGCCAGGGTTGCAGGAAGGAGGCAGGATTAGACCTTCTTATTCAGACTGTAGACACAGATGAAGCTGACCCCAGGCTGCTGTCAGGGCAAACTGTACTTTTAGCACTGCTTTTAAACATGATTTGATGTATTTTAACTTCAGCTTTTAACCTGCTTTTTTTTATTTGAAGTTAATTATGCCTGTTTTAAATGCTGCAAGCCACCAAGTTTGGGGGGAAAGCAGGATAAGAATACATTAGATCTTCATCATAATAGAAAGAAGAGGAAGAGAGTGGTACCTCGGTTTTAGAACGCCTCCGTAGTTGAACGTTTCGGAACTCGAACGCCGAAAACCTGAAAGATAAACGCCTCGGTTTTTGAGGCTTCCGCTTTTTGAATGTTTCAGAACTTGAACGGATTTCCGGAATGGATTACGTTTGAAAACCGAGGTACCACTGTAATAATAATTCACTTTGGCAGGGTCAGCCAACATGGCAGTTGAGGTCCTACCAGCCTGAGCGGCCACAGTTGCAAATGGTCAGCATTGATGGGCACTGGAGACCGATAGCACCCTAAGAGCCAGGTGTTCCCCATTCTTAATTTTACCCCACTGAAGCTTGGGGGGCCAGTCTGTGGTGTCCAGCCAGGTGGGAGTGGGGTGAATGTGTGTTCTTCCCCTACTCAGAGGCGGGGGCATGGGAACCTGCCACCGAAGCCTCATAGAGGGGTTTGCCATGGGGCCATACTAGCCTTTACTCCCCTCATCGCTGAACGCCGGCCATGCTGATGAGCACTGGGAGGACAGAACATCTGGAAGACGGCATGTTGCGGAAGACGATATGTGTGCATGCAGCTATGGACTACCGTGGGATTAATCTTGGATGGCAAAGCTGCAGCATTCTAAACTGCAGGTGTGGAGGAACCGTGGTTTGAACCAGAAATGGGGGGAGTTGTGGGCCGTCAGATTTAATGGGAAATGCATGGTTACCCGACCCATTGGGGGGCGGAGAGGTGAGTTTCCGTGAGCTTTAGGCTCACAAGCATCCCCTTTTAAGTTCTGGAGATGAGAAGCATCCACTTCGGTTCTGGAACAAAAGCAAAAGATCTCTGCTTGGGGAAACCATGGTTTGCTTGTTTATATCAGGAATGGGGGAAAGCTGTGGCTCTCTGGATGTGGCTTGGCCACATCTCCCATCATCCCTGACCGTTCCGGCTGAGAAGGATGGGCGATGGAGTACAGCAATATCTGGAAGGAACCACTTTGAATACAGCTAGAGGAAACCAGCTAGAACAGTCTATGCTAAAAACTGGAGAGAGGAATCCCAAGAACAACGGCTGCAGAAGCGGATAGAATTTGCAGGACTGGCTAATATGACGGCCGAAATAAGGAAACAGGATGACAATTGGATAAGGGACGAGTGGGAAAGCTTTGGAGAAGATGATACCAAAATTAACTTTCAAGCTGGGGTAACTTTTATGAGCAACTATAACAAAGAGGGGGGAAATTTGGGTGGGTGAAGTACCCGATATGGAGCAAAACAAGGTTTGTGAACCTTGGTTTGTGAATGCCTCGCGACTTGAACGTTCTGGCTCCCGAACACCGCAAACCCGGAAGTGAGTGTTCCGGTTTGCGAACGTTTTTCAGAAGCTGAACATCTGACGCGGCTTCCGATTGAGTACCAGGAAGCTCCTTCAGCCAATCGGAAGCCACGCCTTGGTTTCCGAACCATTTTGGGAATCGAACGGACTCAATTAAGTTCGACAACCAAGGTACCACTGTGTTTCTAGAATGCCCCAGAGTGCTGGGTTGGGAAGTCTGTAAATACTGTATGATGGAAAAAAATGCGATGTATAAATTGGGTATTGGAAAATGCATAAAAAATAAATAAATGAATGGCAATGCCCATCAAAAAAGAAAAAAGGGGGGAAAGTATGGCCCTCTAAGATGTGACTTGACTACATCTCCTGCCTTCTCTGACCAGCACTGATGGGAGATGGAGTCCAACAAAATCTGGAAGGCACCATCCGGGTTACTCGTAGCACAGGGATGGGGAACCATCACCCAGGTCCTTGGCTGCGTTGCCCAGGGCTGAAGCGAGCCCGGCGACACCTGAGAGGACCCCACAGCTCCCAACCCCCCTGGAATAAGTGGTCGTCTGCATGGCGTCTCTCCCAAGGCATTTGGCGATGCTCCTGAGCTTTTACAAGGCTCCCTCGGGCGGCGGCGGCGGCTCCGACCGCTGCTTCTGCTCCTCCTCCTCCTGCAGCCGCAACATGTTCAAGGCTTCCCGCATGTGGATCTTCTGGTGCTTGACCAGGACGGTGCGGTGGGTGAACCGTTTGCCGCAGGTGGGGCACTGGTGGGGCCTCTCGCCCGTGTGGACCTTCTGGTGCCGGATGTGGACGGCACGGTCGGAAAAGCACTTGCCGCACGTGGCGCACTTGAAGGGCTTCTCGCCCGTGTGGGTCCTCTGGTGGACCATGAGGATCTGCCACTGGCTGAAGCTCTTCCCGCACTCAGCGCAGGTGTAGGGCCTCTCCCCGGTGTGGACGCGGTGGTGCTTGACCAGCTGCGAGGACGTGTTGAAGGACTTGTCGCAGTCGGGGCACTTGAAGGGCTTCTCGCCCGTGTGCGAGCCCTCGTGCTTCTTGAGGCTGGAGCCGCGGCTGAAGCCCTCGCCGCACTGAGCGCACTTGAAGGGCTTCTCCCGCACGTGCACCTTCTGGTGGTTGTGGAGCTGCGACTTCTGGGCGAAGCTCTTGCCGCACTCGGAGCAGCCGAACAGCTCCTTCTCGATGTGGACGCGGTAGTGGCGCGTCAGCACCGAGCTGACGGTGAAGCTCTTCCCGCACTGGTCGCAGGTGTAGGGCCTCTCGCCCGTGTGGGTCCTCTCGTGCGCCACCAGCGTCGACTTGAAGCTGAAGCACTTCCCACAGCTCTGGCACATGAAGGGCTTCTCGCCCGTGTGCGTCCGCTGGTGCGCCGCCAGCACGGTGCTCCGGCTGAAGGTCTTCCCACACACGCCACACGTCTTCTTCCCTCGACTGCGCCGCCGCCTCTTGACGACGACCGCTTGGCTCTGGCCTCCTCCGTCCCCGACACAAGGGGCGCTCTTGGACGCCCTCTGCTCTTGGCGTTTCTCCTTGCTCCTTTGCGGGCCGTCGTCGCCGTGACTCATGGAAGCTTCTCCATCCCCTTGGGACCAAGGGACCCTGTCCCACGAGGACCCGCAGATCTTTGCCGGCTCCGGATCCTGCAGAGGGGAATTGTCTTGCGCTGCCTCAATCACCCAACCGTCGTCACCTGCAGGGACAGACGAGAGAAGATGAGAAGCTACGCAAGAACATCAAGGAGGCCTGACCAGGCCAATGGTCCATCTCATCATATGAAACGTATGTTTACACAATGTGCAACGCTTACAAATTTTGGGAGAAAAATACTAGGATGTGTAACTACCATATTGGCCAGAATATAAACCGTACCCGAATATAAGCCACACCTTTAAAATTCAAGGGGGGGGCAGAGGGAAAAAAGGCAATTCCTGAATATAAGCTACTCCCTTAAAATTCTGCTGGCATTCACACCCATTCCGTTTTGCCATATGTGTGTTTCAGCAGCAATATTCCAAAAAAGGCAAATTCTGTAAGGTAGGGAATTTAAGCCACACTTTAACTTTTCATGGTCAGATTTTGGGGGGAAAGTGCGGCTTATATCTGGGCCAATATGGTGGTGGTAATAATAATAATAATAATCGTAGTAGTAGTAGTAATAAAATTTAATTTATACCCCGCTCTCCCCGGCCAGAGCTAGGCTCAGAGCAGCTAACACCAGTAAAATTACAATAAAAACATAATGGGGGGGAAACAAAAAAACAAAACCAATTTATTAAAATACGGGTGAAAATACAATTTAAAATGCAGCCTCATTTTAATAGTAGCCCATAGATCAAAACCATAAGGGTCAGACCAAAGGTCAGGCGGATCAGCTCCATCTTGCAGGCCCTGCGGAAAGATGTCAAACTACCGTGGGAGACAAATGATCCTAAACCACGTACAGTCAAACCTCGGTTGTCAAACATTCGGCTTGCTCTTGCCTGTTCGGCTTCCGAAACATTCGACAACTGAGGCGTAGCTTTCGATTGGTTGCAAGAGCTTCCTGCACTCAAGAGGAAGCCGTGTTGGAAATTCAGCTTCCGAAGAACATTCGAAAACTGGAACACTCACTTCTGGGTTTTGGGCATTAGGGAGTCGAATGGAGCCATTCAAGAACCGAGATTTGACTGTACCCATTATTTGGGGTTTGACAGCTGGACAACGCAGATTCTTTGTGCCCTTACTTCTGCCGGAAGATTGACACTGATTCACCAGAAAGATAATGCTTTGGCAACTCTGCCAACATATGAACGAACTGCTTTTAGACGCAGGCTGAGTGTGGATAAATATAATGACACTTGGAAGGCATTTATAAAGACTTGTTAATACTAGTATACTCTCTGGAATAATAGCATTACTAACAGGTTAAATCGGTAATGATACACTGAGATCTTGGGTATGATATACAATTTACAGCATGGAAGAAGTTATGGAATCGGGATTTAAAATTCACAGCATATTACATGTTGAAATAAAATTATATGAAAATGATGTTCCGTTGGTATTTAACTCCCAGTAAATTAGCAAACATGTATAAAATGGGGTCAAACGTATGTTGGAAATGGAAAAATAAGGCACCTGTCAGCGCTGCCCAAGGTCCCAGCTCACACAAGACCAACGCTGCTTCTTGCTCAAGTTTAAGAGTCTTTATTGAAGTTCAGTCTCATTTCCAGACGCGCAGCGCGCAACGCTACATCTATCCGTCAGACCGTAGAAGTCCCATCTGAATCTCCTCCCCCCTGACACCAGCTTAAGATTCTAGCCTTACTCCACCTCTTCCTCTGTTCCTTCTTTCTCTGGGTCCTTCTGCTAGTCGGAGTCTCAGCCCTCCGAGATTCCTCTGACGCTGATTCTCCCAACTCCTCCCCCCCCCCTCTTTCGGGCTTTAGGACCTGGCTCCCAATCCGGGTTTTCTGCTGTCCCGCGCTCCTCCACATTTGAACTTGGCGCGCGCGCGCAGCCTCCCACTTTCCTTCTGACCGTTACACTTGTGTCACTGCTCCCCCTTTCGGGGAGGCTAGCTGGACCTGGCCTTCCCTCCGTCTCCCCACTCCCCGATGGAGGAGAAGCTGGTCCTGACTCACGTGACTCTTCCCCCCCACTGTGCTCTGGTGAGGGAACTGGCCCTACTCCTCCGCTACTCCTTTGGGACTCCCCTCTGGTTCCTTGTTTATGGATCGTCCCCTCTGGGATTCGCCTCGCCCTTACCATAGGCGCCCCCTCCTGGGAATCTTCAGATTCGCTGGAGAAGCTCATGGAATCTCTCGGTCCACTGTCATATTCCCCTACGCTCCCCTCTGATTCCTCTCCTCCGCTCTTTATTTGCTCTCTCCCCTGCTCTTCTGCTCCTGAGCCTCTGACAGGCACCTTTTAACTTACATGGTGGAAATGTTAGTAAAAGAATTTTGGGAAATGATATATGAGTTAAAAAAATGTTTAAAATTTTAATCTGAAAAACCACATAATCTCAAAAATATCAGGCATGGGAGATGGTGCCAGGGAGAAAAAGCCAACTGAAAGAAAGAAGGAAAGAAGGAAAGAAGGAAAGAAGGAAAGAAGGAAAGAAGGAAAGAAAGAAAGAAAGAAAGAGGAAGGAAGGAAGGAAGGAAGGAAGGAAGGAAGGGACAATGAAGAAGAAAAACCACAGAGAGCCCTTACCCTCCGAATCAGTGTCACCGTTTCCTTCTTGCTTGACCTCGGAGCGAAGTGCTTTCTCCCTGGGGATAGCTGGGGACGGCTCAGCCGTGTGGAAGTTCAAAGCTACCTCCTGGATTAACGCCGGCCTCTGAAACACAGCAGGGTAGGGGGTGGAATCAAAATTGAAAAATGTATGCATATATGAATATCTCTATCTACCAGCTCCATCTATATCAGGGGTCAGCATACTTTTTCAGCAGAGGGGCAGTCCACTGTCCCTCAGACCTTGTGGGGGGCCGGACTATATTTTGAAAAAAATATATGAACGAATTCCTATGCCCCACAAATAACCCAGAGATGCATTTTAAATAAAAGGACACATTCTACTCATGTAAAAACACGCTGATTCCCAGACCGTCCACAGGCCGGATTTAGAAGGCGATTGGGCCGGATCCGGCCCCCGGGCCTTAGTTTGCCTACCCATGATCTATATATGAGGGGCTTATGTTTAGTTCACAAAAATTATACGTTGCTTGACAGTAAAAACAAACCTCAAAGCAGTTTATGGAAAAGATAAAAAGAATAAAACTATCCATAAGAAGAATTAACCACACCCCAAACCTTGGTTTTGCTAACCATTTCTGATGAAGGTAACGTTAATTTGAGATGGAAAGAGCTAATCACCTTCCTTTTTTTAGCTGCTAGACAACTTATTGCTCAAAACTGGAAGTCCCTGCATCTAGAATGACCATAGTAGAAACAAAAAAGGATGGACATTAGCGCTCTCTGAAAATTTAACTACGGAAGTCAAGGGATGAGCCGGAAAAGGAGAAGAGGATAGCTTCAGAGTGACATGGCACCCATATTAAATATGCAATGGTCTATCACTCCCAGTGGTACCATCCAGACTCGAACTTGACACTTTGGGACAATTTTGGGACAATAAGGGATCTGTATTTGGTGGGTGGGGAATACAAAGGGGGCAATGTTGGTTGGGGGTGTGTTGTTATTTCATGTTATTTTAAAAAGTCAATGAAATACACTGAAAAAGAGGAATAAGGAATAATAGCAATAATTTAAGGCTTTCAGAAAGTCAAAATAACAGATCAAAACTCTCATCAACTATTCTATAAATTTGGGCAGGTTTGGATAACAAAAATGTGTTGAGCAGGTGTTGAAAAGAGCGCAAGGAAGGGAACCTGCCTGATACCAAGACAGATCAGCCAAAGAACGTACAAAACACAGTTGTGAATTAATGCACATTCTCAAGCCGTGTTGGAGATTATGCACAATGACTGGAGAATGTACAAAATCAAGCTGACGTGTGCACGTTCTCCGAGGCTTGTTGGAGATTATGTACGCTGGCCAAGAGACGTGCCCAATGGCCTCTTTGGGTTTTGTGCACCTTCTCCAAGAGGTCTGGTAAATGTGCACAATGACCGGCTGTTATGCAGATCGGCCACTTGACTTCCGTTCCACACAAAAAACGAAATGGAAGTGGCCCCCTGGGACCGCTTCAAGTAAGCGCTCTCACCTCCCGCTCCAGACGCCTATTTTCTTGCTGCCTGGGCACAAAGTCCTCTGCCAGGGCCACCGCCTGGTCACACGTCTGGGGGCAACTGGCCTTGACCCAGCTCTGCAGCTCTGAGGGAAGGATGGCTAGGAACTGCTCCAGGATCACCAGCTCCAGGATCTGCTCCTTGGAGTGCCTCTCTGGCTTCAGCCACCGGTGGCACAGGTACCAGAGGCGACTACAGGCCTCGCGGGGACCTTCGGCCTCCTGGTAGCGGAACTCCCGGAACAGAGTCCTCTGCACGTCCATAGCGGCCAAATCTTCTCTGAGGAGATCCTCCCTCGCCTTCCTCTCATCCTCCATCTTGGGGGTCCTGCAATCCCCTTGGCTTTCCCTCCTGAGATCCGGCAGGCCTCTGAACTTCCGGTAGGCCTCAGCTGCTCCTTCCAAGGAGGCCAAGCAAGACTTGGAGTTCTCCCATGGCTCAGATTCCAGTCGCTCGGGGTCTGCCCACCCCGCGTTGCGGGACTTGGAGGCGGCCCGAGGGTCCAGGTATTTCAACCGCCTCTCTCCCGGCTCGTTCGTCATCTTCTCTGGGACTTCCTTCTTCGTGGGTCCTCGGTCATTCCCGGCCTCGAGTTCAGGAGACACTCGTGTGGCTCCCTCCGACGCCTTGCCAGGCTCGGGGCCAGTTCGGCGCAGCTTTTCCTCCGGCTGGTTCACGCTTCCGGACACTGACTGCTCCATGGGGACCCGGTCCCGGAAGTCTGTGTTCTGAGTTTGTCCTTTCTCCGGGACCATTTTGTGTCTCATGATGAATTCTGGAACAGCGGCCGCCCTGGTCACACTCTCGCAGTCTTGGATTTGATCAGGGATGCCAGAACGCAAATACACAAAAGTATACAGGACAGAGGGATACAGCTTGAATTATCCGCCCATTCTCTGGCTCCTCCAACAAGAGGCTTAGGGCATGTTTAGGCAACACGGCTGTTTCTCCGCTGGAGTTGAGGGAGCTTTTCCTGGGAGATGAGGAAAAGGAAAAAAAGATGCAGAGAGATGAGAAAGAATTGGAAAGATACATGATTACAGCAGCCAAGTTATACTTATGGCGGCGAGACTTTTACATGCACAAAGACGGAAAGACTCGTCAGTACCAACAACTGAGGAACGGTTACTAAAATTATTCAAGGTGGCGAAATTGACACATTTGATCAGAGAAAAGTCGTGGTTAACGTTTACTAAAGATTGGAAGCCTCTCGTAAAACTTTTTGGGTGAAAAAGATGATGAAATAATGACATTTGGGTTCGAAGTATGAAGGTATAATGATGATAATAATAATAATTTATTATTTATACCCCGCCCATCTGGCTGGGTTTCCCCAGCCACTCTGGGCAGCTTCCAACAGAATATTAAAATACAATAATCTATTAAACATTAAAAGTTTCCCTAACTAGGGCTGCCTTTAGATGTCTTTTAAAAGTCTGGTAGTTGTTTTTCTCTTTGATATCTGGTGGGAGGGCGTTCCACAGGGCGGGTGCCACTACCAAGAAGGCCCTCTGCCTGGTTCCCTGTAACTTGGCTTCTCGCAGCAAGGGAACCGCCAGAAGGCCCTCGGAGCTGGACCTCAGTGTCCGGGCAGAATAATGGGGGTGGAGACGCTCCTTCAGGTATACCGATTTATAGAAAGTACAGTGGTACCTCGGGTTAAGTACTTAATTCGTTCTGGAGGTCTGTTCTTAACCTGAAACTGTTCTTAACCTGAAGCACCCCTTAACTAATGGGGCCTCCTGCTGCTGCCGCGCTGCTGGAGCAAGATTTCTGTTCTCATCCTGAAGCAAAGTTCTTAACCCGAGGTACTATTTCTGGGTTAGCGGAGTCTGTAACCTGAAGCGTCTGTAACCTGAGGTACCACTGTAGCTGTGCTGGATGTTATTTTTGGAGTGGACAAATCGAATAATGTTTCTATATAGCTGACAGACAAAGAATTGGAAGTTCTTAAGTTTCTTAACTCCTTCTCTTTCTTTTAATTGCCCCCCACGCTCTTTTATCTATTCCCCCCACTTTCTCCCCCATTTCCTTTTATTCCTTCACTCTCAATCTATGTTTTCATAGATACCTGAGAATAGTGGGGCTCGAATCCCCAACCCTGAGACTAAGAGTCTTGTGCTTTTGCCAACTGAGCTACATTTCACCCAAAGATCAGGTTGCTGGGCTGGGCTGGGGGGCGGCGATGGGCACCCACAGTAAGTTTTTCAGGGGGGCGGGGAGGTGCAAAGGAAAACAATGAATGGCTAGCTTTTCTCACACACACAAAATACCCAGGAAGAATAAGCACCTATACAGTTGGGCAAGGCTTTCCAACACTGCAGTGGGTTGGACTAGATGACCTGGGGGTCCCTTGCAACTCTACAACTCTCCTTCCTTGGAGGTTTTCAAGCAGAGGTTGGCTGGCCACCTGCCATGGATGCTTGATCTGAGATTCCTGCATTGCAAGGGGGTTGGGCTGGATGACCCCTGAGGGTCCCTTGCCACTCTCCAAAGCTAGGTGCTCAGCCGCAGCCGCCGCCCCCCACCGAGCCTTTGCCCTTCTCCTGTCCCCGCCAGCCCAGCCACTCATGCGCACTGGGGGCTGCACCCAGCCTGCTTTTTCCCCTTTTCTTTTCCTGCAAGGTGCAATGGAAGGAGCTGCTTTACCTGCTCCCGCGAGCGCAGGGGCGCCTGGTTGCAAAAGGGCGCGCGGGAGGCCAAGCTGCCGGGACGCGTCGCCTCCTCCTGCTGCAGTTGCTCCGCCACAAAAGGCGAGGAAGAGGAAATGATGGCCTCCCCCAAGGCTCCCGATGGCCTTCCCCGTCCACTCTGGGAAAGGCAGCCTCGGTCTGCTTAACCCTTCCGTGCAAAGAGAAGAAAGCTCGACAGCTGCTTGCTTGCTTGCTTGCTCTGCAAGGCTGCAGCCTTCGCCCCGTTTGCCTGGAAGGAAGAGCTGCTCTCGGTTCAAGGCAACTGTAACCCCTTTTGGAGAGGGGCTGGGATTGGGCTGTCAGGCTGCAATCCGCAGGGTCAGGAGAGTGCAGCGAGGCTGCAGTCCGCACGGTGAGGGTCGTACTCTAAAACTGCAAGAGAGCCAGTGTGGTGTAGTGGTTAAGAGCGGTAGACTCATAATCTGGGGAACTCAGAATCATAGAATCATAGAATCATAGAGTTGGAAGAGACCACAAGGGCCATCGAGTCCAACCCCCTGCCAAGCAGGAAACACCATCAGAGCACTCCTGGCATATGGTTGTCAAGCCTCTGCTTAAAGACCTCCAAAGAAGGAGACTCCACCACACTCCTTGGCAGCAAATTCCACTGTCAAACAGCTCTTACTGTCAGGAAGTTCTTCCTAATGTTTAGGTGGAATCTTCTTTCCTGCAGTTTGGATCCATTGCTCCGTGTCCGCTTCTCTGGAGCAGCAGAAAACAACCTTTCTCCCTCCTCTATGTGACATCCTTTTATATATTTGAACATGGCTATCATATCACCCCTTAACCTCCTCTTCTCCAGGCTAAACATGCCCAGCTCCCTTAGCCGTTCCTCATAAGGCATCGTTTCCAGGCCTTTGACCATTTTGGTTGCCCTCCTCTGGACACGTTCCAGTTTGTCAGTGTCCTTCTTGAACTGTGGTGCCCAGAACTGGACACAGTACTCCAGGTGAGGTCTGACCAGAGCAGAATACAGTGGCACTATTACTTCCCTTGATCTAGATGCTATACTCCTATTGATGCAGCCCAGGATTGCATTGGCTTTTTTAGCTGTCGCGTCACACTGTTGGCTCATGTCAAGTTTGTGGTCAACCAAGACTCCTAGATCCTTTTCACATGTAGTGCTCTCAAGCCAGGTGTCACCCATCTTGTATTTGTGCCTCTCATTTTTTTTGCCCAAGTGCAATACTTTACATTTCTCCCTGTTAAAATTCATCTTGTTTGTTTTGGCCCAGTTCTCTAATCTGTCAAGGTCGTTTTGAAGTGTGATCCTGTCCTCTGGGGTGTTAGCCACCCCTCCCAGTTTGGTGTCATCTGCAAATTTGATCAGGATGCCCTTGAGTCCATCATCCAAGTCGTTGATAAAGATGTTGAATAAGACCGGGCCCAAGACAGAACCCTGTGGCACCCCACTAGTCACTCTTCTCCAGGATGAAGAGGAACCATTGATGAGAACCCTTTGGGTTCGGTCAGTCAGCCAGTTACAAATCCACTGAGTGGTAGCATAGTCAAGACTGGGAATCTGGGAACATAAACTGGGAATCTGAAAACAGCTAAATTTGGTAGCAGGGGAAAAAAGGTAGAAAACAGTTATTGTGGCCAGTGGCGAATTTATGGACTGCGAGACCCTGCATGTGACATGGGGGGGGGAGCTTATTTGTTCACCCAAATAAGTGTGACCATGTCAAAATTAGGGGTGTGCTGATTGTTGGCACCCGTCTGTCTTGAGAGACAATGGAGTGCCGTTCCAGAGGTGAAGTCAAACTGCTGTGTTAGGAGCACCAAAGCGACCTCCCTGGGGTGCAAGCCTGGGCAGTGTGTCTGGAGGTCCTGGATTGCCCAGATGACAAGACCTCTTGGCCTTGTTGATGGGGTCCAAAGGAAATCGGAGGAAGACAGTTGGCACCAGCTTGGCTGCAGGAGTTGCTGGCAGGAGGCAGACCAGACACCATCCAACCGTCTTAGGGACTCCACTGTGGATTTGTGTGGGGTTTAATCCTGTCCTGAGCCTTAAGGTCCATGAATAATCATAGTTTAGAGGCCCCGGGCCCTAAGGAAGCTAGATTATCCTCCACCAGGGCCAGGGCCTTCTCAGTGATGGCTCCAACCTGGTGGAATGCTCTGTCCCATGAGACCAGGGCCCTGCAGGATATGACTTCCTTCCGCAGGGACTGTAAGACAGAGCTATTCCGCCTAGCTTTCAATTTGAACTTAGCCAGATCTTTTATTCCCCTTCCTTCCCTCCCCCTCCCCTTTTTGTGAAGATTGCCCACTCTGGGATCCCACAGCTGGTTCTCCCCTGGTCTCCTCGCTGGCCCAAGTGGGACTAATTTAGCCAGCTAGCCCTGGTGATCATCTAATGTTTATTGGATGGATTTCCCCCCTCAATTTATTTTTGACTCTTGATTTTATTGTTATTTACGCTTTATACCGTAGCATCAATTAAGTGTTTTAAATCTGTTGTTAGCTGCCCTGAGCCCAGTTTCCTGAACCGGGAAGAACGGGGAATAAATAAAATTTTATTATTATTATTATTATTTTCTTCTCCTGAAGTTATTCTGCAAGGCAGAGGAGGTTTAGGATCAGAGTTTTCCTTCTCCTAGATGGGCTACCTGCCCAGGTAGACAAGCCCCATCTGCCCCTCACTTCCCTCTGTTTACAGCAAGTGGACCCACTGTTGGTCTTATCCACTCAACTCACTGGAGCCTGTCTTTGCATGCAGGGGGAGCCCCTAACTCACTGAGGGTTTGAGAACCATCGGCTGCCCTCGCCTGGTTTAGCCAGCTAGTTGAAGCCGTTCCCAGGATTGTGGCTGCTGTCACATAAGTAAAGGTAAAGGGAACATTAGGTCCTGTCGTGGCCGACTCTGGCGCTCATCTTGCTTTATTGGCCGAGGGAGCCAGCGTATCATCTCGCTTTATTGGCTGAGGGAGCCGGCGTACAGCTTCCGGGTCATGTGGCCAGCATGACTAAGCCGCTTCTGGCGAACCAGAGCAGCGCACAGAAACGCTGTTTACCTTCCCGCCGGAGCAGCACCTATTTATCTACTTGCACTTTGACGTGCTTTTGAACTGCTAGGTTGGCAGGAGCTGGGACCGAGCAACGGGAGCTCACCCCGTCTCAGGATTCGAACCGCCGACCTTCTGATCGGCAAGCCCTAGGCTCTGTGGTTTAACCCACAGCACCACCAGCGGCCCTGCATGCCAGAGGTAGGTGGGGCCAAATCAAACGGAGGACTGAGCAACAGAAGTGACTCTTACCTCGTTCAAAAGATGACATTTTAAGCCATGCAGAAGCCAGAAGTTTGTCCAGCCACCCAGCTTCCAAGCGAGCAAAAGGCATTATTCCAGTCCAATGACATGTTCAAGGCAGACAAAAAACAGGACTGGTGAAGGGGTGAGGTCTAGGAAGCGGGTAGGCCAAAGGAGAGTCCCGAGAACCGAATAGAAAGCCCTGGGGGCCGCATTAGGCATCCCACTCTTGTGTTAATACCAGAAGCTAATTCAATCCCCTCTTTTGCACCCCGTTGAACCATTCTAAAAGACACGCGCTTTTGCTGTTTTATTCCATTTCAATATATTCAGCACCTGGCTTTTTGATAGAAAACTCTCAAAACGTCGCTGACAAAACGTCGCCAAACGGAAGCCTAGAACTTAAGTCAAACCATTCAAACAACTGTTACATTAAAACATCGTCCATATTACATCTCCAGTTGTTTCAGCATTGTGATGGTTTTCAGTCGCTCGCGTCCAAGCACTGAGGAGTTCCCTGGAGAAGACAGGTCACTAGTAGAATCGTACCTTGACTCCCGAATGCATTGGGAGTCAAATGTTACGGCTCCTGAATGACAGAAAACTGGAAGTGATTGTTCCGGTTTTCGAACGATTTTAAGAAGCTGAATGTCCAGCATGGCTTCCGATGGATTGCAGGAAGCTCCTGCAGGCCACCGGAAGCTGTGCCTTGGTTCTCAAACAGTTCCAGGAGTTGAATGGACTCCTGGAACGCATTCTGTTTGAGAACCAAGGTACAACTGTAATACGACAGACTGGCAGTACAGAAGGATGGTCCAGTAAGCCTGTCTCAAGAGGACCTCAGCTTGAGGGACCACAGTAGGTTTAACAGTTTTTACGGGTGCCGTTGAGAATTGACTTTCCAGGATCACCCAGTTCCCAGAAGGGAAAACAACAAAATGCCACTTCTATGCTGCAGTGAAAGCCCCGCAGCCCTCCTCAACCTCAACCCATCCTCACTCCTGACCCGTTTTGTACCGCCAAGCCCCTCGCTATCTAAAAAGCAGCACTTCATCCCAGAACGTGGCTTCAATTGAGAACCGTTCTGAAAAAGAGGCTGCCAGGTGAACCGTAGCGACTGGTAGGTCAGAAGGCAGGGGAGCTAAACAGCAGGTGGCGCTAGATCCAATTGCCATCAAGGGAAGGAGGCTCAGAGCCAGGGGAGTGGTGGCGGGATGACAATGAGTGGTCAGAGGGAGAAGAGGAAGAAGACTGGGAAGAGGAGGCGTCGGAGGCGACAGGGCTTAGTGAGCGGGGAGAGCCAGTGACAGAGAGAAGTCCAGCATCAGAGGCGGAAGCTGAAGCAGGAGTTTGGGGGTGAGGAAGGCCAAGAGGCAGAGATGAGAGACTGGTGAAGAGTTATGGGTGTCTCGCCCTCCTGCTGTGACATGCTTCCCTCCCTCCTGGTCTCCCAGAACCAGGAGAGGCATGAAGAGGGTGGAGTCGTGTCACACAGGTGCAGTCTCAGATTGCTTGGGGGGAAACCCTGGAGAGGGGGGGACTTAGGCAGCTGTGGGAAGGCAAGGATATTCAGTCTCAGCAATTTCTTCATCGGGGGGGGGGGGTGAGATCTACCAGAGACAAGTTGCTGTGCTCAGGCCTGACACTCCGGTGCAGATCCTGTTTTTGCTAATAAAGCGTTAACTCCGACTTGCACAGTGTGATTTACTGCTGGGTCACTCATGATAGGCTAGTACAGTGGTACCTCAGGTTACATACGCTTCAGGTTACAGACTCCGCTAACCCAGAAATACTACCTTGGGTTAAGAACTTTGCTTCAGGATGAGAACAGAAATCATGCAGCGGCAGAGGGAGGCCCCATTAGCTAAAGTGGTGCCTCAGGTTAAGAACAGTTTCAGGTTAAGAACGGACCTCCAGAACGAATTAAGTACTTAACCTGAGGTACCACTGTAGTCATCCTAACAGGCCAGCCACCCCTACAAGTCATCCTTCACCAACAGAGCAATATCTTGTCACCAGGGCAATGCTTCTCCTAGTGTCCTTGCGGTTTTTATTTTCTTTTACAAATCAGATTAAAATACATGCTCTAGCCTGAATACAGTAAACTGTTAAAAACACCCATCAACTACACTAAATATTCGTGTTATTAGTGGAGAAAATTGCTACACTTGGGCTGCTATTTTAATACTGAAAGATAAGAGAGTGGGTTTTCTAGAGTTCTAGAATAGGGTGCTCTAGAGTAGCGTGGATCACTCCCTTTCCCAAACACACATGATTTGAATTACAGTTACAAAAAGAGAAAAAAACACCACGGAAGGTCCGATATCATCACAAACACCGTTATTCCAAAACACCACCGACCATCATGGCACAAAGTTTTTCAGTAGCTGCGGTTGTTGGCATCCGTCTGTCTCGAGGGACAATGGAGTGCGCCTCCGGGGGTGAAGTCAAACCATCGTGTTAGCAGCATCGAAGTGACCTTCCCAGGGTGCAATAGCCTAAACCCAGGATGGAGAATTTTCGGGTCAGATCAGAACCAGCCAAAAGTTGGCTGTACCAGTTTACCATCAATAGCAGCTGTGCGCTGGCAACTCTGAACAGGTGCAGTCATGTTGATAAAAGTCATAAGCCTCAATGAGTGTTGGAAACTTGATTAGTCATGTTATTGTTAAGTTTATCAATAACCTTTTTGTTTAAAGTAATGCTTTTTTTTTAGACCTATTACTTTTTGTTCTATTTGTCATTAAACTTTATTTGTTTTATTTTACCATTTTAACCTATCTGTGTCTTTCATTTGCATCCCATCAAGGCTGGACCAATTGCCATCTACTCATTGAGAAAAAAACTAAAACACTCCAATCTTTCTCCTGGGCTGGAATTATGACTGAGAGGGCTCTGGAAAGTACTGGAATCTTGGGGAAGGGGGACATATCCCGGACCTACAGAGGGAGGAATCCAATGACTGCTTACAGGATCCTCGTTCCAACACTCAGAGTGGATCCTCTGATGAGAAATGAGATTTCTTTTCTCGCTAAAGCTCTTCCCACACTCTGCGCATTTGTACGGCTTCTCCCCCGTGTGTGTCATGTGATGTCTAAGGAGATGTGCTTTCTTGCGAAAGTTTTCCCCGCACTCTGAGCACTTGTACGGCTTCTCCCCCGTGTGGATTCTCTGATGTGTAACAAGGTTTGTGCTCGTACAAAAGCTCTTCCCGCACTCGGAGCAGGTGTAGGGCTTCTCCCCTGTGTGAATGCGCCGGTGCGAGGTGAGGCTGGTGCTCGTGCTGAAGCTCTTCCCGCACTCGGGACAGGCATACGGCTTCTCCCCCGTGTGAGTTCTCTGATGGAAGATAAGGCTTGCGTTCTGAGCAAAGCTCTGACCGCACTCCAGACATGTAAACGGCTTCTCCCCTGTGTGGGTTCTCTGATGCGCCATAAGGGTCGAGCTATGACTGAAGCTCCTTCCGCACTCCAAGCACCGGAACGGCTTCTCCCCCGTGTGAGTTCTCTGATGTAAAGTAAGGTTTGTGTTCTGACTGAAACTCTTCCCGCACTCCAGGCATTTGTATGGTTTCTCCCCAGTGTGGACTCTCAGGTGGGAGGTGAGCTGAGACCTGTGACTGAAACTCTTCCCGCACTCCGAGCAGGCGTACGGCTTCTCCCCTGTGTGGATCCGCTGGTGCCTCACCAACGTCGTCTTCTGACAGAAGCTCTTTCCACACTCCAAGCAAGTGTACGGCTTCTCCCCTGTGTGGATACGCTGGTGAGTGATCAGGGCCGCGCTCTGACGGAAGCTCTTCCCGCACTCCAGACAGGTATAGGGTTTCTCCCCGGTGTGGATTCTCTGATGTCGGATAAGGCCTTTCCTCTGAGAGAAGCTCTTTCCACAATCCAAGCATTTGTACGGTTTCTCCTCTTTGTGCGTTTTCAAGTGAGCGTTAAAGCTGGATTTGCAGCTGAAACTTTCCCCGCACACCGGGCACTCGCTGCCTTCTTTCCCTTTCTCTCTTTTCTCTAGGACCGGGGCTTCACGGAAAGCTCCCCCCACAGCAGCAGATGAAATATCCTTCATCTGCTCATCCCTTTCTGTTTCCTTGCTCTGCTCTTCCAGTTCCTGTTCGCAAGCAGCTCTTTCCAGCAATAATCTGGGCGCGTCTCCCTCAATCCGAGCGCCAAACTCCCAGCCATCACCTGCCAGAACAGCAAGAGAAAATCGGTAAGAGCCTAAGAGAGAAAACCAGGACCCCAAACCTAGGGAGCAAAACTGAGTTTAATGCCATTCTGAGCAATAATACAGAACAAGCAGTTCCTTTCAAGTTCTAAAATGGGGACTCCTTAATGGTTAATTAAAAAATAAACCACTTTTATTCAACTTGGTGTAAGTTTTTCTCCGGTGTTAACTCATCCACACAGCCCACTAAATCTTAGTAACTCTACTCTGAATTAGATACCATCTGTAAATTGTTTTCAGGTAGTTCTCGTTCAAGGAATAACATGCAGTAAACTTCAGATTCCAAAATTTTCCCCAAAGATGGAAATCTATACAGTGGTGCCTCGCAAGACGGAAAACCCGCAAGACGAAAGGGTTTTCCGTTTTTGAGTTGCTTCGCAAGACGATTTTCCCTATGGGCTTGCTTCGCAAGATGAAACGTCTTACTAGTCTTGCGATTTTTTTTCCGCTCCCCCCCCCCTTTTTCTAAGCCGCTAATAGCCTTTTAGCAGCTAAGCCGCTAAGCGTTTAATAGCCGCTAAGCCGCTAATAGGGTTGCTTCGCAAGACGAAAAAACCGCTAGACGAAGAGAATCGCGGAACGGATTCTTTTCGTCTTGCGAGGCACCACTGTATTGTGTCCTAGATCTATTGCCCAGTGTGTCATAGAAAGCATCCACTTTCTTCCACCTCCTGGATTCCCTGATCCTCTGACTTGTCTTTGTGTCCTACCACCTCTCCCCTGGGTCTGAGTCTTCTTCCTCTGTGGGTTCCCTAGAGGGTTCCTCGGCTGGAGCCTTGCACCATTTGTCATCGAGCCAGTCCCTGACACCACAGGCTTGAGGCTCCATAAAGGTAAAGGATAAAGGGACCCCTGACCATTAGGTCCAGTCGCAGATGACTCTGGGGTTGCGGCACTCATCTTGATTATTGGCTAAGGGAGCCGGCGTACAGATTCAGGGTCAGCATGATTAAGCCGCTTCTGGCGAAACAGAACAGCGCACGGAAACACAGTTTACCTTCCCGCCGGAGCGGTACCTATTTATCTACTTGGACTTTGACATGCTTGCAAACTGCTAGGTTGGCAGGAGCAGGGACCGAGCAACGGGAGCTCACTCCGTCGGGGGGATTCGAACCACCGACCTTCTGATCGGCAAGTCCTAGGCTCTGTGGTTTAACCCACAGCGCCACCCGTGTCCATACAGGATGGCAAATCCCTGTCTCCTAAGAGACCTGCATGAGCCTGCCACAAGAACTGGACCCAAGCAGAGGATGCTGGGTGCTGATCCTGGCGGCCGTTTCGACTGTCAGCATCTGCCAAGTCAAAGAAAAAAAGGAAGCCGTACCGAGAGAGGCCAGGTTCCCACAATTCTCCTCCATAACTTCCACATGCAGGGCTCTCTGGGCTGGATCCAGCAACACCCACTCGTCATCTGTGAAATACACAGCCACATCCTCAAAGGACACCCGTTCCTGGAGGAGGAGAAGGAAGAAAAAAACAAATTCTCTTTTTTAAAAAGTGGGGGGCAAGGAACACAATGAAGAGTTGCGCCCTTTTGAATTATGGTGCTGGAGAAGACTCTTGAGAGTCCCATGGACTGCAAGAAGATCAAACCTCTCCATTCTGAAGGAAATCAGCCCTGAGTGCTCACTGGACAGATCGTGAAGCTGAGGCTCCAATACTTTGGCCACCTCATGAGAAGAGAAGACTCCCTGGAAAAGACCCTGATGTTGGGAAAGATGGAGGGCACAAGGAGAAGGGGATGACAGAGGACGAGATGGTTCAACAGTGTTCTCAAAGCTACCAGCATGAGTTTGACCAAACTGCGGGAGGCAGTGGAAGACAGGAGTGCCTGGCGTGCTCTGGTCCAGGGGGTCACGAAGAGTCGGACACGACTAAACAACAACAAGAAGTTCTATTCAAGCGTAGGTCCACGGCAATAAATGAACTGGTTAGGCAAGTCCAGTAACTTAGATGGGACTATTCTGCATTGGCTGAAGGTGGCTAATAATTATTGTAGTAATTAATTATTATTATTATTATTATTATTATAATTTATAACCCATCCATCTGGCTGGCTTTCCCCAGCCACTCTGGACGGCTCCCAACAGAATATTAAAAACACGGAAAAACATCAAACATTAAAAACTTCCCTGCGAAGCTGGCCAGACCAAAAAAGAATAATAAAACCATAGAATTGTTGAGTTGGGAGGGACCTTGAACATCATCTAATCCAACCCCCTGCAATGCAGGAATGGGGATCAGGCCTGCAACCTTGGCATCATCAGCACCATGCTCTAACCAACTGAGCTCCCTAGGTGTCAGGGGCTGGACTGAGGAGGAGTCACGGGAGCCGCCCTCCCCCTTCTCCTGAACCTGCCAAGGGCAGGAGGACAGTATAGATTTAGAGCAGTGGTTTGCAGAGGGGCACAGTCCAGAGGGCTAAAGCTGGGAAATACTGGGAGAGGAACAACTAGAAGAGGAAACACCAGGAGAGAGACAGTGTCCTTGGAAAGCATTCCTGAGCCTAGGCAGGCTTTGAGAGTGACAGAACAGAGAGCTCAGCGGCAACAAGCTCAGATCACCCAATGTAGAAGTGACGTAGATTAATGGGGACGGAGGGGGTAAACCTTTACTGGGAGCAACGCCATTTCTAGGGAGATATGCACTCCTTTGTCTCTCGCTGTGATTATTAAATAAACTAACTGGGTAAGAACGCTCCTTTCATCTGATCTGCTTATTTACTGCCACCGGGGGAGGGATCAGATTGCCCAAAGCCTGACACCAGGTGATATCATCACCCAGAGAGCTTCCCGGTTTCCCAATGGATCTCCTGCTTGGTCACTATGAGAAAGGATGCTGGGACTGGACTCTTTGGCTGCAAGCACCAACAAGGCTCTCTTGAGGTTCTCATGTTCACAACCAGAAAGCCTAGTTATGCTGAGGTTCTTAGGCTGGGGGGTGGGTTGCTCTTCATTAACGGACTCCCCTCATCTTCTAGACGCTTTCTTTGTTATAGCAAAGGGACAGGAACCTTCCAAGCCCAGGCATGCAAGCTGCCTCCATTGATCCCTCTGGGATTCTTTCCCCTACCTGATCAGGCCCCATGGCCGCCGTTTCCACTCCGCCACAAGGAGTGCGGGTCGCCGGGGTCACTCTGTTGCCTGCTAGGAACACAAAAAAAGTGGGTGGATATTTTATTGCCTTTAAACATCTTGTGTTTCCATTTCAATCAAGGTGGATAGAAATCAATGATTTTTTATTTTTTTAAAAATTGGATATTTAAAATTTAAATGGGATTTTTTAAAATTTAAATGAGATTTTAAAAATAAAACGCTTTTGGAGGAAAAAATCTTTCTAAAGATAGTTTTCTATTTAAGTTACATTACAGTCCAAAGGCTATTCATCAGGAAATAAGGACATGTTTTAAGATTTTCCTGTGTGCTAAAACACAGTCTAAGTTTATTTATTTGTTTTTAAAAAATGTTTAACCACATCAGTTAACAAATGTGGATACATATGCTATAATGTTATTGTTTTAGTTGAATAAATTGTTTAAATTGTTATGAAGGAATTGATTATTTTTCTCCTTCCAATAAAGTAAAGCAGAAAGGTAGATATAAGCAAATATAAGCAGTCAACTTATTAAACCTCACAATAATTTCATAATTATCTGCCTATGTATAACCAAATCAGTAAATTTTGATATAACTGTAAACACCACTCTGAAAATGTATTATTCCAAAAAGGAATCCTTCATCTGGTTGTAAATATTAAGATTATACCAGCAAGAATGAGTCTTTCTGTTAAAAAAATAATAATAATTAAATCAAGTCTTACTGATTTGTGATGTAAATTGTGATTTAAATCAATTTGATTTAAATCAAATCCACCCTGGTTTCAATATACCTGGTTTGCACACCATGCCAAGCTGTGGCTCACTAAACCATAGCTTGTTGCTCAGCTTAGAAGAGGCTGAGAAAGTGTGAAAGCAACATATATTTACAGTAGATAATTAAAGTAAATTAAATGAATTTGGATATGCAGAAGATATGAAAAAGTAAATTTAAGGAACCGCAGAAAGAGGGGGAAGGAAGTCAAATTTTGAAATGTTAAATGGATTGTAAAATTAATGAAATGTATAAATTTGAAAAGTATAAAGAAAAAAAGAAAAAAGAAAAATATTTTTGGCAGTCGTCAAAAAGAGTACAGTGATATTGATAGCCAGGGAGTTTGAGATTGCAGGTGCTGCCACGCTAAAAGATAATTTCTTACAAACGGATACAGGCGGCAGTTTTCCTTACCTAGCGAGTTGGCAGCTTGGTCACACTCTTGCACGATCCACCTGAAGAGCCGTCTTTCTCGGGGAGCTGAGGCTGCCTGCTCTGCCTCACGGAAACCCAGAGAAACTTCAGCTAGAGGTCCCTGCCCCTGAAGCAGAAAGGAGGGATAATATTATTATTAATTTCCTGGCCTTTGCCCTAAGCACCCAGGGTGGGTTACAGCAGTTAAAGCCCAGCCTTAAAACCACTTAATACAACTTACAGCCACAGGAGAAAGGTTCTAAAAAATCAGAAGCAGTGTTAGAAAATCAGATACAGATACAGTCAAACATCGGATTCCAAACGCCTCTGCTTTGGAACATTTTGGCTCCCAAATGACAAAAACCCAGAAGTAAATGCTCTGGTTTTCGAACGTTTTTTGGAAGCCGAAGCTCCTGCAACCAATCGGAAGCCATGCCTTGGTTGTTGAACATTTTGGAAGCCGAACAGGCTTCCGGAACAGATTACGTTCTTCTTTTTTTTTTTTTTTTAAAAAGATATTTATTAGAATTTTACAAAATGAAAAAAGAAAAATACAAAGTAAAAATAGATAAAAAAGAATTCCATCTTTCCATCACTTTCTTTCATTTGCTTATTTCCCAGACCTCCTCACACCTCCCTTTTTGTATTCCAGTTCAATTTGTTAGTTCAGCAAATCCTTCCCCTCTTTGTTTATCCTAATCTTTAATCTTAAAATAATGTAACATTAAATTTTTGTCTGTTAATAGTCCTTTTTTTTCCATACTCCTTATAGCATTTTAGCTAAAAACCACATAACTTTTCATCCAACATCATTCTAACATTCATTAATTTTACAATATTTCTTCCAATCTTCTTCCACCGACTCTTCTCCCTGGTCTCGGATTCTGCCAGTCATTTCTGCCAATTCCATGTAGTCCATCACCTTCATCTGCCATTCTTCCAGGGTGGGTAGATCTTGTGTCTTCCAATACTTTGCAATATTGGAACAGAACAGATTACGTTCAACAACCGAGGTTTGACTGTATAATCTAATCCCCAAACGGCATTTTAAACCTAGGTTACGGTCGCAATAATGGAATGTCCAGGCGCCAAAGTTTGTTTGGTTTTGGGGTTTTTTGCAATTGAACATCATCATTATTATTATTAATTTCGTTTCTGTACTGCTTTACATTTTACAGAACAGATCTCCAAGTGATTTGCAACATTCAAACATAAAACAGGAATTGGTTCGGAGTAACTTGGACCCTTTGGTTTCTAACCAGTTGGTCCTGATTAAAACATAAAACAAAACAATCCAGAACAAATCAAATTAGAGCTTATTTCAGATCCTTCTCCAAGTGATATTTCGCTTTCGCCAGTCGCCAACCTGGTGCACCAAGAGATCTCCACACGATCCAGGCCAGCAGGCTCTTCTTACACTCTTTTGCATTCCTATACTTGACAGAACATTCATAAGCCTGAAACTCTTTTCCTTGCTTATTTTAGAAAAGGAACACAAACATACCAGAAAAGTGACAAATGTGTAAGACAAACTGTGCCCTCTGAATTTGCTATCATGCTGAAATATTCATGCCATGTCCAAACATTTAAAAAAGGAAAAGGAAATGGGGAGTGGGAAGAGAAAAGGAAGAAGAGGAGGAGGAGGAGGAGGAAGAGGAGGAGGAGGAGGAGGAATTTGGATTAGATATCCCGCTTTATCACTCCCCGAAGGAGTTTCAAAGCGGCTAACATTCTCCTTTCCCTTCCTCCCCCACAACAAACACTCTGTGAGGTGAGTGGGGCTGAGAGACTTCAAAGAAGTGTGACTGGCCCAAGGTCACCCAGCAGCTGCATGTGGAGGAGCAGAGATGCGAACCCGGTTCACCAGATTACAAGTCTACCGCTCTTAACCACTACACCACACTGGCTCTCACCACACTGGAAAGGCGTAGGCAAAGTGTTGGGGGCTTGGATTCCCTCCTCCTTTTGGAAACTAGTGGGTTTTTTTTTTACTTTATTCATGCTCACATTTTTGTCTTTTGGAACTACCAGAACGAAACCCTCTCTCACCTGCAGCTCTGTCTGCTTCTTGACCTCTGCCCGGCTCAGGAGGAAACCTTCAGCCAGGGCCACTGCCTGGGAACTGGTCTCCGCTCCACATTCCCTGACCCAGTTCTCCATCTCTGAGGGAAGGACGGTCAGGAACTGCTCCAGGATCACCAGGTCCAGGATCTGAGCCTTGGTGTGTCTCTCTGGCTTCAGCCACTCATGGCAAAGATGGTGGAGTCGGCTGCAAACCTCTCGGGGCCCCTCGGCCTTCTGGTAGCAGAAGCGCCTGAAACGTAGACGTTGAGCGTCCAAGCCAAGGGCATCCTCCTCGCCCAGGATCTCTGGTGTGGTTCTTTCCCAGAATCCCCCGCTGCTCCCAGTCTGGATAACATTCTGGCATCTTCCTGCTTTCAGCTTAGCCAAGGCTTGCTCCTCCATTTCCCAGCCGCGCTCCGAGGTCACCCTCTCCTGGGCCCCCAAAACAGCTTCCTCCTCTTTCCACCTGCGATTGCCTAAATTGATTAGGCTTCTAAACCTGCAGAGAGCCAGGAAATCTTACGTGAAATGTTACACCAGCAGAGCATTCAGATGCAATTGGCAATCTCATTCGGGCATCTATATATTCCCCCCCAGCCCATACCAAAGAGTATTACAGTGGTACCTCGGGTTAAGAACTTAATTCGTTCTGGAGGTCCGTTCTTAACCTGAAACTGTTCTTAACCTGAGGTACCACTTTAGCTAATGGGGCCTCCCACTGCCGCCACGCGATTTCTGTTTTCATCCTGAAGCAAAGTTCTTAACCCGAGGTACTATTTCTGGGTTAGCAGAGTCTGTAACCTGAAGCGTCTGTAAGCTGAAGCATCTGTAACCCGAGGTACCACTGTACTGTATTTCAGGATTCAGATTATGCAGCACATTCCATAAACAGGATGAAGAATCATCTATTTGACACAATATTCAAACTACAATAATAAAGAATACTGCTTTTTTCCTTGTAAGTATTGGATGGGACCACAAGGATCATCTAGTCCAACCCCCTGCAATGCAGGAATCTCACCTAAAGCATCCGTGACAGGTGGCCATCCAACCTCTGCTTGAAAACCTCCAAGGAGGGAGAGTTCACCACCTCCCGAGGCAGAATGCCTCCGAAGGCCAGTTTTTGGTTAACTGCAAAAGGAGAGAATTGCAGGCAGGGCTTCCCACTCTCGGATGTGCAATGTTTAATTGCGTGTAATGTTCAATGACATTTTTAAAAAATATATATGCTGCAAGCTGCCCAGAGTGCCAGCAGCAACCCAGTCAGATGTGTGGTGTGCAAATAATAATAATAATAAGATGATGATGATGATGATGATGAAGATGATTAAATTGGGCGTCCCTATTTTCAGGGGAGAAATGTGGCTGCTGTCCTCCCTCCAGTGCAGGAGGCTGCAACTGCCTCTGAAGGCCAGCTTTGGGGAATTGCAATGGGAGGGAATAGCAAGAGGGGCTTTCCACTGGGCGGGGGGGGGGGAGAGAAGCTGGTTTTGCCCACTTTGAGGACAGGATCCTGGGCCAGGAGGGCAGGGCTCCTCCTTGCAAGCGAGCCAGCCAGCCAGCAGCCCGCCCACCTGCCTTGCCCCCTTCCTCTCCCCTCCGCTCAAAGGCGCTCCCCACTCATAGAATCCTGCAATCTGAAGAGTTGGGAAGGGACCCCCAGGGGCCATCTAGCCCAACCCCCTGCAATGCAGGAATCTCAGCCGAAGCATCCAAGACAGGTGGCCATGCAACTCACCAGCTCCTTCCAGCAGGCCTGCTGCAAACAAAGACACCCCCCCTTTTTTTTCTCCCAGGGAAGGGGGCGGGACAGGAAAGGAGCTGTCACTCTCCTCTGCCCTTGGCTGGCTTCCTTCCTTTGCGCCCCCTCTAGGAAGCGCAGCGGGACTCTCTAGTCTTAACCCCGAAGTGGCCGGGGATTAGAAACAGCTGCAGCTGCAGAAACAACCACGGTCTCGCTACGGATTCACTAATCGGGGCAAACCGTCGCGACTGCTCCTTAAAAAAAAAAAATTGTTTTTATTATTATTATTATTTTAAAAATGCATTTCTTTCTCTTTCCTTCGAGGTGAAAGAATGCGTGCATTGTGTGCCTACCTCGCAGGGTTGTTGGTGTCGTGATGGAAACCACGTGGCAGCACCCTGAGTCCTTGGGAGAAAAGGCCTTGGGCTGATGGAAATCTGATGCTTTTTTAAAGGTGTTGTGGAAGGGAGGGATTGCTAGTTTTGTTCTGTTCTTATTTTTATTACGTATCTGTGGTTTTTATATTGTATTATGTAATGTGTACAACTTTAGGAGCAAAGTGTTTAAATGGACACTGAGGTCCAGCACCGAGGGCCTTCTGGTGGTTCCCTGATTGCAGGTTACAGGGAACTATGAAGAGGGCCTTCTCGGTGGTGGCACCCTCTCTCTGGAATGCCTCCCAGCAGATGCCAAGGAAATAAACAACTACCTGACTTTTAGAAGACATCTGAAGGCAGCCCTGTTTAGGGAAGTTTTTAATGTTTGATGTTTTGTCGTTTTTCGTTTACCGCAGACTGTCTCGCCAGAGTGGTGCATGCTCTGGTTACCTCCCACTTGGACTACTGCAATGTGCTCTATGTGGGGCTACCTTTGTAGGTGGCCAGGAAACTACAACTAGTCCAGAATGCAGCAGCTAGACTGGTGACTGGGAGTGGCCGCCGAGACCATGTAACACTTGTCCTGAAAGACCTATATTTGCTCCCAGTACATTTCCGAGCACAATCTGAAGTGTTGGTGCTGACCTTTAAAGCCCTAAACAGCCTTGGCCCAGTATACCTGAAGGAGCGTCTCCACCCCCATCATTCAGCCTGGACACTGAGGTCCAGCTCCGAGGGCCTTCTGGCGGTTCCCTTCCTGCGAGAAGTGAGGTTACAGGGAACCAGGCAGAGGGCCTTCTCGGTAGTGGCACCTGCCCTGTGAAACGCCCTCCCACCAGATGTCAAGGAAATAAACATCTGAAGGCAGCCCTGTTTAGGGAAGTTTTTAATGTTTGATGTTTTATCATGTTTTTAATATTCTGTTGGGAGCCACTCAGAGTGGCTGGGGAAACCCAGCCAGATGGGTGGGGTATAAAAAATCAATCATCACCATCACCATCACTGTCCCTGCACGAGTGATTTCCAAATCCTCTTGAATGTGTCTTAATTCCCGAGGCCAAGGGCAACAATATTCTTAAACAAGGAAAAGTTTTATTGACTGAGAGAGAGTTCATCCAAATCAGAGAAGTGCCAGCTACTTCCATGACTAATCTGTAGATTTAAAGGCTAGGACAAAATACTTGAATATATACAATACAGTAGAAGATTAACAATGGATGGCCATTTTAAAAACTGATTCGAACTCAGGATCCAGTTAATTTACCTCTGCTCCCTCATGGAAACTGAAGGGTAATTAGGCACAGCTGGTCCAATCCCCTCAGGGCCCTCCAGACACTTCTTGTTGTTCTTATGCAGCAGTAATGGACATCAGGGACGCGGGTGGCGCTGTGGGTAAAACCTCAGCGCCTAGGACTTGCTGATCGTATGGTCGGCGGTTCAAATCCCCGCGGCGGGGTGAGCTCCCGTCGTTCGGTCCCAGCTCCTGCCCACCTAACAGTTCGAAAGCACCCTTAAGTGCAAGTAGATAAATAGGTACCACTTTATAGCGGGAAGGTAAATGGCATTTCCGTGTGCTGCGCTGGTGCAGGCTCGCCAGAGCAGCTTTGTCACGCTGGCCACGTGACCCGGAAGTGTCTTCAGACAGCGCTGGCCCCCGGCCTCTTAAGCGAGATGGGTGCGCAACCCCAGAGTCGGTCACGACTGGCCCGTACGGGCAGGGGTACCTTTACCTTTACCTTTACTGGACATCATAGGGACATGGGTGGCGCTGTGGGTTAAACCACAGAGCCTAGGACTTGCCAATCAGAAGGTCGGGCGGTTCGAATCCCCATGACGGGGTGAGCTCCTGTTGCTCGGTCCCTGCTCCTGCCAACCTAGCAGTTCAAAAGCATGTAAAAGTGCAAGTAGATAAATAGGCACCGCGTTTCCGTGCGCTGCTCTGGTTCGCCAGAAGCGGCTTAGTCATGCTGGCCATGACTCGGAAGCTGTACGCCGGCTCCCTCGGCCAATAAAGCGAGATGAGCACCGCAACCCCAGAGTCGGCCATGACTGGACCTAATGATCAGGGGTCCCTTTACCTAATGGACATCATAATAATTGACACAACATGTAACTGACACATTAGTGTGTTAGTATTGGGTTTATACCGGATATCCCACACCTCATTCTGCTTTCTTAGTAGTTCTGAGATGCTTCCCAAATTATATTGCATTTCTGACATCTAGAGGGCCAAATTCAGAAGAGCAGGGTCTCACAGTTATGACTCCTTCTAAGATTATATAATCTTATCAGATAATACAAGATCATAATACATGGGGATGCATTGCCACAATCAGATCTGCATGTGTTGCCTTTTGACGATATCTTCCCTACCCTGGGCAAATGATTTGCAGCACTCAAAGACATTTTCGAATTGTGTTTTCCATTGTAGACCAAGGGCCTTCTCAATAGTGGCACCCACCCTGTGGAACGCTCAAGGAAATAAACAACTATCTGACTTTCAGAAGACATCTGAAGGCAGCCCTGTTTGGGGAAGTTTTTAATGTTTGATGTTTTATTGAATTTTTAATATTTTGTTGGGAGCCACCCAGAGTGGCTGGGGAAACCCAGCCAGATGGGCGGGGCATAAATAATAAATTATTATTCTTATTATTATAGCCAACAGAACTCACTCGGCAGTTTCTTGAAGCTGACATGCTTTAAGCGTTCCTGGCTGCTTAGCTTTGGGGCGTAAGGAGCAGCAGCTCCTGCTCAGTTTTCATCCTTGTGCGCCTTTTGCAGAATGGCCCTGGGAGCCAATCCTTGGAAGGTAAGGACTCATTTCACTGGTGCTTGCAGAAGAGGAACTACCGTATTTTTCGCTCTATAACACGCACCTGACCATAACACGCACATCGTTTTTAGAGGAGGAAAACAAGGGAAAAAACATTCTGAATGAAACAGTGGATGTATCATTTTTGTGCTTCATGCTGTGGCCACAGACATGTGATCTGATGGTGAATTTGGGGTGACCCAATGCAAAAATCCTGAGAATTCCTGTGGACCCATGCTTTGTAACCACGTTTTTGCACCATTGCAGCCCCAGGCAACAGTGGGTGCGTGATTTTTGGGGGGCAGGCTGTAGCCATGGACATGCTATGTGATCTGATGGTGAATTTGGGGTGACCCAATGCAAAGATCCTGAGAATCCCTGTGGATCCATGCTTTGTAACCACATTTTTGCACCATTGCAGCCCCAGGCAACAGTGGGTGCGTGATTTTTGGGGGGCAGGCTGTAGCCATGGACATGCTATGTGATCTGATGGTGAATTTGGGGTGATCCAATGCAAAGATCCTGAGAATCCCTTTAGATCCATGCTTTGTAACCACATTTTAAGTGGGGAGCGAAGGAAAAACAAAGAAGGGACATGAGGGGGTGTGCAGAGAAGCAGCTGGCTAAGAATGCAGGAGAGGGATTTAACGGGAGGGAGAAAAGAAAGGCAAAAGTTTCCCCCCACCCAAGCCAGCCATCTCTCTCTCTCTCTCCATCCCTCCCTCCCCCTCCCTCTCTCCCTCCCCCCCTCTCTCTCCCTCCCCCCCTCTCCCTCTCCCCCAGCAGCACCGGAGCACAGAGAGGAATTAGAAGGAACACACTCTGCTTTCCCCTCTGCTTGCCTGGAGGGGAGGGGCTTTCCCTGCTCTTTGTTCCGTTTCAGCAAACACAGCAAGGAAACAGAGGAGGGTGGGCAGTAAGACCCTGAGGCAGAATGCAGGAAAGCAGCCACTTCCTCTTTTCAGGTTTCCCTTCTCCGTGAAGCGCGATTTGATTTTTGCCTGATTTTTCGGCTCCAGGGACCACACATTCGCTCAATAACACGCACAGACATTTCCCCTTCCTTTTTAGGAGAAAAAATCTGCGTGTTATAGAGGGAAAAATACGGTACATGTCACAGCCGCTTGGGCTTAGCCAGAGAGACTGCTGGCCATCCTCAACTGACAGACTCCCAAAGGGCGTCACAAGAAACAGGGACAAGCCAAACAAGAGACAACACATTCAGAACTGCTAGCAGCATTAAAAGAGAATGCTTCGAGAGGCAGGGAATGGTTTCAGTTTATTTATCCTTCTAAAGTATACAAGGAAAAGATCTATTTTCAGGAGTGTCATTTTCAGGAGATGCAATGCGACTGAGGGTACATTCTATCATATGTGGTGGACCTGTAAAAGGGTAAAAGAGTATTGGGAAAGAATTCATAATGAATTGGAAAAAAATGTTTAGAAGTACTTTCCCAAAAAAATCAGAGTCCTTTTGGTTGGGGATAATTCAGATGGAAATTCCCAGGTGTCGAAAAAGGTTATTTATGTATGCCACTACTGCGGCCCGTGCTTGGTTAGCCCCCAAATGGAAAACGAGCGCGGTCCCAACCAAAGAAGAATGGCAACTTAAACTGATGGAATACGTGCAGCTTGCAGACCTAACATATAGAATAAGAGAACAAGAAGAACGTATGTTTGAAGTAGATTGGAAAATGTTTATTGAATATATGGGGGGGGGATGTGTATTTTTGAAAACGTGGGCTGCATTAATATGAATTCAACCGTGTAAAAAAGTTTTGATGGATGCAATAAAGGAATACTGAATGGTTTAGTTAATATAAAATACGCAGGGATTTATGCTATGCAAAATGAACCATGGAAAGAGAAGGGAAGTCATTGATATTTTAAGGTTGTTTAAATTAATATTCTAAAATGTAAAACTGAAAATTTAATAAAAATAATGGAGAAAAATAATAATTCGGGAGCGTCAACTCGACATTAACAGGGAACCTGTGAGTATCGTAGAACTGGGGTTTTTGTGGTGTGAGCTCAGTTTGGAAGTCTTGCCCAGGAACCAGACTGAAGATATTAAGAAACTGGTGATCGGGACGGGACAAAAAGACCTTCTGAAGTCAGCCAGAGCTGTGGATTCAGGGCTCCCCACGGCTGCCACACACCTAACGCATGGAGCATTTTAATAAGGCAGGTATTTTGGTAGAAATGGGGAGTGGTCATAGCTCATTTGCAGAGTAACTGCTTTGCGTACGCTCAATCCGTGGCATCTCTGGGTAGGTCTCAGAAAGAACCCTGCCTGGAATCCTGGACAGCCACGGCCGGATGGACCCAACGGCCTGGTTGGGTAGAGGGGAAGCTTCCTCTGTTCCTTCTGCCTCCTCCTATGAAGTGAGTGATGACAAACGCTTTCCCCAAAGCAAGCGGGTTCCTGCGTCAAGGCTTCTCTTCCCTGTGCATCCACTGGTGGCTCATGAGCTGCGATTTCCAAACGAAACTCCACCCGCACTTGTCGCACTGGTAAGGTCTCTCCCGCATGTGGGTGTTAGGAGTCATTCTGCAAAGAAACAGAAAAGATGGTTGTAACTTTAAGAACTGTTTCTGTGAGTGGTTTTCTAGGCTGATTAGGTACAGCTGGAGGAGTAGTTGCAGTTTGAATTTGCCTGCAGAGAGAGGCAAATTCCCACATGCTTTGTGTTTGTTGTTTTGTGTAGCTGTAATAAAACCTTTGTTTGAGTCTTTTACACCGGTCTTGTGGTTCTGTCGTCCGCCACCAGAAGAAACCCCCCTCTAACAGGTTATGGGCACCAGTCCTGAGTGGGCAGAGACAGAGCGTGGAAAAGAACCCAGAGATTGGAAGTGATTCAGTGTTTCTCAAGCAGCTGGCCGTGTGAAGGCGTCGGCAGGGAGTGTCTGTGTGAGACCAGGAGCCGAGCAATTCTTCAAGCCGCATGTGAGTAAAGACTGAGTGGAAAGCTGAAAGGTGGGTGGAGCCATGGCTGGACTTGGAACTGGAGCTCAAGGGGGAGCTTCATGTTTTCCAGTAGAGAAACTGGGAGAATCCAATTATATGTCATGGAGTTTACAGATGCAGGCATTTTTAAAGAAAGAACAATGTTGGACTGTAATTGTTAACCCTCCTGTAAGGAGGATGAAGAAGTAGATGAAGCAGACCAAAGGCTGGAGGACAAAGCATTTGCCAATCTAATTTTGAGTTTAGAGAAGTCTCAGTTATCTCATGTGCAAGACCTTGAAACAGCAAGTGAGATTTGGAAAGCATTGAAAGCAATACACATTAGAGATACTGCTGGCAGCAAAATTACTCTAATGAGAGCTCTGTACCGAGCCAGACTAAGTGAGGGTGAATGTGTTTCAAAACACCTTCAAAGAATGTGTGATTTATTTTCACAGTTAAATGAACTTGGGGAACATTTTTCTGAGCAGAGAAAGGTTTATATTGTGCTGTCTTCACTTCCCAAGTCATGGGATAATTTAGTGATGATGCTGGAGGCAATTCCAGAAAGCCAATTAACGATGCATTTCTTAACAAGGCGTTTGCTTGATGCGGAGGAAAGACGCCATGAGAGGAAGGCGACAACACCTCACCGTAACTCTGGAAAATGTTCAGTTTTTCTGGACTGCAATACCTGCAAGGAGTCTAAAAGTAAGCGGAGATCTTATCCTGAGAGTAATAGAATTAGCAAGATGCCATTTGCTTTAGTACACTCAGACCTTTGTGGGCCATTTGCAGAATCTGAAGGAGGAGCAAAGTTTTTTCTGGTTCTTGTGGATGATTATAGCCGGTATACTTGGGTATACTTGTTAAAACACAAAAGTGAAACTGGTCAACTGATTAAAAATTGGGTCAACTATATAGAAAGGAAGTTTCCCTACAAAGATACCCAATTGCAGAGTGACCATGGAGACAAGTTCATGTCTGAAGCCCCCCAGATACGGTTGAAAAAACGTGGTATTAGTCACTGTAAATTGTGTCCCTTTTCACCCGAAGAAAATTCAATTGCAGAACGCAATATAAGGTCTTTACAAACAATGCTAGATTCTATGTTATGTGAGTCTGGCTTATCCAGGAAGTTTTGAGGGGAAGCAATTCTCTGTGCTAATTACACACAGAACAGATTGTTTCATTCTACCATAAACAATACCCCTTTTTTTGCTTTATGGAAAAAAGTCTTTTTTGGACCAACTTTTGGTTGTTGGGCTTGGGTTCACATCCCAAAAGGACAGAGAAGGAAAGGAGATCCCAAGGCAAAGAGACTTAGATTTGTTGGCTATCAAAGTTGGTCAAAGGGGTATCGTTTTGCACTAGGGCGTGGCAGAGTTGTGATATCAAGACATGCAAAGTTTTGTGAGCAAGATGGTTGGGCTCATTTACATGGAAATTCAGAAGTTTTATCTTCAGATGATACAGATAAATTTGTGAAATCTGAGGAAGAAAAGCCACAAATTCAAGAAAGTCCTGAAAGTGATAGTGATGAGGAATCAGGGGATGAGAGTCCCAGTACACAATCTCCTAAAGCTGAACCAATTTCTCCTGAGCAAGATGAATTAGAAGGGGAAGATAGTTCAGAGGGGGAAAGTGTTCAAGTTAGAAGATCACAAAGAAGCAATAAGGGGGTACCTTCAGAAAGGTTTACTATACAAGAAGTTAAAACTGTTGACGTGAAGAAAGAACCTTGTGATTATGAGGAGGTTTTAAAGTTACCATACCAGGAAATAGTAATGTGGGAAAATGCAATGGGAGCAGAATTGAAATCTTTGGCAAAACATAATGTGTTTACTATTGAGCCATTGCCAGAAGGAAAAAAGGCAGTGGACTGTAGATGGGTGTAAAAAATAAAACACTTGGCAGATGGTAGCGTTAATTACAAAGCTAGGCAGGTAGCACGAGGCTTTACGCAAAGAAAAGGTGAAAGTTTTGATGAAACCTTTTCTCCTACTGCAAGGAGCGAACATGTACGTTTATTGCTAGGTATTGCAGCACAACGTGGGTTTAAAGTAAATCATTTTGATATTGAAACAGCTTATCTTAACACAAAACTGCACGAAGAATTTTTTATGAATCAAGCGCCAGGTTTTGAGGCAGGCAACAGAATTCTGTATATAGGTTACACAAAGCAATCTATGGGCTCAAACAATCAGCTAGAAATTGGAACAAGTGTCTCAATAATGCTTTAAAAAATATTGGCTTTAAAAGTAGCTTAGCTGATAATTGCTTGTACACTAAAGGAAAGGGTGATAAACAAGAATTATGTTTGTCTTATGTTGATGATTTGCTTTATTCTACAAAAAATGACAAGCAAGTGCAAAAATTTGCAGAACAACTAAGAAAGGAATTTAAAGTAAGAGATTTGGGACCAGTGAAAAATTATCTCGGTCTAGAAATTCAAAGGACAAACAATGTAAGTTTTTTGTTGAGTCAAAAAGATAAAATAATGGAATTTCTAGAAAGAACAATATGCAAAATAGCAAGGGAGCAAAAACCCCAATGGAAATAGGTTTTTTTTCAATAATGGAGAATCCACAGAACCAGTAAATCCTGAAACGTACCATTCAATAGTTGGAAGTTTATTATACATTTCATTGTGGAACAGACCAGATTTGAGTTATGCAGTTGGAATACTGAGCAGACTTGTAAGCTACCCCACAGAAAATGCCTGGAAGGGTTTAAAACGTATTTTCTGGTATCTAAAACTTACACTTGATTATTGTTTAAGATTACCATCTTCAGGGTCTACAAAATTGCAGTGTTACATTGACAGCGATTGGGCCAACCTGCCTGATAGAAAATCCATTTCCAGCATGGTGTTTCAATTTGGGGATTCCTTGATAGGTTGGAAGTCCAAAGAGCAACGAATCGAGACCACGTCTTCAACAGAGGCTGAATACTGTGCTTTATCGGAGTTGTGTAATGAAATAAAATATTACGTTCAAATCCTCAATGATTTAGATATACAATGTGATTATCCAGTTCAAATATGGGAAGAAAATCAAGCTGTAATAACTTTGTCTGGGCCTGATCAGTTCAACAGTAAATCAAAACATTTGGAGATTAAAGATCAGAATGTAAGTGAAAATGTTAAACAAAACCTGATAATGCTGAAATACTGTGAGAGCATGTAAAATGTGGCTGATATATTTACGAAAGCACTAACTTTTGAGAAACATGCACAGCTAGTGACAAAATTAGGAATTGTTGTGCATGATGTATAAATATGTTTTGTATATGTTTAAAGTACTGTTTTGTTTCTGTATCTGTTTGAATGAGAGGGGGTGTTAGGAGTCATACAGAAAAAATGATTGTAACTTTAAGAACTGTTTCTGTGAGTGGTTTTCTAGGCTGATTAGGTACAGCTGGTGATGAGTATCAAAAGAGGAGAAATTGCAGTTTGAATTTGCCTGCAGAGAGATAACACCAACATGCTTTGTGTTTGTTGTTTTGTATAGCTGTAATAAAACCTTCGTTTGAGTGTTTTACACCGGTCTCATGGTTCTGTCGTCCGCCACCAGAAGAAAACCCCCCTCTAACGGTGGGTTCTCTTATGTCAGAGAAGGTCTGACTTGTAGCTGGAGCTCTTCCCGCAGACAAGAGCGCTTCTACAGCTTCCCCTCCGTGTGGACCCTCTGGTGCTGGACGAGCTGGGAGTTGCAGCGGAAGTTCTTCCCGTACGAGGGACACTGTTAGGGCTTCTCCTTGGAGTGCTTCTTGCCGTGTGCGACGAGGCGCGAGTTGCACATGTAGCTTTTGCCGCAGGCTGAGCACTTGTAGGGCTTCTCCCCCGTGTGGGTTCTCTCGTGGATGGTGAGTGCGGACTTCTGCCGGAAGCCTTTCCCGCAGGCTGAGCACTTGTAGGGCTTCTCGCCTGTGTGGGTCATCACGTGCATGACCAGGCTCCAATTGCGGCTGAAGCTCTTCCCGCATGTGGCACAGCTATAGGGCTTCTCCCCGGTGTGCTTCCTCTCGTGGATGATCAGGTGCGACGGGCCGTCAAAGTTCTTCCCGCAGTAAGAGCACTGGTGCAGTTTCGTGGCCTCTTGGGTCCACGGGTGCTGAAGAAGGTGGACGGTGCAAGAGATAGACTTGCTCAGCCTGTTCTTGGGGCGGTTCCTCTGCTGCTTTCTTGGTCTCGGCTGATGCTCGGAAGTCTCTTCCCGCTCCTCGCCCCAGGAAGGTGTCTTCTCTGCTGTTCTCCTTTGGACGCAGCTCTGCAAAGTCGCCCCTTCCATGGCTCTCTCAAGTGAAGGGTTTCCCTCTTGGCGTTCATCTACCTGCCAGCAATCTGTTAAGAAGTGGGGGGGCGGAGGAACCGTAGAATGAGCATGTTGCCAAAACCCCCAAATTATGATGGATGTCAAAATAGGCTTAATGCTTAATGGCTCCGTAATGTCAAACCAGGCTTCAAACGAGTGAAAAATCCAGTAGTACAGATGTTAAAAATCTAAACATCTATAATCAAAATACGCAATAGAACAAATTAAAGCAGAAGTAATCCTTACCGACCTCTGCCCAAAATTTGTTCAAGATTCCCTTCTCATACTGCCCTGTGCCATTTCCCACCTTGTTCCATAGGTCCCCTAACCTTCTATGACATTTGGGGGTCCATGGAAGGGGAGTGCTGGGCTGAAAAGGGAACTCAGAAGTAGCAAAAACCGCCTGGCAGTGGACCCCTGATGCTGTCTGTGAACTCTCCAGCCAGCACCTTTGGTGATCTGTACCTGGGCCGTTGCAAGCTTCGAAGAAAGCTCCTTTTATGCTCTCGCCTAAGAGCCTCTATTGTAGCGTTTAAATTTGAGTTGGGACACTCACTGAGCTACGACCCACTTCCCGCAGGCACTCTCCCTGCTCCCCAAAATTGTGGCCACCATTGCATATTCCTTTCCATAGTGTCTGGGTTAGCTTTGCTTTTGTCTTTACAGTGGTACCTCGGGTTACAGACGCTTCAGGTTACAGACTCCGCTAACCCACAAATAGTACCTCAGGTTAAGAACTTTGCTTCAGGATGAGAACAGAAATCATGCTCCAGCGGCGCGGCGGCAGCGGGAGGCCCCATTAGCTAAAGTGGTGCTTCAGGTTAAGAACAGTTTCAGGTTAAGAACAGACCTCCGGAACGAATTAAGTACTTAACCTGAGGTACCACTGTATTATGTATTTTGTGTTTTGATCTTCAGAGGAAGGGTGCTAAACAAGTTTTATAAAATAAATAAATATTGCATGTGAAAATGCCAGTGTTTTAGCTATGCACATCTAAAAGCCGGTTTACTTGCGTCTAACTGATGCGCGACTACGCATGCGTACATAGTGGTGACCTAGAAAGGGTCGGGAAAAGAGGCGAGGCAGGGGCATAATGGGGAAGAGTGAGCTTATGCACACTCCGCCATCGCAGGTAAAGGTAAAGGTACCTCTGCCCGTACGGGCCAGTCTTGACAGACTCTAGTGTTGTGCGCTCATCTCACTCTAGAGGCCGGGAGCGGGCGCTGTCCGAAGACACTTCCGGGTCACGTGGCCAGCGTGATGAAGCTGCTCTGGCGAGCCAGCACCAGCGCAGCACACGGAAACGCCGTTTACCTTCCCGCTATAAAGCAGTATCTATTTATCTACTTGCACTTTTTTTAAGGGTGCTTTCGAACTGCTAGGTGGGCAGGAGCTGGGACCGAACGACGGGAGCTCACCCCGCCGCGGGGATTTGAACCGCCGACCATGCGATCGGCAAGTCCTAGGCGCTGAGGTTTTACCCATAGCGCCACCCGCCATCGCAGTGACCCAGAATGCCAGCCCCGTGCAAATCGGGAATGGCCTGCCTTGTACGGGCTGGGGGGGGAGGGGAAAGCATTTTCTTGTGTCCAACCTGAATCACTTTGGAGCACAACAAATCAATCCGACAGATGCACAGAGAGCAGAGCTAAAGAGCCAAATCTAGAATACAATTTCATGGAAAAACTCACAACAGATTGGGATAGGGAGAATGAGTGTCTTTTTACCCAAAGGGGCCTTGTTTTCATAATTCTGCAGGACTTCCCTGGTCTCAAGTCTTCGGCCTGGATCCAGCAAGGAACGTTCTTCTTTGGGAGTGCACACTGCCCCTTCTTCAATGGCCCCCAGTCCCTGAAAGAGAGTAACACTTTCCATTCAACCTCGTCAGGACACCTGCATTCTGCACCAAGTCCCAAGGGCAGCCCCACACAGAAAACATCCTCTGGAAAAATAATCTCTCAAATGAACTGTTGATGGCACTTTACCATTGTACTGTGGAGAGTGTATTAACTTATGGTCTGTGTGTGTGGTTTGGGAGCTGCACGGTCAGGGGAAAAACAATGCTGTCCAGGGTTGTAAAGACTGCGGAGAGAATAACTGGGGGCACTCTTCCCACCTTGGATCAAATCTACGCTTCCAGGTGCCATACGAAAGCTGCAGAGATAGCGCAGGATAGTGTGAACCCCGGAATTGATCTCTTTCAGCTTCTGCCTTCCGGAAGAAGGTACAGGGTTATAAAGACTAGGACTAGCCACCTGAGAAACAGTTTCTATCCAATGCAATTTTGGTATTAAACGCAGTGTAAGGTAGTCTTTGTGGGAGTATATTGTATTTAATTATGGGGTATCAGAGTTTTTAGGAGGTTAACCCCTTTGTCGACTCTGGACCCCCAAATGCTTCTCTCACCTGCTGTCCTGCTTTCTCCACCTCCTGGTGCCTCAGGAGGAATTCCTCTGCCAGGGCAAGGACGCAGCCCTCTGAGCTTCCCTGCTTTTCTCCTTCGGTGACACAAGCAGCCGCCTCTGCAATGGTCCTCAGTCCCTGAAAGAGGAGGAGAAAATATTTTTCTATCCAGCCCCTGCAGAGCAAGAGAGAACACATTCACTTCTCGGCATGTATAGCTTGCATGAAACTCCAGGGAGCCACGACCGTTCATTGGGTGATCGAGGAGTCATGTTCATAAGCAAAATGGCCACTTTTTTAACCCCTTTGTCGACTCTGGACCCCCAAATGCTTCTCTCACCTGCTGTCCTGCTTTCTCCGCCTCCTGGTGCCTCAGGAGGAATTCCTCTGCCAGGGCCAGGGCCTGGACGCAGCCCTCTGAGCCTCGCTCCTTCACCCAGCTCCCCATTTCCGAGGGCAGCACAGCCAGGAACTGCTCCAGGATCACCAGGTCCAGGATCTGCTCCTTGGTGTGCTTCTCTGGCCTCAGCCACTGTAGGCAAAGCTCCCTCAGGAGGCCGTAGACCTCGCGAGGGCCCTGGGCATCCTGGTAGCAGAGCTGCCTGAAGAGCTGGCGACGAGCCTCAGAGCTGCTGACATCCTCCATCTTGATTTCCTTTGCTTGCCCGATGTTTCCCTGGCTGGCAGCGGCTGGTCTGGAAGTGACCGGTTGAGCTGTTCCTAGAGGGAGACTGGTCTTGCTGTCTCCTGCTCCAGCCCACTGGCTGGGAATGGCTGCTCCCTCAAAGGAGGACCCAGAAGGCTTTGCCTCGCCCCATGCCCCATCCCCTAGGAGCTGTGGGCTTCCTTCTCCCCCAGAGTGTGGGGCCTGCACAGTCCGGAGGAATTCCTGCCACTGGGCTTCCCATTGCCGGGACGAGAGCTCCTCTTCCGACTCCTCTTTGATACGTTGTGGCTCCGTCTGGCTCGGATGCAGTCCCTCTGTGCCCCCAAGACAGACAGTCCCTTCCAGTGTCATCTCTGGCGCCAGCCTTGCCAATTCCGCCTGCTCCGTTTTAATTCCTGGCTTCGCACCGGCCTCTGGTGCCAACTGGAGCTGGAGACCCAGAGAGGCTGCTGGGATTTCTGCTCCCTGCTCTGCAGCCATTTTCACTCACAGGGAGATGTCCCTCAGTCGTCTTCTGTGTAAGGGACAAAACGTTTCCCCTGTTAATTTGTGGGTCAGCACAAGAATGAGGTTCCTGGGAACATGTGATGGAGTGTTGCCTCTCAGTCAGCGGCAAGTCTCTGGCCAAAGAAGGGTCACATGGAAGCTGAAATCTTTCCCCCACTTCTGGCAAAAGCTTCTCTTTACACTGAAAGAAATGGGAATCGAAACAGACAAAAGTGAGGCAACTGATGAAACAGGGCACTTTGTAGGCCCCATCTGCACTAGACATTTAAAGTGGGGTGAAACCGCTTTAAAAAGACAGCATTTCCCCAAATTATACTGGGAGTTGTAGTTTGTCAAGGGTGCCGAGTGTTGCTAGGAAGCCCCTATTTACACAGCTACAATTCCCAGTGTGGCTTAAGAAGCAATCCTTCATCCCAGGGAACTCTGGGAATTCTGCAGGGGGGGAAGGAAGATTCCAGGCACTGACTGACATCAGTTCTCCAAGGTTCCAGGCAAAGGTGTTTCCCCCGAAACCAAGGATTGAAGTGCGACATTCTGAAAGGTGCTCTACCACTGATCTGTTGTCCCTTTCCTTAAAGATTAAGTAAGATTCTCGTCCTCATTGTTCTGTGAAGAGCTATTTAAATAATTAGGAAGCGTCATTATCCCAAATTAGTCTCTCTGCTGTGGGATCATTGGCTCTCCACGGCTTTCAGGCAAGGAACAGTCACAGCCTTACCTGGAGATCCCAGGGGACCTTCTCCACACAGAGCAGCTGCTCTGCCACCAAGTCACAACCCGTCTCTTAAACAACCCGTAAGATTTATTTTGCATATGAGCAACCGGGAGGATGAGAATGCTGGTGTACCCATAGGTAAGGGGGCGCTTGGGACTGTCACATCAACACGCAAGCAGCTCTCCAGGATTTCAGACAGTGCTTGCTCCCAGCTTTTACCTGGAGATGCCCAGGATTGAACTCAAGAAGTTCCACATGCACTCCTTCCCTGAGTGGTTATACCTCCCATAATAATAATAATAAATTTTATTTATACCCCGCCCTCCCCAGCCAGGACCGGGCTCAGGGCAGCTAACAACCAATAATAAAACAAGTTGATTGAAATACAACTTAAAAACAAGATTAAAATACAACATTAAAACATTAAAATGCAGCCTCTTCACAGGAGAAAGGAAAAAAGAAAGAAAGAGGGGGAGGGAGTCAAATTGATTCTAAGCCAAAGGCCAGGCGGAACAACTCTGTCTCACAGGCCCTGCAGAAAGAAATCAGATCCTGCAGGGCCCTGGTCTCATGAGACAGAGCGTTCCACCAGGCGGGAGCCAGTGTTGAAAAGGCCCTGGCTCTGGTTGAGGCTAATCTGACTTCCTTAGGGCCCGGGACCACTAGGGTGTTGCTATTTATGGACCCTCAATTTATGGATCCTCATGAACGCAGAGCCCTTCAAACTGGAGCCAAGGGAGATGCCTCTCGCTGAATCAGACCAATGCTAGAAAATGAAGGGGATTTGCGGGGTTCATGGGCAGCGGCTCCCCTCCCCTCTTGCGCACCCCATCTCAACACGCAGGCTCCCCATCCAATGTGAAACCACAGCGGACCCTGCTTAGCTTTGCAAATGTATTTTGAGGTTTTATTGCTCCCTGCAGCAGAAGTCTGGCTGCTTCTCCCTCTTGCACTGGGTCCTTCCACTTCCCAGCCGCCTTCCCCCACCCTCCTGCTCGGCCTGGCCATGGCCTCCCAAGGAAGACCATGCCTGTCACCCCACCTCGCACCTTTCTAACTCACAGGGATGGGTCTCCCATTCTTTCCCACCACTGAGGAACACAAAAGAGAACGGACAGGAAGGTGCCCAGCCTGGGGATTTCCCCCATGGGGTGCTCACTTCCTTCTTCCTCTCTAGGAATGATTTATCCGTGGCTTTAACCATTAAAGGGCCAAACTGGGGCGGGAATAGCTCTTTCCTGGCTTTCCCCCAGTTCAATGCCATGCCCTCCAACATTTCTCCAATGAAAATGTTGTCGTTTAGTCGTGTCCGCCTCTTCGTGACCCCATGGACCAGAGCACGCCAGGCACTCCTGTCTTCCACTGCCTCCCACAGTTTGGTCAAACTCATGCTGGTAGCTTCAAGAACACCATCCAACCATCTCGTCCTCTGTCGTCCCCTTCTCCTTGTGCCCTCCATCTTTCCCAACATCAGGGTCTTTTCCAGGGAGTCTTCTCTTCTCATGAGGTGGCCAAAGTATTGGAGCCTCAGCTTCAGGTTCTGTCCTTCTAGTGAGCACTCAGGGCTAATTTCCTTAAGAATGGAGAGGTTTGATCTTCTTGCAGTCCATGGGACTCTCAAGAGTCTCCTCCAGCACCAGAATTCAAAAGCATCAATTCTTCGGCGATCAGCCTTCTTTATGGTCCAGCTCTCACTTCCATACATCACTGCTGGGAAAACCATAGATTTAACTATACGGAACTTTGTTGGCAAGGTGATGTCTCTGCTTTTTAAGCTGATGAAAATAGGGATGTCCTAAGGAAGAGAGATCAAATCAGGCACCAGTGTGCCGTACTTAGGCCCTGGGGGTAAAGGTAAAGGTAAAGGTACCCCTGCCCATACGGGCCAGTCTTGACAGACTCTAGGGTTGTGCGCCCATCTCACTTAAGAGGCCAGGGGCCAGCGCTGTCCGGAGACACTTCCGGGTCACGTGGCCAGCGTGACAAAGCTGCATCTGGCGAGCCAGCGCAGTACACGGAAACGCCGTTTACCTTCCCGCCAGTAAGCGGTCCCTATTTATTTACTTGCACCTGGGGGTGCTTTTGAACTGCTAGGTTGGCAGGCGCTGGGACCGAGCAACGGGAGCGCACCCCGCCGCAGGGATTCGAACCGCCGACCTTTCGATCGGCAAGCCCTAGGCGCTGAGGCTTTTACCCACAGCGCCACCCACGTCCCTGGCCCTGGGGGAACTGGGTTCAAATCCCCACTCAGTCACAATGAAGCTCCCTGGGTGACCTTGGGGGGAAGAAAGCCGCTGTAGCACTCTCTGCCTCACCTACCTCACAGGGTTGTGAGCCCTACATGGGGCAAACCCCAAAGAAGGAACCCCACATGGAAGGAACCCCCGAGGGACATCTAGACCAAGCCCCTGCAATGCAGGAATCTCAACTACAGCATCAACTACAAATGAGCTGGTATAGCTCAGTTGGTAGAGTACGGTTGTGGGTTTGAGTCCCAGCTTGGGCGAAAGATGCCTGTATCACAGCGGGTTGGACTAGATGACCCCGGGTCCCCTTTTCCAACTCTGCAATTCTAGGATTGAACTGGGACCTTCTGCAATACAAAGCAGGTGCTCTCCCACTGCGCCATCTTGCAGGTGGGACAGCCAGGTGTTAGCTCAGTCAGTAGGGCAAGAGAATATCAGGTCCGTGGGTTCGAGCCCCAGCTTCGGCGAAAGATTCCTGCAATGCAGGGGGCTTGAACAGACTTCCTCGGTGACGGACTCTCCTTCATTAGAGGTTTTTAAGCAGAGGCTCATAGAAGTATAGAATGAGAGAGTCGGAAGAGACCCCCGGGGTCATCTAGTCCAACCCTTGCAATGCAGGAATATTTCGCCCAAGGTGGGGCTTGAACCCACAGCCCTGAGATTAAGTCTATTGCTCTAGCGACTGAGCTATCCCAGCTCATTTGTCATGGATGCTTTAGTTGAGATTCCTGCATTGTGGGGGGTTGGTCTAGATGACCCTCGGGGTCCCTTCCGAATCCACGGTCTCCTTTGTATGCACGGAAGGCCACAGCTTCAATCCCTCCAAGCAGGACTGCAAAAAGGTCTCCCATCCCTGAAACCATCGCGAGCCGCTGCCAGCCCGTGTCGGCAATCCCGAGCTAGATGGAGCAAAGCTCTGACACGCAGCTTCCAACATCTCTCCTTCCCTAAGCGGGTATGCAGCCTCTTTGTCTGAACGTGGAGCCTGCCTCCTGAAAGGGTTAATTAAAGCGAGCCCGGTGTCCTAGAGTGGCGCCCGAAAAATCCATTTCCGGTTGCAAACGCCCCTCTCACCCCCCCACTCTCTACCCTACCCCCCCACCTTTCCTGGAAGCTGGAGCCCCGTCTGAACGTCGGAAGGCGGCTGCAGGTTCTGCATCTTCCGTGTCTGGGGAGGAATCTGGTGAGTCTGGCTCCGGGTGCAAAAAAGAAAAGGAGAGGCTGCAACGCCCAAAAAAGCTCCAGGCTTTGCAGAAAAGGAGAGGGGGGGGACATGCAGCCTGGGGAGTATTATTTATTATTTTTAATTTATTAAATTTCTATACCGCCCTTCACCCAAAGATCTCAGGGTGGTTCATAACATAGGCTAGTAAAGGACACCCAGTCACCTTCCGTCTGTGCAGCAGAACCTGATGCTGCTCCTCCTTTCACTGCACGCAAGGTCCTTTCTCCTCCTTGTCTCCTATTATTGCTATTTCATAGAATCTTAGACTTGGAAGGGATCCCCAGGGGTCCTCTAGTCGGACCCCCTCTGCAATGCATCAGCTAAAGCATCTATGACAGGTGGCCATCCAAGCTCTGCTTAAAAACCTCCAAGGAAGGAGAGGCCACCACCTCCCGAGGGAGACGAACAGCTCTTGTTTTATTCAATTTGTATACCCCTCTTTATCCAAATATCCCAGGGTGGTGTGCAACCTTAAGTATATAATTTACACAGAATAATAATAATAATAATAATAGTAATAATAATAACAGCAACAAATGGGGTTGGTGATGGGAGTTCTTGGTCAAAGCAGCTGTGGGTGGGTTGGGAGAGCTCTGCATGGCGTGCAGAAAAGTGGATACAGAAAAGCCCCCCCCCACCCTCTAAAAAAAGGCCCTCCTTCCTGCAGTGAGTCGTTAACCTATGGAACTCGCTGCCACAGGAGGCAGGGCCTGCCGCCAACCCTGATGACCTTTAAGAGGGACAAATGTTTGGAGGAGAAGGCTATCAATGGGTACCAGCTCTAAGGCATGGATAGGCAAACTAAGGCCCGGGGGCCGGATCCGGCCCAATCGCTTTCTAAATCCAGCCCGCGGACGGTCCAGGAACCAGTGTCTTTTTACATGAGTAGAATGTGTGCTTTTATTTAAAATGCATCTCTGGGTTATTTGTGGGGCATAGGAATTCGTTTATCCCCCCCAAAAAAATATATACCGTATTTTTTGCTCTATAAGACTCACTTTTCCCTCCCAAAAAGTAAGAGGAAATGTGTGTGCGTCTTATGGAGCGAATACAGGCTGCGCAGCTATCCTGGAAGCCGGAACAGCAAGAGGCTGCGCAGCGATCCCTCTTGCTGTTCTGGCTTCTGAGATTCAGAATATTATTTTTTCTTGTTTTCCTCCTCCAAAAACTAGGTACGTCTTATGATCTGGTGCGTCTTATAGAGCGAAAAATACGGTGTATATAGTCCGGCCCCCCACAAGGTCTGAGGGACAGTGGACCGGCCCCCTGCTGAAAAAGTTTGCTGACCCCTGCTCTAAGGGCTGTGATTCCCCTCCATAGTCCAAGGCAGTACAGTGGTACCTCAGGTTACATACTCTTCAGGTTACGTATGCTTCAGGATACAGACTCCACTAACCCAGAAATAGTGCTTCAGGTTAAGAACTTTGCTTCAGGATGAGAACAGAAATTGTGCTGCTGCGGCAGCAGGAGGCCCCATTAGCTAAAGTGGTGCTTCAGGTTAAGAACAGTTTCAGGTTAAGAACGGACCTCAGGAACGAATTAAGTACTTAACCCGAGGTACCACTGTAATGCTTCTGAATACCAGCTCCTGGAAGTCATGGCAGGGGATATTTTCTGTTGTTCTCGTGGGTTTGCCACAGACATCTGCTTGGCCACTGTGAAAACAGGACGCTGGTCCAGATTACAAGTTTTTAAGAGCATAATCTGGATGCTGCCTGGTTACAGATTCCCCTCGTAATCTCTCTATGAATACTTCTGTGGCATATGAAAATGGACCATACGTTTAAAGAAGATTGGAAAATGTTTATTAAATATATGGGGGGGGACTGTACGTTTGAAAACGTTGGCAGCATTAAGATCAATTCAACAATGTAAGTTTTGATGGATGTAATAATGGAATACCGAACGGTTTAGTTTATGTAAAATATGCAGGGATTTATGGTATGCAAAATGAACCATGGAAAGAGAAGAAGGGAAGTCATTGATGTTTTAAGGCTGTTTAAATGAATACTCTAAATTGTAAAACAGAAAAATTATGTACACACACACACGAAAAAGGGACCTGCGATAATTCCTTTAGTCCAAGAATGTCCCAGTAAAACAGGGTATGTTACAATAATTTCTTAAGTGAGGGAAGGTAGGGAAAGCACATTACCGTAGTTTATTTGTTTTTGCTTTTTAAAAAATATTACTATACCGTATAGCCTTTCAAAAATAGTCACTGGACAGTTTTTCCCCTTTGTTTATTATTTATTACTACAGTGGTACCTCAGGTTACATACGCTTCAGGTTACATGTGCTTCAGGTTACATACTCCGCTAACCCAGAAATACAGTGGTGCCTCGCAAGACGAAATTAATCCGTTCCGCGAATCTCTTCGTCTTGCGGTTTTTTCGTCTTGCGAAGCACGGCTATTAGCGGCTTAGCGGCTATTAACAGCTTAGCGGCTTTAAGAAAAAGGAAACAAACTCGCAAGAACTCACAAGACGTTTCGTCTTGCGAAGCAAGCCCATAGGGAAATTCGTCTTGCGGAACGACTCAAAAAACGGAAAACCCTTTCGTCTAGCGAGTTTTTCGTCTTGCGAGGCATTCGTCTTGCGGGGCACCACTGTAGTGCTTCAGGTTAAGAACTTTGCTTCAGGATGAGAACAGAAATCGTGCTTCAGCAGCGCAGCGGCAGCAGGAGGCCCCATTAGCTAAAGTGGTGCTTCAGGTTAAGAACAGTTTCAGGTTAAGTACGGACCTCCGGAACGAATTAAGTACTTAACCCGAGGTACCACTGTACTTCTGTGTTCTACATTGGAGGAGTTTGAGGTGATGCACATGGTTCTTCTCCTCAACACCCCTGTGAGGTAGGTTAGGCTGACAGGCAGTGACTGGAGCAGGCCATTCAGTGAGCTTCATGGCTGAGTGAGGATTTGAACCCAGGTCTCCCAGATCCTAGTCCAACAGTCTAACCGCTACATTGTGTCGAGTCTATTGTTTTACACAAAACACACACACCCTAATATTAAAAAACACATAATAAATAGAAACATTATATAAAAAACAGAAACATTAAAACAATTACCATAGATAGCATGATTAAAAATGGCTTTAAAATGATTTAACTCATCAGCTGCTAAAAGCCCAGCAAAAATGATAGATTTTCCGTGGTTTCTGAAAGAATGCAAAGTTATGGTGGTTGTTCCACAGAATCCCACTAAAATCCCAGTCCCTTTTTGCAAGATTTAAGAAGCAAAGATGTAAAACTTTTATGATAGGGTTGCCGTATTTGAAAACGTTACCCTGAATAAACAGACACAAAAGTTGTTGGGCTTTTTTTTTTGGCAAAGTTAAGCTTTTTTGGCAGGTAGTTTTAAGGGAAATTGCCAGAAACGACACTGCTGACATGGGAAATTCTGGATGTATGGCAACCTTATTTTATGATATCCTCCCAAATTTTTTAGTTGTTATAGTTATTTTGGGAGGTGGCCATTATGCATTAAATCCTATACTATGTTATAGTAAATTTTGTTTAAAAATATTCTTTTATTGGATTTTATAGACAGGTTGAACACCCTTGACAAGACAATATTCACCCTCTCCTGAAACAGGATAAGCAATAAAATAACAGCAGAAAGCAAATGAAATATAAATAATATTATATTGTGAGCACATGTTTTCTGCCAGTAAAAAGTAAAAAAACACACCAAAAAACAAAGTCAGGTTGGGCCAAAGCTAAAAATGCAAAGCATAGCATCTGAGGTATAAATGGAAAGCAAATTTCACCCAAAAAGTTAGACTAATATGTATAAACCTTATTTTCACAGGGGAACAGGCGTCAGGATCAAAACCCAGTTCAAGCTGTGATTCAAAAGTTTCTTCCTATTGTACCCACCATAACCATTTAAAAGCAGCGGGAGTTGATGCAATAAATATTTAAAATTACTTTTGGTTGTTTATTATATATTAAATTTTAGCATTGCAAGGTATATCTGAGAAATTATTATTATTTTTTTAAAAAAGGAGACAGCACAGGAAATGATAGCACATACAAAATGCACCTCACGTTATCCCAAATAGATAGCCAGTTCCGATGCCTCTAGTTTTCCCGCTCATGGAGCTACAATTCCCAGCACTCTTAATAAACTACAGTTCCCAGGATCCTTTGTGGGGAAGCCATGGGGTTTAAATGAATGGTGTTGATCTGCTCAAACTGCATGGGAGAACCTAGGTGAGGAGCATAGCTGTCAATGTTTCCCTTTTTTTAAGGGAAATTCCCTTCTTCCAAATAGGATTCCTCGCAAGAAAAGGCAACAGTTGACAGCTATGGTGAGGAGATTAAGCACATAAGCAGAAAAAAAGAAGATCAGGCCAAAGGGAACCTTTCTAAGCCAGTATCCTGGTTGCCAGGCAGATGACTGAATGGGACGCCCGAAATCGCAACACACTTCCTATTTATGATTACCAACAACTGGCATTCATAAGAACGTAATGTATACCTGGGGCTAAGCGGGGGGAGTCATAGAATCATAGAACTGCAGAGTTGGAAAGGGTTTCTACATCAGGGTTTCCCAAGCTCGGGTCTCCTGATGTTTGGGGACTACGATTCCCATCATCCCTGACTGCTGGTCCTGCTATGCGGCCTAGGACCCATGTACCTATGGGACCGCCTCTCCTGGTATGCCCCGCGGAGGACCTCAAGGTCCACAAATGACAACATTTTGGAGGTCCCAGGTCGCAAGGTGGTTAGGTTGGTCTCAACTAGGGCCAGGGCCTTTTCAGTACTGGCCCCGACGTGGTGGAATGCTCTGTCACAAGAGACCAGGGCCCTGCGGGACTTGACATCTTTCTGCAGGGCCTGCAAGACAGAGCTGTTCCTTTGGTTTGGACTCAGTCTGACCCTTATGTTTCCCTCCCCTTATGGTTTTGACTTTTATAATGAGGCTGCATTTTAAATTGCATTTTAACCTGTATTTTAAATTGGTTTTTTTCTTTTTCTTTTTTCTTACTATGTTTTTACTGTGATTTTATTGGTGTTAGCCGCCCTGAGCCCGGCTCTGGCTGGGGAGGGCAGGGTACAAATACAATTTATTATTATTATTATTATTATTATTATTATTATTATTATTATTATTAGTCCAAAAGCAGCTGGAGACCCGAGTTTGGGGAAACCCTGGTCTAGATCAAATGCAACATCTATAATGGTTTCCAAAAAGCAATTTTTCCTCACAAGAAATGGGAACACAAAATAAATGCAGTGTGTGAAAAGAATCCTGCCATCTTCGTTTTTAGAACCTGCTGGATCAAGCCAGTCTCGGCTCCTAATCCAGATTAGTCCAGCACCCAGTTCAACCAACCAGGTCCCTACGGGAAGCTCAGAAGCAGAACATTTATTAAGACTTCTTTTCTCAAAAGTGGGATTGATGGGGGAGGAGCTGGTGATGATGGCGCCCCACTCCCATAATTCCTTGATTATCAGCCATGCTGGCTGGGAATTTGGTTTGGCCGATGGAATTCCCCACGGTTTTTGCAGGGCCGCAAATTCCCCGTCTCTGCATTTAAAGTACCGTATTTTTTGCTCTATAAGACTCACTTTTTCCCTCCTAAAAAGTAAGGGGAAATGTGTGTGCATCTTATGGAGCGAATGCAGGCTGCACAGCTATCCCAGAAGCCAGAACAGCAAGAGGGATTGCTGCTTTCACTGTGTAATGATCCCTCTTGCTGTTCTGGTTTCTGAGATTCAGATTTTTTTTTTCTTGTTTTCCTCCTCCAAAAACTAGGTGCGTCTTCTGGTCTGGTGGCTCTTACAGAGCGAAAAACACGGTGTGTTTCTCTCACCTTTCTGTTCTCAATGTGCCTTTCAGTGGGCCCACAGCTTTTAAAGACTACAATTTCACACAGCAGTTTCACAATTGGGGGGCTGGAGTAATTCATCTACAGTCATACTCGGGTTACAGACGCTTCAGGTTGCATTTTTTCAGGTGATGGACCACCGAAACCCAGAAGTACCGGAACAGGTTACTTCTGGGTTTCGGCGGTCGCACATGCGCAGAAGCACTAAATCACACTTTGCGCAGGAGCGCCAAATCGCAACCCGTGCGTGCGCAGACGTGCCGCTGCAGGTTGAGAACATGCATCCTGCACGGATCACGTTCGCAACCCGAGCGTCCACTATATGTGGAAAAGATTTTTTTTTGTGAGAGGGGGTGGCTACTTAAGAGTAGAAAAATTTTGAGTAAAGGGGCCTGACGACAGAGATGTGTCAAGTTATCCATGATGATGGAGATAGCAGACAGAAAGCTTTTTTGCCCCTTAACATTGAATGATAGAACCAGGGGTAGGTCAACGAAGCTGGAGGAAGTGGATAGGGGACAAAGAGTTTGTCCCTCTCTCATAACGCTGTAACTTGGGGACATTCGGAGCTTTTTTCTTTTTTTCCAGGGGGAATTCACCGGAACTCAGTTCTGGCAACCTCCCGGGTGGGTGCCATTCTAAAAGAAAAAGGGAGGTGTTCATGGTGGGTTCTGAGACCTCTTTTCCCAGAAAAATAGCGCTGGGACTGTGGCGATCACACAGGGTCCCTGGACGTTTCACCGTCTACTGATCCCTGTGCCACCACTTGATTTCTCTCTGCCACCACCCAGACCCTACCTGGGACAATACTGAGTCCAGTCAGGTTTAAATTAGAACATAAACTTCTGTTTATTTATTGCAGTTTAACAAGCGTGTGGTTTCATAAACGGTATCAGTCAATTACAATCATGGGATGCCTATCCAGACCTATAACTTCCGCTACCTGCTCTCACTCACTAAACCACCTCTCAGATACTTGTCTTCCTAGCTCCTAACTGTTCCTGACTCAGCTTATTTCGCTACACTCACTCAACCTACCCACAGACTCTATCCCAATTCACTCCCACTCCAACCAACCACCCAACTCCCAACGAACTCCTCCCTTCGCCCCTCCCAGAGCTGGTTTTATAGTCCCTCTGACTCCACCCCCTGGGTTCTGATTGGGTAACCTGTTTAGCTATTTCACCTCCAGCACTCTCATATGTTAACGTCACAGGGACATCCAGCTGAATGTTGGACGATTCAGGACTGACAAAGGATTTCTTCATTCAGCAGATAGCTAAATTGTGGGATTCACTCCCCCAAGAGGCAGCGATTGAAATTGAAATACTTTATTGTCACTTGTACAACTTGTATACAGCAAGATTACATAAGAACCCCCACTCAGCTCTCTTAGTCTTAATTCCCCTCGTTTACTGACGCACATCCACCAAACCCGAAAGTCAGTTGCCCTGTTGTTCTCTTTTCATTCAGCAGCCTAACAGCCCACGGATAGAAGCTGTTCTTTACCCTGTTGGTGCGACTAATCATGCTTCTTTATCTTCTGCCCAGGGCAGGAGATCAAGAAAGTGCTGGCCAGGGTGTGAATCATCCCTGAGAATTTTCCTCACTCTCCTGAGGCAACGTTCTTCCACTTTTTCATCCAGCGGATTCACGGGACAGCCCATAATATCTCGTGCTGTATTCACCACCCTCCGTAGGCACTTCCTATCAGTTGATGTCAAACCAGCGTACCACACCATGATGCAGTATGAAAGGACACTTTCTATTGTTGACCAGTAGAAGGAGATCATCAAATGTTGATTGACATCGTTCTTACGCAATATTCTGAGGAGATGGAGTCTCTGTTGGGCTTTCTTAACCACCTGGGTTGTATTGATTTTCCAAGTAAGGTCTTCACTGAGATAAACTCCTAGGAATTTAAAGGAAGAGACCCTGTTGGCTCTGTTTAAAGGAGTCTTGGTTGCTTAAACCAGCCAACCCTGCGCTAAGACTCTTGGGAGATCATCCTTGGTCCCTCTTCAACTGTACCATTTTCCTTTTTTAAAAAATAAATTTATTTATTTGGTTTTTCAAATTAAAGTTTTACAATCACATATCCAACATACATCGTAAGAACAAGATTCCAAAGAATCTCCTCCCCTTTGTGGGTCCTATCGTTAGTCATTTCCTCCTGCATCTTTTATAATAATCCGAATCTCTATTACAGTGGTACCTCGGTTTTCAAACATCTTGGAAGTCGAATGTTTCGGTTTTCGAACACCAAAAACCCAGAAGTGACTGCTTCGGTATCCAAACGCTTTTCAGAAGTCGAACATGCCACGCGGCTTCTGTATTGAGTTTTCCGCAAGTAAATGCTTCCGGAAGTAAACGCTTCGGTTTTCGAACGTTTCAGAAGTCGAACGGTCTTCCGGAACAGATTACGTTCGAAAACGAAGCCAAAATTCACCATTAAACTACAAATGTTATTCCAATCCTACTAACAATTTTAACTGTTTACAATGATTTTTAATATAAATTATAATTTCCCCCCATTCCTTATTAAAATTTTGGTCTTCCTGATTTCTGATTCTTTCGGTCATTTTTGCCATTTTGGCATAATCCATCAACTTAAATCTGCCATTCTCTTCTGGTCAGGACTTTGTCTTCTTTCCATCTCTTTCTGGTATGTCAAATCGAAGCCAGGGGCAAGCAACAGACACCAGGTGGATGTTTTGAAGTCCAAAGTGACCTTACCCAACTGTTGCAAGCTTTTTAAAAAAATCTTGCTTTTTAAAGATTTGACTTTTGTGAGGCACAAAGAGGCAGAAATATCAGAATCTCCTCCTCCTCCTCTGCTCTTCTTCTTCTTCTTCTTCTTCTTCTTCTTCTTCTTCTTCTTCTTCTTCTTCCTACAGGATTTCTGACTTTATCTCCTGGCTGGCATAAAGAGGAAAAGGCCAGCCTCTCCTGGTATGCCCCACAGAGGACCTTACGGTCTTCAAACAAAAACATCTTGGAGGTCCCAGGCCACAGGGAGGTTAGGCTGGCCTCAACCAGAGCTAGGGCTTTTTCGGCCGTGGCCCCGATCTGGTGGAACGCTCTGTCACAGGAGACTAGGGCCCTGCGGGACTTGACATCTTTCCGCAGGACCTGCGGAAAGGTTGCCATTAATTTCATTTTGAATTGATTTTAAAATGACTTGATTTTAGAATGTTGTGTTACTTTTATTGTTAGCCGCTCTGAGCCCAGCTTCGGCTAGGGAGGGCGGGGATATAAATAAATTATTATTATTATTATTAGAACTGTATGTCTGGGACTGTGACGAAGAGGAGAGTTCGTTGAAGAGGAGAGTTTGTCAGGTAGCTCCTTAGATGTGTGGGGAGACAGTCTGTCGTCTGGGAACTATAGGGCTCCCTATAGAATTTCCTTCATCCAGAACAAGGTGACTTGTGAAAGGAGCAAAGCACAAAGACACCTTTGTGGTAGAATGGTGGAGTTTTGGTTCTCCAGAAAACCAAGGACCAGCCCCAAAGGTTTACACTAACTTGTGGCTCACTTAGTAAGAACGTGTTTTGTAGATGTACGCTGTTGTAAATCGTGGTGTTTATGGGAATATTGGTTTTCATAATGTAGAAAGGAAGAAGGAAGAAAGTGACATTTGGGGCTTTGAATTCTTTCCCCAAACTGCAAGCTCAGAGATGAAGGCGAAAACCCCTGATGGCCTTGCTTATATATCATGTTCAACCATAGTTAAACAATGGTTTAACATTAATGTGAGCACTGCTGGATGCAAGTTGCAGAAATTTGCAGGTGCTTCGCTTTTCCCTTGCTGGTAGTTTGCTGCCAGGAGCTAGGCTGCCTTAGCGTAATATCCGAACCCTGGTTTTACGGTTTGTTTGCCTCCAAACAAATCATGAGTTTTCCCCGACTCCTCTTCCTGTGGAGCTTCCTATCTTGCTGTATCTAGGACTGAAGTTTTACGATTCTCATTCTTTCTTTTTTCTCAACCCGCTCCCGCAAAGATGACAGGAACATGGCAGAGATCACGGCTCAGCATATCCAAGAGGAAAGCCCCGGGTTCGAAGAAATGTTCATGGCTTCCACCGGACGATCCCACGCAAGCCTGGCCCTCCAGAATGCAGTCGATGAATGTGAGTTCCGTTCAAACTTGGATAGAGCTCAATTCTAAATTTGTTTCTTTGTTTTAAAGTGCATCTAAACTGCTCTGTGTTTTAAAGATCCCTAAATGGCATTCAAAAATACGATAAAAAATATATAACGGTATCCTAAAAAACAGAATATGAGTTTTGCATGCCATAATACGTTAATAATAATGTTTTGTTTTAAATGTTTTAGTTCTTTCTGAGTTTTTTTTTGAAAATAATTTTAATTAGTTTTTAATTACAATAATCCAATAATAGCCTCGGGTGGCGCTGTGGGTTAAACCACAGAGCCTAGGACTTGCCGGTCAGAAGGTCGGCGGTTCAAATCCCCGCAACGGGGTGAGCTCCCATTGCTGGGTCCCAGCTCCTGCCAACCTAGCAGTTTGAAAGCACATCAAAGTGCAAGTAGATAAATAGGTACCACTCTGGCGGGAAGGTAAACGGCATTTCTGTGCGCTGCTCTGGTTCGCCAGAAGTGGCTTAGTCATGCTGGCCACATGACCCGGAAGCTGTACACCGGCTCCCTTGGCCAGTAAAGCGAGATGAGTGCCGCAACCCCATAGTTGGCCACGACTGGACCTAATGGTCAGGGGTCCCTTTACCTTTAACAATGGCAAATTATAATGCAGTTACTAATTCCAATCATTCAGACGCCAAATTATAAAATTTAGGTGGCCCCCCTGCGTGCTAGAATTGATGGTTTGATGATTTACTTTATTTCTGCGTTCCAAAATCTTATTAATTTCAACTACGCTCCTGTCAAAATAACAATCCCTTATACAACAACTGGAATATTAACGACTTCCATTCATATTGACACATTAAGGGATTTCTAAATCTACAGGTGAAGCATTCAAACTATATCCTTCTTCCTGTGTGTGGCATTTATTCTGCCCGTGATGTTTCTTCCTCTCCTTGTAAAACGTTCGTAAAGATACTGCTCCAGCGGGAAGGTAAACGGCGTTTCCGTCTACTGCTCTGGTTCGCCAAAAGCAGCTTAGTCATGCTGGCCACATGACCCAGAAGCTGTCAAATGTCTGAAGAATGCCAAGGTCTGAAGTTGTTCACTAGGTAGGGGTTAATGTTGGTTTACCAGGAGAGGTAAGGTGGTAGAAAGTTTGGGGCAGCTGTTGTATTCTGTAATTGATTTTTCTTCTTTTCCCTCACATCACATTTCTCTTTTATTTCAGCAGGGCACGTGTGGAAGAGAGAAAGTGATGAGGAAGCCCATCAGGTGTTGGAGGAAAGCATTACATTTCCAGCTATGGTTGAGAACCTTGGGAATCAAGATGGGGTAAAGTTGCAGGCAGGAAACGAGGCAGATCAGGATTGGGGTGAACCTATTGGTTGTCTGAACAGCGGCTTCTTTGAAATCCCAGCCCATCCAGGAAAACATAAAGGAGGAAGAAGGAACGAGTGCCCAGCGTATTTGGAAAGCTTTAACGATGCACCAGGCCTTCAAATGCATTGGAAAACCCAGACAGGAGACAAACCGTATAAATGCCTGGACTGTGGGAAGAGCTTCAAGCGTAACTCAGAGCTTATTCGACATAAAAGGATCCACACCGGAGAGAAACCTTTCAAATGCCTGGAGTGCGGGAAAAGCTTCACTCAGAGCAGAAACCTTACTTCACATCAGAGGAGTCACACGGGAGAGAAGCCTTATAAATGCCTGGAGTGCGGAAAGTGTTTCAGCCAGGCCGGGATTCTTACTTCACATCAGAGAAGCCACACCGGGGAGAAACCATATCAGTGCCTGGAGTGTGGAAAGTGCTTCAGTCAGAGCGGGATCCTTACCGCACACCAGGGAATGCACACAGGGCAGAAACCATTCAAGTGTCTGGAGTGTGGGAAAAGCTTTCGCCAGCAGATCCACCTCACCTCCCACGAAAGAACGCACACTGGGGAGAAGCCCTTTAAATGTCAGCAGTGCGGGAAGAGCTTCCGCCAGCAGATCCACCTTACTTCCCACGAAAGAACGCACACCGGAGAGAAACCGTTCAAATGCCGGGAGTGTGGGAAGAGCTTTAGCCAGAGCTCCCACCTTATCAGACACGAAAGAATTCACACCGGAGAGAAGCCGTTTAACTGCCTGCTGTGCGGGAAGAGCTTTGGCCACAGCGCGGAACTCATTCGACATGAAAGGACTCACACAGGGGAAAAACCCTTCAGGTGCCAGGTTTGCGGGAAGAGCTTCAGCCGGAGCTCGGAACTTATACGACACGAGAGAACCCACACGGGAGAGAAACCGTTCAAATGCTTGGAGTGCGGGAAGGAATTCAGTGACAGCACCAACCTCATCAGGCACCAAGTCAGCCACACGGGAGAGAGACCGTATAAGTGTCCAGTGTGCGGGAAGAGCTTCAGCCAGAGCAGGAGCCTGACTTCACATCAGAGAACCCACACCGGGGAGAAGCCGTATCAGTGCCTCGAGTGTGGGAAGTGCTTCAGCCAGAGCGGGATCCTTACTGCGCACCAAGGGATGCACACAGGGCAGAAGCCGTTCAAGTGCCCCGAGTGCGGGAAGAGGTTCCGCCAGCTCATCCACCTCACCTCCCACAAGCGGATCCACACAGGAGAGAAGCCCTTCAAATGCCTGGAGTGCGGCCGGAGCTTCCGCCAGCACATACACCTCACCTGCCACGAGAGGACGCACACCGGCGAGAAGCCCTTCAAGTGCATGGAATGCGGCAAAAGCTTCAGCCACAACTCCATCCTCATTTCTCACGTGAGAACCCACACGGGAGACAAACCCTTTAAATGCCTGGAGTGCGGGAAGAGTTTCACTTGGAGCACGCTCCTTATTAGACACGAGAGAACCCACACGGCAGAGAAGCCGTTCAAATGCCAGCAGTGCGGGAAAAGCTTCCGCGAGAGTTCGCTGCTCAACAAACATCAGAGAAGCCACACCGGGGAGAAGCCGTTCAAATGCTTGGAGTGCGGAAAGAACTTCACTTCGAGCACGCTCCTTATAAGACACCAGCGGGTTCACACCGAGAACCATTTCAGCGCTTGGAGTTTTGAAAGGGCTTCGGCCAGCGCTCAGAACTTCCTAGACATCAAAGAATTCAAGGAGGAGATGATCCACTGCAACGATGAAAACAGTGGAGCGGTTGTCATGCAATAAGCCTTGTCGGGCCCTGGGAATTATTCACATTGTGGGAAATTTATATATATACTGCAGCTTCTGCAACGGATCAGTTCGCAGCTAATCAGAAATCATGAAAATGATTGTAGCAAAGAAAGAGCTTCCGGAATTGCAGAGTCTCCTCTTCAGTTGCATAGATTTTAATGAGTTTTCGCCTGCACAATCATAAAATCTGGCAATTCTTCCAGGCACTACAGACATCCTGATTCCTTGAAGGCGTACAGCAGAGGGAAGAAGGTCTCCTAATCTTATGTTGTTGTTTTTTAAGTGTGTATATTTCCTATTGTGCAATCTAAGAAATAGTACTTTCATGTTAGGCCACCACCAAGCAAACTTCTGTGATGTATGAACACTGCTATGTTCCTCTGCTGCCTGTTGCTGTATGGAAGTCACTCTCCTATCTCTGGTCCTTTGTCTTCCACATGACTCTTTTAAAAAAAACTGTTTTTGCTAGGTGGTTCTGTGCATCATTTGAGGAGCTGGTCACCCTTCAGGAATAAGAACGTGTGACAGAAGAAGAGACTTATTCACCTCTTGCGGGGAAAACAGCAGGTGGAAACTATTAAGACTAATAGTTTTACTGTCGGCTGAATTTTTGTCAGGAAAGACTGACTTGTGAGGTGGACATAGGTGGTGTTGCGTGTGCAGACCAAATCCTAGTCAGCATGTGTTTGGCTAGATGTATCTGTGTTTCCATCAACGGAGAGAAAAATACCCTTCAGGGAATTTCTGTCATGTGAAAAGAATAAAAACTGTCTTGGTTAATTTGTGTTCTGGAAGACCCCATAAATGGAGAATGAAAATCCTGAGGGGAATTTCTGTCATGTATAGGGTGAAATGTCTGGGAGAATCTGGATGTATGGCAACAGTGCCGTTTTTTGCGATCTTCCTTAAAAATAGCACAAAAACTCTTTCAGCAAAATTTTGGCCAAAACTAAAAAAGCTCAACAACTTTGGCAAAAAACAAAAAACCAACCTCAACAACTTTTGTTTCCGGATTTTCACCTTTTGAAATATGGCATCCCTAGTCACGTAACAAAAAGTATAGAAACTCTTGGTGTCTGTCTTATGGAGAGGAAAAATCCTGAGAGGAATTTCTGTCACGTGACAAAAAAAAAGAATAGAAGCCATCTTATGACTGTGCCCTGGAAGCCTCTTATCAATGGAGAGGAAAATCCTGAGGGGAATTTCTATCTCGTGATAAAAAGAATAAAAACTGTCTTGGGGACTCTTTGTTATAGAAGGCTGAGAGGAGAAACTGGTCAGAAAGCAAGACAAAAACCTTATTGACTTTCTCCAGCAATAAGAGAAGAGACCTAGGAAACATCCACTCCACTCAGATAAAACTTAAGTCTTTTGTCATCTGGTGACCAAACTTTGTAGTGACCCTATCAACGCACAAAAAATATCTTTTTACACCTTCATAGCAGAGAAGGAGATTTGACAAATCCCTCTCCTTGTTCCCTACTTTTAACATATTTTGGTGTCAGGCAGATCTCTTTTTTGTTCTCCCAAGCCTATGAATGTCATTCGATATTATTTTACCGTAATGTAACATATTTTATTTTAGTGTCTGGAGATCGATGGCAATTTAGTTATTGCTTTTTAGCTTTTGTAGGGGGGGTGTTGAGTCCTGGAGGGGTTGCGGGTGGCTCCCTTGTGCATTTTTACGCTGGGTTGGATTTTATTGTTGGAATTGTTGTACCTGCTTGCATTTAAAATTTTGTTTTACACTATTACTGTATGTTGGCTTGAAAAATATCTGTTACCGGGCAACTAATAAGTGGGAAGAATAAATAAGTAAACAGACAACTGGCCGTTGTACACTTTTCTCCTGGGCAGCCTGTGAAAGGACAGGCTCAATATTGTATTTTTATTGCCTTAATTTATACCCAGCTCTTCCTCCCGAAGGAGTCATAGAATCACATAGTGGCATAGGGGCAGCCAAGGTGTCAAATCTGGCCTGGAGTTTCTCAAGATTTTCTACCCACCGATCTCAAAGTCCCCAAAAGACAGTTGGTGGAGATAGATGGGGCTTAGTATAATCAACTAGCTTGTGTCAGAAAGTGTGAAAAAAGGGAGGAGGTTGTGTCTGTGTGAGAGAGGGAAGAAAGAGGAAGAGAGGGGGAAGAAAGGAATGTGTGTGTGTGTGTGTGTGTGTGTGAGAGAGAGAGAGAGAGAGAGAGAGAGAGAGAGGAGGTTGTGTCTGAGAGAGGGAAGAAAGGAATGTGTGAGAGAGAGGAAAGGAAGGTTGTGTCTGAGAGAGAGGAAAGAAAGAGGGAGAGGGGGAAGAAAGGAATGTGAGAAAGAGAGAGAATGGAGGAATAAGGCAAGAAAGGAATGTGTGAGAAAGTGAGAGAAGGTAGGAAAGGTGTATGAGAGGAATGTGTGTGGAAAAGTGAGGGAAGGAAGAATGTGTGAAAAAGAGGAGGGAGAAGGAGTGTGAGAAAGGAGGAGGAATGTATGTGAAAAAGAAGTGCAAGAAGGAAAGGAGGAGGAATGTGTGAGAACTTGTATAATTGTTTGACTTGTTTTAGTTTTTATTACGTAATTTGTGTTTTCATGTTGTGCTTTTATGTGGTAACCGCCCCGAGGGTATAGGGTGATATACAAATTTAATAAATATGATAATAATGATTATGATGTCTGAGTGGAAGGAGCTGTATGTGAGAGAAATAGGGGGGGGGGAATGTATGTGTAAGAAAGAGAGAAGGAAAGGAGGAAGCGTGTGAGAGGAAGTGTGTGAGAAAGGAGGAATACCTGTGTGAGAGGAGGAAGGAAGGGGGGGTGAGAGAGAAGGAAGGACAGGGCCCAAGTGGGCCTCCCTTTGGCTCGGTGGTCCCAAGTCAACTGGGGGCCAAACGGTCTTGTTATCCCAGAGCAGGGAAGCGAGAGAGCCAGCTGGCTCCTTCTCTGGCCAAAGATGGGTCCCCTTCCCTTTGCTGAAATATTTTAATGGGATCCAGGGAGTGTAACCCTCAAGGTCTTCTTCATTGGCAATCACTCCTAAGCCGGGTAAGATTGTCTTCCATGAATATGGTCTTCACACACACACACACACACACACACACACTTAAAAACAGCAAATATCTAAAGTTTCTGTGGCACATTACACATTTTTTAAATTCATGTTCACATTTATACCCTACCTTTCATCCAAGGGCCTCAAGGTAATAATAATTGTGCAGCAGCCCATGAGGAAGTCAGAAGCATATACAAAAAGTTGCCGGTGTGTTATAGTGGTTAGACTGCTGGACGAGGATCTCAGAGACTTTGGGCTATTATATTTTTATATACAGTGGTACCTCAGGTTAAGTACTTAATTCGTTCTAGAGGTCCGTTCTTAACCTGAAACTGTTCTTAACCTGAAGCACCACTTTAGCTAATGGGGCCTCCTGCTGCCGCAGCGCTGCTGGAGCACAATTTCTGTTCTTATCCTGCAGCAAAGTTCTTCACCTGAAGCACTATTTCTGGCTTAGCGGAGTGTGTAACCTGAAGCGTATGTAACCTGAAGCGTATGTAACCTGAAGCGTATGAAACCTGAAGTGTATGTAACCTGAGGTACCACTGTATCCTGTAAGCCACCCAGAGTGGCTGGGGAAACCCAGTCAGATGGACAGGGTATAAATCATCATCATTATCCAACTTAAGTCTACATTCACACCATATGTGTAAAGGGCTGCTTTACACAGTCATTTCCCCCCAAAATTCTGAGAGACAGTTTGTTAAGGGTGCTGAGAATTGATAGTGGGGCCCCTATTCCTGTTGCAGTGTTTGGTTTCCAGACGCTTGATGGCCTTGATCACCCTTCTCTGCAGACGTTTTAACTTGTCAATATCCTTCTTAAACGTTGGTGGCCAGACCTGGACACAGAACTCCAGTTGGGGGTTGGCCAATGCAGAATAGAGTGATGCTATTACTTTTCTTGATCAGTACACTATAAGTTTGTTGATGTAGCCTAGATAAGCATTGGCCTTTTTTGCCGCTGCCTCACACTGTTGACTCATCTTAAGCTTGTGGTCTGCTAAGACGCCTAGATATTTTTATCAGCCAAACACACACTGACTTGGCAGTGAAACCTCTTCGAGTCCAGTGGGATTTACTTCTGAGCAGACATGCAGAGGATCGCACAGAGAAACTTTCTGTGTCAAGTCCTTCATCCTCTCGTCCGTCCATCTCTATTGATGCATACTCCTTTGTCTGTGAGGCTCGCATCACACATTTCACAGTGAGGGGAAAATGGGTAAAGGCAAGTTTTTCTCCCCATAACACCAGAACCCATGGATTTCCAAAGCAGCCAAACATTGGAGATTCAGGACAGGAAGAAAATAAATACAGCACATAGTTTGAACCCTGGTATTCAGTCCTCCAAAAGGCTGATGAGGCTGTGCTGTGTGTGCAATTCTTATATACGTTTTTATTGTAAATCATTTTGGGATGGGAAGTGATCAATAAATGTAGCAGTAATAACGACCCCCATTATAACCTATATGGCTTCCCAACCCCTTCAGCATCTGTCCATCAAGAAACAATCACCCTTACCCAGAGAGATCACAGCCTGGTAAATCTCCAGCATCACTTCCTTGTAGAGAGCTCTTTGGCCCAGATCCAGGAGATCCCACTCCCCTTTGGTGAAAGACACAACCACCTCCTCAAAGGAAACCAAACACTGAAAGAAGCACATATTCTGTACTCAGAAATAATCTTCCTTACATGTGTGAGACAGTGGGAGCTTTCACAGTCTACTTACTTGGTCACTGTGGCGAGGGAAGGAGGGAGTTTCCTTACTTAGTTTATTAACAAAACCCAATTTCTACCCCAAAGAATTCCCTAAACCTGTACTGCTGCCACCATTTAACATCCTTTAAACTCTCTGGACCCTTAACTTACCAATAACCCTGGCAACTGTGGGATATAGGCATGGTTCAAACCCAGACAGATATAGGCTATATTTAACAAATATAATAATGTTTATTGATTGCAAGAGTATGGCTGTGCACAAACTTATATAATAGGATATATTATTATTATTATTATTATTATTATTATTATTATTATTTATACACACACACACACACATATATATATATATATATTTAATAGGATATATGTCTCTTACCAAAATACACCTTTTTTACACTACCTGTTATTATTGCAAGACAACTCTGAGGAACCTTTTTAAAACCCTTTTGTCATATTGCCCTTGTAGTTACTCCATCACAGTGAAGCCTGACCATTAGGGATGTCCTAATGAAAAGAAGGACATGCCAGGATCAAATCAGAAACCGGGACGGCTTCCATAAATCTAGGACTGTCCCTGGAAAACAGGGACACTTGGAGGGTCTGCACTGAGTAAAAGTTATTTGTTATTTAAACTCTAAACAGAGGTGGTCTTGCATAGTTTTTATAGGAGGGAAAAGGGAACAAATTAAAGGGTCAAAAGACCCAGGCTCTCTTTGGCATAACTCTGTAAATGGGGGCTAGATTTTAATTCCCACAAATGAAACCCCAGGCCTGTTTTTGCTGTCTGGGATCTTCCTCTGGCTCCCCTACCAGGCACCAGAGCCCAGCATTGCAAACCGCCTCTCCTTTCTTCTCCTTCAGTGCTGTAGATTCCTTAGGCCACGGGTGTCAAACACAAGGCCCGCGGGCCGAATCCGGCCAGCCAGACCTCATCATGTGGCCCGTGCAGCCGCCGCCAGCCGCCACCTTTTATTCTCACTTTTTTTTTTTTGACACAAGAAAGCCGCCTCTTCAGTGCATGCGCGGCAGCGTACAAGCCAGAGAACGGCCGTTCTACACAGGAAACCTCCACTTTACATGTCCTTTACATAGTCCTACAGATACAACCGGCCCTTTGAGGGTGACCAAACTGCTGGTGCGGCCCCCGATGAATTTGAGTTTGACACCCCTGCCTTAGGCTGAGCCAAATTATATGGCTAGCCCAAGAAGCCTTTGGCCACCAAGCCCCTCTGCCCTTCCTTCTGGGTCTTCTTTCCCCATCCTCCTCCTCTGTCTTTTTCTGTCTGACTCCAGGAGCACCAACAGCTCCAACTAACTCTGCTGAATAGCACCTGGCTATATATACACTTCCTTGGGGCAACCCAGCCAATCACAGCGTTTCACTCGGAATTCTAAACCAGCAACCGCCAATCAGAATACGCATCGCTCCAGCCCCTCTTCAGCTGCCCGTCAAAGTTCCCACAGTGACAGTTAAACGGACTTGCACCTGACCAGAGAGAAGACTTCCCCCATCAAACACATTGCAGTAACAAATGCCGGAACTCGTTGCAGTTTAAACAGGCAGGTTTTCTTCCCAGTCAATCATATTTGTATATTTGAGCCCTAGAAAGAAAGGAGAATATGATCCCTTCCTTACCAAAGGATTTATGCCTGAAAATTGAAGGAAGAAACAGTTCCGATAAATTCATGACTGATGTTTTATCATGGGCGTAGCCAAGGGGGGCAGGGAGGGGCAGCTGCCCCCCCAACAAATAGAAATGAATAAAAAATACAGCTAACTGAGGTTCTTCCCCCCCAACAAAAGGCCTGCCCCTCCCCAACAAAAATCCTGACTATGCCCATGTGTGAGTGTGTGAGGTATAAATTATTGTTGTTATGATGATGATGATGATGCAGGAGAGTAGTTCCCCTCCAGCTCTGGCACTGAAAAGCTGCACAGCGAAGTTCCCCTCTTCCCTCCGCAAGGCTCTTTCCTCTCCTGCCCCTATACAGATTTGATAAGAGTTCAGAGTAGGCAGGAGGGGAGGAAGATCCTTTAAAACCCAATCCAGGGTTTTTGGGGGGCATTTTGTAGTTGGATGGGTGTGGATTTTTTTGGGGGTGGTGGTGTTCTTCCTCCTTTTTATTTTTAAAGAGCTCCTTCACCCGTCCACCGCTGCCCCGCAAATCCATTTCCTCCCACCCCATATCTTGCAGTTGAGGCTTCCCAGGCAGTCTGGCAAATCAATGCAGCTGAATGGGGACCCCCTTTTGCAGCCCACTTGCATGGATCAGCACCACCACCCCATGGTGGGAAGGGGGATTCTCTTTCACTGAATGGTAGAGCTGGAAGGGACCCCTCAGGGTCATCCATTCCAGCCCCCTGCAATGCTGGAATCAACAGAGGTACCCCATCCAATTTGAAACCATACTGGACCCTGCTTAGCTTTGCAAGCGTGTCAGCAGTTTTATTGCTGCGCCACTTCCCTCAAATGCATCCTCCTCCTGCACCTCTTGGGTCCAGGCCTCCACTCCACCCATCAGCTTTGCCAAAAAATGTCACTAGGCCTGTTTCCCTCCCTGGAAGACCAATGAGTGTGCCCCCCCCCCATAGTCTCTCCCACCTCACTTTCAAAACTTCCTGCCTCTCTAGGAACAAGAGCTCAGTCCATTTAACCATTGGACGGCTGAACTGCAGGAGCCTTCTCTCTCTCACTCTGATTGTGTGTGTGTGTGTGTGTGTGTGTGTGGTTTTTAATTCTGCTCATGTTTAAAAACATGAGAAGATCTCTACTGAGATCAGGCCAGTCCAGTGGCCCATCTAGTCCAGCATTCGGGTCCCAGCCTCAAAGGGAAGCCCAAAAGCAGGTTCTGAGTGTGACAGAACGCCCCATCCTGTGGCTTCCAGCAACTGGTGTTCAGAAGCAGCGTTTACTGCCTCCGACAGGGAGGTAGAACATATCTGAATTTGTACCTGGATAGCTCTTTCCTCCACAAAATTGTCTACTTCTGTGTCTAATCCATACCTGCCTCTTGCCGGAGTTCCATAGTTTAACTATGTACTGCACAAATCACAGAATCATGAGTGGGAAAGGAACCTGAGGGTCATCTAGCCTGACCCTCTGCAATGCAGGAATCTCAAGGCATCCATGGCAGATGGCCAGCCAACCTTTTGAGTCTCCACCACTTACCAAGGGAGTCCGTTCCACTGTCGAACGTTTTTTAATGTCACAAACCTCTTCCTGGTGTTTAGTTGGAATCTCAGAAGCCATGGGTTCGAGTCCTACCCTCCACAGCAGGAGAAAACAAGCGTGCTCCACCTTCCATGTGACAGCCCTTCAGATATCTGAAGCTGTCTATCCTATCTCCTCTCAGTCTCCTCTTTTCCAGGCTAAACAGACCCAGTTCTGGGTGCCACAATTTAAGAAGGATGTTGAGAAGCTGGAAGGTGTGCAGATGATGAAGAGTCTGAAAACCAAGCCTGAGAGGAATGGTTGAAGGAGCTGGGTATGTTTGGCCTGGAAAAGAGGAGACTGAGAGGAGATACGATTCTATGATTGATGCCGCCTGCTGAGGCCCCCATGCCTTGCCACCCATCTTCTGAGGAACCCACAGTAACACTTAAGTGTTGGGGGGGAGCAATGTCACCCTGTCTGCACCCCTTCACTGGTGCAGAAGATGCACCTCTTCCTCCTGGTCCTTGACAGAGAAGGCATTCTCTTTGTGGGACCCACATCGTTTGTTGAATTCATCCTGTTCTGTTACACCTGGAACAGTTGTGACCTGTTTCATAAATATGTACAGTGCTTTTTTCTGGATACGACGCAGGGGTACGCATACCCCGGGCCGTCTTTAGCATATGCAGCGCCGGGGTGGAAAGATCCACCCATCGCCCCCAAATGTTCATCTTGCTGCTGCCGCCTCCTCCTCCCGAGTAGTAATAAATGCTACTTTCACGGAGGGAAGACTGGGGGTGTGGGGTGAGGGAAGGAGGGAGGGAGGCTTGGGAAGGAAGTTGCACGCCAGCCAGCCATATAGTTGGCAGGGCGCAGCTTCCATCCTAAGCTTCTGCAGGGATCGCTCTCCTCCCGCGGAGGTTTGGGAGGCAAGCTGCACGTCCGCCAGCCATATGGTTGGCGAGGTGCAGCTGGCGGGCGTGCAGGGAAAGGGGAGGCCGCCGGCAAAGCTGCGAAGCTCCCCCACTCGCTGGGGCGCTCCTGAGAGGCCAGCGCCCTGGCGCAACGAACCACTAAGCCCTATGGGAAAGACAGCTCTGCATACCACTAAACATTTTGTGAATCTTTGTACTTTTGTCCATTTACTGTATTTAGTTTTCCCAATTTGAACTATAAATAGTGATTTTCTTGAGTCCAAAGGAGAGTACCCCTAAATATTTTTTTTAGAAAAAAAGTACTGATTGCCTATTAAATGGTTGTAATCTGCCCTCCCTGTGACCGTACGGTGATGGGCAGGAAGGAAACCTTAGGAAATTTTAAAAATAATATTCATTTCCCCTTTCAAATGAGGAGCAAGTAGTTAATAAAAAAAGCCCAGATGCTACATGACGGAAGTTCCGCAAAAAGCAGCAGAGTGCAGGTGCTTAAATAAATGGAACAAAAGTGGCTCCAGAACATGGGGAAAGCGCAAACCCAGAATTTCGAAAGCAGTGATTTCTAATGAAGGGGGGATGTCCTGAAAGCAAGTTCTGCTTTTATTTAAACAATGCAATTGTGTAAAATTCAAGCTCTAAAATGCTGCGGAATCCAGAAAGAGATTGAAAGCACTGAGCTCTATAGTATGCACAGAAATAATCACTCTCCAGCGCAATGGATTGTCTTACATTAAAAACTGCTACTACACATTAGAGTTACAAAAAACACACACACACAAAAAGCATACCCCGCCCCATCTGCAGAGCTTTCCAAAAATTCCCAGTTGTTCCATGGGGGGGGGGCACTGCTTTCAGCTCCCTTCAACATAACAGCCTTTCCCCAGCAACACTGAAGCCACAATGCATTTAAATCACCATGATACCACTTTAAAACAGTCATGGCTTCCACCAAAGAATTGTGGGAGTATCACAGAGCTACAAATCATAGAGTTCCCTGGCAAGAGGGATAGCCTTTTTAGCCACTCTGGGAAATGTAGCGCTGCTAGGGGAACAAGGGCATCACCTAACAATGCTCTACGTGGGGCTACCTTTGAAGGTGACCCAGAAACTACAACTAATCCAGAATGCGGCAGCTAGACTGGTGACTGGGAGCGGTCGCCAAGATCATATAATATCGGTCCTGAAAGACCTACATTGGCTCCCAGTACGTTTCCAGCACAGTTCAAAGTATTGGTGCTGACCTTTAAAGCCTGAAATGGCCTCAGTCCAGTATACCTGAAGGAGCGTCTCCATCCCCATCGTCCAGCTCAGACACAGAGGTCCAGCTGCGAGGGCCTTCTGGCAGTTCCCTCCCTGCAAGAATTGAGGTTACAGGGAACCAGGCAGAGGGCCTTCTTGGTGGTGGCACCCTCCCTGCGGAATGCCCTCCCATCAGATGTTAAGGAGATAAATAACTATCTGATGTTTAGAAGACATCTGAAGGCAGCCCTCTATCGGAAAGTTTTTAATCTTTGATTTTTTAATGGTCCTTTTAAAATTTTGTTGGGTGCTGCCCAGAGAGGCTGTGGCAACCCAGTTGGATGGGTTCTTCTTCTTCTTCTTCTTCTTCTTCTTCTTCTTCTTCCTCTTCTTCTTCTTCTTCTTCTTCTTCTTCTTCTTCTTCTCATCCATGACAAACTGCAGCTCCCAGAATTCTTTGAAGGAAACCATGGCTGTTCGAAGTGCTTAAAAATGTACAGTTGAAGGTGGCCTTAGCACCACCCGAGAGGTTCAATGTGCAACATGACCACTAGAATAAAGCAGGATACAAATGAAAAACTGCCTAGCCACAGCCTTGCCCCAAACATTTGACAACGATAACGACACAGGATGACGGCAAGAGGGGAATTCCGTAGCTCGCAAACGCAAAAGGAAACAAAGCGATGGGACTGAATAGCATTTGCCCGAGAGTCCAACTGCTCATCTTTTAAATAAAACAAAGAATTTCCCATTAATATCGGTCTCCTTGCCAGATGAACAGGGAACCGGCACTGAACCGTCAGCTGGGTTTGTAAGCAAGGGACCGTATATCCAGAGTTTTCCTGTGTGGCCTCTCTGATGTGAAGAAGCGCTTGATCTCTCCTTGAGGCCCTTCCCAGGCTGCAGGCACTCCTTTGGCTTCTCCAGGGAGTGGCTTCTCTGATGAGCAATAAGGCTCCCCCTGTAAGTGAAGCTTTTCTCACACTGTGGACATTCGTACGGCTTCTCCCCTGTGTGCATTCTCTGATGAGCGCTAAGGCTTGTGCTGTGACCAAAGTTTTTCCCGCACTGGGGGCACCGGTACGGCTTCTCACCCGTGTGGATTCTCTGATGGGAATAAAGCTGGGCTTTCTGACTGAATCTCTGCCTACACTCTGGGCATCGGAACGGCTTTTCCCCAGTGTGAGTTCTCTTGTGAGAGGTGAGCCTCGACCTCCGGCTAAAGCTCTTCCTGCACTCAGGGCACTTAAATGGTTTCTCCCCTGTGTGGATTCTCTGGTGGGTGGTAAGACTTGTGCTCTGGCTGAAGCTCTTCCCACACTCCATGCATTTAAAAGGTTTCTCCCCTGTGTGAGTTCTCTGATGCGAAGTAAAATTGGACCGGTGATTGAAGCTCCTGCCACACTCCTCGCATTTATAAGGTTTCTCCCCTGTGTGGATCCTTTGGTGTATCATGAGTGTCCCTCTTTCAGCGTAGCTCTTTCCACATTCAGGGCACTGAAACGGTTTCTCCCCTGTGTGGGTTCTCTGATGAGCGATAAGCCTCACGTTGTGGCTAAAGCTCTTTCCGCACTCCAGGCATTTGTACGGTTTCTCCTCTGGGTGGGCAGTGTGTTGGTGACTCAAGCTCGATTCCTCTGTCAAAGTCTTCCCACCCAATGGATACCTTTCCCTTCTCTTTCCCTTGTGAAATACACGCAAGCTCAGGATTTCCTCACCCAGAGAAGCAGAGGATTCAGTCCTCTCATCCCTGGAGTTGTTTCCATCCAGCATTTTAGGTCTCCTTCGCTTTGCAAACATCCCTTTCCCCGCTTCCTGCTGGACTCTTTCCAAAGACACCAGAAATGGCTCCTTATAAATTTCATATTCTTCCCCTTCACCTGCTGGGGAAAAGAAAAGAAAATCTCATCAGGGGTTCAAGGTAAAAACTATAGACCTAGCAACTTATCTTTGGTCAACATCTCCAATATTCTTCCCTTTTCCTCTTTACACACTGCGCTGAGACCTAGGTTACCTTTGGCGTATGCTAGTATTTCAGAGAACAACACACATTCATTTCAGGTCCATTCCCCACTTGATTTCTGCATATCACTTTCCATAATTTTAACATAACGGGGTAGACAAGAAAAACCATCTTGAGGAACAGCTCACTCTTCTGTGGTTGCTGTTGCTTTGAGGGTAAATCAATTGATCAGATACCAAAACAGTCGCTACAAAGGTTTGTTCTGAAGTTCTGTACACCAAGTTACACGCAGCTAGATGAGTACAGTGGACGCTCAGGTTGCAAACATGATCCGTGTGGGATGCACGTTCACAACCCGCAGTGTTCGCAACCTGCGTCTGTGCACACGCCGAAACCCGGAAGTAACCCGTTCCGGTACTTCCGGGGTTTGGCGATCCATAACCTGAAAAAACGCAACCTGAAGCGGCTGTAATCTGAGGTATGACTGTATTTGATCTGCAATTATAGTCTAGGAAGGGCAGCTATTGGGGTGAGCTTTCATATTGCAATCTTTCGGATTTGTCCTGACTTTAGGCAGGCTCTCAGGAGTCAGGAGGTGGGACTCCAGGGGAGTTGGCTGACACTGGGCTCGGGGGCAGGTGGGTGGTCCAACAGAGTCAGAAGCCAAGTTCCAGTGCAAAGGGGGTATCAGACAATCCCCCAATATCAGCTATCTGGGACCCTGCGATTGGCAAGAGAGGCCTTGGTGATGTTGCCATCAACTGGCTGCTGCCCGGTTGGTGCTGTCCCAGGGCGGGGCCTTCTTGGTGGTGGCCACCCATTTGTGGAATGCCCTCCCTGATGAGGTGCATCTGTTGGCCTCTTTATTGGCTTGAAGGAGGAGGAGATTAAAAACCTTTCTGTTCACCCAGGTCTTTGATGGCTAAAATACATTGCTATTGGAAACCTTGAAACGTTTGGCTTCAAGTTACAAGAAAGGAGATTCTGATGAAACATCAGGAAGAATGCCCTCCAATCTCTGCTTAAAAACCTCCAAGGAAGGAGAGTCCACCACCTCCTGAGGGAGACTGTTCCACTGTCGAATAGCTCTTACTGTCAGAAAGTTCCTCCTGATGTTTAGCTGGAATCGCCTTTCTTATAAAGAAAGGAGAGGAGGAATGTTTTTGCCTGGTGCCTAAATATGCAATGAAGACACCAGGCAAGCCTCCCTGGGGAGGAGGACTCAACTCAACACTGCCAATATAATTATAGATCTGTAATAAATAAATAAGCCGGCTTGAATAAACCTCAGAGGCAGACAGTGAAAGTAGCTTTGGGGTGAGAGCCAGCGACATGAGTTAAGAGCGTGAAGCCTCAGGGTGTATCTATGAGGAAGAACCCGCAGCCGGATGATTCCGTCAGTCTTCGGTGAGATTAAGCAGAAGCTGAAAAATTCACGAAGGAATCCCCACCTCAATTCCCAGGGAATGAAATGGCCCCGCAAGACTCCCAAGAAAGTACCTGCTGCCGACATCTCCTCGTCCTTGGAGTCCCAGAGAAAGGGATCCTCTCCTCCTTCCAGCCGGGAGATGAGGTCTGGTTTGGGAAATCCTTTCAAGGGAACTGAAAGACATGTTGTTTTGGGGTAGAAAATACTTTGGCATTCCAAGCCCACCCACTCCTATGTCCTCCGAAGCAGGGAAAGGCAGTTTCTTTCTTATATATGCTGCCAACAAACAGGAGAGGGGAATCTGAACTACTCAGTGGAATTCATATGATACTTGGGTTTTAGTTTGGGGATATTTCTGCGTATGGGACACCTCAACCTGATGGTCATTACTCCTCCCCATGAGAACCTAAGAACCACTCTCTTGAATCACAGAAAAGGCCTATCAGATCTGGTCTAGTCTCTGGTCAAATAATCTCTCTCTCTCTCTCTCTCTCTCTCTCTCTCACACACACACACACACACACACACACACACACACCTGTTGTTTGAGGAAACAAGGAGTAGAGCTATGAAGGCCCGGGGGAAAGGCAGAAAAACGGGGGAATTTCCAGGTTTTTTTCTGAATTTGTTTCCAAAATATTGGGGGAGAAAGGAAAAATTGGGGAGAAAACTGCCCCACGTTTTCCCACGCCTTCATATTTCCAAAAAACAGGAGGAGAAAAATGGATGTTGTGTTCATGTTAAAAAAAGTGAAACCCCCTAAGCTTCACATCTCCACAAACTGTGTTTTGCCAGTTTTCAATATGGCATTAGTCAGGTCCGGGAAATTATGGCCCAGGAGACGCATTGTGGTCCCACAGCCTTGCCATCTGTTTCCACACTGGCATCTCTGCAGTACACTGACAAATTCCAAGAATAGGAATTTACCCCTTTAGCGTCAGTCCACCAAGGGACGATTGTCCTTACCCAAAGAGATGAAAGTCTCATAATTCTCCAGCATGACTTCCTTGTAGAGAGCTCTTTGGCCCAGATCCAGGAGATCCCACTCCCCTTTCGTGAAAGACACAACCACCTCCTCAAAGGACACCAGACACTGAAAGAAGCACATATTCTCTACTCAGAAATAAGCTTCCCTACATATACCATTGCTCCCAGTTTGAAATGAGGGGCAGTTAAGCTACAAAGTTGTGGGGTTTTTTTATTCATTTATAATATTTATGGTTGTTTTTTTTTAAAAAAAACCTATATGTTTGTGTGTTATTGTGTGTTTTGCGATTCTGTTGTATTCCAATGTTGTAGCTTGATGTATTTTTCTTTTGAGATACGATTTTGTTTGAGGTATGCATTTTATTTGTTTTCCCCAGTAGAATAGTAAACATAAACAAAATGATGTGGGGGTTTTTTTGGTATTTTTTCTGTGCATTATTTTGAACGATGCATCGCTATACTGAGTTGCTTGAAAGGCGAGCTGTATTTAACATATAAGCTTTATTTTTAACTTATATATATATATACACACACACACACACGGTTGCATTTAACATAGTGATAAGGCACTCTTTACATCAGCGCAGGGATTTCTATTGGTGCAATGGAATTCCCCCCATCTCCACATATGGGGAGTGGGCAGCACATAAGCAGGGTGGAATCCTGCCACACTAGCAGTAATCCCTGAGCTGATGGAATGCGATAACTGAAAACCACCCATTGGTATCTGCTACGTAAACGGCTTAAAGATTTCTCAACATACAAAGGCGGCATACAAATTAAACAAATCAGCTTTGCTATCGCCTTACTATTTTTTTCTTTTTGCTAGATTCAAGACTCACAAGAAAAGTCATTTCCACCGCCTTCTCACTTGATCATCTTCATATCTTTGGGCATCAAGAAGAAAGGGGAATGTTTTTCAGCCCCCGCCTCCCGCAGCAGTGAGACAGAATGGAAGTGTCCAGGCTGCCCGCTGCATCTCTCCCAGGTGGTCCCTAACTTACCTGAGATGGCTGCACACCTGTTCTTTCTGCTCCACCCCAAAGGAGGGAGGATCCTGGTAGCGCCTTCGACGCCATTGTGCTGCCTACGGAGGAGACGGAGAAGATGTAAACAAGAGACTTCAAGTTACAAGAAAGAAAATTCCAACCAGACATATGGGGGGGAAATCTGACAGTAAGAGATGTTCAACAGTGGAAATGTCTCCCTCAGGAGGTGGTGGGCTCTCCTTCCTTGGAGATCTCCAAGCAGAGGCTGGAGGGCCACCTGCCATGGATGCTTTAGGAGAGATCCCTGTTTTGCAGGGGGGGCTGGATAAGAGGACCCCCGGGGTTCCTTCCAATTGTATGATTGGTGCTGCTTGCTGAGCTCTGCTGAGCTCCCCATGCCTTGCCCCCCTGTCCTGTTCCAACTCTACAATAGCATGGATTTATGAAGATGATGGGATGCGGGTGGCGCTGTGGGTTAAACCACAGAGCCTAGGGCTTGCTGATCAGAAGGCCAGCGGTTCGAATCCCCGCAACGGGGTGAGCTCCCGTTGCTCAGTCCCTGCTCCTGCCAACCTAGCAGTTCGAAAGCATGTCAGAGTGCAAGTAGATAAATAGGTACCGCTCCAGCGGGAGGGTAAACGGCGTTTCCGTGCGCTGCTCTGGTTCGCCAGAAGCGGCTTAGTCATGCTGGCCACATGACCCGGAAGCTGTATGCCGGCTCCCTCAGCCAATAAAGCGAGATGAGCGCCGCAACCCCAGAGTCGGCCACGACTGGACCTAATGGTCAGGGGTCCCTTTACCTTTACGATGATGATACTAATACGACTAATAATAACCACCATATACAACAATAATACTAATAACCCCCATATTGCGATGAATAATACTAATAATAACCCCATATATGATGAATTAAATAACAACAACAGCAACAACCCCCATATATGATTAATAATAATAATAATAATAACCAGTGCTTTTTTATGGGGGGGACACAAGGGTACGCATACCTCTAAACATTTTGTGAATCTTTGCACTTTTCTCCATTTACTGTGTTTATTTTTCCCAATTTGAATTATAAAATGGCGATTTTCTTGAGTCAAATGAGAGTACCCCTAAACATTTTTTTAAAAGAAAAAAAGCACTGATACTGCAATAATAACCCCCGTATACAATGGCCTTGCAGAGCCAGCTATAAAGCGGGTGGGTCCCTTTTTACAGCCATGTTGCAAGCCCCAGCCCCACAACCTGTGGATTTCGAGAGGGAGGTGGAGGGGGGGTCTCTTCTCTCTCCCCCGCCCTCTGGGGGCTGCACCTTCACCTCCTCGGCCCGGCCCTTTTCTCCGAAGCTTCAGACCTCCGCCCGGAACGTCACCTTCCGGAAGCCAATGGCGGACCTGTGCGCTCGCCCTCGCCTTCCCCCACCAACGTTCCAACTTCCCGCCCCTCTAGGAAACGGGACTCAGTGCGTTTAACCCTTGAGGGGCGCAATGGCAGAAGGCGCCTGGTCCTCGTCCATCGCGCCTGGATCCTTCCTGGGCGCTGATTTTTTTGGGGAAGCCGGGAGCGATCCTGCTCTGGTTCCCTCTTTGCTCAAAGGCAATGAAAGACAAGTTGCTTGCACTTTGTCTCGAGCCCAGAAACATTTCAAGAGAATCATAGAAAGGGACCCCTGGGGGTCATCTATACCAACCCCTTAAAATAAACTCAGTTAAAGCATCCCTGACAGATGGCCATCCAACCTCTGCTTCAAAACCCCCAAGGAAGGAGAGTCCACCACACAGGGAGGATGAGGGTGGACATTTTTCTGAGCCACCCAGCAAATTTTTTAGTCTTGCTCTTTTGTCCTTGTCCTGCAACAGGCTTTTAAAAAATAATGGTGTATTTGTCTCATTTCGAGGAAGTTGGGTTGGCTGGTCCAAAGTGAGAATGCCCAGATATTGAACATAACCGGCAGCTTACTTATTTCTGTCCCATAGGGCTCCCAAAACCAAGTTCTGGCAGCTGGGCTCTTATGCCTGGGGCCACCAGCTAAATCTCCAGCTAGTATAATCCCAAAAGACTTTTTTTTTAAAGTCCACCTGGTTGGAGAAAAATCTGCTGGATCAGAGCTATAGGATCCATTTCAGATTAAAATTTTACTGTTGCATCCAACATACAACACAGAAACAAGATTCCCAAAAATCTCCTGGACTTCCCTTCCATCCCTTTGTGGGTCTTATTGTTAATCATTTCCTCCTGCATCTTTTATGATAATCCAAATCTTTTACCTCTCCATTGTGTCCAAAATTCACCATTAAACTACAAGTGTTAATCCAATCCTATTACTGATTTTAACTGTTTACAATGGTTTTTAAGATAAATTATAAATTTTCCCCATTCCTTATTAAAATTTTGGTCTCCCTGATTTCTGATTCTTCTGGTCATTTTAGCCAGTTTGGCATAATCCATCAACTTGACCTGCCATTCTTCTCTGGTAGGCCATCTCTTGGCCATCTCATCTAAGCATCCTGAGGGTATTGATGATTTTTTAAAAACTAAAATGTGATTTTTTTTTTCTTACCTGCACTGATGATAGTCATTGTTTGGATGGGGGGTTGGGGTCCTTCACTACCACCTGGTTCAGACTCACTGGATCTTTTCCTTACCAATTTTTTTTCAATTGAGACTTGCTTTTGCCGTTGTTTTAAGGTTTCTATAAAGTGAGACATAGCGATATCATTGTAGATGTTAGTGGCATGACTTAGAGCATCTTTATCAGGGTGATATTTCTCAGCAACAGCTTGCACTTCAGCCCATTTTGCAAGCATTTCTTTGATTGTTGCTGTAGGTGCACTTTCTCTGCTCTCCTCCTTCTCCTCCTCCAACGAAGTTATTTCCTCAGTTGCTGGCTTAATTTCCTCAGTTGCTGACTTTTGCTGCTCTGTCAGAATGTCTTGAAGTTCTTCTGTGGTGAGCTCAGTCCTGTGCTCCTGCACTAACTCCTCCACATCAGCACCGCTCACTTCCAAGCCCATGGAATTTGCCAGAGACACAATATCCGCAACAACAGGAGCATCCTCTTCAACAGCCTCCCTTCCATGTTCCTGGACAGCATCTGGCCACAATTTCTTCCATGCTTCCTTCAGTGTTCTCTGAGTCACGTCCCTCCATGCTTTGTCTATCATATGTAAGCAATGGAGGATATTAAAATGATTCTTCCAGAACTCTCTTAGGGTTAGATCTGTGTCCGAGGTCACCTCAGAGCACATTTGGAACAGTGCTTTGGTGTAAAGCTTCTTAAAATTTGATATGACCTGCTGGTTCATGGGCTGGATGAGAGGAATTGTGTTGGGGGGCAAAAACTTTACATTGATAAAACCAAACTCTTCCGCCAATCCTGGAGGGTGACCTGGAGCATTATCCATAACAAGCAGACACTTCAGTGGAAGATTTTTGTCTTGGAGGTATTTTTTTACACTTGGCCCAAACACTTCGTGAACCCACTCAATAAAAAATTGCCTAGTTACCCGAGCTCTGCCGTTCACCCTCCACATCACATGCAATTTGCTTTTTATGACCTTGTTTTTCTTAAATATCCTGGGGTTCTCAGAATGGTAGACTAGCAAAGGCTTCAACTTAAAATCTCCACTTGCATTTGCACAAAATAAAAGGGTCAGCCTGTCTTTCATGGGCTTGTGTCCTGGCAATGCTTTTTCCTCCTTTGTTATATAAGTCCTCTTTGGCATTTTCTTCCAAAAGAGACCTGTCTCGTCACAGTTGAAAACTTGCTGGGGAACGAAGCCCTGCGACTCAACATAATCTTTAAATTCCAAAACAAATTGGTCAGCCTCTAATTGGTTGGCACTGGCAGCTTCACCATGTCTCACAACACTGTGGATGCCAGTTCTCCTCTTAAATCTTTCAAACCACCCATGGCTTGCCTTGAAACTCTCAATCTCAGCACTTGGTCCAGGGGCGTTTGCGATGAGGTCAGCATGCAACTGTAAAGCTTTTTCACAAATTATGCTTTCAGAAATGCTGTCACCGGCCTCCTGTTTCCCAGTTATCCATATTAAAAGCATTTTTTCCATTTCTTCCATCGTCTGTGTCCGTTGCTTGAGTGTTTTAACACCCTTTGCAACATTGGCTCCCTTAATGGCATCTTTCTTTTTTATGATGGTACTAATTGTAGATTTGGGCATACCAAACTGCATAGCCAGATCACCTACACGGACCCCCCTTTCATGTATGGAAATAATTTCCTTCTTTACCTCAACGGTTATCACGGTTCTCTTGCATTTGCTGCTTTTCTTCATGTCAGCAGTCCCAGGAAGCTGAACTGGGTTCCACATAATGCCCAAAATAATGGCAGAAGGCAGCTTCCCCCAAAAGAAGGAGCAAAGCAGAGACAAAGCCACATGCGGCAGACTCACATAAACAAATCCCAAAATCCCTTGCAGTATCCCAACATTTCCACTCCCCCCTCCCGCAGGGTGGGCGGGCTTACTTGACTAGGTGCCACCCACCTTGCTACCAGCTGGGGGCGGGGCAAGGGCGGGAAAGGGCTGGTGCTTTTCGGCTGAGGCTCACTTTCTTTCTTTTTTTATAAATATTTATTAAAATTTTCCGTTTTATACAAACAAAAACAAGGAAAAAAAGCACAAAGAAAAAAGACAATATTAAAAACACATAATTTTCAAAACCTGATTTCCAAACCATCGTCCCTTGACTTCCTCATACCTCCCCTTCTTGTTTTCTAGTTCAAATTATTTATCCAGCAAATCCTAATCTCCTAACTTCGCAATTAATTAACACCTTATTTTCTATTCAGCTCCTTAAATTATTATAACTTAAACCTTATTGAAACAAGAGAAAAAAGAAAAACATTTCTTCCATATTCTTTTACCATAGCAGCTAGAAACCATTAGTTTCAATCCAACTCCCTTCAAGATTCAGTAATGTTACAGTATTTCTTTAAATAGTCCTTAAATTTCTTCGAATCTTCTTTTGCCGACTCTTCTCCCTGGTCGCGGATTCTGCCAGTCATTTCTGCCAATCCCATACAGTCAATCAGCTTCGTCTGCCATTCTTCCAGAGTGGGTAGATCTTGCGTCTTCCAGTGCTTTGCTATAAGTATTCTTGCTGCTGTTGCATACATAAAAAAAGTTCTATCCTTCTTTGGCACCAATTGGCCGACTATGCCCAAGAGAAAGGCCTCTGGTTTCTTCAAAAAGGTATATTTAAATACCTTTTTCATTTCATTATAAATCATCTCCCAGAAAGCCTTAATCTTTGGGCACGTCCACCAAAGGTGAAAGAATGTACCTTCATTTTCTTTACATTTCCAACATTTATTATCGGGCAAATGATAAATTTTAGCAAGCTTGACTGGTGTCATGTACCACCTGTATATCATTTTCATAATATTCTCTCTTAAGGCATTACATGCCGTAAATTTCATACCGGTGGTCCACAACTGTTCCCAGTCAGCAGACATAATGTTATGACCAATGTCCTGTGCCCATTTAATCATTGCAGATTTAACCGTTTCATCCTGCGTATTCCACTGCAACCGGCTGAGGCTCACTTTCTTTACTTACCAGGTTCACTACTGGGCTTGGCTCTTAGTCTTCTTTAGGTAAGTGTTCCTTACCTAACGTTTGGGGCTGGGGTGCAACCTGCTGCACCTAGCTGCTGCCGGGGCCTAGCTCCAGGCAGCGTCCAGGCCTCCGAGAGCTCCTTTGCATCCCGAAATAATTTCGCAAGCCGGAACACCCAGTTCCGGGTTAGAAATGTGCGTAACCTGGGGTGTTCTGTAACCTCAGGTTACATACGCTTCAGCTTAAAGACTCCGCTAACCCAGAAATAGTGCTTCAGGTTAAGAACTTTGCTTCAGGATGAGAACAGAAATCGTGCTCTGGCGGCGCGGCAGCAGCAGGAGGCCCCATTAGCTAAAGTGGTGCTTCAGGTTAAGAAGTTTCAGGTTAAATACAGACCTCCGGAACGAATTAAGTACTTAACCTGAGGTACCACTGTACTGTTAACGGAGAAATCTGAGGGCTCCCTTGGACAAAAAACAAGGACACCAGCCAGGAATACCAGAGCAAAACAGCAGCCAGTAGGCTTGGTCTTGACTGAAGACTGTCGCGACAGGACTCCCACCTGCCACCAGGTGGAACAAGATGGAAGCCCCAAACAAAAGAGCACCCATACTTTTATTAGCTGCTAATCCCCATGTTAGGTAAAGGTAAAGGGACCCCTGACCATTAGGTCCAGTCGTGGCCGACTCTGGGGTTGCAGCACTCATCTCACTTTATTGGCCGAGGGAGCCGGCGTACAGCTTCCAGGTCATGTGGCCAGCAGGACTAAGCTGCTTCTGGTGAACGAGAGCAGCGCACAGAAATGCTGTTTACCTTCCCTATTTATCTACTTGTACTTTGATGTGCTTTCGAACTGCTAGGTTGGCAGGAGCAGGGACCAAGCAACGGGACCCTCACGGGGCATCCTGGACCCTGCCCCATGGTTCCCCTTGCCCTCCACCAAACACCCATCAAGTGTAACAAGAGATGTTTACATTTCCCCGTTTCCCAGCCAAGTCAATAACACCCTTTTGTCTTCATCTGGGTTTGTTATTTCTGGAATGGCTATCTGTCTGGCACTCAGGTATCAGGATGCCAGGAATTATCACTCAGGCAGAGGGGCCGCTGAGTAGCTGAGCTCACATGTCTATATGAAATTCTGAAGTTTTCCCAGTGAGCCAGTACATAGATACATTTATCAGTGAATTCTTACATTTGGTATTGTGCAGCAGAGGCCCTTTGAATAGATAGGAAGAAACTGTGATGAAGTGTTTTGTGGGGACAAATCACAAAAGTGATTGTGCTGATTTTGGTAGTGGGCTGCATGTGTATGATATCTGCTGGAGGGGCAATCCCCCCCAACCTATACATAAATTCCTGCAACAGTACCACTGTAAGGTAAAGGTAAAGGTGCCCCTGAACATTAGGTCCAGTCATGACCGACTCTGGGGTTGCGCGCTCATCTCGCTCTATAGGCCAAGGGAGCTGGCATTTGTCCACAGACAGCTTCCAAGTCAGGTGGCCAGCATGACTAAGCCACTTCTGGCAAACCAGAACAGCGCATGGAAACACCGTTTACCTTCCCGCCAGAGCGGTCCCTATTTATCTACTTGCACTTTGACATGCTTTCGAACTGCTAGGTTGGCAGGAGCAGGGACCGAGCAACGGGAGCTCACCCCATTGCGGGGATTCGAACCACTGACCTTCCGACCGGCAAGCCCTAGGCTCTGTGGTTTAAACCACAGCACCACCTGCGTCCCGCTGCAGTAGATTAGAAACAAATATAAACACACATCATAAAAACAGAAGAAACAACCTGCATAACTGCTGCAAGTTCATGCAGGAAGGCTATAAATTTGGTGAGAATCACAAGTGGGTAGAGTGGCTGTTGTGTTCAGGTCTTGCTTGTGGGCTCCCCACGGAAGCACCAGGTTGGCCATTGTGAGAACAAATTCCTGGGCCAGGTGAGCCTTGAGACGGATCCAGCAGAGTTCTTCCTACGTCATTAAAAGCAGGTGAGAAATCTTACAAATGAAATAATCCACTTCCCCTTTCAAACAAGGGGCAATTAATTAAGACGCTGCTTTGTGGAGGGAGGGAGCTCAAAAAGCAGCGGCTGCATTGATAAATAAATAGAGGCGTCTCCAGAACGTGGACAGGGTGCACATTCAAAACTTTGAAAGTTAGGATTTCTAATAAAGGGTGGGTGATTTCTTCTTTATCAGTGATCAGACACGCCATGGAAGCAAGTTCAGTTTTTATTTCAACAGCTGCAGTTGCATGAATCTCAAGCACTAAAAGGGTTGCGGCAAAAACCTATTGGTCATCAAGTCTGCCCTCCCCTTTCTTCTCATGGTCATGATAATCTTAATCTTTGATACTTTGAAATGGTTCTTTGATGGACCTTCAAGCAATGCATTGACTCTGGCTGATGCTTTTTCCATACTCCATACCATGGGTAGGCAAACTAAGGCCCGGGGGCCAGATCCGGCCCAATTGCCTTCTAAATCTGGCCCACGGATGGTCTGGGAATCAGCGTGTTTTTACATGAGTAGAATGTGTCCTTTTATTTAAAATGCATCTCTGGGTTATTTGTGGGGCATAGGAATTCGTCCCCCCCCTAAAATATATAGTTTGGCCCCCCACAAGGTCTGAGGGACAGTGGACTGGCCCCCTGCTGAAAAAGTTTGCTGACCCCTGCTCCATACATTTCCATAGCGCCCCCCCATGGGCTTTTTTGGGTATAGTAAGGTGTTGACTAAAGCTCTTTCCACACACTGAAAATATTTCAACCTGTTGTGAGTTTTTTGTGTTTTTTATATATGTAGGAAGTGTTCCTTTTATCACTAAAACACTTTCCACCCTCCACAATGGGAAAAAGTTCCTCCACCCTGCCATATGGTCACAATCTGAACGACTGGCACCATAGTTGTGAAACTTTATTAACAATACTGAAAAGACTGGGCACTAGAATATACACTGAAACCATCACTCCCCGCTGTAGATTATCTTACATGAACAGCTCCCCACTACACGTTAAGAGTTCCAAAACAAGCAAGAAAGTCATAGGAGGGTTTTTTCAGTGTTCTCCAAAATTGTTCCTGTTTATAAATTGATTTAGCCTCCCTTCAGAGGACAGAGCCTCATCAGAATCCTCTTAAAACAAGATACAAAGGAAATAGATAACCGCCACCACTTTGCCACACCCTTGCCTCCAACGTTTGACAACAATAAGAGCAGAGGATGAAGGCAAGAGGCGGATTTTGTTACTAGCAAACACAGGAAGCCGCAAACCTGTGGGACTAAACAGCACCCAACCAAGAGTCAAATAGTTGCATTGTTCATCTTTTAAATGAAACATAGGAGTTTGTCATCAAAATCCGTCTCCTTGCCAGATGGACAGAATATAGGCAATACACCATCGTCTTGGTTTTGAAGCAAAGGGCCATATATCCAGAGTTGTCCTGTGTGGCTTCCTTGATACGAAGGAACATCTGAGCTCTTCTTGAAGCTTTTTCCATACGGAAGACATTCATACGGTTTCTTCCCTGTGTGAATTCTCTGATGTGTGCTGAGGCTTGTGCTCTGGCTGAAGCTTTTCCCACACTGCAGACACTGGTAAGGTTTCTCCCCTGTGTGAGTTCTCTGATGGGCACAAAGGTGGGCTTTCTGACTGAAGCCCTTCCCACACTCTGCACATTTGAAGGGCTTTTCCCCGGTGTGAGTTCTCTGATGTGAAGTAAGGCTTGAGCTGACGCTGAAGTTCTTCCCACACTCACCGCATCTGTATGGCTTCTCCCCTGTGTGGATTCTCTGATGAGTAGTGAGCGTCTTGCTGTCGCTGAAGCTCTTTCCGCACTCCAGGCAAGTATATGGTTTCACGCCAGTGTGGACTCTTTGATGGGCGGTGAGACTTATGCTCTGGCTGAAGCTCTTTCCGCACTCCATGCACCTAAATGGCTTTTCCCCTGTGTGCGTTCTCTGGTGTGAGGTAAGATTTGAGCTGTGATTGAAGCTCTTTCCACACTCCGGGCATTTATACGGTTTCTCCCCTGTGTGAGTTCTCTCATGTAAAGTCAGGCTTGAGCTAGCACTGAAGCTCTTTCCACACGCCATACATTTATATGGTTTCACTCCCGTGTGGGTTCTCTGATGACAACTAAGGTTTGAGCTAACACTGAAGCTCTTTCCACACTCCAGGCATTTATACGGTTTCTCCCCTGTGTGAGTTCTCTGATGGGCAGAAAGGTGGGTGCTCCGACTGAAGCTCTTTCCACACTCCAGGCACTGAAATGGCTTTTCCCCTGTGTGCGTTCTTCGGTGTGTATTCAGGATGCTACTGTAGCTGAAGCTCTTTCCACACTCCAGGCATTTATATGGTTTCTCTCCTGTGTGAGTTCTTTGATGATTATTCAGTGTTTTGCTGTCGCTGAAGCTCTTTCCACACTCAAGGCATTGGTAAGGTTTTTCCCCTGTGTGGATTCTCTGATGTCTAATAAGTGTCCCTCTCTCACTGAAGCTCTTTCCACATTCAGGGCACTGATAAGGTTTTTCTCCTGTGTGGCTTCTTTTATGTCTAGTAAGTTTTCCACTACCACTGAAGCTCTTTCCGCACTCCAGGCATTGATATGGTTTCTCTCCTGTGTGGGTTCTGCAATGTTTATTCAAGCTTGATTCATCTTTGAAAGTCTTCCCACACACTGGGCACTTCTCTCCCATGCAAGGTAGATGTATGCTCAGGATTTCATGAAAATCATCATGCAGCGAAGGAGAAGATTCATTTCCCTCAATATATGTAGGTCCCCTTTGTGTCCCAAAGGCCTCTGTTGCTGCTTGCTGCTTAGCTGTTTCCAACGACGCCACATATTGCTCCTTATAATTCTCAAAGCCAAGTCCATCCTCTGTTTGGGAAAAGGAAACAAAAAGAAAACATGATTGGGCTTCAAGGCAGAAACTGAGAACTAGCTGCTTTTGTTATTTCACAGTCTCCAAAATCCTTCCCTTTTCTCTCTACACACCCTGATAGGTTACCTTTTGCATTTGCCAATATCTGAGAGAATAGCACAAATTCATTTCTGGTTGATTCCCTCACTCAATTTCACCGGACACAGATCTCTCTTTCTCTGATTGATATTTTTCATCTGAGGACCTACCAGTCAATTTTTCCTGGAAAAATCCCTCTTCCTTCTTTGCAGGCTCCTCCCAGGCCAGCAGTTCTTCCTTTCCTTCCAGCCAAGAGACGAGGTCAGATTTGGGCATCAGAGGACCTTCTTCATGGGATTAAGAAAAGAGAGAGAAAACAAATATTTATGGCACTTGTGACCTGCGCCACGTGGCCTGTTTTGTACCTCCATCCCACCCCAAAGGGCAAATGGAATGAAGACAATGTATTTAAAAAAGGAAGAAACAAGTGGATCGGGTATCAGAAGGGGAAGGAGCACAGCTATGTGGTAGGGCATCTGCCTTGCTGTCAAAGAGCAAGCCAGCAGTAAATCACACTGTTCCAAGTAGGAGTTAACACTTCATTAGCAAAAACACAATCTCCAAAGATTTGGCTGAGTGTCAGGCCTAATGAGCAGAGCAGCTCCTTCCTGGTGGTCTTCCTCCATGGAAATCAGTTGCCGAGACTAAAGTCCCTGCCTCTCCACAGCCATCTATGTCTCCTCCTCTTTGGGGCTTTCCCCAAGCAATCAAGAGACTGAACCTGTGTGCAGCCTGGGAGTCATTTTGGACTCACAGCTGTCCATAGAGGTGCAGGTCAATTCTGTGTCCAGGGCAGCTGTCTACCAGCTCCATCTGGTATGCAGGCTGAGACCCTACCTGCCCGCAGACTGTCTCGCCAGAGTGGTGCATGCTGTGGTTATCTCCTGCTTGGACTACTGCAATGCGCTCTACGTGGGGCTACCTTTGAAGGTGACACAGAACCTGCAACTAATCCAGAATGTGGCAGCTAGACTGGTGACTGGGAGCGGCCGCCGAGACCATATAACACCGGTCCTGAAAGACCTACATTGGCTTCCAGTGCATTTCCGAGCACAATTCGAAGTGTTGGTGCTGACCTTTGAAACCCTAAACGGCCTCAGCCCAGTATACCTGAAAGAGCGTCTCCACCCACATCGTTCAGCCCAGACACTGAGGTCCAGCACCGAGGGCCTTCTGGTGGTTCCCTCACTGCGAGAAGTGAAGCTACAGGGAACCAGGCAGAGGGCCTTCTCAGCAGTGGCACCCGCCCTGTGGAATGCCCTCCCACCAGATCTCAAAGAGAAAAAGTAACTACCAAACTTTTAGAAGACATCTGAAGGCAGCCCTGCTTAGGGAAGCTTTTAATGTTTAATAGGTTATTGTATTTTAGTGTTCTGTTGGAAGCCGCCCAGAGTGGCTGGGGAAACACAGCCAAATGGGCGGGGTATAAATAATAATAATAATAATAATAATAATAATAATTATTATTATTATTATTATTATTATTATTATTATTATTATACACTCTGCTAATAGCATGCCCTGGCTTCTCAAGTCCGGGTTGCTGATTAAGCTGGAGTACGGGCCGATGGAAGGAGACGGCACAGCTGGGGCTTCTCAGCTGGCCTCCCGGCCCTCTGCATGTCGACACCTTCCAACTCCATGTTTCCCCTTACAATCCTCACCCAGAGAGGCCACATTCCTGTAGTTCTCCAACATGACTTCTTTGTACAGCGCCCTTTGGTCTGGATCCAGCAGAGCCCACTCCTCTGCGGCGAAGGAGACACTCACTTCCTCAAAGGAGACCAAACCCTGGGAAAAGAAGGATGGGTTTTCTCAACAGCAACAAACAGATGGACGATCCCCTCGTGCCCTTAGCAAAAAGAAATAACCCAACTGAAACAAGAACCCATGCAGAGGCAGAAGGAAGAAATTGATTTGAGGACCCATCCGCCCTACAAATCTGCCACACAGGATGCTGGCATCTGCTTGGCAGGATTTGTGCCAAGGGGCTACTGCGCTTCTCTTTGTGGCCTGCTCTGATTGGTTGGGCCACTCGCATAGCCCCGCCTCTGGAGCAAATGGGAGGAGCAACCAGGGTGGATTTGATTTAAATCAAATTGTTTAAAATCAAGAATTAAATCATGATTTAAATCACTAGCCAGTAAGACTTGATTTAAATCATTTTTTTAACTGAAAGCCTCATTCTTGCTGGTATAATCTAAATATTTACAACCAGATGGAAGGTTTCACTTTTGGAATAATAAATTTCCAGAGTAGTTTATGCAGTTATATCAAAAATTACTGATTTGGTTATACTATTAGACATACATAGACAGATAATTATGAAATTATTGTGAGGTTAATAATTTAACTGCTCACATTTGGACAACCTTTCTGCTGTACTTTATTGGAGGAGAAAAATAATCATTTCCTAAATAATCATTTCCTTAATAAAAATTTAAACAATTTATTTAACTAAAACAATAACATTATAGCATGTTTGTTAACTGATGTGGTTAAACATTTTTTAAAAAAAAAACACCAGGCTGAGTTTTAGCACACATGAAAAACTTAAAACAAATCCTTATTTCCTGATGAATAGCCTATAATGCAACTTAAACAGAAAACTATCTTTAGAAAGATTTTTACTCCAATAGCATTTTATTTTAAAAATCCAATTTAAATTTTAAAAATCCAATTTAAATTTTAAAAATCTGATTTTTAAAAAAAAGTCATTTACAGTGGTACCTCAGGTTACATATGCTTCAGGTTACAGACTCCACTAACCCAGAAATAGTACCTTGGGTTAAGAACTTTACTTCAGGATGAAAACAGAAATCGTGCTCTGGCAGTGCAGCGGCAGCGGGAGGCCCCATTAGCTAAAGTGGTGCTTCAGGTTAAGAACAGTTTCAGGTTAAGAACGGACCTCTGGAATGAATTAAGTACTTAACCTGAGGTACCACTGTATTTTTACCCTGGGAGCAACCTTTTCCTGGATCACCTCTGCCACAGAGAGGCGGAGCCTCGCTTACCTGAGATGAGGACAGAACGGCTCTTTCCACCCGGCGACAAAGAGACGAGAGCCTTGAACATGTCACTGAGGTTTCCCCTCCACCTGCAAAGGCGACGAGAGAAAAAAGATGGCAGGGTAATATTTTCCATGCCGGTTCCTTGCACGGCAACCACGTCATCCTGCTTGACTTCGGAGATGCAAGCCACGATTCTGGGTTTGATTCGCAGTTCATGGAATCGTAGCCTTGTGGAGATGGAAGGGATTCAAATAGGCATTTAGTCCAACCTCCTGCAATGCTACCCTCACCTTGAATTTGTGAGGAATCAAAGTGGGTGAAAACCATTCAGGATGGGTGTCAGGGCATCTAAAGGTAAAGGTACCCCTGACCATTAGGTCCAGTCGCAGACGACTCTGGGGTTGCGGCGCTCATCTCGCTCTATAGGCCGAGGGAGCTGGCGTTTGTCCGCAGACAGCTTCCAGGTCTTGTGGCCAGCATGCCTAAGCCACTTCTGGTGAACCAGAGCCGTGCACGGAAATGCCGTTTACCTTCCCGCCAGAGCGGTACCTATTCATCTACTTGCACTTTGACGTGCTTTTGAACTGCTAGGTGGGCAGGAGCAGGGACCGAACAATGGGAGCTCACTCCGTTGCAGGGATTCGAACCGCTGACCTTCTGATCGGCAAGTCCTAGGCTCTGTGGTTTAGACCACAGCGCCACCCGCGTCCCGTGTCAAGGCATCTAGCCTCAGGCTATTCTGAGCAGTGGGGTTTTTTGGGGGGGGTGCAGGGGTACGCACACCACTAAACATTTTGTGAATCTAATGGGAGAAGAAACAAAAAAAATTTTTTTAATAGTTTCTTCTCTAGCACAGCGAATCGTCAGGTCTGTTGCTATCCCCGATGGCGGCTGTCAGGGGCTCAGGAGCAGAAGCACAGGGGAGAGAGCAAATAGAGAGTGAAGGAGAGGAATCCGAGGGGAGCGTAGGGGAGTATGACAGTGACCCGAGAGATTCCATGAGCTTCTCCAGCGAATCAGAAGATTCCCAGAAGGGGGCGTCTATGGTAAGGGCAAGGGGGGTCCCAGGGGGGACGCACTAGAAGCAAGGGGCCAGCGGGGACTCCCAAGGCAGCAGCGGAGGATCAGGACCAGCTCCCCCACCAGAGCGCAGTGGGGGGGAAGAGTCACATGAGTCAGGACCAGCCTCTCCTCCAGCGGGGAGAGAAGATGAGTCAGGGCTGACCACGCCCCCATCGGAAAGTGGGGAAACGGAGGGGAAGTCAGGTCCAGCTAGCCTCCCCGAAGGAGGGAGCAGTGACACAAGTGTAACGGTCAGAAGGAAAGTGGGAGGCTGGGCGCGCGCGCCAAGTTCAAATGTGCAGGCGCGCGGGACAGCAGAAAACCCGGATTGGGAGCCAGGTCCTAAAGCCCGAAGGAGGGAGGGGGAAGAGTCAGGGGACTCAGCGTCAGAAGAGTCTAGGAAGGGTGAGACCCCGACGGGCAGGCGGACCCAGAGGAGGAAGGAACAGAGGAAGAGGTGGAGCAAGGCTAGAGTCTTAAACTGGTGTCAGGGGGGAGGAGATTCAGACGGAGCTTCGGCGGTCTAAAGTTAGAGACGTAGTGTTGCACGCTGCGGCTATGGAAGTGAAACTGAACTTCAATAAAGACTTTTATACTAAACAACGAAGCAGCGTTGGTCTTCTGTGAGCTGGGACCTCGGGCAGCGCTGACAGCGGCCTTATTTCCTGTCACAGTGTTTCCTGAGTCTCAGGCGGAAGCGAGCGTTTAATGTGTGAAGCAGTGTGGAATGTGGATGCATTGTGGTGTTTTACTGATGAAAATTTGGCCTCATCGAAGGGCGGTATTTCAATATGACTAGGAAAAGCAGCAAGCAGAGGAATCGGGAAGATGTTAGTGCACACAACCTCATGCCAATGTGGATGTGTTACTGTGAGCTGTCAGCTGTGTAATATGAGGTAATGCATGTTCTTTGTGCTTTTGTCCACTTACTGTATTTATTTTCCCCAATTTGAACTATAAAATGGTGATTTTCTTGAGTCAAAATGAGAGTACCCCCTAAATATTTTTTAAAGGAAAAAAAACACAATTTCTGGGTAACACAAAACAAGACCACAGAGACCTGGCAAGGTAACAACCCTGCCCCAGATCATACTCACACTTACCTGCCAGTCGCTCCGGGTCAAATTGCTCTTCCTCTCCTTCCAACCAGCTGATGAGAAGAGGTTGAAGAATCAGGGGCCCATCTTGAATGGAAGAAGAAGAAGAAGAAAATATTTTTTCCTTCTAGGAGTCTAGAATTTCAGACTAGACTGGTTCTGTTACCGACCTCTAAGACAGAGGAAGTGCCATCATTGGATGCAGAGAAAGAATGGGAAGCACCAGTCAGGGAACCCCCTAAGGGAAGAAGGCTCAGAGCCCAGGGACTGGTGGTGGGACGATGATGGGTGATCAGAGGGAGAAGACTGGAAGGAGGAGGTGTCAGAAGCTGGAGAGGTGACAGGGCTTAGTGAGCAGGAGGAGGCTGTGGCAGAGAGCAGCCCAGAAGCAGAAGATGGAGCAGGAATGGAGGGAATTATAGGGACAGCACTACCTAAATTGTATAGAAATTTATTTATGTATAATACTTCAGCAGCAAGAATGTTACTTGCCCCAAAGTGGAAAGAAGCAGAAGTCCCAGTAAAGGAAGAATAGATACAGAAACTCAGGGAAGCAGAAATGGTGAAACTTACTGGAAGAATAAAAAAATCAAGATAACAAACTTTTTATAAAAGAATGGAAATGGTTTACTGAATATTTACAAATAAATTGTAAACAGATTAAAAACATTAGAGGGATTAATGTAATAACCAATAAATCCAATTCTCTTTGACTTCTTTCCCCTCCTTTCTACGGTTAGTTGTTTTATATCTTTTTCTTACTGCATATCAAATTCAAATCTATTTTCTAATTTCCCCTTATGCTCTCCCTAGTTATCTCTTACTGCATGTGTTTACATCAATCCGGACTGTACGAAGATCCAACCTCTCCATTCTGAAGGAAATCAGCCCTGAGTGATCACTGGAAGGACAGGTCGTGAAGCTGAGGCTCCAATACTTTGGCCACCTCATGAGAAGAGAAGACTCCCTGGAAAAGACCCTGATGTTGGGAAAGATGGAGGGCGCAAGGAGAAGGGGACGACAGAGGACGAGATGGTTGGACAGTGTTCTCGAAGCTACCAGCATGAGTTTGACCAAACTGCGGGAGGCAGTGGAAGACAGGAGTGCCTGGCGTGCTCTGGTTCAGGTGGTCACGAAGAGTCGGACACGACTAAACGACTAAACAACGTTTTGATTTCTTTACAATGTCTCTTCAAACAGTCAATACATTTCCCCCACTCTATTTTAAAAAGTCTTTCTTCTTGATTTCTTAGTCTTCTGGTAAGTTTCGCCATTTCTGCATACTCCATTAGTTTTAATTGCTAATCTTCCTTTATCGGAACTGTTTCTTCCTTCAATTTTCAGGCATAAATCCTTTGGTAAGGAAGGGATCACTGGATGCAGCCTGGCTGATTCCCTCCTGTGCAGAGAATGAGTGTTAAGGGGTCTGAAAGAGTATTCCCCTTTCCTTCTAGGGCTCAAATATATGAATATGATTAAATGGGAAGAAAACCTGTTTAAACTGTGGAATGTATTCCGGCATTTGTTACTGCAATGTGTTTGAAGGGGGAAGTCTTCTCTCTAGTCAGGTGCAAGTCCGTTTAACTGTCACTGTGGGAACTTTGACGGACAGCAGAGGAGGGGCTGGAGCGATGCGTATTCTGATTGGCGGTTGCTGGTTTAGAATTCTCAGTGAGACGCTGTGATTGGCTGGGGCTGGACCAGAGGACTTTAAACGGAGGAGGAGTTGGAGATAGAACCTTCAGTACGCAAAAGAAGGATAGAAGGAGTGCGTAGTCTGACTGGAGGATGCAGGTTTAGAATTCTTAGTGAAACGCTGTGATTGGCTAGGGTTGGCTCAAAGAACTGTATATATAGCCAGGTGCTATTCAGCAGAGTTAGGTGGAGCTGTTGGTGCTCCTGGAGTCAGACAGAAGAAGGCAGAGGAAAAGGATGGGGAAAGAAGATCCAGAAGGAAGGGCAGAGGGGCTTGGTGGCCAAAGGCTTCTTGGGCTAGCCATATAACTTAGCTCAGCCTAAGGAGTCTACAGCACTGAAGGAGAAGAAAGGAGAGGCGGTTTGCAATGCTGGGCTCTGGTGCCTGGTAGGGGAGCCAGAGGAAGATTCCAGAACAGCAAAATCAGGCCTGGGGTTTCATTTGTGGGAATTAAAATCTAGCCCCCATTTACAGAGTTATGCCAAAGAGAGCCCTTTAATTTGACCCTTTAATTAGTTCCATTTTCTCTCCTATAAAAACTAATCAAGACCACCTCTGTTTAGAGTTTAAATAACAAATAACTTTTACTCAGTGCCTGTTTTCCAGGGACAGTCCTAGATTTACGGAAGCTGTCCCGGTTTCTGATTTGATCCCGGCATGCCCTGCTTTTCGTTAGGACATCCCTATTTTCACTGGAGAAATTTTGGAGGGTATGGAGTTGTCTGACTCTCGAACAATCTGAAAGTAGTCCTGTATAGTGAAGTTCTTTTAAAGTTTAATGTTTTGGTTTTTTATATATGTTGGAAGCCACCTAGAGTTGCTGGGACAACCCAGTCAGGTGGGTGGGGTATAAACAGTAAAATAATAATAATAATAATAATAATAATAATAATAATAATAATAATAATAATAATGGAATAAAGGGTAAAGGGACCCCTGACCATTAGGTCCAGTCATGGCCGACTCTTGGGGTTGTGGCACTCATCTCGCTTTATTGGCCGAGAGAGCCGGCGTATAGCTTCTGGGTCATGTGGCCAGCATGACTAAGCCGCTTCTGATGAGCCAGAGCAGCGCATGGAAACGCCGTTTACCTTCACGCCAGAGCGGTACCTATTTATCTACTTGCACTTTGATATGCTTTCGAACTGCTAGGTTGGCAGGAGCAGGGACCGAGCAACGGGAGCTCACCCCGTGGCGGGGATTCAAACCGCCGCCCTTCTGATCAGCAAGTCCTAGGCTCAGTGATTTAACCCACAGCGCCACCCATGTCCCTTATTATGGAATAGGACGTCCCTATTTTCGTTGTAAGATATGTCAGTGTGCTTGCACTTGTGAGATTAAATATACTATGCAGGTAGGTGTTATGTATGCTGATAATACAGTCAGACCTCGGTTTTCGATTGTCTCCATTGCCAAACGTTTCGGCTCCTGAACACTGAAAACCCGGAAGTAAGTGTCCCGGTTTTCAAACGTTTTCCGGAAGCTGGACGTCCAACGTGGCCCACAAGCAGCTTCCAATTGGCTTTTCCGATTGCAAGAGCCAATCAGAAGCCATGCCTTGGAAATCGAACGTTTTGGAAGTCGAACGTCCTTCCGGAACAGATTACGTTTGACTTCCAAGGTACCACTGTACATCTTACATAGATTTGTATCTAAGATAAATACTGTTATAGGCTGAGGCTGGATGTTGACACTTCAAAAAAGCGTTTCAGTTAAATGAATTAAACTTTGTATGAGAAATCAGGTTGGCAAAAATGGGTCTCCACAGTGCCATCTGGTGTCACAGTGTTATAATGCACATGTTGTTTAGTCATTTAGTCGTGTCCGACTCTTCGTGACCTCATGGACCAGAGCACGCCAGGCACTTCTGTCTTCCACTGCCTCCCGCAGTTTGGTCACAGTCATGCTGGTAGCTTCGAGAACAATAATGCACATGCAACGCATATAAAGCACTTTTTCTTTACCAATCTAGCTGAGTCCTGACTAACCCAGAGGCAGACAGCAACACTACAGAACAGACCTGCTGCTCTAACTGTTAAGACTGTTCATAACTGAACCGACTGACATCACTGCCTCAGGCATATGACATCACAGAGTTTTACAGCCCTTGTGAGCATTAACCCTTTATTTAGCATTTTGTGTGCTTTCATGCAACATCGTAGAGGTTCAGTAGTAGCTGAAAGAGAGGCTTCAACGAAAGCCATCAATTTATAGTACTGGGGAGCTGGGCTTCCCGCCCGCCCCAGCCGGAAATCACTGGAACTCGAACTACCTAAATTGTATAGAAATCTATTTATGTATGCTACTACAGCAGCAAGAATGTTGCTTGCCCAAAAGCGGAAAGCAGCAGAAGTCCCAGTAAAGGAAGAATGGGTACAAAAACTCAGGGAGTATGCAGAAATGGTGAAACTTACCAGAAGAATAAGAAATCAAGATAACAAACTTGTTATAAAAGAATGGAAAAGGTTTGTTGAATATTTATAGATAAATTGTAAACAGATAAAAACACTGGTGGGATTATTGTAATAACCTGTAGTTTTATAAGAGTATATATTTACAGTGGATAAATAAATGAGCAAGTTAAATGAATTTGGATATGCAGAGGATAGAAAAAGTAAATTTAAGGAACCGCAGAAAGAGGGGGAAAGAAGTCAAATTTTGAAATGTTAAATTGATTGTAAAACTAATGGAATGTATAAATTTGAATACACACACACACACAAACTAAATATTATTAATATAAAAAAGGAAAGGAGAGAGATCGAGAGGTAGAGATGGGCCAGGCTGGTGAAGAAGGCAGGGTGTCTCCCACTTCTGCCATTATAAGCTCCCCTCCCCACTGGACTCCCAAGACAAGAAGAGGTATGAAGAGGGAGGAGCAGAGGCAGGCATGTCAGCGTAGTCTCATATTGCTGGGGCAAAAGGAGATTCAGGCAGCTGTGGGAAGGCGGGAACATTCAGTCTCCTCAACTGCCTCATAGGGGCAAGACCTACTAAAAATAGTTGCTCTGCTCACTAGGCCTGCACAGACCTTCTTTCTTCTAATAAAGAGCTAGCTTCCGTGTTGTCATGGGCCAGGAGTCCGCTTCACCTGTGGAGCAGCAGCCTGAAGGAGCAGAAGGTGAAGGGACTCCACCTGCTGCTGATCAGCCTTCTTGCTCCTGGTGCTCCTGCTCCAGCTGGCTCCAGATTACTTAAGCAGGGTTTCTGGCCTCAATCAATTGCTGGAAACCACATTCATTGTTTCTGGCCAGACCTTGCTGCTTCTTGCGACCTTGGACCCTCGGCTTTCTTGACCCCCAGATTGTCTGACTACGTGAACTGAGATACTCCTGACCTTAGGACTGGACTGGACCTAAGGACTCTGCCTCCAGCAAGTACCCCCTGAGACTTGGCTGGTAGGCTGGCTTCTCCCTCCACTGAGTTCTGCTGTGGCTGTCAGCACAGGGCCATGACAAGTGTGATTTATTGCTGGCTCGCTCCTGACACTGTCCCACTAACCTCTGCCTGCCTTCAGCCAGCCCCCTTTAACCTGCCTTCTTAATGGCAACCAGCCCAGGGGTAGGCATTGCCTGTCAGCCTCCTCCTGCTTTGGTAAAACTATGCAGGGAGAAGCTTTGGGGCAAAAGCAGAACGAGCCGGCTCTGGCGCCACCTACTGTCAGGCCTCCCTGCCTTTTGCCCTATCAGTCGCAAGGGCTGCCAGCCAATCACGGCTGCCCTCTCATACGGAGCTGGCAAAGAGCCCCATCTCGAATAAGAGGAATGAGCTTAGCACAAATGAGGTCGGGTGAAGCAGATAAACCGAGAAAGCAACAGGAGTTCTCTGTGTCTAATAATAATAATAATAATAATAATAATAATAAATTTTTATTTATACCCTGCCCTCCCCGGCCAGAGCCGGGCTCAGGGTAGCTAACACCAGTAAAATTACAATAAAAACATAATGGGCTGAGGGGACACAATTTAAAATACAGGTTAAAAATACAATTTAAAATGCAGCCTCATTTTAATAATAGCCCATAGATCAAAACCGTAAGGGGAGGGAAACATAAGGGTCAGACTGAGTCTGAACCAAAGGCCAGGCGGAACAGCTCTGTCTTGCAGGCCCTGCGGAAAGATGTCAAGTCCCGTGGGGCCCTAGTCTCTTGCGACAGAGCGTTCCACCAAGTTGGGACCAGTACTGAAAAGGCCCTGGCCCTACTTGAGACCAATCTAACCACCTTGTGACTTGGGACCTCCAAAGTGGTGTCATTTGTGGACCTTAAGTTCCTCCGCGGGGCATACCAGGAGAAGCGGTCCCATAGGTACGTGGGTCCTAGGCCGCAAGAAAGGCAACGGGGAGGGGGGTGCTTACCCAAAGAGGCCACCTCTCCATAATTCTCCAGCATGACTTCCCTGTACAGAGCCCTCTGGGATGGATCCAGCAGAGTCCACTCGTCCTTGGAGAAATGCACAGCCACCTCCTCAAAGGTCGCAGGAGCCTAAAGTGGAAAAGAAGATATGTCTCGTCACACACACAAACACAGGCAGTCAGACAGGTGAGCAGACGTGACCTGGCCAAAGGTCCGTCTAGTCCAGCATCCTGTTCTCTCAGTGGCCAACCAGATGTGTTTAGGAAGCAGGACTTGAATGCAGATTCACTTGGGATTCCCGGGAACTGGGATTCAGGAGCAGAGGGAAAGCGCTGTTGCACTCAGGTCCTGATTCTGGGCTTTCCCTCGAGACAGCTGGTTGGCCACTGTAGGAGCGGTATATTGGACTAGCGGTATATTGATCCAGCAGGTCCCTTATGTTATTCATGTTATGTTATTCATAGAATCATAGAAACTTTGGACTGGAAGGTACCCCGAGGATCATCTAGTCCAACCCCCTGCAATGCAGGAATCTCAGCTAAAGCATCCAAGACAGATAGCCTCTGCTTAAAAACCTCCAAGGAAGGAGAGTCGGAAGAGAGGGGAAGCAATGCAGGCAACTCAGAAGATACTACAGTGGTACCTTGGTTCTCAAATGCCTTGGTACTCAAACAACTTGGAACCCAAACACTGCAAACTCAGAAGAAAGTGTTTCGGTTTGCGAACTTTTTTTCGGAAGCTGAGGATGCTCCATTTTGAGTGTTACGCTTCTGATTTGAGTGCCACACTTCCGCTTTGAGTTTTATGCTTCCGTTTTGAGTGTTACGCTGAGGTCTGCCTGTTTTTGTGGCTTTTTTGTTTGTTTTCATGACTGTGTGGAACCCAGTTCAGCTACTGATTGATTGTGTGACTGCAGTACATTGTTTATTGCTTTCATTTTATGGATCACTGGTCTTGTTAGATAATAAAATTCATGTTAAATTGCTGTTTTAGGGGTTGTTTTTAAAAGTCTGGAACGGATTAATCCATTTTGCATTGCTTTCTATGGGAAAGTGTGCCTTGGTTTTGGAATGCTTTGGTTTTGGAACAGACTTCTGGTTTGAGAACCAAGGTACCACTGTATACACTGTGTGATTAAGCTGCAACTGGTTCAAACAAGCGTTCTGTTTTTCTGTCCTTGTTTGAACTGATCCTGCTAACTAGTCCTAAATACGATTTCATCCCAGCTTCTTTTGCTCTACGCCTGGGGAGGTCTTGCCTCACTTATCCACGTAGAAGCAGAAACCAGGGAGGCCTATCCGTCACTGTGTCTGAAATGCAATCGTTTTTAATTATTTAATAGGAAACTCTCCAGAAATCGTTTCTGTTGTTGGATGTTTTTACTGTGAAATCTGTTTGCATACCACTTTATCAGTCGTCCGATGCAACAAGACTAAAACATGAATTAAAATTATACAATCGGGAGTTCAATATTTAAAAAACCTGCCGGAATAAAAAAAAAAGTATTCAGTTAAGTGCCAAAACCTCAACAGGGAAGGAGTTCTACTCTGTCCTCAACTGCAAGGGATTTCCACAAGATTGGGCCCCTAATTCTGGTGGATCCGAGCCACACATCCGAGTTAGGGGGAGCGCCCCAGTGACTCCCCTGAAGTCTTCAGTGGTCAAGCAGAGATACAAGGGATAAAGCAGTCTTTGAAGATTCATGGACCCAAGGGCCTTGTAAATTAATGACATGAACCTTGTACGTGGCCTGGCAACGTATGGGCCGTTTTTGAGCAAAACTGCCCAGGATTTACACTGGGCAGCCTTGACATCTTTCTGCCACAGAAGGCAAGAGGAGGAGAGGGAGGTTTTAATGAAAATAAGAATAACAATAATGATATTCAGGTTTCTTTTCTTTTCTTTTGTTTTGCTGTGGTTCAAAAGGTCCAGGTGAGCAAACTAGTGGAATTCAGTAGTGCCTTGCCACTGGGGCAACCCAGTCAGATGGGCAGGATACTACAGTGGTACCTCGGGTTAAGTACTTAATTCGTTCCGGAGGTCCGTTCTTAACCTGAAACTGTTCTTAACCTGAGGTACCACTTTAGCTAATGGGGCCTCCTGCTGCTGCCACGCCGCTGGAGCACGATTTCTGTTCTCATCCTGAAGCAAAGTTCTTAACCCGAGGTACTATTTCTGGGTTAGCGGAGCCTGTAACCTGAAGAGTGTAACCTGAAGCGTATGTAACCTGAGGTACCACTGTACTACTACTACTACTAACAATTAATAAGGAGGAGGAGGAGGCAGGGACGTTCGGCAACCATGGAACTCAGGGGAGTGCATGTGCTTTAAATGCATGGCAAGGGTCTTCAGAGATGCATCCCATAAAAGTAAGCCCACGAAGCCCCCCCCCCCATCCCTTACTTGAGCTGGCTGCGTAGAGTCTCTTCCCATTTCACTGTAAAGAGGAGACCCAGAAGGTGTCGCTGGGGCTTTTTCTGCAGCCTGGAAGGGAGACAAAGAAGGATGAAGGGGATAGTTGTTGTTTTTTATCCTGTGTGTCTGTTTCCCTCGGAAGTCCCTGTTGTGAAAAAAACAGCTTCTCCCCCCAACAGGTACTTTCCTCTGCAGCACCTACAGAGATTGGACAGAGCTCAGAGAGAGAGGGGAAGATCTTGCAATGTAACCAATGCATTTTTGGGCGGAAAGGGGGCTCTTTGCAATGGGATAATCCTATATTATTATTATTTTGCGAGGCGGGGACGTCCTTTCTCTCTCTCCCGCCCCCCGCTCCGCCCATGCGCAAACAGAGGGTCTCCCCATCTCCCATGGGAGATGAAGTTGCTGGATTGGTGGTTGTGGGAGAAACGTGGGTCACAGAATCGTAGAGTTGGAAAGGGTTCTCAGGGTCATCTAGCCCAACCCCCTCGCAATGCAGGAACCTGCAGCTGCCCCCAAAAGGGATCGAACCTGCGGTCTGCCGGCTCCATGCTCTAACCGGCTGAGCTACCCTAACAACAACAGCTGAAGCATTGCAAAGGCATCCCATTTTTGCAGCTGGGTTGCAGAGGTCAGACCCCCACCCTCCCAATTTTTGTGTGTGTGGTTTCAATAGGAAGGGAATCTTATGCCTCCCCCCAAAAAAGGCCAATTCTTGCCCTCCCCATGCAGGATACCTGCCCGCACCATGTCTTCCTCCCGGCCAAGGAATGTCACCAGGCCTCTTCCTTCCCTGCCTGGAAGGACCAGGGAATGGGGGCTCCCTCTTGTCTTCCCCCGCCTCCACCTCACTTTCAGAACTTCCTGTCTCTCTAGGAAGCCTGTGGAGGACCAGGCTGCCTCTCTCTCTATCCCTCCCTCCCTCCCATGCCTGCATGCCAGCTGCTTTGCAATTATTGCACCTGAAACATCATTTCTTTGCTGGGTCCTCCTCGGTTTTTCTCCCCTGAGAAAACGGTGAGAGGGGCCTCTTGGAAGCCATCCCCCCCTTCCCTTGCAACCACATATATATATTTTTTAATCTATTCATTTGATTTTCCAAATTAATATTTACACTCACATAACAATATTATTATTATTATTATTATTATTATTATTATTATTATTATTATTATTATTATATTTATACCCTGCCCTCCCCGGCCGGCCAGAGCTGGGCTTATGGCGGCTAACACCAATAAAATCACAGTAAAAACATAATAATGGGGGGAAAACCAATTTAAAATACAGGTTAAAATGCAATTTAAAATGCAGCCTCATTTTAAAAATAGACGATAGATCAAAACCATAAGGCGGGGGAATATAAGGGTCAGGCTGTGCCCTGGCCAAAGGCCTGGTGGAAGAGCTCTGTCTTGCAGGCCCTGCGGAAAGATGTCAAGTCCCGCAGGGCCCTGGTCTCTTGGGACAGAGCGTTCCACCAGATCGTGCATGCGCAGAAGCGCAAAATGACGTCACGCGCATGCGCAGAAGCGGCGAATCGCGACCCGCGCAGATGCGTGTTGCGTTCTGCTCATGTTGCGAACGGGGCTGTGGAACGGATCCCGTTCGCTCCCAGAGGTACCACTGTACAGCACGCAAGGCCGTCTTAAGCATATGTTGCGCCAGGGTGCAAAGATCTGCCCCTCCAGGTTGACCAAAGTTGTTGACCTTTTTATAGGGCGGGCTGGCCTGACCGGCCACCTCAGCAGCAACAGAGGAGCCCGAGGCGGCAGCGGTGGCAGCAGAGCAAGGCTGTGGCAGGGGCGCCTGGGGGGCAAGCCCAGCCCAGCACAACAACAGTTGAGCCTGAGACAGCGGTGACTGAGTGAAGCCAGGTGCCTCGTGTGAGCAGCGTGTGCTGGGCTGGTTCTCTCGACGGCCCGCCAATCCCAGGTGTGCAGGAGGGTGGAGCCAGCTGGCTGCTTCAGCACCTCGCTCACCTGCAGCAGAAGAGCTGTGGCGCTCCGACGGGTTTCTGCTCCGCTCAGCAGCGGCTGTCGGCTCTTCCCAATCCCCGGACTCCAAATCTCGGCCCCAGACTCTCGGCCTGGCACCCCTGGGAGCCCGGCGCCCAGGTGCCCCACACCCCTAACGCTTATGGGTAAGACGGCCCTAACAACACCTGCAGAAACCACATTCTTGACCGTTGGAACCTCTCTTGGTCTCTTGGTTTTGAATAAACATTCACAAACTTTTTATTGGTAATACAGTGGTACCCCGGGTTTCATATGCTTCAGGTTACATACGCTTCAGGTTACAGACTTTGCTAACCCAGAAGTTGTACCTCGGGTTAAGAACTTTGCTTCAGGATGAGAGCAGAAATCACGCGGCGGCAATGGGAGGCCCCATTAGCTAAAGTGGTGCTTCAGGTTAAGAACAGTTTCAGGTTAAGAACAGTTTCAGGTTAAGAACAGACCTCCGGAACGAATTAAGTACTTAACCCGAGGTACCACTGTATATAGATAGATAAATTAAGGATCTTTACAATTTTATAATATGCAGAGCACAACATGTGCTGAAAAACCAGAGAGAGGAGCTGAGGGAAGTCTTTTGGGAGGGTGAGTTTTTCTTTTTTGGGGAGAGGGGAGGGAAAAAATGGGGGGGGGAATGAGGATGATGTGTTTTTGATAAATTGTTATGTTGAAATTCCTAATAAAAAAATATTTTTTTTAAAAAAAGGAACCACTCTTGGTCTCATCTGCTCAACCCACCTGTCTTCGCATGCAGGGGGCGTCCCTAACTCACCAAGGGTTTGAGAGCCATCAGCTGCCCTCGCCTGGTTTAGCCAGCCAGTTGAAGCCGCATCCTGGGATTGTGGCCGCTGTTGCATGCAGACAGCTTCTAGGAGCCACAGGTGTGATCTGAGTGCAGGTTGGGGACCAAAGGAGGGCAAACCACCCCAGAAGGAGCATGGTATGTGTGTCCCCCGAAGTACCACCTCTCCCCTAACATTCCTTTGTTAAATCAGTTTTATTAATTTTCCAGTAAAAAAATATCCAATTAACATATCAAATCATAATCTAATAAAAATAAAAAACAAAAATAAAAAAGGTTGAATTATCTTCCAAATTATAATTTTTCATTTTTCAGGCTTCCCATAGTCTGGACCTTGAAGCATAACTCCAAATCTCAATCCTGCCTCTCATCGTTGTTTCCATATTTCCACATCTTGATTTTAACACTCTGACTTCTTGTCTCTGGCCTTATGATTCTCAATCATGTCAGAAATCATAGTATCCTTTTGTCTGTCGAATACAGCTTTGTTTGTGTAATATACTTTTCCGACTGTCTTTTTGCTCACACAGAAAAATCTGGCTCCATTCCAATCCAGGCTGTTATCCAACTTTCTGAATCCACATAATAAAAACATCAGTGGATTCTACACAATGAAACCTGATCCCACAATGCACTTGTTGCTCTTTCAGGTGCTGCGGGGGTTATTCCCTCCCCCTCTTTGTCCCACTGTTATTTAAAAAATAAGGTAGGCAAGTTGCTGCACACTTTTGCCGTTGTCCCAGTTCATCCCTCGAATGCCCAAAGAAAGAAAGAAGGATTAAATGGAAATATTGAAAGAAGAATGGAGGAAACAGGTGACGGTTATTAATGGAATTTTCAACTGAACCGAGATTAACTCTTTTTAAAAGTCATTTTATTTTTGTAGGGGCAAAAATCCTTTCCTCTTCCATATGCCCCCTCCCCCACCTCAAATCTTTTCTGGGTTTCCCCCCACCACCCTCCAGAGCTGATTTGGGGACAACTCAGGGAAATATTGAGCTGAATATCACCCATAATATGTAAAACAGCAAGACAGGGAACTGTTACATCACGACCAAATTTCCAAGTTTTTGCAAAGGAAATAGAGAAGAATAGGCGGTAAGGAAAGAAAATGGAAGATAACCCCTTACATGTTCTCCATATAAAATTCCCACATTGACCCTTTTTAAATGTATTGACTTTAGTCCTCCTTGTATTAAATTGATGCCAGTTATCCTTCTCAGGATCCTTCACCGGGAAACTATTTCCCTTAGCTGCTACCAAAAATATATACAGACATTCATACAATAGCCGTAAAGGTAAAGGTAAAGGGACCCCAGACCGTTAGGTCCAGTCGTGACAGACTCTGGGGTTGCGGCGCTCATCTCGTTTTATTGGCTGAGGGAGCCAGCCACTTCTGGCGAACCAGAGCAGCGCACGGAAACGCCGTTTACCTTCCCGCCGGAGCGGTACCTATTTATCTACTTGCACTTTGACATGCTTCCAAACTGCTAGGTTGGCAGGAGCAGGGGATTCGAACCGCCGACCTTCTGATCGGCAAGTCCTAGGCTCTGTGGTTTAACCCACAGCGCCACCCGCGTCTCTACAATAGCTTTACAAAACTGTTAATATAAAACCGGGGAGGTTATAGGGGCTTGGGGGATATTAACAAACATTTCAAATCATCTGGTCGTTCCAAAGTTGTTTAAACTTTCTTCCAGCCTTGTTCAAACCTGGTGGGGTGGGGAATAAATACACCTTCCCTGATGAGCCCAGGTTAATTTTCTCCAATTTTCTCCTAGTCATTCCCAACCTGGTGCCCTCCAGAGGTTTTGGACTAGAATTCCCATGTAGTCTGGTGCTGGTGGGAGTTTTAGTACAACTGGAGGGTGACAAATTCAAGATGTCTGTCATATCCTAGCTTCCAAGTCTGGGTAGCAGGTTTGCGTTGCACATTCAGATCTAGCTGCCATCAACTTATTTTTTTAAAAGTGCCACCTCATCCTTTGCTGCCTGCCAGTTTTAGAAGTGTTAAGAAAATGACCTTAGGGTTATTATTATTTATTCACCCACCCTTCACCCAAAGACCCCAGGGCGGGTTGCAACAATTAAAACACAAGCTTAGTTTTTAACAGGTCGGGGTTGAGTTGGATCAGCTCGTATGTCTTTTAGCTTGTATTCTTGCTTTTACACTTTCTTCGTAAGTTGTTTTCAGGTCTCTTTGCTGGAAAAAAAGGGCCTGGAAGAACAGGATTTCTGTCTCGCCTGTCTAGCAATGTGGCAAAGATGGGCAGGAAAGGGAACAGGCAAGCATCATCCTTGCATCGCCGGGGGTTGGACTAGATGACCCGTGGATCCCTTTCAACCCTATAATTCTATGATCAATAAGCAGCCCAAGGCACATTCCCATGGAAATGACTATTCCCAAGACTCGCAACCCAGGGAAGTGAAACCCATAGGCAGGATAGAGAACACTTTTTGGGGTGGGGGCTAATCTGATTCAGGCACTCAGAGCTGTGAGGCACCAAGAGAATTAAGCCCTTCCCACTGGGGGGAAGGAAGAGTGGTGTATTTAGTGCCTCCCACCCCCACCCCAAAGCCCCCCACCCCGTTATAAAGATTTCAGAAAAGGAAAAAGAAATCTTGAAATATTCTGTACAACACTGTAACACCGTTCTAACACAACATTCTGGCAAAGAGGGTTTCTCCCCTGTGAGTTCTCTGATGTGAAGTAGGATTCCTCCTGAACCCGTTTCCACAGTCTGTTCACTTTTAGGGCATCTCCCTCGTCCTGCTAAGTCTTCCGCTGCAATATTCAGCCCCCCCCCCTCAACATTTATGTGGTTTCTCCGGCGCTGACTCTTGTCTCAGGCCCGTTCCACCCTCCATAACTTAACATGGTTGCTCCCATGCTCCCCTGTGTAGATTATCCGATGAGCCGTAAGGAGCTGGCTCGGACTCAGGCCCTTCCCACACTCCACGCATTTCGGGCTCAGCCCCTGTTCGCACTCCACGCATTCCGGCGTTTCTGCCTGAGCGTGTTTCTTTTTATGCCTGTTGAGACTGATGCTGCGACTGAAGCTTTTCCCGCACTCGAGGCATTTGTAGGGCTTCTCGCCGGTGTGGGTTCTTTCGTGCGCCGTGAGAATGGAATTGCGTCCGAAGCTTTTCCCGCACTCGAGGCATTTGTAGGGTTTTTCCCCTGCGTGGCTTCTCTGATGTCTCTTAAGGGTCCCGCTCCTGTTGAAGCGCTTCCCGCATTCCACACACTCGTAGGGTTTCTCCCCCGTGTGGATTCTCTGATGTGCAGTAAGAGTCCCACTGTCGCTGTAGCTCTTTCCGCACTCCACGCACTGATACGGTTTCTCCCCTGTGTGGGTGACGCGGTGCCGATTGTAGTCTGATCTGCATTTGAAGATCTTCGCACACACGGGACACTGGATCCCTCGCTTGCCTTTCGGATCTTGTTTTGGGATTAGGAGTTTACGGCCTTCGGCCGCCTTGGAAAGGGAGGATTTGATTTTCTCGTTCTTCGAATGCTTCGCTTTCTGCCTTTTTGATGCCTTTGGATCCTTAAACGTCTGCTGTCCTGCTACTTGCTTCACTGATTCAATAGAAGGTTCCTTCTCACTTTCGCTCTCCTGCCAATCGCCCGCTGGGGGCAGAGGGAAGGAAAGAAAAATAAAACCCTACAGTTAAACATGGGGAAAAAGAACAGCGCACCAAAGAAACTTGAATTAATTCGGAACAATTAGAAATCATTTCTTTATTACGTTTGCATACAACCTTAAACTCCAAGGAGTTTAAGGTGGCAAACATGATTCCCCCCTTCCCATTTTACAGTGGTGTAAATGAGATGCGGTGTCCTTGCTAGTACACCACTGTTGTCCCAAAAGCTTCTGGGAACTGTAGCTCTATGAGAAGCGAACTACAGTTCCCAGCATCCTTTGGGGGATATCATGCGGCTCTGCGCTAGAAATCCATCTGTTCAGTAGCCCTCAGCGATGGAAAAAGTGCCTTTACCTGCACAGACCTCATTACCAAAATCCTCCATCACGACTTCCTTGTAGAGAGTTCTTTGGCCTGGATCCAGGAGATCTCACTCCTCTTTGGGGGTGTACACACCCGCTGCCTCCAACGTTACTGAAAGAAAGAAAAAAGGGCTTTCAGTTTGAAATGGTTGTGGGAAATTGCAGTCAAATATAACTGGCAAGTGTAGGGCTAGTTAATGCATGAAGGGGTTAAGACCACAGAAGTTTATTCCTAGACTCAGGTCATGTTCCTGGAAGGAAGTTAATTTTCCTAGTTTGTTCGTTTTCTTTCACCTTGTTAGCCCACCTTGTTTGCTACAAACTCAGACCGCTATTTCACTGTATTTTATATCCCAAGATTTCTGCCTGTGTTTATTTGTTGCAGCATGGATAAATGCACAAACCTGGCTTTAGGAACTTTGTAAGTAAAGTATGCCACCTGCGAATTCCTGCATTGCTGGGGTCGGAGTAGATGACTTCTGGGGTCCCTTACAGCTCCCAGGTGACAACTCTGCAAAAGGAGTCGGGTCCACCAGATCAGCTTTTATTTACCCCTCCAGAGCAAAGGAGTCCAGCCAAACTCTCAAGAGGGGGTCTGTAGAAGACCCATCACCCCCTTGAACAGCAGCAACCTCAGAGGGAAGGAGGGGGATAATTTATTTATTGCCACTGCCTTGATGGCAGAAAGTGAGGAGGAATTAAAGAACCTTTTAATGAGGGTGAAAGAGGAGAGCGCAAAATATGGTCTGAAGCTCAACATCAAAAAAACGAAGATCATGGCCACTGGGCCCATCACCTCCTGGCATATAGAAGGGGAAGAAATGGAGGCAGTGAGAGATTTTACTTTCTTGGGCTCCATGATCACTGCAGTTGGTGACAGCAGTCACGAAATTAAAAGACACCTGCTTCTTGGGAGAAAAGCAATGACAGACCTAGACAGCATCTTGAAAAGCAGAGACATCACCTTGCCAACAAAGGTCCGTCTAGTTAAAGCTCTGGTTTTCCCAGTAGTGATGTATGGAAGTGAGAGCTGGACCATAAAGAAGGCTGTTTGCCGAAGAATTGATGCTTTTGAATTCTGGTGCTGGAGGAGACTCTTGAGAGTCCCATGGACTGCAAGAAGATCAAACCTATCCATTCTGAAGGAAATCAGCCCTGAGTGCTCAGTGGAAGGACAGATCCTGAAGCTGAGGCTCCAAGACTTTGGCCACCTCATGAGAAGAGAAGACTCCCTGGAAAAGACCCTGATGTTGGGAAAGATGGAGGGCACAAGGAGAAGGGGACGAGAGAGGACGAGATGGTTGGACGGTGTTCTCGAAGCTACGAACATGAGTTTGACCAAACTGCGGGAGGCCTGGCATGCTCTGCTCCATGGGGAGTGCCATGGGGAGTGCCTGGCATGCTCTGCTCCATGGGGTCACGACGAGTTGGACTCGACTAAATGACTAAACAACAACTGCCTTTAGACTAGAGCTTTTGAAGGCAAATTGGAGCCAAACAGGCTCTCTTCAGGTCCAGGAACTCCAAAAGCAGCCCCCCCTCTGGCTCTGGAGCATGAAAGCCGCTCCACCTCTTTCTGGGTGGCTGGTGGCCTCTCCTTTCTTGGAGGATTTTAAGCAGAGGTTGGATGGCCACCTGTCTGTCCTGAATGCTTTAACTGAGATTCCTGGATTGCAAGGGGGTTGGACTAGATGAGCCTCAGGGTCCCTACAATTTCATGATACACCCCCTACAGGGACTAGATGGAGCTCTTAAGAAGGAAGATCCTGCAATTGAGAAGTTAAAAGAGATTGGTCTCAACTAGGGCCAGGGCCTTTTCAGTACTGGCCCCGACTTGGTGGAATGCTCTGTCACAAGAGACTAGGGCCCTGCGGGACTTGACAGAGCTGTTCTGCCTGGCCTTTGGTTCGGACTCAGTCTGACCGTTATGCTTCCCTCCCCTTATGGTCTTGATTTATCAGCTACTTTAAAATGAGGCTGCATTTTAAATCACATTTTAACCTGTATTTTAAATTGTGTTCCCCCCCTCCCCCCCCATTATGTTTTTACTGTGATTTTATTGGTGTTTAGCCGCCCTGAGCCCGGCTTTGGCTGGGCAGGGCGGGGTATAATTAAAATTTTTTATTATTATTATTATTATTATTATTATTATTATTATTATTATTATTATTTAATCCCCGCATTGCAGGGGTTGGATTCTACGACACTTTGCAGCTGCAAAAATCAAGATTCTTGGGACCGTGGAGTCCCCTTGCTTATATCCTCATTTTTTGTGTGATTTTTAAGAGGGTCTGCCAGCAAGGCTGCTTCTTCTGCACCAAATCAGCCCCCCAGCCAAATCTCCTGCGGGGAAGAGGGAGGCTTCAAAGGAACCTTGTGCAAGGGGAGCACCCAGCTGATGGACCCCCATTTTGCAACCTGAACTCCTGGGTCAAAAGGAAACTCGGAGCTGGCTGGGCCCTTTACCTCTTTGGTCCTGCCCTGTGCAGCATCTGCCTCCCGGCCGAGGGACGTCGCCAGGCCTCCTTCCCCTTCCTGGAGGACCAAAGCAAGTGGCCCACTCTGGCCTCCCCTCCCTCAACTTGACAAACTTCCTGCCGCTCTAGGAGCCGCAGCTCAGTGCTTTTAACCATTGGAGGACTGAGTGTCAGAGGCTGTCTTCACCGAGCCTTCCCCCTCCGACTGCCACGCGCCCGGTATTTTCCGGACAGAGATGGATGGGATTTTCGGGAAGCGGTAGAAAATTATATACTGCACTGTACCGTGCTGTATACACAACCAGCCGGTTGTCCGGGAAAATCCGGGCGTATGGCAGCCCCTCTCGAAAGTGTTGAGTTATTGGACTAGATGACCATTCTGTACCCTTCCAACTCCACATTCTACGATTCTAAAGGGGTGTGCATGGCACGTTGAAGGAGCGGGAATGTAATTGGCTGCAAATAGAAAAGAGCCGGGGTGGAGAAACCGAGGGGATCAGGGTTCAAATTCCCACGGATTGAGCCCGGCGTTACCTCACTAGGTTGTTGTGAGTGTATGTGTTGGGGAGGAGGAAAGAACCTTGCCCACCACCATGAATTCCTTGGAGGAAAGTTGGGATAGAACTATAAAGTATAAAAACACAGTGATCATATTCTACCTGCTTGTGTTGAGTTTAAGCAGAAACTGCTGTCCTTTTTGTACCTTTAATGGTTAAGGGGAGAACAAAGTTCTCCATGTCCCCCACCCTAGAGAGGAAGGAAATGGAAAGCAAGGGGGGCCGCAATGAGAGTTGCACCTTCTCCTTCTAGGAACTGGGTTTTTGTGTTCCCTTTTTGGAGAAAATTGGAGGAAGCTTGTACCTGTGGATGTCGAATGTTACAGGTGCATTCATTTTTTTTAAATGGGGGAATATAGGGGGCTGGTTGGACTTGGGAGCGGGGCGGCTGCAGGAGGAGGAGAGAATGAATGGTAGTGGAAGGGATCACTGTGCAGTGGCAGAACACCTGCTTGGGGTGCAGAAGGTCCCTGGAGTGATGCTGCCAGTCAGTGTAGACAATAGGTAAAGGTAAAGGGACCCCTGACCATTAGGTCCAGTCGTGGCCGACTCTGGGGTTGCGGTGCTCATCTCGTTTTATTGGCTGAGGGAGCCAGCGTACAGCTTCTGGGTCAAGTGGCCAGCAGGACTAAGCCGCTTCTGGCAAACCAGAGCAGCGCACGGAAACGCCGTTTACCTTCCCACTGGAGCGGTGCCTATTTATCTACTTGGACGTGCTTTTGAACTGCTAGGTTGGCAGGAGCTGGGACTGAGCAACGGGAGCTCACCCCGTCACGGGGATTCAAACCGCCGACCTTCTGATCGGCAAGCCCTAGGCTCTGTGGTTTAACCCACAGCGCCACCCGCGTCCCTAGTGTAGACAACAGTGAGCCTATTTAAAAAGCTCTTCCTTTTGAACCATGAGGACCAGCACCTTCCTTGAAGGGAAGGGGCCACAGCTAAAGGGTGGGGTGCCTGCTTGGATGTAGAAGGTCTCAGGTTCAGTCTGCGGCATCCCAAGCAGCCTCCCCTACAAAACCCTGGAGAGTTGTCGCTGCCAGTCAGTGCCAGCAGTACTGAACTAGATGTACCAAGGGTTTGGCTCAATAGAAGGCAGCTTCCTTTGTTCCTAGGATTCTCGGAAATTAGGGGGTGACTCACAAGCAACAACATCCAGTGCCCTTTTAAAATGTGTTGGGGGCGGGTTATTGGGTTGTTTTTGTTTTGTTTTGTGATTTTATATTGTGATTTTATCTCATGAACTGTCCTGAGACCTGCAGGCATAGGGCGGTATACAAATTTAATTAACAACAACAATCACAAGAAACCCTTGGCAGAGGGAGGGACAGCCCCATTAGATGCAAAACAGTAATTTTTCTGCTATTCATAAAATGGAAAGAGTTGGGCAGAATCAGGTCCCTCCATAGAATCGTAGAAAGGGATCTCCAGGGTCATCTAGTCCAACCATATATATATATATTCTGTTTTACAATTTAGAATACTCATTTAAACATCCTTGTAATATCAATGACTTCCCTTCTTCTCTTTCCATGGTTCATTTTAGATAGCATAAATCCCTGCATATTTTATATAAACTAAACCATTCAGTATTCCATTATTGCATCCATCAAAACTTATTTACACTGTTGAAGTTATCTTAATGCTGCCAACATTTTCAAGTGTACACAATTCCCCCCCCCCATATATTCAATAAACATTTTCCAGTCTTCTCTAAACGCATGTTTGTCTTGTTCTCTTATTCTATATGTTAAGTCCGCAAGCTGTGCATATTCCATCAGCTTAAGTTGCCATCCTTCTTCAGTTGGGACCTCGCTTGTTTTCCATAATCCAGCCATTTTCGAACCGTCACAGGTTCCCCATCTGTGGCCCAAAAGACAACCAAGTGCTGCCATATATTGTACCACGACTAAGAATAGTGATGCTGTCCCTTCAGGCTCTGATAGAAACATAGGAGGCGGTTATATTCAGGCAGAGGCTCTCCCAAGATTTCAGGCAGGGGAGGTTCCCATCCATGCCAGGAGAGGTCAAGGATTGAACCAGTGGCCTTCTGCATGCAAAGCAGATGTTCTGCCCATGAGCTATGGCTCTCTAGGTCATTATTAACATTGGAAGCTGCTGTCTCAGATCATTTGTCCATTTGGCTCAGTGCTGTAGACACTGGCTGGCAGCAGCTTTCCAGAGTTTCAGTAATAATAATAATAATAATAATAATAATAATAATAAAAAAAAAAAACACAATTTCTTTCCTTCATTCATTTGCAGAGCAAAACAAATGGCCTGAGCTGAGAGACAGGCATCCCTAACCCTGTGAGTGAAAATGGCTGCAGAAATCCCAGCAGCCTCTCTGGGTCTCCAGGTCCAGTGGGCAGCAGAGGCCGGTGCGGAGACAGGAATTAAAATGGAGCAGGCGGAATTGGCAAGGCTGGCGCCAGAGATGGCACCAGAAGGGACTGTCTGCCTTGGGGGCACAGAGGGACTGCATCCAAGCCAGACGGAACCACAGCGTATCAAAGAGGAGTCGGAAGAGGAGCTGTCGTCCCGTCAATGGGAAGCCCAGTGGCAGGAATTCCTCCGGACTGTGCAGGCCCCACACTCTGGGGGAGAAGGAAGCCCACAGCTCCCAGGGGATGGGGTATGGGGCGAGGCAAAGCCTTCTGGGTCCTCCTTTGAGGCAGCAGCCATTCCCAGCCAGTGGGCTGAAGCAGGAGAGAGCAGGACCAGTCTCCCTTCCAGACCAGCTGCTGCCAGCCAGGGAAACATCGGGCAAGCGAAGGAAATCAAGATGGAGGACATCAGCAGCTCTGAGGCTCATCGCCAGCTCTTCAGACAGCTCTGCTACCGGGACGCCCAGGGCCCTCGCGAGGTCTACGGCCTCCTGAGGGAGCTTTGCCATCAGTGGCTGAGGCCAGAGAAGCACACCAAGGAGCAGATCCTGGACCTGGTGATCCTGGAGCAGTTCCTGGCTGTGCTGCCCTCGGAAATGGGGAGCTGGGTGAATGAGCGAGGCTCGGAGGGCTGCGTCCAGGCCCTGGCCCTGGCAGAGGAATTCCTCCTGAGGCACCAGGAGGCGGAGAAAGCGGGAGGGCAGGTGAGAGAAGCATTTGGGGGTCCAGAGTCGACAAAGGGGTTAAAGAAGTGGCCATTTTGCTTAAGAACATGACTCCTGGATCACCCCATGAATGGTTGTGGCTCCCCGGAGATTAATGTCAGGGATAATGCAAGCTATACATGCCGAGAGGTGAACGTGTTCTCTCTTGCTCTGCTGGAGCTGAATAGGAAAAATGTTTTCTTCTCCTCTTTCAGGGACTGAGGACCATTGGAGAGGCGGCTGCTTGTGTCACCGAAGAAGAAAAGCAGGGAAACAGGGTGACTTCAGGTAAAAATTATTTCTTCGCACTTGAATCGTCGCTGGAGGGAGAACTGAGGGGTTTTGTTGTGAGTTTACAGGAAAATGTGATCAAAATATCTGTGTGTCAGATGGGGCTGGGCGATACCTGGTTTTCTACATCGCGATACAACCTGATATACCAATACAGTCATACCTCAGGTTACAGATGCTTCAGGTTGCGTGTTTTTGGGATACAGATGCGCCGAAACCTGGAAGTACCGGAACAGGTTACATCTGGGTTTCGGCACATGTGCAGAAGCGCCAAATCGCAACCTGCGCATGTGCAGACGTGGCGCTGTGGGTTGCGAGCGCTGCGGGTTGTGAACGTGCCTCCCGCATGGATCACATTCGCAACCCGCTGTATATCACAATGTCTGAAAGTATTGCAGGAGGCATGGCCACTTGAGAAAAACTTTCTCTATCCGTTTTCTCCATGCCCAGAGTGGCTAGAGAAACCCAGGCAGATGGATGGAGAATAATTATTATTATTATTATTATTATTATTATTCCATGCATAATTTGATAGACTTCTCTCGTGTCACCTTTTACTTGATTTTTTCCCAAACCCTTGTGGGAGAAAAATTGTTTTGGGGTTCAACACAGAAGCTCACACCAAATTCACAATTAGACTTAATGTGGTAATCCATTAGAGGGCAGAGTCCAGAGAGTCTGTGATTGTTCTCAAACTATATAGGAAAATGCACATCACTGTGGCTGTTTCTGACGGATCGGATCCTAAAATTCCTAGGCACTTCGTCAGCTGATGAATAGCAGAGTCCCAGAAGCGTATACAGTGGTACCTTGGTTTACGAACTTAATCCGTTCCAGAAGTCTGTTCTTAAACTGAAACCGTTGGTAAACCGAGGTGCGCTTTCCCTAATGAGGCCTCCTGCCACCGGACCTCTTCCACCATTCGGATTAGACTGATTAGGCTGAGGTAAAGTTCTCAAACCAAAACACTATTTCCGGTTTTGCGGAGTTTGTAAACCAAATCGTTCTTAAACCGGACTCTTCTTAAACCGAGGTACCACTGTATTTGGAATGGAGGCGTCGTGTAGTAATAATACACACAGAGTCAATGGTCCATCAGTAAAAGAAAAACTTTTACTAAAGGCAAAAAGGCTTCATTACAACAAAAAACAACAACTGCAGAGTAAAAACTGCAAACGTGCGAGGTACAAGTGAAAGTAAAAGAGAGAGAGAAAGAAAGAGCAGCTTGCTGAGCGCACAAATTTATCTCTCCTGGCTCAGCATGACCTTCAGATAGTTAGAACAATATTTGCAACAGAAATGAACCTTCTAGAATGAACTAGAATCTTCCAGTATGTGCAGAGCCTTATCTGCAGTTGTCTTTCACTCTAGCCTCATAATGGGTTTAATAGGATTTCTGCCTCACACTGCAACCTTTTCTCATGGGAAGTTGCTCCTGTTCCGTTAATTGAGGCTCGTGTCTCCCTCTCCTCTTGCAGGTGTTGGCGGAGAAAGCGATCAAGGTGGCAAAACGCTGAAAGGGGAAACTGAGGCAAAGCAGGCGTGGAGGACAAAACTTGTCGCTCCCGAAGGCGACGATGTGCATGGAGTTCAGATCAAAGAAGAAGATTGCGTTGGAAACGACAGGACTGAATTCCCTGTATGTGCAAAAAACTTAGCCAGTAGGTCACACATTAGAGCAGACAGGAGAATGCACGCTGGGGAGAAACCGTTTAAATGTGCCGACTGTGGGGAGAACTTCAGTAGCCGGAAAAGCTACGTTATCCACCAAAGAATCCACACAGGGGAGAAACCTTATAAATGCTCAGACTGTGGAAAGAGCTTCAGGCAACGGATACAGCTTACCATTCATCAGAGAATACACACAAGCGAGAAACCCTTTACGTGCTCAGAGTGCGGAAGGACTTTCCGATGCAGCTCAAACCTCATTTCCCATCGGCGAATCCACACGGCTGACAAACTCTTCCGATGTTCGGCGTGCGGAAAGAGCTTCAACCGGAGCAAAAGTCTGACGTTGCATCAGAAAATCCACACAGGGGTGAAACCCTTCAAATGCTCAGAGTGCGGGAAGATCTTTAGCAGGAGCAAAAGTCTTAACTCGCATCTAAGGATCCATATGGGGGAAAAGCCATATACATGTTCGGAGTGTGGGAAGAGCTTCAGTAGGAGAACTAGCCTTACTCTGCATCAGAGAAGCCACACAGGAGAGAAGCCGTACATGTGCATCCTGTGTGGAAAGAGGTTCAGCAGGAGCTCGAACCTTCGGTCTCATAAGAAAATCCACACAGAGGGGAAACCGTATAAATGTCTGCAGTGTGGAAAGAGCTACCGTCACAGCATCACCCTTGGTATTCATCAGAGAAGCCACACAGGAGAGGAACCTTACATGTGCCCAGTGTGTGGGAAGAGATTCGTTCATAAGCATCACCTTACTTCACATCAGAAAATACACACAGGCGAGAAGCCATTTGCCTGTTCCCTGTGCGGAAGGAGCTTCAGCCACAACATCAGTCTTAAGAGACATCAGAGAATCCACACAGGGGAGAAGCCGTATAAGTGCTCGGAGTGCGGGAAGGACTTCAGTCGGAGCACCAATCTTAGGTCCCACCAGAGAATCCACACGGGGGAGAAACCGTACACGTGCTCCGAGTGCGGGAAGAGCTTCAGTCGGAACACCAGCCTCACTTACCATCAGAGAATCCACACGGGGGAGAAACCCTATAAATGCCCAGAGTGTGGAAAGAGCTTCAGTCGGAAAACGGGTCTTACATCTCACCAAGAAACCCACAAAGGGAGGAACCGTATCGGTGCTCGGAGCGTGGAAAGAGTTTCGGCAGTCACATGCCCTTTAACTAACGCAAAAGAAACCGTGGAAGGGGAAATAGAGTGAATCCCAATGAGCACAGAAAGAACTTGTGCTGGCATGCAGATCTTCCAAATGATCCTTCTCCAGAAGGTGGTGTATAAATAATTTAGAATGGATATTTTCCGGACTTCTTTCCCCCCAAATTTGTTGTTCTTGTGTTGTTTAGTCGTTTAGTCGTGTCCGACTCTTCGTGACCCCCTGGACCAGAGCATGCCAGGCACTCCTGTCTTCCACTGCCTCCCGCAGTTTGGTCAAACTCATGCTGGTAGCTTCAAGAACACTGTCCCACCATCTCGTCCTCTGTCATCCCCTTCTCCTTGCGCCCTCCATCTTTCCCAACATCAGGGTCTTTTCCAGGGAGTCTTCTCTTCTCATGAGGTGGCCAAAGTATTGGAGCCTCAGCTTCAGGATCTGTCCTTCCAGTGAGCACTCAGGGCTGATTTCCTTCAGAATGGATAGGTTTGATCTTCTTGCAGTCCATGGGACTCTCAAGAGTCTCCTCCAGCGCCAGAATTCAAAAGCATCAATTCATCGGCAATCAGCCTTCTTTATGGTCCACCTCTCACTTCCATACATCACTACTGGTTTTCAAATTTAGAAAAATGCAAAAGAAAAAAAAAAGCTTACGGTGCGAAACATGCCGTACTACATTGTGTAAATAAGTCATACACAATTAACTGGATCAGGCCTAAAAATACAAAGGGAAATTAAAGAGGAAAAATACAGAAGAGAAAAAGGGAAGCGTGTGTTTGTGTGTTTTGCCTCACTGGGGGATTTCCTTGAACTCTGTGGACGCCTCTCACTTGTCTGGATGAAGGATGGAGGTTTGGGTGTGTGATCACCAGAACCTTCACAGCAGACCTCATGATCAGGCTTTCCCAAATTTGGGTCTCCAGCTGTTTTCAGACTACAATTCCTATCATCCCTGACCACTGGTCCTGCTATCTAGGGATGATTGGAATTGTAGTCCAAAAGCAGCTGGAGACCCAAGTTTGGGAAACACTGGGCCAGATGGTATGCGGAGAGGGGTCCCCTTCAGGTAACTGGGTCCAAAAGTGCTTCGGGCTTCGTAGGGCAGAACCCAAGACCCTTTGAATTGAGCCAGGTGGCAGACAGGTACAGCTCTGCCTTTGGGGAAGGATAAATGGAAGAGGAACACATAATTGCTATTTCCATTGTAAAAGCCTTTATTTTTCATTACAAAGCCTTTATTTTATAGCATAAAGTTTATACACTGCTTGATTATGTTTTAAAAAACACACCTCAAAGCAGTTTACTAAGAGAACGAAAGAGTGAAATAATCAGTTTAAAAAAACCCCTCTTAAAACATTTGAAAGATAAAATCAACAATAAGCTAAAAACGGATGCAGCGGCACTCTATATATCTGGGTTTAATAAAAATATATGTTTTTAGCAGGTGCTGAAAGAGTACAGTGAAGGCACCTTCTTGATGTCAATAGGCAGGGAGTTCCAAAGTGAAGGACCTGACACACTAAAAGATTGATTTTGTACCAACGCAGAACGGGGATTATGTGGCGCCTGTCAGTTCCACAGACGGAAGTGGTCGAGTGGGCAAATACATTTTATTTTCTTTTGTAAAATTAAATCTTTATTATTTTTTAAAAATATACATTTATACAGCATTCATACAACACTCTGTTTTTGTTTGTAACAAAAAAGAAAATGATGGCAACTGAAGCAAAGGTACTTTGTATACCTCACAATACACATGACACTACAATTTATGAAAAAAGAAAAGAAAAGAAAAGAAATAAAGAAGAAAAGTAGTTGAGGTTTTAAAAAAGACTTCCAAACATTCTCATTGCACGTTATCTGTTAGATACACTTTTACCGCAGTCTACGGCTGCATGCACTCTATATACATGAAAAGCACGTGGCTTCCCGCAACAGGAACTATAGTTTTCCCCCTTATGGTGCTACAGTTCCCGGCAGCACCCTTAAACTACGGCTCCCAGGATTCTTATTTTGGGGGCGGGGGGGTAGTCGTGCTTTAAAAGCACGGCGCGCTTGCAGGCTAAGGGTTAAAGCAAAAGAGTCCCGCTTCCTAGAGAGGCGGCTGGAAAGAAGGAAGGGATTTATGAATGGGAAGAGTCGCATCCTGCCCCTCCCCCGCGACTGGGGGAGTCGGAGGCCGCCTTTGATCTCCCGCCCCCGCCCCCCACGCGCGGCAGCCTTCCTCTCCCTCTCTTCCTTCTCCCCCCTTTCCAAACAAGGGATCTGGAGAGTGCAAACCCCTCGGGGTGAATTGGGGTCCCCGGGGCTGCTGTGGAAGGAGGGTGAGTGGGGAAACTGAGGCAGGGGGGAGAAGGAGGGCTGGGATTGTCGGAAGGGGCCTCGCGGAGAGACCCCAGCCGTAGCTTCAAGGCGAAAGGCAAGGAGGCAGCCTCAGATTCAGGCAGGCTTCAAAAGAGGATGCGTGGAAGTGCATGGACTTGGAAAGGGACCCCGGGGTCATCTAGTCCAACCCCCTGCCATGCAAGGAATCCTCGGGTGGGCTCGAACCACCAGCCTTCTAGTCAGCTAGCTTCTCTTTCCTCCGTCGGAGGCAGCAAATTGATGGATTGCATTGACTGGTCCCTATCCAACATTATTATTGTTATTGTTGTTCACTGACAGACTTTCATCTATAATAAAAGTACATATTAGCCTCTCTGTGTTCAATTCATAGAGTTATTTCTACAGGCCATTTACATTCCGTGTGGGACGCTGCTATCATAGGCAATGTGCAACATTATTATCGTTTTTTTAATTAAATTTCTATACTGCCCTTCATCCAAAGATCTGGGGGCTGCAAAGAAGAGGCAAGAAGCAGAGAGTCGCCTTCAATGAGAATAGTCTTGGGCTGGGGTATAGTTTAGGGGTTTTCATACCTTTATTTTAGATCTGGTTACGTAGGAATTATTCAATCTGATTTTGTATTTTTGAGTGTTTCGTTTATTGTTTATGATTGCTTTTGTTGTGCTGCAATTGTGCATTTTTTCCATGTTGTATGGTCTGAACTGATACCATGGCTCATTCTGTAGAGCAAGAGACTCTGAATCCCAGGGTTGTGGGTCCGAGCCCCACTGGGTGAAGAATTTGTGCATCGCGGGGGTTGGGCTAGATGACCCTTGGGGTCCCTTTTATCTCTTTTATAAATCTAACTTTAGAAAGGTGGCATACCATAAAAATTATGTGTGTAGGTATGTATGTTGTTGTTTAGTTGTTTAATCATGTCTGTCTCTTCGTGACCCCCTGGACCAGAGCACGCCAGGCACTCCTGTCTTCCACTCCTTCCTGCAGTTTGGTCAGACTCATGTTTGTAGCTTCAAGAACACTGTCCAACAGCGGCAGTCAGCAGCCCGGAGCCAGCCTGGTAGCGCAGTTGGCTCTGCCTGGCTTCGGGAGCTGTTCGCTGCCGTGGTGCCTGCCATTTTGCCTCGCCGGAAGTTCCCATATGATGTGTCTTGTGCCGTTGAACCCATCACGCAACATTCATTCCCTGCTAATATATCTACAACACTTAAAATATAAATCCGGGGACATTAAATGAAATCCGGGGACATTCCAGGGACGGATTTTGTCTGGGAACAGATTTGTAAATCCGGGGACTGTCCCCTGGAAATGGAAACGTCTGGTAATCATAGGTTAGAGGGTTTGATGATGACCCAAGAGACCCAGGTTCGAATCTCCGCTTGGCCAGGACGCTCACTGGGCAACCGTGAGATAGTCATGGATCATAGCTGTCAACTTTCCCCTTTTTTAAAGGGAAATTCCCTTATTCCAAATAGGATTCCACGCAAGAAAAGGGGAAAGTTGACAGCTATGCCTGGATTCTCAGCCTAACCTACCTCACAGGACTGTCGTTAAAATGCAGAGGAAGAGAACACTTTGAGCCCTTTGGAGAAAAAATGGGATAAAAATGCAGTAAATAAATGAAAAAATACCAAGTCTGTGCATTGATCTACCTCACTGCAGAGTTATCTATGCTGACTGCTGGTGAGAATTGAACCCAGGATCTTCTGCATGCAGGACAACTGCTTTACCCCTGAGCTATGGCCCTTCCTGGATTTTGCAGCTTTTATTCTGTGCCTCTTTGGCAGATGAATTCCCTCGCTCCCACATCCTCATTCCCAGCCTCTCATTTCCCTCTTGCCTGCCTTGTTTACAGGAAGAAACCTTCATCCTTAACCAGGTGGATTTCCAGTTTTTCCTGCAAAGTACCTTCTCTGCTTGGCGACATGTGCAATTGACCTGTTTCCTATGCTGGATTCACCTCCACCCTAAATCCCAAGCCGTCGAAAAGATTCGGCAGCGAGGGAAGGAGCCGCTCCCGACCGCTCGGGAGCCACGGATCGAAGATGGGAGAGCGGGAGCTGGCTGGGTCCCTAGCAAGACAGGACCCTTGCGTCACCCAGACTAGGAGCAGCGGGGGATTCTGGGAAAGAACTGCACAGGATATCCCAGGCGAGGAGGTCGCCCTCAGCTCAGATGCTCAGCTCCAGAGATTCAGGCATTCCCGCTACCAGGAGGCCGAGGGACCCAGAAAGGTTTGCAGCCGACTCCACCATCTTTGCCGTCAGTGGCTGAAGCCAGAGCGACACACCAAAGCTCAGATCCTGGACCTGGTGATCCTGGAGCAGTTCCTGGCTGTCCTCCCCCCGGAGATGGAGAACTGGGTCAGGGAGTGCGGAGCGGAGACCAGTTCCCAGGCGGTCGCCCTGGCTGAAGGATTCCTCCTGAGTCAGGCAGAGGAGAAGAAGCAGGAGGAGGAGCAGGTGAGAGATTCATCCAAGTACACTGGTGCCTCGCAAGACGAAATTAATTCGTTCCGCGAGTTTTGTCGTCCTGTGAGTTTTTTCATCTTACGAAGCACGGTGTCAGAAAAGTTTTGGAAAAGCTTCAAAAATCACCAAAGTCTTCAAAAACCTCAAAAAAGGCTACCACACCGCGTGCTATGAGTTGCTCCTCGAAGTCAAGTCGCAACTGTATTAACGGTGTTAAGAAAAAGGAAACAAACTTGCAAGACGTTTCCGTCTTGCGAAGCAAGCCCATAGGGAAAATCGTCTTGCGAAGCAGCTCAAAAAACAAAAACCCCTTTCGTCTTGCGAGTTTTCCGTCTTGCGAGGCATTCGTCTTGCGAGGTACCACTGTAGAAGCTTATTTTCATGCAGTGTAACACTATCAGCCTTTATTGGCTTGCGGTTTTGTTCTGCCTGCCAGAGGCAGTAGACGTCTGTGAATTTCAGTTTCTGGGGTTTAAAAGGCAGGAAATTCCTGCTGTTGTTCTCAGGTCCTGTTTGTGGATTTTCCAGAAGAGGGATCTGTTTGTCAACCGTGAGAACAGGAGGCTGGACTGAATGGACCACTGGATTCAGCCAACAGGGCTCTTCTTAACCTTCTTGTTTTAGGACTCTCCTTATTTTTGAGATTGCAAGTTGTTTTAAATTGTTTTTAATATTGTATTTTCATGTTGCAAGCTGCCCTTGTGCCTTAGCGTGAGAGTGGGTAGTAAATCCAATAATAATAGTAATATTAATGACATTAAAATAGATTCAGGTAGGTAGCTGTGTTGGTCTGATGCAGTCAAAATATATTTTAAAAAAATTAAAAATTGTTCAGTAGTACCTTAGAGACCAACTAAGTTTGTTCTTGGTATAAGCATGCACACAAAATCTTATACAGTGGTACCTTGGGTTGCAGACGCTTCAGGTTACAGACACTTCAGGTTACAGACTCCGCTAACCCGGAAGAACAGAACAGAAATCGTGCTCCGACGGCGCAGCAGCAGCAGGAGACCCCATTAGCTAAAGTGATGCTTCAGGTTAAGAACAGTTTCAGGTTAAGAACAGACCTCCGGAACAAATTCAGTATTTAACCCAAGGTACCACTGTATTCATTTAAATGTATGTGTAGAAACGCGCTTCCTTCACAAAAACATCATTTGCATTTCCCACTCCATCCACTATGCGGCCCTCAGAATGTTGCCCACTATGCGGCCCTCACACTGGGAAAGCCTCCTATCATCTGCTCAGAACTCAGAACCTTGCCTTTCGCTTGCATCCTTTTTAAAAATGATTATTTCTCTCCTCTCCCTCACCTGGGTCCCTTACATCGCTTCCAGCCCTGGACGCTGCCAGCAGAATCGGTCCCCGCTTCCTCCGAATCCGAGATGCTTCCGTCGGACTCCAGGCGGATTCGGCCCTCCTGGGGGATCGCGCAGGAGGGCGAAGGGAACCCCAGCTCCCCGGGTAAGAATGGGCAGAGAAGATTTCAGCTTCTGCCGGGTGTGCGTAGGAATATAATAACAGTACAGTGGTACCTCGGGTTACAGACGCTTCAGATTACAGACACTTCAGGTTATAGACTCCGCTAACCCAGAAATAGTACCTCGGGTTAAGAACTTTGCTTTAGGATGAGAACAGAAATTGTGCGGCGGCAGCAGGAGGCCCCATTAGCTAAAGTGGTACCTCAGGTTAAGAACAGTTTCAGGTTAAGAACGGACATCCAGAACGAATTAAGTTCTTAACCTGAGGTACCACTGTATAATCTGCCTTATCCTGATTCAGACCATTGGGTCTATCTTAGATTAGTGTGTCAAACGCCGACTGGCATATTTGAATCCTGGCGTCTCCATAGTCCTAGCCGGAGACTCTAACCACTGCAACACACTGCTGTGCGTGCTCTCTCTCTCTCTCTCTCTCTCTCTCTCTCCCTCTCCTGAAACACTAAAAAAATGTTCCTAAAGCAATGCAATGGTTCCCACCATTGTTGTTGTTGTTGTTGTTGTTTAGTCGTTTAGTCATGTCCGACTCTTCGTGACCCCCTGGACCAGAGCACTCCAGGCACTCCTGTCTTCCACTGCCTCCCGCAGTTTGGTCAGACTCATATTTGTAGCTTCAAGAACACTGTCCAACCATCTTGTCCTCTGTCGTCCCCTTCTCCTTGTGCCCTCCATCTTTCCCAACATCAGGGTCTTTTCCAGGGAGTCTTCTCTTCTCATGAGGTGGCCAAAGTATTGGAGCCTCAGCTTCACGATCTGTCCTTCCAGTGAGCACTCAGGGCTGATTTCCTTCAGAATGGAGAGGTTGGATCTTCTTGCAGTCCATGGGACTCTCAAGAGTCTCCTCCAGCACCAGAATTCAAAAGCATCCATTCTTCAGCGATCAGCCTTCTTTATGGTCCAGCTCTCACTTCCATACATTGTGTCATTTCAGGTGGAGGCATGCCAGCGGCCACGCAGACTGAGCCTTCTCCTCTTGCTGGTGGAGGGGCACCTGTGGCACCTGACCAGGTAGGTAGAAGTTTGGGGACAGGCTGGGCGCCTCTGTCCCTGGCCTACTTGGCAAAGGACAAACGGTGAGAGGCTGCGTGGCACCCTTTGAGGGGCAAAGCTGACCTGCTCAGCGTCGCCCTCCCTGCCTGGGATCCTTAAAAGGAGGAGCAGACTGAACGCAGCACCTCTTAACTGCTGCCTTCATTATTATCGGTCAAAATTGGTGGCGTGGGGCGATGAGAACAACATCCTTGAGAGAAAATCCGGGGCATCATATGCCTGGTTACCAAGACGGTGGGAAAACAAACCTAATGATTTAGTTTGCAGTCTTGTAGACCGTTTCAGAGCATTTCAGAGTGATGTGCAACACGATTAAAATAAGTTGAAATGCCAAAAAACGAAACAAAACACCAAACTAAAAACAATAAAGCCATTTCAACGTAGCATGGACAGCGAGCCCCTTCTGAAGTTGTCACAGGGTGACTGACATGATTTTATATCTCCTCGCAGACACAGATAAGCATGTGACCTGGTGCATAGCACTCTTTGCAACTGCCGCTAGGAAAATTAGAGCAAATTATATAGCCGAGGTAGCCACCAACTGTAAAGGAGATGAATTTATTTGACCCTATCTACATCAAGCTATATTCTTTCTTTATCACCGAACTCTGAATATAATTGCACATTGTATTAATTAACATTATTTTTAAATATATTAGTAGCCATGAGATAATTTTAGCTTATAAATTTTATTGTTTAATGTCTTAATTTGTATAAGGTACTTTTATAGCTCTGTTTAGAGTAGGTAATGTCTTGATAATATAAATGTTTTAAGTTTTTTGTATCAATTCAGTATATTTTCTTTTAATTGTTGAATGATTCTGTGTACATTGCGGCAGCCTTTGGCTATGTGCAATAAAACTGACTGACTGACTGACTGACTGGTGCTAAGCCCCGCCCACCAGCCAAACTGGCCTGTGGTTGGTGAGAGATGCCAGGATGTGGCTTACAATAACTGATTATAATAGTTTGTTTAATGATGCGGATCCGTTATATAGTCTGCAAGGAGAAACTATTTTCTTCTTTTTCCCCTTCCAGGGTCTGGTGACGTTTGAGGAGGTGGCTGTGTATTTCACAGAGGAGGAGTGGGCTCTGCTGGATCCGGACCAAAGAGCCCTGCAGTGGGAAGTCATGGTGGAGAATTATGGGATTCTGGCTTCCCTGGGTAAGGCTTATTGATTTAACAAAACCTATATACTGCTTGGTTGCATATATTTTTTTAAAGAAGCAAACTTCTAAGCACACAAAAATGATAAAACATTAAAATCATCAAGAAAAGCAACTAAAAGCAGGTATTTAAAACATTCAAAAGATGCTTAAGAGATCATTAAGATGATTAAGAGATAAAACACATGCCTAAACAAAAATGCACTAAGCTGTCAATTGGCAAGGAGTTCCACATTAACATTAAGAGCTGCCACATTAACAGATAGATTTCTTGCATTGTTTTGAGTACAGTGGTACCTCGGGTTACAGACGCTTCAGGTTACAGAAGCTTCAGGTTACACACTCCACTAAGCCAGAAATAGTGCTTCAGGTTAAGAACTTTGCTTCAGGATAAGAACAGAAATCGGGTTCCGGCGGCAGCGGGAGGCCCCATTAGCTAAAGTGGTGCTTCAGGTTAAGAACAATTTCAGGTTAAGTACAGACCTCCGGAACGAATTACGTACTTAACCCAAGGTACCACTGTACCGTGTTTCTTCTCAGTACAGTGGTACCTCGGGTTACAGACGCTTCAGGTTACAGACCCTTCAGGTTACGCTTCAGACTCCACTAACCCAGAAATAGTACTTCGGGTTAAGAACTTTGCTTCAGGATGAGAACAGAAATCGCGCGGTGGCAGCGGGGGCCCCATTAGCTAAAGTGGTACTTCAGGTTAAGAACAGTTTCAGGTTAAGAACGGACCTCCAGAACGAATTAAGTTCTTAACCCGAGGTACCACTGTGTGTAAACGGAGTCCTTATCTAGAGGTTCTGCACTGGAGTGCCCTTAAACAGCATCAGAGGCCGGTCACTCTGCATTTTCAGTTAATGGCAATCAGCAAAATTAGTTTAATATTGGCCAGATCTGCCTTCCATTCTGACGTGAGCAGCAGCAGACGTTCCCTCATTTAGAGGCTCCGTTTTCTCCTTGCGATCTTACTAGGACCCTCGTACCTACGGGACCGCCTCTCCCGGTATGCCCCGCGGAGGACCTTAAGGTCCATAAATAGCAACACTCTAGTGGTCCCGGGCCCTAAGGAAGTCAGATTAGCCTCAACCAGAGCCAGGGCCTTTTCAGCACTGGCTCTGGCCTGGTGGAACGCTCTGCCTCATGAGACCAGGGCCCTGCAGGATCTGATTTCTTTCCGCAGGGCCTGTAAGACAGAGTTGTTCCGCCTGGCCTTTGGCTTGGAGCCAATTTGATTCCCTCCCCCTCTTTCTTTTTCCTTTCTCCTCCTGTGATGAGGCTGCATTTTAATATTTTAATGTTTCAATATTTTAACGTTGTATTTTAATCTTGTTTTTAAGTTGTATTCATTCAACATGTTTTTATTATTGCTTGTTAGCCGCCCTGAGCCTGGCCTTGCCTGGGGAGGGCGGGGTATAAATTATTGTTGTTATTATTATTATTATTATTATTATTAGTTTTCTCTCCTTCCTTCAGCAGGAGATGGGTGGAAGAATGGGAATGAAGTAACACCTTGCGCGGTCTCCTTGGAAAAAGCCAGACGTTCAGAGTGGGAAGAGGAGAAAAGGGAAACTGAAGAGAAGAGGGAAAATCCCTTCCTTGCTTCCGGCTTCCGCAGAATCGCAATGCACGAAAAGACGGACACCGAAAAGAAGCGGATTGTGTGCGCCGTGTGCGGGAAAAGCTTCAGCCGCAAATCGCACCTTAACGAACATCAGAGAATCCACACCGGGGAGAAACCCTACAAATGCGCCGAGTGCGGCAAGAGCTTCCGCCGGAGCACGGACCTCTCTTCTCATCAGAGAACCCACACGGAAGAGCAGCCGTTCAAATGCTCCGAGTGCGGGAAGAGTTTCCGGGGGAGCTCGGACCTCCGGTCTCACAAGCGGATCCACACCGGGGAGAAACCGTATGCCTGCTCCTTGTGCGGAAAGAGCTTCAGCCACAGCATCAGCCTCAACTCTCATCAGAGAATCCACACGGGAGAGCAGCCGTTCAAGTGCTCCGTTTGCGGGAAAAGCTTCACGCGCAACACGGGCCTGACTCTGCACCACAGAATCCACACCGGGGAGAAGCCGTACACTTGCTCCTTGTGCGGCAAGAGCTTCAGCCACAGCAAGAGCCACGCCATCCACCTCAAAGTGCACGCAGGGGAGAAACCCTACACGTGCTCGGAGTGTGGGAAAAGCTTCATCGGGAGTTCATATCTTAAGTCACATCAGAGAATCCACACAGGAGAGAAGCCCTATACGTGCCCTGTATGTGGGAAAAGCTTCAGGTGGAGTACAAACTTTAACGAACATAAAAAAATCCACACGGGGGAGAATGTGGTGAATCCTAGGAATCCCTGGATTGGAGAAAGTCCCCCTGGTAGGGCACAGATCTTCATAATGGAGGATTCACTCTAAGGCAGAGCTTTCCAAACTTTTCAAGTTGGGGACGCACTTTTGAGACATGCGTCATTTCGCGACACAGCAGTTCAGTTTTACTAGCAAACCGGAGGTTAAACTTGCGAGACACACTGCAGCCGACACACTTAGCATGTCACGATACACAGTTCGGAAAGCTCTGTTCCTAAGGAGCAAGGAAGGCTGTAGACCAGGGGTCAGCAAACTTTTTCAGCAGGTGGCCGGTCCCCTGTCCCTCAGACCGTGTGGGGGGCCAGACTATATTTTTGGGGGGGAAATGAACGAATTCCTATGCCCCACAAATAACCCAGAGATGCATTTTCAATAAAAGCACACATTCTTCTTGTGTAAAAACACCAGGCAGGCCCCACAAATAACCCAGAGAATCCTAAGCTCAAAATGTAACGGAGACAAACCATATCACAAGAGGAAGAACCAGTGAGTGTGAGAAGGAAACTGCAGTGGAAGGCAACATTGGGAGCAGCTGCTGGGACCATATAACACCGGTCCTAAAATATCTACATTGGCTCCCAGTACATTTCTGAGCACAATTCAAAGTGTTGGTGCTGACCTTTAAAGCCCTAAACGGCCTCAGCCCAGTATACATGAAGGAGCGTCTCCACCCCCATCGTTCAGCCCGGACACTGAGGTCCAGCGCCGAGGGCCTTCTGGCGGTTCCCTCCCTGCGAGAAGAGAGGTTACAGGGAACCAGACAGAGGGCCTTCTCGGTAGTGGCGCCCGCCCTGTGGAACGCCCTCCCGACAGATTTCAAGGAAATTAATAACTATTTGACTTTTAGAAGACATCTGAAGGCAGTCCTGTATCAGGAAGATTTCAATGTCTGATGTTTTGCTGTGACAACCCAGGATTTACAGAATGTTGACAGCACATTCTTTGTAAAGAAACCAGAATTTGAGCAGTCTGTACAATCTGTAAACTGAGAGAAGTAACCCTGGTCTGTCTGAAGGCAGATGCCGGTGTATATATTTATTTATTTTGCTGGACTTTCTGACTCTCGATTCCTGGTGCGCTTCATTTTAACTCTCCACCCCGAGAGTTATCTGTCCCATGCCTGATAGCATCGTCTCGCTTGTGGCGTTCCATTGTCTGTGTGTTGTGTTAATAAAGATTTCCCCTCTAACTTGGATTGTAGCCTGTGTGTCTGTTTCACAGGCATTTGAAAATATGAGCGCTGCGATATATTTTATTGCGGCTTTCTTTTTTTTAAAAAAGAAACACCACATTTTTATTGCATTTTCATTATACAGAAACATAAACTGAATAGACGTAAGAGAATACAAGCGTAAAAGCAGCAGAAGGGAAGGCAATATTAAATCTCTAAATTTCCAACTAAGCGTTAGGAAGAACTGCGCCCAACTGTAAGAGCTGTTGACGGTGGAATGATCTCCCTCAGGAGGTGGTAGACTCTCCTCCCCTGTCACAGATGCTATAGCTGAGATGCCGGCATTACACAGGGTTGGACTAGATGACCCTGGTGTCCCTTCCGACTCTACAACTACAGATTCATATAGCATACAGTGGTACCTTGGTTTTCGAATGTAATCCGTTCCGGAAGACCGTTCGACTTCCGAAACGTTTGAAAACCAAGGCGCAAAGGGCGGCCTGCAAATTTAACTGAGAAAATTGAAAAACAGCAGAAGCTGTTTGGAGGCGCGATTGAAAATGGAAGCATTTACCATATTTTTCTGTCTATAAGATGCCCCCATGTATAAGACTATTTTGGAGGACTCCGATTTAAGAAAATGGGGGGAGATGGTCCCCATGTATAAGACGCCCCCAAATTTTGGACATTATTTTTTAGGAAAAAATCCTAGTCTTATACACGGAAAAATACGGTACTTATGGGTTTTTAGCGTTTGAAAACCAAAATGTTCAGCTTCTGAGATTTTCGAAAACCGAGGTACCACTGTATAGTGGTACCTCAGGTTAGCAACTTAATTCGTTCTGGAGGGCCATTCTTAACCTGAAACTGTTCTTAACCTGAGGTACCACTTGGGGCCCCTGTGCTACCACCGCATGATTTCTGTTCTCATCCTGAAGCAAAGTTCTTAACCCGAGGTAATATTTCTGGGTTAGTGGAGTCTGTAACCTGAAGTGTATGTAACCCAAGGTACCACTGTATTAATAAGATCATAAAACAACAGTATCCTGTCAGTATCCTTCCTGACAGTAAGATAATAATGATAATAATAATAATTCCCAAAAGAATATTAAAAACATGATAAAACATCAACATTAAGAGCTGTTCGACAATGGAACGGTCTCCCTCAGGAAGTGATGGGCTCTCCTTCCCTGGAGGTTTCTAAGCAGAGGTTGGCTGGCCATCTGCCATAGATGCTTTGGCTGAGATTCCTGCATTTCAGAGGGTTGGACTGGATGACCCTCCGGTGTCCCAACTCATTCAATTCTATGCAGCTAAGCAGAAACATGAAGAGAAGCAGAAACCCGGAAAGCAGGTGAGAAACCACAGCCAATTTCATTTCCGTTTGGGGTTGTGCCTCTGCTTGCTTTAGCCTGCAGCTCTGCCAAACCCAACCCCACTCAAGCCGCACAGCTCCTTAGTTCTCGCCAAAGCCACTCTCCTTGCCAAAAACCCCTCCGGTTAGACGTTGCCAAACCTCGGCAGGTCACCTGGGTCACCCACTTACCTCTTCCTCACCCTCGGGTGCTGGTTCCCTCGCCCGACCTTAGCTTGGGTGTGCATGTACACTCCTGTCAGCCTGATGACGGGTAACAACAAATAAAATAGGGAGAGAAGAGCAGAGAGGTAATACTCCTCTTTCTCCCTGCCTGTTGATTAATCCTAGAATTGTAGAAGGGACCCCGAGGGTCATCTAGTCCAACCCCAGAGAACAACAACAAGAAAGCCTACCAATTTTTATTACAGTGGTACCTTGGGTTACATACGCTTCAGGTTACATACGCTTCAGGTTACAGACTCCGCTAACTCAGAAATATTACCTCGGGTTAAGAACTTTGCTTCAGTATAAGAACAGAAATTGTGTGCAGCAGCAGGAGGCCCCATTAGCTAAAGTGGTACCTCAGGTTAAGTACATTTTCAGGTTAAGAACGGACCTCCAGAACGAATTAAGTACTTAACCCGAGGTACCACTGTATTATTAGAACCAAGCTGAACAGCAACAGAGAAAGTTGTCTTTTACTATGTCAGGCGATTGGTCCATTAAGTTTAGTATTGTCTCCACTGACTGGCAGCGGCTGTCCAGGGTTTCAGGCAGAAAATATCTCTGGAGATGGTGCTGGAGAATGAACGTGAGAGGCCCACTGCATTCAAAGTACATTCTCTTCCCTCAAACTGTAGTTTCCCCTCACTTTCCTCCTCACTGGAGAGCCAGTGTGGTGTAGTGGTTAAGAGCGGTAGATTCGTAATCTGGGGAACCGGGTTCGCTTCCCCGCTCCTCCACCTGCAGCTGCTGGGTGACCTTGGGCCAGTCACACTTCTCTGAAGTCTCTCAGCCCCACTCACCTCACAGAGTGTTTGTTGTGGGGGAGGAAGGGAAAGGAGAATGTTAGCCGCTTTGAGACTGCCTTAGGGTATTGATAAAGCGGGATATAAAATCCAAACTCTTCTTCTCTTCTTCTACTTTAAAGGTAAATTCAGACTCCAGTCTTCCTCATTCTAAACACAGACACGTAAAAGGTAAAGGACCCCTGGACGGTTAGGTCCAGTCAAAGGCATCTATGGGGTTGTGGCGCTCATCTCGCTTTCAGGCCGAGGGAACTGGTGTTTGTCCACAGACACCTTTCTGGGTCATGTGGCTGGCATGACTGAACCGCTTCTGGTGCAACGGGACACCATGACGGAAACCAGAGCACACAGAAACACTGTTTACCTTCCCGCCGGAGTGGTACCTATTTATCTACTTGCACTGGTGTGCTTTCAAACTGCTAGGTTGGCAGGAGCTGGGACAGAGCAACGGGAGCTCACCCCATTGCAGGGATTCGAACTGCCCACCTTCCGATCAGCATGCCCAAGAGACTCAGTGGTTTAGACCACAGCGCCACCCACATAGGCATCCATGTTGTCTGTTCTAGCTTTTGCTTCTGCTACACTTTGGACTGGATTTTCCCGCAGTCTGGGGTGCTCTCCAGATAATATGGATTATAACTCCCTTTCCCCCCAACACAGGACAACAACCTCTTCAAAACCCTTTGTGCCCTTGCAGCTCCCATGGTCCTCTGGGGGAAGCCAAGCCTCCCCATGGCTGCCCTTGCATACCCTCCAACTAAAAATAACAACAATAACAATAACAAAACAACAACAACAACATTTATACCCTGCCCATCTGTCTGGGCTGCCCCAGCCACTCTGGGTGGCTTCTAACATGTCTAAAAGCACAATAAAACATTAAACATTTTTTTAAAAGCTTCGCCTTCAGATGTCTAGAAGGCATATGTAACAGTTACTTGTCTCCTTGAGACAAGTTTTGACATACGGAATTTCACTTGTTGTTTGGGTGTGTGTTTTTTGCTTTTTTGCTGCAAAATCACTTTGAGATAAAAGAATGGAAAGGGTTTGTTGAATATTTACAGATAAATTGTAAACAGATAAAAACATTAGCAGGATGAGTGTAATAACCTGCAGTTTCCTAAGAGTATATATTTACAGTAGATCATTAAATGAGGAAATTAAATGAACTTGGGTATGCGGAAGATATTAAGAAATAAATTTAGGGAACCGCAGAAGGAGGGGGGAGGAAGTCAAATTTTGAAATGTCGAATGGATTGTAAAACTAATGAAATGTATAAATTTGAAAAGTATAAATAAAAAACTTTTTTTAAAAAGCACTTTCTTTGGAGGGGAAGCAATTTATAAATTGAGAATAAACTAATTGCTGAAAGAGAGAGATCCAGCCTAAGGGTTAAGGGGAAGAGTGTCTGGGTTCCTAGAGAGCCCTGGAAGGAGGCTCTGGAAGGGTCACATCCTGCCCCGCCTCCTTCTAAAGATGCTTTGATTATTATTATTTGCAGGTCCCCCCAGATGCTGCCCAGATGGTCCCCACCTCCTGCCCTCTCCATCCAGGGATCCGGTGAGTCCAAAGTGCATTTGGGGGGATGCACTGGGGCGTTGATGGAGGAGAAGCCCAAGGCAGAAAAAAAATTGGGAAGCGGGCATTGGAAGAAGAGCCAGAGAGGGCAATGGAGACAAAAGGCAGGCAGGTGCCTTAGCTGGGTTGGTCGAGCAGAAATCCCGGGGTTCAGACCCCAACATCTCTGTCTGAAACTCTGGAGGGCAGCTGCCAGCCCGTGTGGGCAATGCCAAGCTGGGTGGATCAGTGGTCTGCCTCCGATGCAGGGCAGGTGGCCAGGCTCCTCCGAATAAAGCATTTTCCTGTGGTCCTATTTAAGTGGAGGGCTGTAGCACAGTGGTAAACTGCGGTGGTAAACCTTTTTAAAAATAAATAAATAAATCTTTATTGAGAATTCCAAAAGTACATCATTATATGTGCACTAAACATGGGGAGATGTAAATAAAATAGAAAAAAGAAGCAGAGAAACAGAAGGGAAAACAAAGGGGGGGGGGAGGGAAAACCCCCAAAACTGTATACTTTGCAAAGTTGTCATTGTACTTCACCAGATCTTAACCTATGACAGTATTTGTAAGAATGGATTCCAAATGTCATTGCATTTGTCTATGGCAAGTCTGTGTTTGTATGCAGGTTGTTCGTATGCTGCAAGTTTGTATAAGTCTTCAATCCAATCATAGAGGGGAGCCGCATTTTTATTTTTCCAATTCATCAGTATCAGTCTTTTTGTTGTGGTCAGGGCAGGGAGAGTCCACTCATATTGTCCTTTCATAAGGTTCCATGTGCTGGGTATGTAAATCAAGAAGGTGTGTCCGCCCTTATATAGACATTTTAAATTGCCCGCCTTGGAGTCCAAGAGCACCCCAGACACATCATACCTACATCACAGAAAGGGGTGTAGCTCAAGAGAAATCTGAGTGCGTTGTTTATCTCCTGTCATTGTTTTTCTTCTGTCTGGCAGGTTACCTGTTAATGCTTACTTGATTGGATACCCTGGGGAGCCTGGCCAGTCTTTTGTAATGATAAATACCTAGTTCCTGAGCCAGGTCACAGGCTCACCGTATTCATACACAGACATACCCTTAAGACAGGTTTTGTGAATGAAAAGACAAAGGGGAGGCTTTTCCATTTTCCTTTGACCTTGCAGAGAGAACATTTGGTCAGTCTGGGAGCCAAAATGGTTCCAGGACTGCTTTCCTGTGCTGCTTCAGATATGTAGTTTATATATTTATGTATGTGTTTGCTTGGTACATTTATGAACATTTATTATATATACAGCGGTACCTCTGGTTACGTACTTAATTCGTTCCGGAGGTCCATTCTTAACTTGAAACTGTTCTTAACCTGAAGCACCACTTTAGCTAATGGGGCCTCCTGCTGCTGCTGCGCCGCCAGAGCACGATTTCTGTTCTCATCCTGAAGCAAAGTTCTTAACCCGAGGTACTATTAGCGTAGTCTGTAACCTGAAGCATATGTAACCTGAAGTGTATGTAACCTGAGGTACCACTGTATAAGACCTTAATTTATTTATTTCAGTTGTTTGCAGGAAGAAGCCTCATTCTCAGTGCTGACTGGCTGATGCTTTCTGACTGTTGTGCTGCAAAAAGTCTGGCCTATCTTTGCTCAATTTGTCCCCCTTCCCCCCTAATCCTTATGGAGGAAGGAGGAAGATGGTGACCGGTCGATGAGGCTTTTTGAGCCCTGCTGGGGGTCCGTGGAGAAGCGCAGCCTGAAGATGGAAGGGAGAGACACGGATGCCCTCAAAACAGGAAGAACCCCCCAAAATGTCAAGACTGTGAGTAGCAGGGGGTTCTGGGAAAGGGTGGTGCAGAAGGACCTGGGCACCCACAGCCCACATGCTGAGTGCCAACGCTTCAGGGGGGTCGGCTACTGGGATGACCAGGGACCCCGAGAGGTTTGCAGCCGACTCCACCATCTCTGCCATGAGTGGCTGAAGCCAGAACTTCACACAAAATCTCAGATCCTGGACCTGGTGATCCTGGAGCAGTTTCTGGCTGTCCTCCCCCCGGAGATGGCGAGCTGGGTCAGGGAATGTGGAGCAGAGACCAGTTCCCAGGCAGTGGCCCTGGCAGAAGGTTTCCTCCTGAGTCGGGCAGAGGAGAAGAAGCAGGAAGAGCAGCAGGTGAGAGAGAGTTTTGTCCTGGTGCTTCCAAGGTGCTCAGAGCGTCCAGTTTTAGTAAGGGGCAAAATCAGACACAAAGCAATTAAAAAAAATAAATCAAGACTCCTTGTGCTCTGCTCTGCTCCCCCTTTCTTCCTGCCCAGGGCAGCCTCTGCCCTCTGCCTACCCCTCAGACCCATGAAAAATCCCCCGTGTTACAACACGAAACTGATCAGCAAAAACTGATCAGCAAAAGGCAACACGTGGGCTGATATGTATTGGCAATATTTATGAAACACTATCAATTGTTCCTTAATTCATAAACCGCAACAAACAGCAAAAAAATTGTAGTAGGCTGATTTTGAGTGAGAGCTGGTCCACGATCACTTTAATAATAATAATAATAATAATAATTTATTATTTGTACCCCGCCCATCTGGCTGGGTTTCCCCAGCCACTCTGGGCGGCTTCCATAGAAAACCAAAAATACACTAAAATATCACAGATTAAAAACTTCCCTGAACAGGGCTGCCTTAAGATGTCTTCTGAATGTCAGGTAGTTATTTATCGCTTTGACATCCGATGGGAGGGCGTTCCACAGGGCAGGCGCCACTACCGAGAAGGCCCTCTGCCTGGTTCCCTGTAGCTTTGCTTCTCGCAATGAGGGAACCGCCAGAAGGCCCTCGGCGCTGGACCTCAGCGTCCGGGCAGAACGATGGGGGTGGAGACGCTCCTTCAGGTATACTGGGCCGAGGCCGTTTAGGGCTTTAAAGGTCAACACCAGCACTTTGAATTGTGCTCGGAAACGTACTGGGAGCCAATGTACCTTTATGTACCTTTGGGGACTATTACTGTATTTTTCGCCCTATAGGACACACTTTTTCCCCTCCAAAAATGAAGGGGAAATGTGTGTGCGTCCTATGGGGCGAATGTAGGCTTTCGCTGAAGGCTGGAGAGCAAGAGGGGTCTGTGCGCACCGACCCCTCTCGCTCTCTAGGCTTCAGGAAACTATCAGCAACCTAGGGAGCCCGCTTCGGGCAGAAATCCGCAGCCTGCTGCACGGAGCGCAGGGCGCGCTGAAGCAGAGCGCCCCGTGCTTTGGGCAGACATCGGGCAGCCCCACAAGCTCGGGGGACAGCGGGGAGGAGCAGCGCCGCCATCCCGCTGTTCCCCGACCTGGTTTTGGGGGTGAAATAAAGGGGGGGAATTCTTTATTTCCCCCCCAAAAAACTAGGTGCGTCCTATAGGCCGGTGCGTCCTCTGGGACGAAAAATATGGTAACTTGCTGATGAAGAAATATTGTTGAAATAGTTCATTATCCCGGAAGAACTGTTCTGTTTGCTGTTTGTTGCTGCTGTGCTCACAGCACCACCCGGCTCCAGTTCATTCTCAACCAAACAGTATAGATATAAACTGTGGAAAGGGCTTTCTGCCTCAACTTCAGTGTTTCTTTGTTGTTACCCACCATTCTAAGGATTCCTGTTGATGGAATATTTATTTGACTTCTATCCGTTTCTATTAGTTTGTGACTTCTTGCACATATTATATGGCTTTTGTTTATGGATCAAGAAACAATTGATAGTTACAGGTAGGTAGCTGTGTTGGTCTGCCGTAGTCGAAACAAAATAAAAAAAATAAAATTCTGAAGACGTGTGCATGCACACGAAAGCTCATACCAATAACAAACTTAGCTGGTCTCTAAGGTGCTTCTTGGACACGGGTGGTGCTGTGGGTTAAACCACAGAGCCTAGGGCTTGCCGTTCAGAAGGTTGGCGGTTCGAATCCCTGCGATGGGGTGAGCTCCTGTTGCTCGGTCCCTGCTCCTGCCAACCTAGCAGCTCGAAAGCACGTCAAAGTGCAAGTAGATAAATAGGTACCACTCCGGCAGGAAGGTAAACGGCGTTTCCGTGCGCTGCTCTGGTTCGCCAGAGTGCTGGCCACAGGACCCGGAAGCTCCCTTGGCCAATAAAGCGAGATGAGCGCCGCAACCCCAGAGTTGCTCACGACTGGACCTAATGGTCAGGGGTCCCTTTACCTTTACCTTTATGGTGCTACTGGAAGAAAGAATTGATAGTGTTTCATAAATACTGCCAATACATTATTAGCCCACATGTTGCGCTTTGTTGTTCAGATTGCCCCTCAGAGCTGGCATCACACGGAGCTTGTCCTCAGTGGCGTAGCCTCTCCTCCTTACCTGCTCTCCAGCAACTGCTCTGAGGAGGCTGGCCGCAGAGGCCATGGAGAGGCGATGGGATGCTTGCCGCTTGGGACAAGCGCCCGCTCATTCTCCTCCCTGAGCTTGGAGGCAGCAGCACTGGCAGGAGAAATAGGGACATTCCAAGATTGATGGATTGATGGGATGGATTTCATAATCCCGGGACTGTCCCTGTAAAATCAGGGCACTTGGAGAGTATGAGAAAGGACCCAAGGAGGGGCGTGGCCTGGGGAGAAGGTTGGGGAGGGGCGTGGCCTGGGGAGAAGGTTGGGGAAGGGCATGGCCTGGGGAGAATGTTGGGGAGGGGCGTGGCCTGGGGAGAATGTTGGGGAGGGGCGTGGCTTGGGGAGAAGGTTGGGGAGGGGCGTGGCCTGGGGAGAAGGTTGGGGAGGGGTGTGGCCTGAGGAGAATGTTGGGGAGGGGCGTGGCCTGGGGAGAAGGTTGGGGAGGGGCGTGGCCTGGGGAGAAGGTTGGGGAGGGGCGTGGCCTGGGGAGAAGGTTGGGGAGGGGCGTGGCCTGGGGAGAAGGTTGGGGAGGGGCGTGGCCTGGGGAGAAGGTTGGGGAGGGGCGTGGCCTGGGGAAGAGTCTCACTGGGATTCATGGGATTCATGCCACCTCCCTGCCCTGAGATTCTCCCACACCCTTATCTTTTGGGTTTCTCGCTGCTGTTTTACGCAAAGGGACTGTTGGGAGAAGTCGCTGCTGAGTTCCGCAAGGCAGAGGAGACATCGCCAGAGGATGGCACGCGGAGGCTGTTGTTCAGGTGGATCGTGCAGGAGGGCGATGGAGGGGCCGCCACGCCAGGTGAGGGCAGGAGCACACATTTTGCCGCTTGGCCCCCTCTGCTGGCTGGGCTCAAAATCCCCAGCCTCTCCCCTAAGAAACGTGTTAATGGCTAGGAAAGCACCGAGAAGCAGTGGTGGTGGATTCGAATCCTGCCATGAAGCGCATCTCCACGGCAGGCTTTGCCACCCTGGGGCTCTCTGGATGTAGTTGGACAACTCCCATCATCTGTGTTGCTGTTAGGAATGGATTCATAAAAGCCAACCCTTGGGGCCGAGATCCCTTTCCCCACCCCCATCCCCCCCGAAAATATTTGAGGGGGCTGGGCCCCCCTCAAGTTGCCAGGCATTGCCGTTCAAATGGTGTGTGATCTCCACTTCTTGTGATCAGTTATGGGGGGCAGAGCTTACCTGCCCCCCTCCCCCATATTTTATTAAAGTTGGCACCCCTGAGTGGAATTTGCATGCTTCATCCTAGTGGAAACTTAAAAAGCACTTGCACTGTAAATCTGCTTCCACAGCCAGTGGCGTAGCTAGCTGCTTGGGTGCCCGGTGCAGCGTCTTGCAGCCAGGGTGAAGAGAGCTGCCCATGGGGGTAGGGCAAGCCAAGGCAGGGCATGCTGCGTGGAGCCTCTCTGCAGCCTCCCCCTCAGCTGTAGGGCGGCTGAGGCTGTGGGCAAACCCAAGCCCCACGCTGCTCGAAAAACCAGCACGGAGCTTGCAGGCAGTCTGCCCACTGCCACCCCCTCAGGAGAGACACGTGGCTCAGGCACGCCGCAGGCCCCTCAGTGTGGCACCCAGTACTCCTTGCCTCACCTAGCTACCAGTGGTGTAGAAAGGGGTGTGCGGTGGGTGCAGGAGTTATTTTTTCAAAAAAAATGTTGTGAGCCCAATTTTTATTTATTTATTTTAAAAACTCATATTTTTGCCTTTTTGTCACCCATCTCAGTGATGACACCTGGGGCGGCCCGCACCCTCCGCACCCCCCCTTCCTTCGTCACTGTCCACAGCAGTGTAATCTGTCAAAACCGAATTGTCCCCAAGAAACAAAAAGTGTCAGCCAGCTTGCCCTGGGGATTATCTAATGCTTATTTCCCCTAAATTGATTTTTGAATTTATTGTTATTCATGTTTTTATACTGTATTTTATGCTGCTTTTATAATTAAGTGTTTTAAATTTGTTGTTAGCCGCCCTGAGCCCGGTTTTTGAACTGGGAAGGGAGGGGGTATAAATAAAAAAATATTATTATTATTATTGTTTTGCAAGTCGCTGAGATGCATAAGCGTTAGCAAGGATTTCAACCACATTTGTGTGAATTGCAGGTGGCAGAAAGTCGCCGGGAACAGCTACGGAATCGTCTTCTCTCTGTGGTGGATCAGAAGCAGCCTCTTTGCAACTGGATCTGGTAAAGGATGGATCGCTGGACAGATCAGATCGACTGATTCCATCCCTTCCCCCTCCCCTGCAGGCTGAAGAGAATCTGCCTCTTTTCCTTTGCTTGTGTCAAAGCTCCACATGGGGGAAATCCTCTGTAGGCCCCTCCGTGGAGGCGGGATGACAGAATCATAGAGTTGAAAGAGACCATCTAGTCCAACTCCCTGAAGAGGAGCTGTTTTTTATTGTCTCCTTTCCCTTCCAGGTTCCGGTGACGTTTGAGGAGGTGGCTGTGTATTTCACAGAGGAGGAGTGGGCCCTGTTGGATCCGGGCCAAAGAGCCCTGCAATGGGAAGTCATGGTGGAGAATTATGGGAATCTGGCCTCTCTGGGTAAGACTCCTTCTTTCCCTTCGGTTGATAAAGTCCGTTTCGAAAGCCTTGATAAATAGATAGCATCCTTGGACTCTAGCTTAGGTCCTTTGCGAACCTGCCAAGAGAAATCCCATCGCAGAGCACTTTTGTGTATGGAACGGATGGAGAATCTGAAGCTCAGGGGCCAAATCTGGTCCTCCAAGCTTCTCTATTTGGCCCCCTCTTTCTCTAGGCCACGAGGTCTTCTCATGGCACCCACAAAACACCTGAGCGCCCCCCCTCTGCCCCTCACTTGGTCCTTAGGTGCTAAAAGCAGGTCCCCTTTTCTTCTTTGAAAAGTACATTCAACTGGAAGAGGAAGTCAGAAGAACAATGCTCTGCCCCACTTCCTTTCGGAGCTCTATGTGCTTTTCGAGGCTCAGGTCAATTTCATTGGATCCGAGTTTTACCACATCCTTTGGGAAGGTGAAGCACGTGCGCCCACACTTTCTTGGTTTCTCCCTCTCCTGGGGGAGGTGGGAGAAAAGTGGCCGGAGGGATTGGAGCCCAGAGCACTCATTCAGAAATCCAAATGGGCCTTAAAAGGCTGGCAACCCCTGGTTTGGGTGGGTTATGAGCCACACCGTGGAATCAGGGCCATTACAGCGCACTCATTTAATACCGGTAATGCCGGTAAGCTAAGATTATTCAGCACATGGTTGGATCCGCCTTCCGTTTTGTCTTTCACAACAGCAGATAATTGGGTTTGGCTCCTAGTTTGATTATCCATTTCTCTATCAGGATAAATGTTTCCGAGCACAATTCAAAGTGTTGGCGCTGAACTTTAAAGCCCTAAATGGCCTCAGCCCAGTATACCTGAAGGAGCGTCTCCACCCCATTGTTCACTGAGGACCAGCACCGAGGGCCTTCTGATGGTTCTCTCCCTGTGAGAGGTGAAGCTACAAGGAACCAGGCAGAGGGCTTTCTTGGTAGTGGGTGCCTGCCATGTCGAATACCCTCCCATCAGATGTCAAGGAAATAAACAACTACCTGACTTTTAGAAGACATCTGAAGGCAGCCCTGTTTAGGGAAGTTTTTAATGTTTGATGTTTTATCATGTTTTTAATATTCTATTGGGAGCCGCCCAGAGTGGCTGGGGAAACCCAGCTATATAGCCAGGGTATAAATTATAAATTATTATTATCATTATTATTATTACTTTACCAGTTTTCTCCCTCTAATCCAGCAGATGACACCTGGGTGAGCCGGAACGAGGAAAAGCCTCATGGAGCATCCTTTAAAAGGGCCCGATGTACAGAGGGGGAGGTACATAGAAGGACAATGGAGAGCAAAGCAAAAGAGATAAAGAGGAACAAATCTGCTTTTGAAGGGATGTTTTCCCCTGAAATAACAATTCAAGGGGAAATGAGCCGTGCGAAAACGTCATTTCCGGAGGCCGACTTTGTCGAGGCAGAAACCCAAGAAGAAAGGAGTGAAGGCAAGAAAAAGATTGAGTGTGAGGTGTGTGGGAAAAGCATTAGTAAATCCCACCTTAACGAACACAAACGAACCCACACAGGGGAGAAACCATTTCATTGCTCGGAGTGCGGAAAGAGCTTCAGTAGGCGGGAACACCTTACTTCTCATCGGAGAACCCACACAGAGGAGAAGCCTTACACGTGCTTGCAGTGTGGGAAAAATTTCAAACACAGGAAAAACATGACATCCCATCAAATTATACACAGTAGGGGGCTAACTTGCAACTCCTCGGAGTGTGGAAATTGCCTCAGTCCCAGCCTTACTTTGCAGCACCACGCTCTGGAGAAACCATTTAGATGTTCAGAGTGTGGTAAGAGCTTCAGTCGGAGCACAGACCTGAGGTCACATCAGAGAATCCACACAGGGGAGAAACCGTACTCGTGTTCACTGTGTGGAAAGAGCTTCACCCACAGCCGAAGCCTGAGCTCCCATAAAGTCACGCACACAGAGGAAAGACCGTTTGAGTGCTCAGAGTGTGGCAAGAGCTTCAGTCGGAACACCAGCCTTACTATTCACCAGAGAATCCACACAGGGGAGAAACCGTATACGTGTTCCCTGTGCGGGAAGAGTTTCAGTCACCGAAGAAGCCATGCTATTCACCTAAAAGTGCATGCAGGGGAGAAACCTTTTACATGCTCAGACTGTGGGAAAAGCTTCATAGGGATCTCGTACCTCAAGACACATCAGAGAATCCACACTGGGGAGAAGCCGTATACGTGCCCCGTGTGTGGGAAGAACTTCCGGTGGAGCACACACTTCAAAGAGCACAAAAAAATCCACGTGGAGGAGACTCTGGCGAATCCTAGAAATGCCTGGATTGTGGAGAAAACTCCCAAGAGAGCACAGATGGTCGTGTCAGGGGATTCACTCCCAGGAGAAAGGAGATATACATAGACTAGTGCTTTTCTGCCCAACTAAACTATACTGTCTGACAGATAATTCACAACAGGAGAAAGGGTGGGAGTGAGAAAATAGATGCTCAAACTGTGGCTGAAACTCCATCACCGCGCAAGCTATAGAGAGAACGTGAGCAAGAAATATAAGATACAGTGGTACCTAGGTTGTCGAACGCTTCGGTAGCCAAACGTTTCGGTTTTCGAATGCCGAAAACACAAAAGTGAATGCTTCTGTTTTTGAACACGCCTCGGAAGTCGAACGGCTTTCGAGGTGTATTTGTCCGTTTTCTCAATGGAATTAGCCGACTGCCCATTGCGCCTCGGTTGTTGAACGTTTTGGAAGTCGAACGGTCTTCTGGAATGGATTATGTTCGACAGCCGAGATACCACTGTATATTGTAAGATGATACCTTACAAATAGGGCTGGGCGATATCCGGTTTTCAACACTGCGATATATCACTGGCTAATCATCGCGATATACTGCTATATCACAATGTCTGAAATAAGGATGGGGCTCAGTAGATGCATTGGCTGGCTTCACGGTTTTATCCACGTTGTGATTTTTGTATAGCGTACAAACACACATCATGATTCGCGATATATTGCCAGGTCAAAAACTTAATGAAACCGATATTACAACATGAGCTTCAAACCACTTTTGGATGATGCATAGATCTATTGCCCAGCCCTACTTACAAGAAAGAAATATCTTACAAGGACCGTGTAGTCCTGAGATTGTATAGAGGACATACAAATGAGACCTTCAATAAATGTCACAGTGTTTAGGGCACACAATTCCAGTCCAGGTTTTCCAGGTTTTTCTCTCCACCTGCTGGTCAGTATTCTGTGCCTGCTAAGCACGATCAGTCTTCAGTGATATGAGGGGCAGATTCCTCTTGTTTTCTAAACTTTTTATACTTCTGGAAATCTTGGGGTCCTCCTGAGATCGCCGATACCTCCTTGTCGGTGAGTGGTATGGTTTTTGGTTACTTCTCAGGTTCCCGAGAGAGACTGTGCTTCCCAGTGCCTGCATAAGTCTGTGCTACTGAAGGGTCGTAGCTCATCTGCTTTGTGTTCAGAAGGTCCCAGCTTCTCCAGGGAGGGCTGTTGGTGAGATCCTGGAACCCTGGAGAGCTGCTGTCAGTCCCAGTAGTCAATGCTGAGCTAGACAGTCAGTATAAGGCAGTTTATGAACTTCTATAACTAGCTTCTGGATTGGGGTAACTCAAGATGCTTGCGTGATGCTTCCATGATTTAACCAGCACTGGAGGTAAGGAAGCATATGCTCCAAATTTAATCTCCTTAATGGCGCAGCTACCAAATCATAGAATTGGAAGGGATCCCAAGGATCATCTAGTCCAACCCCCTGCAATGCAGGAATAAACTGTACTGTTTTCAGGGGCCACCAACATTTTAGGCCGCTGGGCTGTCATGAGTCTTGTTGGCATCATCTCTGCTCCTCTGCTCCTCCCTTCCCAGGATCAGCCTCCCGCCCCAAAGAAACAGGAAGAGAGCATGTGTGGACACAAACGTCACTTTTGCCTGGGATCGGCACGAAAACAAAACGAAACCGATCCGGTAGAATGAATCTGAGCCTTGAGAATCATAAGAGAGTCTGGATAGCACGAGGGAAAGAGTGTCACTCTTCCAAATTCCGCTTTAAAAAAAGATAACCACCTTCGTCACTTTATGACTAAGGGGGCTGTGAAAGGACGTTCAGATTTTTGGTTGCCATGGCCCCCACAAGTGTTATGTTGGCGACCCCCGGCTCAGTCCACCCCCCTAAAATTTTAAACTTCTTAGTGCATCAGTTTGCCTCTTTGCCAAGAGTGTTTTTTGAGACTAGTGAAAACGTTAGAATTTGGCTGGGGAGCCATGTGACATGCTCAGAAGTGTAATTATTGCTTAGAAGTTTATTACGATGCCAATACTTAGTATTCTATTAGACAATCTTTTGGGGTCCTATCTATACACCCCAAAGGGACAAGCTTCGCTTGTTAACCTGAGAGGCTCTCCGCAGGGGGACTCTATACCTCTTATTGTCACGCTGATCTGTGTTGGATGTTTATGATGTACTTTCATACTTTTTTCCCTTCCCCTTTAGCTTGGCAGATGTGTACCATTTTTTAAAAAAGAAACCCTGGGTTGTCTGTCCACTCTGACTCTTTTGTGTCCTTCATTTAAGTGGGTAATATTAAGTGTTGTGTTGTGCCTCTGTCTCTGTCCTGTTGTTTGCAGTGTTCTGTTATAGTTTTGTTGGTTGTATCAATAAAGCCATTTTAAATAGATTTCATGTCGTCATTGTCATCGCTGGTGACCCAAATGAATAACATTATTCTTATTCTTATATCCTGTTTTTTCTTGGACTGGAACTCATGGCGGCCTACACACATTAAACAGCAGAGATAAAATACAGAATGTTCAAAGCATATACAACAGTTTAAAAGGAATTAAACTTCAATAGAATTGAAACAATATAAAAATTCCACGCATGACCATGCGGGAATGCGGGAGCTGGGAGTCCAGCCATATATTTGAAGGACTGAGAAGTTTTGTACTAAAAGCAGAGGAAGGATCTGGCTCTTATTCATACAACCATAGAATAGTCTTCTTTTGCAATCACTCGTAGCCGAGTAAGATTGTCTTCCATGAACACAATCTTAACAGTGTATCTGTAAGTGACTGTGGAGGCCAATTCTGGATCCACACGTCCTTCCACAGTGGGGACATAGGTTTCCGGGCGGAAATTGATCCCAGTGAGGGTTTGCCAAGTGTGCCTTCCTTTCGTCCTGAGTTCGAGCTTCTTCAAAGCCCATGACACCTTTGGTAAAGGCTGTTCTCCAGTTGGAGCGCTCGCAGGCCAGTGTTGCCCAGTTGTCAGTGTTTATACTACATTTTTGAAGATTTGCCTTGAGAGAGTCTTTGAACCTCTTTTGTTGACCACCAGCATTACACTTTCCATTTTTAAGTTTGGAATAGAGTAGTTGCTTTGGAAGATGATAATCAGACATCCGCGCAACATAACCAGTTCAACAAAGTTGACGTTGAAGAATCATTGCTTCGACACAGGTGCACTGACATTATTTCGCCTGTCTTCCCAAGTGGTATGTAAAAAATTTTGGAAACACAGTTGATGAAATCTTTCAAGGAGCTGGAGATTGTAAGTAGTCCATGTTTCACAAGTGTCCAGTAAGGTTGGTAGTACAATACTAAACAAGCATGCAAATATCCCAGTCCTCAAACCCTCTGCATTTTAATCGGGAGAAAGCTGCACTCGAAGAGCTAGAGTTGTAAGGGATCCCTGAGGGTCATCCAGTCCAACCCCCTGCAATGCACGAATCTTAGCTAAAGCATCCCTGACAGGTGGCCACCTGACTTGAGCTTAAAAACCTCCCAGGAAGGAGAGTCATTCGTTCCTCTTTCAGTGAACCAGAAAGAAAGCAAGAAAGAAAAGAGCGCAACTTCATCGCTCTTGCAACCAAAGGGTTACAGCGAGTGAGCCCCGGTTTCTAGAGGGGCTTCCCGGAAGGGACGCGCCGACGAGGGGAACGTCCACTTCCGGTGCCCCTCCTCTCCCCCTCCCGTGGGAAAACGGACTTTGATTTTCCCACGCGGCGGCCTCCGGAGCGTCCGGCGGGAGTGCGGAGCGCCTTGCGGGTGCGCGGCCGAGCAGGGGCCGCCCTGGGCGGGAGGCGCAAGGAAAGGAAGCGAGGCTGGAGCACCGGCTCGGAGGTGCCCAGTCAGCGGAGAGAACAAAAGGCAGGGGAGGCCCCTGAATTTTGAGGTGCGGTTGCTGACTAGCACCCCAATGCACCTCCTGCTTTGCAGGAATGTTCACATGCTGCGCTCAACGATTTTGCAGTTTTGTGCACCCAGGTATGCAAAAGGCTCGTCCGCACGTTACGCTGAACACGGGTCCAGGCTGCCTCGGCGCACGTGAGCGAGCGTTTGTGTGAACGACCGTACCCGTGTCGGATTGGCCCTCATTGGGGTTGCAAGCACGGATGATGTGCTCGTTGAACGCAATGGGATGTTGCCTCTCCGTAAATGTGTTGCCCGTCTCTGCAAACCTCTCTGGGTCTCTTAGTCTCCTGGTAGCAGAAATGCTGGAGAGCTTCACAAATCGACAAGTGTAACGTGTGAATGCACTTCTCTTTGCTAATCCAGGAAAAGGAGGCAGCGTATTCCTGGGGATAGAGTTTGGGACTATTGTTCCATTTGAATGTGGATGCAAAGCGAGAGCCTGGGAGAGTACCTGTAAACAAGTTATACTAGATATAATTATGCTAGATATAAGAGCTGTTCAACAGTGGAAGAGTCTCCCTCAGGAGGTGGCAGACTCTCCTTCCTTGGAGGATTCTAAGCAGAGGTTGGATGGTCGTCTGCCATGGATGCTTTAGCTGAGATCCCTGCATTGCAGGGGGCTAGACTAGATGACCCTGGGGGTCCTTTCCAACTCTACGATTCTATGGTTGTATGATTAGGAAAATCTAGAAGCAGCCACGCCTGATTTAATTAGCAGCTATGTTAAAGAAAAACAAAACCGCAAAGAACTATACAAATGGAGTGTCTTAACCTGCTCTGTAAAAAGAAAATCAGGAATAGCTGGAGTTAGAGAGGATCATTCACTTTTTTAATGTGTGGAAGCAGCTGCGTATGGAGAGTGTTGAAAAGTATAGCTCTGTGGGTGTGAGCCATTTTTGAATATATATATAATCAAAAGGTACAGTAAAGATGTTTATTTTTGTATATCTGTTGGTTTTTTTTATGGTCAGTAAAGTATTTTTTTCTATAAAAAGCCCTGTTAAAATCTGAAAACCGCAATTAAACACACAAATGGGTAGGGATGGGGCACTGCTAGAGCTGCTGTGTTTGACATTGTACATAGCTGTGAATGAGAGAAAAAGTTTTGATCTGTGCCCCTTACGTGTAGGAAGAGTTCCTGCTTCCCCTCCCCACACTAACCCATATATTGTGTCCCTCTGAATTTTGGTGTTTTACTTGTCTGTTTTTGCAGAAGAAGAAACCCGAGTTGCCAGCTGCAATTCCATTTTGCTGGAAATACCTTCCCATCGGGTGGACGTCCTGGTTACTCTCAGAAGGACCTTGCTTACCTTTGCTGGACTGGAACCCTAATTTGAAAATTCATACACAGAGAAAGTGACAACAAAGCAAGGAAGACCATTCTGTTCTCGCTGGGTGCTGTGCTAGATTGCGAATGGAAGAACAGGACTCTGCCAGCCCTGATCCGGAATTAAGCTGCCTTGCCACCCAGTCTGGGACCAGAGGGGAATTCTGGGAAAGGAGCCTGCAGAAGATGCCGGACCAAAAAACCCTCTCTTTGGATGTACGTTGCTGGAGGTTCAGGCATTTCTGCTACCAAGAGGCTGAGGGACCAAGAGAGGTTTGCCGCCGACTCCGCCACCTTTGCCATCAGTGGCTGAAGCCGGAGAGGCACAACAAGACCCAGATCTTGGACCTGGTGATCCTGGAGCAGTTCCTGGCTGTCCTCCCCCCGGAGATGGAGAACTGGGTCAGAGATTGTGGGCCGGAGACCAGTGCTGAGGCAGTGGCCCTGGCAGAAGGTTTTCTCCAGGGTCAGGCAGAGGACGACAGGCAGGAAGAGGTAAGAGGGCATCATCCTGGAGGTTCCTAAGGGTTGAGTCATTCCTAAAGCAAGTGGTGGGGACTTAGCTAGGACCAGTAGGCCTCCCCATTTAGCCTGCTGCGGCCTCAGCCCAGTAGACCTGAAGGAGCGTCTCCACCCCCAACGTTCAGCCCGGACACTGAGGTCCAGCTCCGATGGCCTTCTGGTGGTTCCCTCCCTGCGAGAAGCGAGGTTACAGGGAACCAGGCAGAGGGCCTTCTCGGTAGTGGCGCCTGCCCTGTGGAACGCCCTTCCATCAGATGTCAAGGAAATAAACAACTGTCTGGTTTTTAGAAGACATCTGAAGGCAGGGAAGTTTTTAATGTTTGATGTTCTGTTGTGCTTTTAATTCTGTTGGGAGCTGCCCAGAGTGGCTGGGGAAACCCAGCCAGATGGGCGGGGTATAAATAATATTTTGTTGTTGTTGTTGTTGTTGTAGATGGGCAGGGTATAAATAATAAATTGTTGATGTTGTTGTTGTTTTGTCCAAACGGCACCCACCTGCTCAACACCTGATGCAGGTAAGGAGGCAGGTGGACCAAAGGGACCAGCACACACTCTCACAATCAGCTGGTGGATGGCACAGACAGAGATGGGTTATTTGCCCTCAGGTGATTGACAAGTGTGTGGCTCCGCCCATGTGTCAAACACAGTGTTGGATCCTGACCCCCATTCCCGTCCTCTTGCTGCATCACTTCCAGACGCAAGTCCGTCCTCTTTTGAGGGAAGTCACCCGCACAAGACTTTCCCAGCCTCCTTGGGGGAGAATGTGTTGGCAAGGGCATCTGGGGGAGGTTTTCTTGCAGTCTAGGGCCGGTGTTGCATTCCAGCTCCCATCAGCCCCTGCCGTCATGACAAATAAGGAGGCAGAGGGGGAGTTGGCATCCAGAACCTCTGGAGGGCAAACAAGCTCTGGAAAGTAGCATAAGGGGTCTCTGTAGTATAGTGTATTTTAAAATGGGGTTTTAGAGTTTTTAGGGATTTTTGAATGTTTTATGTAGTTTTTATGTAGTTTTATGTAGGTTTTATGTAGTTTTTATGTAGTTTCGTGGTAGTTTTATGTAGTTTTTATGTAGTTTTATGTAGTTTTTCAATTTCATTGTTCCGCAAGGGACAATGACAATAAAGATTTCGTATCGTATCGTATTATTATCATTATCATTATCATTAATATTATTTAATTAAATTTGTACACCATCCTTTATCTGAAGAGCACAGGGTGGCTCACAACATAAAAATACAAAATGAAAGCATTAAATACATAATAAAACAAAAGCAAGGGGAGTTACATGTGTAAGAGGCTCGTTTAGAATTATATTTTGGGAAGGATTCCTGTAGCTGCATTTTTCTATACTTTCTGAATGTCCCATCATCATCAAGTATTTGTGCTCTGTGTTGTAAAAGAAGCACTGTTAGGAGCTGTTTCTCTTTGTTTACCGATGTATTTCCTATCAATAAGACAATCGGTGTGGTGCAAGCAAATTTTTATTCTGAACGTGTGGCCTGGAGGAAAAAAGTTTTGAGAACCACTGCTCCTGCCAACCTAGCAGTTCGAAAGCACGTCAAAGTGCAAGTAGATAAATAGGTACCGCTCTGGCGGGAAGGTAAACAGCATTTCCGTGCATTGCTCTGGTTCGCCAGAAGCGGCTTAGTCATGCTGGCCACATGACCTGGAAGCTGTACGCTGGCTCCCTCGGCCTATAGAGCGAGATGAGCGCCGCAACCCCAGAGTCGGTCACGACTGGACCTAAGGTCAGGGGTCCCTTTACCTTTACGTTTAATGGAAAATGAATGTCAAATGTTGGGGGTGATCACTTCCATCTTTTGGTGAAAGATGTTTCTGCTCCTTAAAAAAATAAAAGATGCCCATCACTTTCCCAAGATACTCTCTCAGTATCCTTAAATGCTTCTGGGAGTAAAAGCTGGAGAGACTGTTGTGCTTGGACCCTGCTTTGGACTTATTGGGAATAATAATAATAATAATAATAATAATAATAATAATAATAATAATAATAATTTTATTATTTATACCCCACCCATCTGGCTGGATTTCCCCAGCCACTCTGGGCGGCTTCCAACAGGATGTTAAAAGCACAGTAAAAGGTCAAACATTGAAAACTTCCCTAAACATTGGGTTGGCCACTGTGAGAAGCTGGGTTAGATGGGCCTTGGGCCTGATCCAGCAATCAGGCTTTCCTTACATTCTTGCCTGCTGGCATTTCAGGTGTCGGGGCAGCTTCTGGAGGCAGTGATGACTTTCCCCAGGAAAGAGGCACCTTCGTTGCGAAATTCCCAGCGGCAGATCGATGGGGAGATTTATCCAGAGAAGAAAGAGGAAACCAGTCTGATGGGTAAGGTCTTTCCTGAACTCTTTGGGTTTGTATTATTTTGCTGAGCTTTTATCTTTTATCGTCAACTGGCTGCGACACATAGGAAGCTGCCTTGTATCTTTTGCATGCAAAGCAGACTCTCTACCCCTGAGCTTCCTTTAAAGGTTCTAGCCCTCATTGTTCTATGTGACAAAGTGCTCAAATAAGAGCCTAGGAAGCTTACCGGGTGGTCCATTTTTCTCAGTACTGAGAAAAGTGGCAGTATCTCTCCAAGGTTTCAGGCATGGATCTCCCCCAACTCTACCTAGAGATTATTTACAAGGTGAATTACAAGATCTAATCAGTCTGCAAGAGATCCCCTTCTGAACAGCGTCTGCCAGTGATAAATTGGTGTAAATAAAATAAATAAAAGTGATAGCAACTTCCTGTTTTGAGCTAGCCACTCCCAGTCTCTACTGAATCTCAGTTCGGTCAAATTTGCTAATTGATTCCAGCTTGATGGCTTTGAGAACTTTTTGGGGGGAGGGGAGGTTCCAGCATGACTTTAAGAGTGTGTGTGTAATTTTTTCATCTGTTTTACAATTTAAAATACTTATTTAAACATCCTTATAATATCAATGACTTCCCTTCTTCTCTTTCCATGGTTCATTTTGCATATCATAAATCCCTGCATATTTTACAAAAACTAAACCATTCACTATTCCATTATTACATCCATCAAAACTTATTTACACTGTTGAATTTATCTTAATGCTGCCAATGTTTTCAAGTGTACACATTTCTCCCCCCCCCCATATATACAATAAACGTTTTCCAATCTTCTCTAAACGTATGTTCTTCTTCTTCTCTTATTCTATATGTTAAGTCTGCAAGCTGCGCATATTCCATCAGCTTAAGTTGCCATTCATCTTGAGTTGGGACCTCGCTTGTTTTCCATTTTTGGGATAACAAAACATGGACCGCAGTAGTAGCATACATAACTTTTTTTGACAGCTGGGAATTTCAGTCTGAATTATCCCCAACAAAAAGGAGTCTTCTTCTTCTTTTTTTTTTTTTGAAAAGTACTTTTTCAATTCATTGTGGATTATTCCCAATACTCTTTTATCTTTTACAAGTCCACCACATATAAAAGAACATTCCCTCAACCTTTTTGCATCTCCTGCACTTATCTGATTCAGTCTTATACACCTTAGCAAGACTACTTAAATACCATCTCTAAACCATTTTCAAGTAGTTCTCCTTCAAAGAATAACCTAATTTTATTATTGTATGCCACCCATCTGACTGGGTTGCCCCAGCAAAATATAAAAACACAGAAATCCTCAACCTTTAAAAACTTCCCTGTTCAGGGCGGCCTTCTGATGTCTTCTAAAAGTCAAATAGTTGTTTGATATCTGATAGGAGGGTATTTCACAGGGAGAATGCCCTGTGGAATGCCCTCCAGTCAGATATCAAAGAAATAAACAACTATCTGAAAGCAGCCCTGTATAGGGAAGTTTTTAATCTCTGATTTGAGAAATTATAAAATCTGCTAGGGTTTTATATTTTCATGGAAGCTGCCCAGAGTGGCTGGAGAAACCCAGTCAGATGGGCAGCATAGAAATAATATTTTACTACTACTACTACTATTATTATTACTACAGTGGTGCCCCGCAAGACGAACGCCTCGCAAAACGAAAAACTCGCAAGACGAAAGAGTTTTCCGTTTTGGAGGTGCTTCGCAAAACGAATTTCCCTATGGGCTTGCTTCGCAAGAAGAAAGCCCATAGGGAAATCTCCGCCGGCCTTCAGAAGAGGTCCTGGACCTCTTCTGAAGGCCGGCGGGGGGCAAAAGTCTTTGCTCCTCCCCGCCTGCCTTCCCGGGATAGCGGAGAAGCGCAGCGCGTTTCTCCACTATCCCGATGGCTTTTGAAGGCAGGCGGGGGGGAGCAAAGACTTTGGCCCACCGCCGGCCTTCAGAAGAGGTCCTGGACCTCTTCTGAAGGCCGGCGGGGGGCAAAAGTCTTTGCTCCCCCCGCCTGCCTTCCCGGGACAGCGGAGACTTCTCCGCTGTCCCGGGCGATCTGAAAATGCTGGCGGGCGGCAGCGAAGGCTGCGCTGCCGCCCGCCAGCATTTTAAAAGCCCCCGGACAGCGGAGACTTCTGTCCCCGGACCTGGTCTGAAGGCGGTTTCCCTAGGAACGCATTGATTGATTTTCAATGCATTCCTATGGGAAACCGTGCTTCGCAAGACGAAAAACTCGCAAGAAGAAAAAACTTGCGGAACGAATTAATTTCGTCTTGCGAGGCACCACTGTACTGTGAAGTCCCTCTGCCTGGTTCCCTGTAGCTTCCCTTCTCGCAATGAGGGAACCGCCAGAAGACCCTCAGAGCTGGAGCTTAGTGTCCACGTTGAATGACGGGGATGGAGACGCCCATTCAGGTATACTGGGCCGAGACCATTTAAAGGTCAGCACCAACACTTTGAATTGTGCTTGGAAACATACTGGGAGCCAGTGTTAATCACCCTGAGAACAGGATGCCGGACTAGATGGGCCTTTGGCCTGATCCCAGACTATTCTTATGCCCTTCTGGTTGGAGAAAGAGCCATTACAGTGGTACCTCGGGTTAAGAACTTGATTCGTTCCGGAGGTCCGTTCTTAACCTGAAACTGTTCTTAACCTGAGGTACCACTTTAGCTAATGGGGCCTCCTGCTGCCGCCACACGATTTCTGTTCTCATCCTGAGGTAAAGTTCTTAACCCGAGGTACTACTTCCGGGTTAGCGGAGTCTGTAACCTGAAGTGTCTGTAACCCGAGGTACCACTGTAGTTAGATTTGAACCAATTTTCAGACATTCACTGCAGCAGTGCATTTTTGTTCCTTGACCTGAAGTTCCATCACTCACTTAAATTCACTTTTCCTTCCCTTATTTATCACAGGTAATAATAGGCAGGAGAGCGAGGATGAGGCGGAACCTTGGGAAGTATCAGCAAAAAGAGACGAGCGTCTGGAGATGCCCAAGAAAGCTGAAGCTCAAAATTCCCCGGTGATGGAGGAGGGAAACGCAGTGGAGAATTGGTGGGGTGATCACGATGGGGATTCCTCTATGATCCCAGTTCAAAATGAGAAAAACAGTGGGAAGAGAGAGTATAAGTGCCCTAAATGTGAGAGCACCTTCAGTAGTGAATTAAACCTGGAGGGACACCAGCGAACTCACACTGGGGAGAAGCCATATACGTGTCTGGAGTGCGGAAAGAGCTTCAACTGGAGCACGAATCTGATTAGACATCAGATAATACACAGAGGGGAGAAACCTTACAAATGCACAGAGTGTCGGAAGAGCTTCAACTGGAGCACGCACCTTATAAGACATCAGAGAATCCACACCGGGGAGAAGCCGTACATATGCCTGGAGTGCGGGAAGAGTTTCAGTTCGAGCACAAGCCTAGCGTACCACCAGAAAACCCACACGGGGGAGAAGCCGTACAGGTGCTCAGACTGCAGCATGAGCTTCTGCGTCAAGTCCAGCCTTATGAGACATCAGAGAATCCACACGGGGGAGAAGCCGTACGGTTGCTTCGACTGCGGGATGAACTTCACGGCCAAGTCGGACCTCACTCTGCACCAGAGAGTCCACACGGGGGAGAAGCCGTACAGATGCTCCGAGTGCGGGAAGAAATTTGGCCGGAGGATAAACCTCACTTCCCATCAGAGAACCCACACGGGGGAGAGGCCATACAAATGCTCAGATTGCGGGAAAAGCTTTCGCAACACGTCGCACCTCCTTCGGCACAAGAGGATCCACACGGGAGAGAAGCCTTATAAGTGCCTGGCTTGCGGGAAGCAGTTTGGTCGGTGCGAGCAACTCGCTTCCCATCAAAGAATTCATATTAGGGAGAATCCCTAAAAGCGCATGGAAAACGTTTCAGTCAAAATGCTGCCCTCACTTCACATCAGAGAAGTGCGCTCACATAAAAGAGTATAAATAGACTCCAGGAGGTGGAACTGTGTGGGGCTTACTTCTTTGAGGATTATTATTATTTATTGAATTTATATACTGCCCTATACCTGGAGATCTTAGGATGGTTCACATAAAAGTTCAAAATATATAACTTCAAAGTAAAACCAAGCACGCGCACACACACGCTGCAAAAAAGACCCGCATTTTAAAAGGGTACAGGCCAAAGGCCTGGTTAAAAAGGAACATTTTTGCCTGGCACCTAAAGGTATATAATGAAGGCGCCAGGTGAACTTCCCTAGGGAGAGCATTCCACAGACAGGGAGCCACTGCAGAGAAGGCCCTGTTCACGTGTTGCCACCTCCAAACCTCTCAAGGTGGAGGCACACGAAGGAGGGCCTCAGAAGATGATCTCAGGGTCCGGTTAGGTTCATAGGGAAAGAAGCGGTCCTTGAGGTATTGCGGTCCTGAGCTGTTTAAGGCTTTATAGGTCAAAACCAGCACTTGGAATTGGGCCCAGAAACTAACTGGTAGCCAGTGTAGTCGGACCAGGATCAATGTAATATGCTCAAAGTGTCTTGCTCCAGTGAGCAACCTGGCCGCTGAATTCTGCACTAGCTGAAGTTTTCAGATGCAGTCCTACGTATAACACATTGCAGTAATCTAATCCTGAGGTTACATGGGCATAGACAACGGTAGTTGGGCTATCCCTGTCCAGATAGAGGTGTATCTGGGCACCAGCCGAAGCTGATGGAAGGCACTCCAGGCCATCTGAGCCTTGAGGGACAGCAAAGGATCCAGGAGAACCCCCAAGCTATGAACCTGCTCCTTCAGAGGAAGCGTAACCCCATCAAGAGCAGGCAACCTCCCAGGCATCTCGTCTAGGGAACCACACACCAACAGAGCCTCAGTCTTAACTGGATTGAATAGGTGTGGTTAGGATTGTAAAGTTTGACCAAACTGCGGGAGGCAGTGGAGGACAGGAGTGCCTGGCGTGCTCTGGTCCATGGGGTCACGAAGAGTCGGACACGACTAAACAACAACAACAACAACAAAGGATTGTGAAGCAACCTGCTGGGCCGTCAGAGTCTTAGCAAAACGGACCAGATGTCCCTTGATGGGACCAGCCTTCGGAATGTGACCCCCTTTGGAATTTTTTTGGAGGAAAGACAAGACACGAGGTGGGCGTTTTTGCGAAATCACCAGGGGCTGAAAGCACTTAGCTGGAGTTGGTCAAAACAGCGTAGGATCTGGGAATCTGACGCAGGATTTGTGGCTCTTCTCCCTGCTTTCAGAATCCGCCTTGTTTCCAGTATGGTCTCCTTGTATTTCTGCAAATAAACAATGTCTAGAGCAGGGGTCAGCAAACTTTTTTCAGCAGGGGGCTGGTCCACTGTCCCTCAGACCTTGTGGGGGCTGGACTATATTTTGAAAAAATAAATAATGAACGAATTCCTATGCCCCACAGATAACCCAGAGGTGTATCTTAAATAAAAGCACACATTCTACTCTCGTAAAAACACCAGGCAGGCCCCACAAATAACCCAGAGATGCATTTTAAATAAAAGGACACATTCTACTCATGTAAAAACACAGCGTGCGTAACCAGAAGTGTTCGTAACCAGAGGTGTTTTTTTATTTTATTTTACGGTGTTTCCACTTCTCTCACATTGCACTGTGATTTGCTAATTTCTTAGATGTAGATAAATGTGGTAACTTCTCTTTGCATAAATAAAAATCTCCAAAAGTCCGAATGTCACCTTAAGTTATAAGAGGAAGGGTCGTGGCTCAGCAACAAAGCACCTGCATTGCATGCAGAGGGTTCTGGGTTCAATCCTGGCATCTCTAGGTAGGACTGCAGTAAGTGCCCTGACTAAAACCCTGAAGACCCACCACCGGCCAGTGTAGCTAAAAGCCCAGCGTCTGTGAGGATGGCAGAGCTCCCCCCCCCCCCGGCCCTCAGAGCTGGCCCTCAGTGTTCAGGTAGAATGATGGGGGTGGAGACGCTCCTTCAGGTATACTGGGCTGAGGCTGTTCAGGGCTTTAAAGGTCAACACCAACACTTTGAACTGTGCTCAGAAATGTACTGGGAACCAATGCAGGTCTTTCAGGAGTGGTGTTATATGGTCTCAATGCAAGGTTGTTAGGAGGATAAAATTGGGGGTGGGGTGCAGACTGTGTATGCTGTTCTAGCTCCTTGCAGGAAAGGCAGGAGATAAATTGAAGAAGAAGAAGAAGAAGAAGAAGAAGAAGAAGAAGAAGAAGAAGAAGGAGGAGGAGGAGGAGGAGGAGGAGGGAAGTTGCACTGCTCCAATGTCTGGGATCACTAACTGAGTGCACGGTTGGAAAAGGCTAAATAATTGGGAATTGGAGCCGCAGTGTTTCAGAGATATACGGTTTTTAAAAAAATTATTATTATTATTATTATTATTATTATTAGAAAACCAACAATACAATAATAAAAGAAACCTCATGATAATAATGGAATAATAAAGGGGATTTTATTAACAGCCGAACTTAAAACATTTTTTTAAAAATCATACTTCCCACACAAAGTAAGACTTGAATTGAAAGGGCATGAAATTTATTTCTTGGGTTTCAGGTTTCTAAAAACTCGTCGATTCCTAATAAGGTGTCAGATGAGCAGCTGTCAAAAAAAGGGCGAGGAGAGAAGTAGTCTAGAAGTAGCCTGGAAGTCCTTTTTCCGGGCAAGAGATGTACCGCTCTGCAGTTTTTTAAAAAAGTCTATGAGTCAGTTATGAAAGAGCCATTTCTGGGAAATCAGCTGACTGTAAAGAAAGGAGAGTTTCGACTTCGGGGCCTGGGCGCTAGAGGGCGCTGCGAGACCAAAAAACGTAAAAATACTGTAGCAGCTGCGTAACCAAAATAGTCGTTAAGAGTCGTCAACAGGCTCATCACAGCTATCTGCCAATCACCCATTCCCACCACCCTTCTGAGGAATACCCCTCCCCACCTTCTCACTATATAGAAGGATCTGGCAACTTCTGTTTCAGTGTATCTGAAGAAGTGTGCATGCACACGAAAGCTCATACCAAGAACTAACTTAGTTGGTCTTTAAGGTGCTACTGGAAGAAAAAAAAATTTTTGTTTTGACTATGGCAGACCAACACGGCTACCTATCTGTAACCAAAATAGTTCAGATTTAGTAGAATAGGAGGAGTAGCAACTCGAGAGAAGCGAATAAACTTGTACAGTATATAAATATGGAGGAAATATATATGGAGAAGTTTCTCTCTCCCTTGCTCGTATTATTGGGAGGTTTTTAATACTTGATGTTTTAATTATGTATTTACATATCTTGTAAGCTGCCCAGAGTGGCTGGGGAAACCCAGCCAGAGGGATGGGGTATTATTAATAATAATAATTAATAGTAATAATAATGCTGCTTAGGTACCAAAAGCATAGGGCTATATTGCTATTCACTATATTATAGCCCCTCTTCTACAATAAATACCCAAATCAGCTTACAGAATAAGAAAGAACCTGAATACGTAAATTCATGAGTATGAGCAACAAAATAATATGTTCTTGACTTAATATTTCTATTCCACTTTTCCAGCAACAAATGCTGAGATCAAATTGGTTCACAATATTTAAAAACAGCAAGCGTTGCAATCCTTATGCCACCAAACACAAGAACATATAAATAACGCAGCAAATTCGTCAAAATGATTGATGCAATTCAATAAAGTCATCGTAATTCAATATATCAGCAGATATTCGAAATCATTCATCAAAATGATCGACACAATTCAATAAAGTCATCGTAATTCAAAATATCAGATATCAGAAATCATCAAAATGATTAATACAATTAAACAAAGATCATAATTCAAAATAGCAGACACCAGAAATCATTCATGAAATATGATCAATACAATTCAATAAAGTCACTGTGATTCAAGATACCATCAGACGATATCAGAAATCATCAAAATGATCAATATAATTGAATAAAGTCATTGTAATTCAAAATATCAGAATGAGCTGCTGAGCACCAGTCCAGTGGCAGAGGACATCTTCTGTCTGCCTTAATCTCAGATTATCCTCAGGTTTTAGAGTGATGCACGTCCGTTCCAGATTCAGCAAAACTCCCACAAATATCCCCCAAACTTTGGATGGCCCAAATCCTTCAGGATGTGCTCATCCGCAGAGGCATCCCAGGTGGCTACCAAGAGCCAGTGCCGTGTAGTGGTTAAGAGTTGTGGATTTGTATCCAGGAGACCTGGGTTCGAATCCTCACTAGGCCCTGAAGCGTCTCAGCCTGACCTACCTCACAGGGTTATTGTGGGAATTAAATGATGGGATGAACAGCCAAGTTGCTGCCTCCCCATCAAAGCAAGAGCTGTTTGACAGGGCGAGGGTCTCCCTGGGGAGGTGGTCTTGGGCGCTTGAGCTGAGATTCCTGCATTGCGGGGGGGGGGGGTGTTGGACTAGATGACCCTGGGACATAGCTGTCAACTTTTCCCTTTTCTTGCGAGGAATCCTATTCGGAATAAGGGCGCTTCAGGTTACAGGCTCAGCTAACCCAGAAATAGTACCTCGGCTTAAGAACTTTGCTTCAGGATGAGAACAGAAATTGTGCTCCGGCGGCACGGCAGCAGCAGGAGGCCCCATTAGCTAAAGTGGTGCTTCAGGTTAAGAACAGTTTCAGGTTAAGGCTGGAACTCCGGAACGAATTAAGTACTTAACCCGAGGCACCACTGTACTTAACCTGAAACTGTTCTTAACCTGAGTTACCACTTTAGCTAATGGGGCCTCCTGCTGCTGCTGCGCCGCCGAAGCCCGATTTCTGTCCTCATCGTGAAGCAAAGTTCTTAAGCCGAGGTACTATTTCTGGGTTAGCTGAGTCTGTAACCTGAAGCGCCTGTAACCCGAAGCGCCTGTAACCCGAGGTACGACTGTACAGTACTTTCTCTTTCCCTCGCCAACCTCGCTCCCAAACTTGCGCCTCGACTTCTGCCCGGCAACTGATGCCGCCATCTGCGCTCAGATTTCCGATTGGCGGAATATTTCCCCCTCGGCCAATCCCGGCTCGCTCTGCCGCTGGTTCCGCAGGCGGGGCAGAGAGCGGCTCTCAGACTCGGAAAACGCAGAAGCAAAACGAAGCTTCGTTTTGGGGGAGATGGGGGTCCTCGTCCGGTGGCCCCCCCTGATCCTGGGGGCGGCTGCCCACCTGCTGCTGCTCCTGGACTGCGTAGGTCAGTATCTCGGGGGTCAAACTGCGGGGCTGAGGACCTTTGCCAGGGGCGGGGCGGGGTGGGAGTTCCCAGTCCGGACTGAATCCGGAGTCCGGATCCCTTCGTCAATATCCTTCCCCGCCCCCTGGAGATTTTGTGCGCTTTGTATGCCGCCTGGGGCAGAGAGCGCAGCCTTACTCGGCTGGCAGAAAGAAGCCAGCCCTGCGAGGGCGGCGGGATTAATGGCGCGGGAAGCGACTCGCCCCTCGCACGTGTTGCTGCTTCCCAGAATCCGGTGGATACGTGAGAATCATAGCACGGAAGAAGGGATGGAAGGGACCCTGAGGGTCATCCAGTCCAACCCCCGTGACTGAGGGATCCCCTGGCCCGCAACTGCCAAATACTCTGCTAATCGATCGTTTCTTTTCTCTGGCGCGTTTGTGCCGCTTTCCCCCCTCAAATTCCGCTTGCGCTGCCTGCCCCCAAAATGTAGAATTTGAAAGTTGAGTTGCCTTTAGAAAAGCTTTTGCATATGCAGTATTATTATTATTATTTACTAAATTGTTTACTGAATTTCTATACTGCCCTCCACCCGATGATTACGGGGCAGTTTACAATATAAAAACATAACGAGACATAACAAAATAGCGAACAAAATTATCACACACACGGCCATAGTTTAATCGGTCTAAGGCCTAGTTGAAGAGTACCTTCCCCCCCCCCCCCCCGTGTCTCCCGGGCGAGAGCATTCCACAAGTGGGGAGTCACCACAGAAAAGGGAATTGTTGTTGTTGTTGTTGCCCCACCCACTGTGGGCAGCTTCCAGCAAATGATAAAGCCGTAGTAAACTAGGGTTGCCATATTTCAAAAAGTGAACATATGTTGAGGTTTTTTTTGGGGGGTGGGGAGCATTGACCAAAGTTGTTTAGCTTTTTTTGAACGATTTTAAATTAAATTCACCAAAATCTACACTTCTGACAGGCTGTCATACGTCCAGGATATTTCAGCATTTTCCGCCTGGATGCTGAATACCTGAAATTCTGGACATATGGCAACCCTGGTAAAATATTACACATTAAAAGGCTTCTCTATACAGGGCTGCCTTCAAATGTCTTCTAAAGGTTATATACCATATTTTTCGTCCCATAGGACGCTCTGTCCCATAGGACACACCTACCTTTTTGGGGGGGAAATAAAGGGGAAAAAATTCCTTTATTTCCCCCCCAAAACCAGGTCGGGGAACAGTGAGGTGGCGGCGCTGCGCCTCCCCGCTGTCCCCCGAGCTTGTGGGGCTAGCCGCTGTCTGCCCGGCGCAAGGAGGGCGCCCCATGCTCCGCGCTGCAGGCTGCCGCCCGCAAGCCTTGCACTCCCAGGGGGAGTTCCCCCCGGTGCGCAAGGCTTGCCGACACCTGCGCGAAGCACGGGGCATCCTCCGAAGGGCGCCTCGTGCTCCGCGCTGCTGGCTGCCGCCCGCAAGCCTTGCGCGCCCAGGGGGAGTTCCCGCGGGCGTGCAAGGCTTGCCGACACCTGCGTGAAGCACGGGGCGTCCTCCGGAGGGCGCTCCGTGCTGCAGGCTGCCGCCCGCAAGCCGTGCGCGCCCGGGGGGATCTCCCCCCCCGGGCGTGCAAGGCTTTCGGACACCTGCGCGAAGCACGGGGCGTCCTCCGGAGGGCGCCCCGTGCTCCGCGCTGCAGGCTGCCGCCCGCAAGCCTTGCGCTCCCGGGAGGAGATCCCCCGGGTGCGCAACGCTTGCCGACACCTGCGTGAAGCACGGGGCGTCCCCCAGAGGGCGGCCCATGCTCCGCGCTGCAGGCTGCCGCCCGCAAGCCTTGCACTCCCGGGGGGAGTTCTCCCCGGTGCGCAAGGCTTGCCGACACCTGCGCAAAGCACGGGGCGTCCTCCGAAGGGCGCCCCGTGCTCCGCGCTGCAAGCTGCCGCCCACAAGCCTTGTGCGCCCGGGGGGAGTTCCCCTGGGCGTGCAAGGCTTGCCGACACCTGCGTGAAGCACGGGGCGTCCTCTGGAGGGCGCTCCGTGCTGCAGGCTGCCGCCCGCAAGCCGTGCGCGCCCGGGGGGATCTCCCCCCCCGGGCGTGCAAGGCTTTCGGACACCTGCGCGAAGCACGGGGCGTCCTCCGGAGGGCGCCCCGTGCTCCGCGCTGCAGGCTGCCGCCCGCAAGCCTTGCGCTCCCGGGAGGAGATCCCCCGGGTGCGCAAGGCTTGCTGACACCTGCGCGAAGCACAGGGCGTCCTCCGGAGGGCGCCCCGTGCTCCGCGCTGCAGGCTGCCGCCCGCAAGCCTTGCGCTCCCGGGAGGAGATCCCCCGGGTGCGCAAGGCTTGCCGACACCTGCGCGAAGCACAGGGCGTCCTCCGGAGGGCGCCCCGTGCTCCGCGCTGCAGGCTGCCGCCCGCAAGCCTTTCGCTCCCGGGAGGAGATCCCCCGGGTGCGCAAGGCTTGCTGACACCTGCGCGAAGCACAGGACGTCCTCCAGAGGGCGCCCTGTGCTCCGCGCTGCAGGCTGCCGCCTGCAAGCCTTGCACGCCTGGGGGAACTCCCCCCGGGCGTCCAAGGCTTGCGGATAGCTTCCTGGAGCCTGGAGAGCGAGAGGTGTCGGTGCGCACCGACGCCTCTTGCTCTCCAGGCTTCAGCGAAAGCCTGCATTCGCCCCATAGGACACACACACATTTCCCCTTCATTTTTGGAGGGGAAAAAGTGCATCCTATAGAGCGAAAAATACGGTAGTTACTCATCTCCTTGACATCTAATGGGAGGGTGTTCCACAGGGAGGACATAGCTGTCAACATTTCCCTTCTTTTAAGGGAAATTTCCTTATTCCGAATAGGATTCCTCGCAAGAAAAGGGAAAAGTTGACAGCTGTGCAGGTAAGGTGCCACCACTGAAAAGGCCTGGTTCCCTGTAACCTCACTTCTCGCAATGAGGGAACCACCAGAAGGCCCTGGGAGCTGGACCTCAGTGTCCGTGCAGAACAATGGGGGTGGAGACGCTCCTTCAGGTATACTGGACCGAGCCGTTTAGGGCTTTAAAGGTCAGCACCAACACTTTGAATTGTGCTCGGAAACGTACTGGGAGCCAATGTAGGTCTTCCAAGACGGGTGTTATGTGGTCTTGGCAGCTGCTCCCAGTCACCAGTCTAGCTGCTGCACCTTCAGCATCTAGATATGTAGACAGCAGCACCTTCAGGGCATGTAGGTATCCCTTGCTGATTCTAGTATCCATCCGGTCAAGACCAGACCCGGAGGCAGGGATAGTCCTTAAGCTTTTAATGTTTGATGGATTACTGTATTTTAATATTTTGTTGGAAGCTGCCCAGAGTGGGTGGGGTATAAATAATAAAGTATTATTATTATTATTATTATTATTAACAACGTCTAAACCTGCCTCCTCGGTAATGACGTGATCTGGTCTCCTCCTACCCATGATCACTGAGATTGGTTGTCGCAGTGCATCCCCTCCTGTGGAACCTGCCCCAGACATTTAGTTGGCTGGGACCCACTCCCAAGCAGCCCTGCACCCCCACCGTTCTACCCGGACACTGAGGTCCAGTGCTGAGGGCCTTCTGGTGGTTCCCACACTGTGAGAAGCCAAGTTACAGGGAACCAGGCAGAGGGCCTTCTTGGTAGTGGCACCCGCCCTATGGAACGTCCTCCCACCAGATGTCAAAGAGAACAACAACTACCAGACTTTTAGAAGACATCTGAAGGCAGCCCTGTTTAGGGAAGCTTTTAATGTTTGATGGATTACTGTATTTTAATATTTTGTTGGAAGCTGCCCAGAGTGGCTGGGGAAGCCCAGCTAGATGAGTGGGGTATAAATAATAATAATAATAATAATAATAATAATAATAATAATAATAATAATAATTTATTATTATTATTAATCCCATGATGGGGCCTGAATCCTGATTGGAAGAGGTCCAAATAGTCCGCATCCTCCAGGCATCCATGGAGTGGCAAGAGAGAGAGTTTTTGAGGTTAGGTACGATTCACCTGCCCTTCACAGCTTTGCAGAAGAATATTACCTACAGTGGTACCTCGGGTTAAGAACTTAGTTTGTTCTGGAGGTCCGTTCTTACCCTGAAACTGTTCTTAACCTGAGGTACTACTTTAGCTAATGGGGCCTCCCGCTGCCGCTGTGCAATTTCTGTTCTCATCCTGAGGTAAAGTTCTTAACCCGAGGTACTACTTCAGGGTTAGCGGAGTCTGTAACCTGAAGCGTCTGTAACCTGAAGCGTCTGTAACCCGAGGTACCACTGTACTTGTGTTTGGTCCTTTTTTTAAGTGGTTGTGACTCCACCCCCCCAAATGTCATTTGCTTTCATTGCAAATAGTTTTGGAAATTGTTTAATGGAAAACTGGTATAAATATTTTACTATTATTATTATTCAGCTTATTTGTTGCTTGTTACACATCAAAGTCTGTAAGTGACCCAGAAAGCTTAAAAAAACCTAAAGGCATAAAATTGGTTCATTCTCTGTCTTGTTAAGGTCACTCAATATCTGCCATGGGGTGCAGCCCCCTTCCTGTCAGTTGCATGGGAGAGATGGGGAGGGGAGCAACTGGCCTTAGGTTCTTCCTCTTGGGGGACGTGGGACTGGCTTTGTGGCTTTTTGAGACCCACACGCAACTCCCAGCTTTCCTCTGAGCTCTTGTGATTTGAACTGGGAGAAAGTTGTCCAGGAGGTTCAGGCATCAGAATTGGGTCTCACTTGATCTTTCGTAAAAGGAAACTGAGCTGGAGGGAAATAGCAGAAGGAAATGTTTGTCTTGTGGGTTTCCGACTCCACCCACTCAAACCATCCAGCCTCTGTATTTCAACTCCTTAGATGTTTTGAGAAGAGTCATACAGTAGTACCTCGGGTTACAGGCGCTTCAGGTTACAGACTCCACTAACCCTGAAATAGTACCTCAGGTTAAGAACTTTACCTCAGGATGAGAACAGAAATCGCATAGCGGCAGCGGAGGCCCCATTAGCTAAAGTGGTACCTCAGGTTAAGAACAGTTTCAGGTTAAGAACGGACCTCCAGAACGAAATAAGTTCTTAACCCGAGGTACCACTGTATTTTGATTGCGTATTTCGTGATTTTATGTGATTTTATCCTGTGGGGTTGAAGTTGTCTACTGGGGCAGGGCGATATAGAGATACATTGTCCAAAACGGGTTTTTAAGCCTGTATCGTGATACCGGTTTCATAATTCTAGACCTGTCGCGAATCATGGAGTGGGTGGGTGCTGTGCAAAAATCACAATGCAGGGGAAACCGTGAAGGCAGCTGCTGCCTCTCCTTAGCTCCATCCTTATTTCAGACATCACAATATATCGGTATATCGTGACATTTAGCAGGTGATATGTTGCAATGTTGAAAACCAGATGTCATCCAGCCCTAATGTCTGCAACTCATCATCGCAGTCCCCACAGGGGTGGGGATGCGAGAAGCCTTTGCTAAGGCCCCTCGCCCCCGAATCTCTCGCCAGGCCTTTGCCAGACATTGCTGTGGGGCTCTGATAATCTCGTGGGGTGGGGTCTAGGCAGAGACCATAATGGGTGTCAGAAGGAAGGTCCTAACTTGGTGCCCCCGAATGTGAGGCCATTGTTGGTATAAAATACTGAGATAGTCTGAGTCTTATATCCTGTCCTTCATCCCAGGTGAGAATTGAGGGGTGTCAGTTTTTTCTTGGGGGCGTGGAGTGGTCGTGGGGCTGATCGTGTATTCTGTAGGGCCGTGCCACTTGAGAATTTGCTGTAGCTCTCCACCACAGAGCCTTGTTCTCTTCCCTAAGGCACAAAGGGGCACATGTCCCTTCCCCGCTCAGTGTGCATTCACGGCAAGGTGTGGAGAGGGAGAAGGAGAGCAGGATGGTTGTGAACAAGGCAAAAGTTACCGTATTTTTCGCTCTATAAGACTCACCAGACCATAAAACACACCTAGTTTTTGGAGGAGGAAAACAAGAAAAAAATATTCTGAATCCCAGAAGCCAGAACAGCAAGAGGGATCGCTGCGCAGCGAAAGCAGCGATCCCTCTTGCTGTTCTGGCTCCTGGGATAGCTGCGCAGCCTGCATTCGCTCCATAAGACGCACACACATTTCCCCTTACTTTTTAGGAGGGAAAAAGTGAGTCTTATAGAGCAAAAAATACGGTAATCCATCTTCCTTGATGGGGATGATCTGTGTTGGCTCCTTCCACCATCTAATGGCTAGTGTTGGTATAGCCCAGGGGTGTCAAACTCAAATTCATCGGGTGCCGCATCAGCAGTTTGGTCACCCTCAAAGGGCCAGTTGTATCTGTAGGACTATGTGTCCACTCTTTATTATCATAAATTATTGTCACTGCATTCAATTATTACTGTTTTTTGTAATAATGTAGACGGTCCAGAAGGATGTTATGGTCGATTGTATCAAAGGCCACTGAGAGATCCAGCAGAACTAGGAAACAAAGTTGTTACAAATAATGAGCCCTAATGAGACGATTGCTGCAATCCTATGTGCATTTACTTGAAACTCCTGTCGAAGAAAGTGAGGCTGGCTTCTGAGTAAACATACACGGCATGGGGCTGTAAATAAAATGTGTGTGTGGGAGAGAGAGAGAGAGAGAGAGAGAGAGAGAGAGAGAGAGCTCTGACAGGAAAGCATCAACATGCCTTGTGCACTCTCATTTTCCTTGGCTAATTACCCTGCCCCCCCCCCATCTCGGGGTGCCATTGCATAGTGCAAAAGGCGAAAGAGCGCGAGCGCGCTGCCTGCAACTGGATCTCCGGCTTTTTCCTTTCCTTCCCCGAGACGGGAGGGAGAGATCAAGACGGAGCTGCTGGCAGGGCGGAGAGCGAGCCGCCCGCCCAATTGTGTGACCGAGTGATGGAAGGGCTGCAAGGAGCCGCAGTCCGATCTCCTCCCAGGAATGTGCCAGCGGGACTGACATGTGCCGGACGGGGAGGGCGCGGAGTCCAACTTGTGGAGCTGAGATAGAGAGCCGGGCGCCAGATCGCCTTCCTCGCTTGGCTTGCCGCGAAATTGCAAGAGAAGGAGGAGGAGGAGGAGGAAGGCGGCGGTGGGGTGCAGGGAGTGGAGGGGGTGCCAGGGAACACAGCCCCCTCCCATCACGGCCATCATCATCGCCGCCCCCACTTTACATTTATTTTAAGGGTGTTTGGAGTGTGTGTGCGCGCGCGCCTCTCTCTCTCTCCCACTCACCCCCCCCACACCAGCCACCCCATATTCCTAAAGAACACGGGGCATCGTCGGTCCTGGAAAGGCTGGCCGTGCAAAGATGGAGAGGGAGGCGAAAAGAAGAGGAAGGGAAGGGAAATGAAGAGGAAGGCGAAATGAAGAGGAAGAGGCTGGTGAAATCCAGCGCGGAGGAGAAGAGGACGCCTCTCGCAGGGCGAGTTTGCACGCCGGGATCCAGCATTCCCGGAGAAGATCTAAGGCTGGAATAAAAAAGTTTCTCCGAGGAGAAAGACTCTCCCTCCGCGGCGCGAGAGACCTGACCTTCCGCTTGCTCTTTTTGAGCAGTGAGCGGGAGAGAGAAGCAAGCTGCCCGCCTCGCTTCAGCCCCCCCCCCCCCCCACGACGAAGGCGCAAGTTGAGAGACGCGGGGACATTTGAAGCAGCAGCCACGGCCTTAAGAGTGACGGGGGGAGGCAAGTAGGGAGCCGCACCATGTAAACTTTATTGTGTAAAAAAAAAACACAAGCGAGAATAAAAGGTGAAGGCTGGTGGCCGGTGGCGGCTACACGGGCCACATGACGAGGTCTGGCGGGCCGGATTTGGCCCGCGGGCCTTGTGTCTGACACCCCTGGTATAGCCTATGGGAAAGGGAGCTGCGCTGGAAAGAAATATAATTAATGGTACAGTGGTATCTCGGCTTTCGAACTTAATCCGTTGCAGAGGTCTGTTCTTAAACCACAACTGTTCTTAAACCGAGGCGCGCTTTCCCTAATGAGGCCTCCCACCGCCGGTGCCCTTAGACCATTCAGCTTCCATTCGTAGACCGAGGTAAAGTTCTCCAACCAAGACACTATTTCTGGTTTTGCGGAGTTTGTAAACCAAATCGTTCTTAAACAGGACTGTTCTTAAAGCGAGGTACCACTGTATTTATTCCACAGTATACTGTATTTATTCCACTGTATTTATTCCACAGAATCATAGAGTGGGAAGGGACCATGAGGGTCCTCAGCAATGCAGGAATATTTTGCCCACCGTGGGGCTCAAACCCATAACACTCTGGTTCAAAGCCCATCTCTGCCGTGAACTCCCCAGGGGAAGGGAATGAATTATAGGCGTTTGGGAGCACACCTTCCTGTCCTCCCCAGTTCTGTCCACGATGAGGAATGACTGGGGCATTGCTGCAGGGTGTCAAGGAAATAAACAACTATCTGACTTTTAGAAGACATCAGAAGGCATTCCTGCATAGAGAAGTTTTTAATGTTTGATGTTTTACTGTGGTTTTACAAGCCACCAAAGGTGTCTGGAGCAACCCAGTCAGATGGGCAGCATATAAATTTACTATTGTTGTTTTTGTTCTTGCTGCCTCAGCCTCACCTGCTTCATTTATAGAGCTGCCCCACAGCAGAAGGACTCTAGGAAGACATTGTGGTTAGAGTGTCGGGACGAGGACCTTGGAGATCGGGGTTCAAATCCCCCACTCCGCCATGAAGCTCATTGGGTGACCTTGGAGGCAGTCACAGCCTCTTCACCTACCTCACAGGGTTGTGGTGGATTAACTGAGGAGGGGGGTGAAAAAGGTGGGATCTAAATGCAGTGAATAAGCTCCTCTGCTGAGCTGCTTAAGAAGTCCGGAGGGGCCAGCCAGATGGAGATGTCAGTCGCCAGCTTAGCATCCACAGATCTCCATGTGTGGTCGCAGTTGGACCCGTGCCAGTTGCAAAAACACGCCTGGCGGATTTCAAACACTGATTGATGGATATGTTGCATCCTGGAATTAAAAACATGAGGCTTGGTACAGATTCAGCTTCTGCCCTTTCCCCCTTTCTTCCCTTTGGGGCAGAAACTTGACAGTGCAGAGCCTTCTCGACGGTTGCCCCTCAAAGGGAAACAGAGATGGATTGTGGGGTCTGGCTGGGCTGTGTGTGTGTTGTTGTTTCCAGGTGTATCTACAGAGCACCTTTGCCTGCCCTCTCTTTTTTCTTCCCTTTGAGGCAGCCTCCGGGAGCTGCAAAAATTCATCCCCCTTCCCCTCCTTATGCCACAACACTCGTACTTTCTGTTCCCATGGCTCCTGATGCTCCCCAAATTTTGTTTTGTTACACTCTATTCCCCAATTCTCTCCCAGTTTATTTGCAATTTTTCCATGAAAATGGAATATACCTCAAATAGGGGAATGGCAGTGGGGAAGCTATGAAATGTTTTGTTTTGATTCTACAGAGCATAGGTGCTGGGAAGGGGCATTGCTACAAACACACTGCCATATACACCTCAGATCTTCTGTTTGGGGGCTGCTGGATTGTCAGAGAGCCCTCAGCTGCAGGACCCCTAACTCTCTGCCCCCCTCTCTTACTTTCCAGGCTCCACTTCTCACTCCCTGCGCTACTTCTACACAGCCGTGTCTCAGCCTGGCCAGGGGCTGCCCCAGTTCATTGCTGTGGGGTACGTGGATGACCAGCAATTTGTTCAGTACGACAGTGACACCAAGGAGATGCTGCCTCGCGTCCCCTGGATAAGGAAGGCGGAAAAGGAGGATCCTGATTACTGGGATATGAGCACGCAACTCTTTCAGGGCGCTGAGAGAGTGCTGCGGCGGAACCTAGTAACCCTGCAGAATCGCTTCAACCAGAGCGGAGGTGAGTGGAAGGCAGGAGAGGCAGAGACCCCCAATATTCATCTCTCTGGCGCTCAGGAGGCAAAGGGAGATGCCTGCTGATACGAAAGGGGCGAGGTGATGGGCGGGATGTTCTCCAACCTGGGCAGAAGTCCTTCCCTCTCCCCTTCCAATCTGTACCTGCACTTTCTTAAAATGATACATTTTTTATTCTGCAGAAAGGCACTTGGGAATGAGCTGCATGTTGGTTATATGATAATGGTCACCATCCTGATTTGTGAAATTGACTGATTGGGCCAGTCACTGTGCAAACCCCTGGTGAAGAGAAAAGGAGAATTGCTCTTTCCTTGAGAACCCATGCTGGGGCAGGGATCTTGTTTTTGGGGGGAACAGAGAAGGCGCTGTCCAGAGTGCTGGTCAATGAGGCCCAGCTGCTTTCTGATTACAGTTGTACCTTGGAATCCGTTCCAGAAGTCCGTTCGACTTCCAAAACGTTCGGAAACCAAAGTGCGGCTTTAGCCAATTGGAAGCTACAGAAGCCCCATCGGACATTCCGCTTCCAAAAGAACGTTCGAAAACCAGAACACTCACTTCTGGGTTTCGATTGTTTGGGATCTGGAACATTCTACTCCCAAGACATTCGGGAGCTGAGGTACAACTGTACGGAGTTTACCAGGAATTGCCAACACATGTTCAAGCAAGATAAAACTTTGCTTCCCCTGAGGGGAAAAAACAAAAACAAAACCCCTAACATTCTCAGGTTGCTAAATTTTGTGTCATATTCTGGAAAACAAACACAATTCTGGAACTGTTGTGTGATGGTTTAAAGTGAAAAGCAATGTATATTTGGCATTTAGAAACTGCAACAAAGATTTAACATAGTGGGTGGAGAGAAAGATGGTGATTGTGATACAGCAGCGGTGCAAAAGCATCCTATTGCTACCTACATAAGCTTCGCTGTTGAAAGGAAATTATTCAGCGTAATAATAGTAATAGTAATAGTAATAATAATAATAATAATAATAATAATAATATATTTTATTATTTAAAGCCCACCCATCTGGTTGGGTTTCCCCAGCCACTCCGGGCGGCTCCCAAAAAAATATTAAAAACACGATAAAACATCAAACATTAAAAACTTCCCTAAACAAGTTTTTACTCTGCTAACTATACGTCGGAATCTGCTCTGGATCAATATGAGTAGAATTTGGGACAGGATAAGAGGCATGAGGGGACGCGGGTGGCGCTGTGGGTAAAACCTCAGTGCCTAGGGCTTGCCGATCGTATGGTCGGCAGTTCGAATCCCCGCGGCGGGGTGATCTCCTGTCTTTCGGTCCCAGCTCCTGCCCACCTAGCAGTTCGAAAGCACCCCTAAGTGCAAGTAGATAAATAGGTACTGCTTTATAGCAGGAAGGTAAACGGCGTTTCCGTGTGCTGCGCTGGTGCTGGCTCGCCAGAGCAGCTTCGTCACGCTGGCCACGTGACCCGGAAGTGTCTCCGGACAGCGCTGGCCCCCGGCCTCTTAAGTGAGATGGGCACACAACCCTAGAGTCGGACAGGACTGGCCCGTACGGGCAGGGGTACCTTTACCTTTACCTAAGAGGCATGAAGCGGTCTGGTGGACAGCTTTGTTGGAAAAACTAACATGGAAACCGTGGGTAGCAACAGGCCAAGAGGAAAACGATAACTTCTACGCAGTATGGGGTGATTTTATTGGACACACAGGTAGTGAGGCCCATGGGGGGGGTTGGGTTGGGGGGGGTAACACAGTTTGGGATTCATGAAGTATACATTTTAACCTTTCAAACTGTCGCGGACATTATGTACTCCTTCCCTTTAATGAGATTAGAGTACATGATGTTTTATGATTTTTAAGGTTATGAGAACGTTTGAAATATATGCTGTGACAAATAAACTATTTTTAAATGGGGGGAAAAGAAAAATAAACTGCAAAATAACCCCCGACCCCAAACAAACTCCAAGATCATAATCCAACACAGGAGTAAGTAAAAGAAGACTCATATATTTCAGTGAAATCAGGACTGCAATTCTATACACCGATATACCTGGAGTAAGACTCACTGAGCTCAGTAGTGTTTACTTCTGGTTAGACACACATATAATTGCACTGTAAACTACTCAGTTTTGTGTTGGATTATGGTTAAAAACCGAGTGGGGGGGGGGAGAGATATAACATCCATTTCTTTCCATATTCTCCTCACGGTTCACGTGGTGCCCCTGACTCTTCCCTGAACCTGAGCTTGTTTCCCTGAACCTGAGGTTGTTTAAAAATATATATATCCTGTTCTGAACTTCTCTTTGCATTCCTGGTCTGGTTCTGTCTCTTGCCTGGCATCACATGTCTCTAGGCGCCAAGCGAAAACATCCCTATTCTCCCAGGCCTTTGGCTAATTCAACAATCTATGTTCTTTTAAACTGGAAGGGGCTGTGTGCTATTATTATTATTATTTATTTGTCTGCCTCTATGGTATATATTTTGGTGGTGTTCTCTTGTAAACCATCCTGTGGTCTTTGGATGAAGGCCGGTATAGAACTTGAATAAAGGAATAATAATCTCTCTCTAGTGCACACACAACTCTTGACATCTCGGGTGTCTCCTTCCACTCCCACCCCCAGGTTTTCCCTCCCTGCAGGAGATGCTTGGTTGTGAGCTGAGGTCAGACGGGCGCAAAGGAGGGTATTGGCAGTTTGGCTACGACGGGAGAGACTTCATCGCCTTCGACAAGGAGACCCTCACCTGGACGGCAGCTGATACAGGGGCCCAAGTGACCAAGGGGAAGTGGGATGCTAACTTGGCCGGGAACCAGTACTATAAAGCCTACCTGGAGGAGATTTGCATTGAGTGGCTGCAGAGACACCTGGAGTACGGGAAGGAGACTCTGCTGAGGACAGGTGAGGGGGGCAGGGGGGAGGGGAGGGGGGCTCAGTGGGGCAGTTTCCCTTCAAGCTACCCCCCCCCTTAACAGTCTTCCTTTTGGACCATACAGCAAACACTTCTTGCTGGTGGCAGAAATAAGTTTGGGCCTCTGGGAGGAGAAAAGGGGTCACTTCAGTGTATGGCGTGTGGGGGGGGGAGATGCTTAAAAACAGCCCCCCATGCCCCTTTGGCTAGAATAAGGGGTGGCAAAAGACAAATGGGGGAGGGGCATAAAGACACAGCAGGGAAGGGGCCAGTAAAGCAAAATGCAATTTAAATTAAATAAAAAAAGAAAATTGAAATGGACAGATTTGAGGGGAGATACAGAAAACCTCTTGCCTTTAAAGTCTTTAAAACTAGATAAATTAACATTTTTTAAAAAAATAGAAAATGTGTGGGGCGCCCATAAAATATGTCTTAGAGGGCAGGATGCAGCCCCCTCGCTAAAACTGTAGGTTAGCAGAAAACCTGCACATGGTGAGAGAGTATGGGAGTTCCCACTTCTACCTTATTATATATTTTATTTGTGAGGAATACTACTTTTTTCCATGGGGAACATTCAGAAGTGTCATCTTCCCCAACCCCGTGCCTTGAAATGGTACAGGCCACTCTTCTGCCTCCAGGAATCTGGCACAGGGGCCAATCACGATCCAGTGTTTTGACTGGAATGGACCATTGCACAATGGGGGTGGGGCTGGGAATCCTGCCCTATACATAGCTGTCAACGTTTTCCTTTTTTTAAGGGAAATTCCCTTATTCCGAACAGGATTCCTCGCAAGAAAGGGGAAAAGTTGACAACTATGGCCCTATATTGAGAGCGAAATCCGTCATGCTATGTAGGAAGCAGGGCCTGACCAAGGACTTCCCTCTGTCTCCCCCAGGACTGGGGAGTTAAGGTCCAGCGGAGGCTGAGGGCACCTAGACCAGGTGGGGCTCCTGGGAGGTCACATGACCAACCCCCAGGTCCCCATCTCCTTCCTTGAAAAGGAAACAGTGGACACTTGAGCAGAACAGTTGTCCAAGTCCATAGCACCTTCAGAAGGTGTCCCTGCTTACTCCCTTGGAAGGGGACAGAGGATGGCATCCTACAAAACATTTAGAAATTCCGAGTGTATCTATCTATGTTCCAGACGGAGGAGTTTAGTTGGTATCCCTGAAGTTGCCTCTCGCCATGATGGATCTGCTGCTGATGGGGAGGGAATGTCAGACCAGCCAAGAGAAGCATGAGGGGTCCTGTCTCTCTCTTACTAAGTTTTGTTAAAATGAAAATTAATTAAAAATGAAATAATTCTAGCACCCCCCCTTTTTGAGGACTGACACATATGTATTAGCCGTTCTTAGAGAGATCTGAGCAAATTCATCTATGGGGGCCTGGTGATAATTCACCCCAGAGACCCTGAGCATATTTGTTGAGGTTCAGGATTTTGCTCCAAAAGCCACAATGAAGCGTTTTCAAGGGTGACAACGTGCAAAGGAGGCTGGGAATCATCCTCTTTGGGACAGAGGTTCTGCTGAGGACGGGTGAGGAGGTGGGTGGGGAGGGGAGATCTTGTTTTGGGTTTCTGTGGGGAAGGGCTTGACCTTCCTTCCTTTGAAGCATTTTAAAGGGTGACGGAGGCTGGGAATCATCCTCTTTGGGGCAGAGGTTCTGCTGAGGTCAGAGGTTCTGCTGATGGGATGGGTAGGTCTTGTTTTGGGTTTCAGTTGAGTAAGGGCTTGGACTTCCTTCCTTCCTGCTCTCCTCAGCACAGTCACATCCCCTCCTAAACCGAGTTTCCAGTCCAGGCACTGCAAAGTGGGTGGGATCCTGAAACAGCCCCTTCAGACAACAGCTACCCAGGGAGCCAGTTTTTAAACAAGGGTTACATTCTGCAAATCGTGCCTAATGCCAAAATTGTGTATATTGGATTCAGGGGCAATTGGGTTGCCAAAGTCCTTCTTTCCCAGATACCCGCCTCCTCTTTTTGTTTTTTAGAATATTTTTGGCAAGTGCATAAAGCTGTATGTGCACATGTTAAATGTGTGTAAGTTGCTGGCTTACTGGGCCTCCTGGTCTGCCCTTTCCACTCCAGGGGAGGCTGCCGTGGAGAAGGGAGATGGGCCCTTTCCAACTCAAGGGACCCTTTCAGGGCAGGCGGGAGAACTAGAAAGGAGCTCTGTCTTTCCCAGGGCTGTTGGCTTTGTTCACTAACTATGGAGCTGAAAAGTCCCGGAGAACAGAGAGCTGCGAGTCCAGCATTTCTTCCCCCCTCAAGAGTGGAACCAGGATCAGCCTGAGCTGCCCTCAGTTCATGACTTGCAACTTGGAAGGATCCCATTGGGGACCTGGTGGAATTTGCCCCCTAGAGGCAGCTCCCTGGGACTATCTTGGAACCACAAGAGCTTTTCAAGATGATAAATTAATTTGTACCCAGTCCTCCCTCCCAAAGGAGTCTGCTTTGGCAAACAAAGGATAAAACATCTAAAAATAGTTCCAGCATAGACACTGACTGGGGAAGATGCCAGGGGAGGTTGAAGAAATCCCATTTATTTATTTATTTATTTATTTATTTATTTATTTATTTATTTCTGCAGATGTGAGATTCTGACTAGGTTGCCCCTTGGGTCTCTGCTCCTCTGCTCTTAAAAAATACAGGATTCCTTCTGTTGTGGATGTCTCTCTGTTAACCCCAATGTGGCCCTTTTTGCAGAGGCTCCGGTGGTGAAGGTGACCAGGAAGGCAGACTATGACGGCCTGGAGACCCTCGTTTGCCAAGTCCACGGCTTCTACCCCAAGGAGATTGATGCCAACTGGGTGAAGGACGGGGAGGTCTGGCAGGAGGGCACCCTCCGAGGATTGGTCGCCCCCAACTCGGACGGGACCTACTATCTCTTGCTCAGTGTCCAGATCGACCCCGAGGAGAGGGAGCGCTTCCGGTGCCGTGTGGAGCATGACAGCCTGGAGAAGCCTCTGGATGTGGCCTGGGAGAAGGAGCCTGGTGAGAGACAGACAGACAGACAGACAGACAGACAGACAGGAGGGGAAGGGGTGGGCTCTGGGAGGGGGATTTCCAGCCAACTCCTTCCTTCAGCAGCAGCACAGCTCAGATGGGGAACCCCAGTTGGATCCTGTCTACGTCTCTGGAGGGAACTAACTGAATCAGAATCGGTAGATTTCGACAGAGATGCAGTCATTTCTGGCAAGTGTCTCATAGGCCTTGAATTCAAATTGGATGTTATAGGTAAAAACTGGCCATCACCTTCTTGCCTTTAAGCCCAAGTAGTTGTGATGTCAAAGAATGTGGGCACATATTTTACTACTTCAGAATCAAACTTACTCACAGTCACTGTGGCTGAAAAAGGAGCAACGAATTTAAAAGAGGGAGTCCCAGACTGACTGTACTTCACAGTGAAAAAGAGTCTCACTCGCTCTTCCTCACAAGCACGCCCAGCTACAAAAACTGATACTCATCTCCACTTAGCCCAAACGCCCGCACACCGCTGGGAAGAGCAAGCAGGGTTTCTAGTAATGCTTGTCTCTCACACACCGCCAGGAAAGCTGCGCCTGCAGGAACCAAAGCAGAATGTCTAAGAGCAAGACTCCCTTTTCCCCAGCAGGAGCCCATGAACGCACATCCCCACCCACACCCCAGACCCCTTCTCACAGGCAGGCAAGCAAGAATTATGGAAGCGGCCCTTGAGCCAAAGACTCACACAGGCAGGGCGGAGGGGACCAGGGCTCCCTCACTAGCGCTACGGACTTCAGAGATTCTACACAAACAAGAAAACCTGGACATTTTGCCTCATTTTAAGAATCTGTCTGGACAGACATTTTAAGTCTGAAAAAGAGGGCGTGCCCAGTAAAAACCGGACGTATGGCAACCCTACACAAGATGCTTTTTCCTAAGGGTTTGTGCCTTCCCTGAAGGCCTGTAATGCTGGGCTCTGGGGGGTCTCAGAGGGGAGGGAATCCCTTCCTCTCAGGGTCACGACAGAGAAGGCTGAAGCGCCTGAGCAGGAGGAGATCTGCTTTTAAGTCTGGAGTCTGTGATGAAACAGGTGTGCCTGTCTACTGTCTTCCTTAAATGAATTGGTTATTTTAAAGACCTCTAATGCTTTACTCTGGTGGAAAAAAACTCCCTTGTATCGGGGCCACTACAGAGAGGACCTTGGCCAGTTAGGAGAGAGAGAGGGCCTGCTTTGCACACGTAAAATCCTCCCGGGCTCATAGCTCAGCACCTCCACTCAGATCTCCTGCTTGAGGCCTTGGGGAGCTGCTGCCGCCAGTCTGAATAAAAATGTCTCTTGCCTCCTTTTAGTCAACCTGTGGCTCATTGTGGGAGTCATCCTGGGTGTCATGGCTGCTATCCTGCTGGTCTCTGGGATCATCATCTTCTTCATCCGCAGTAAGTAAACCCTGGATGCGTTTGCTGCCTCTCCTGTGTCCTTCTGTCTCGGCCTCTGACTGGGAATGTCCTGGTGGAGCTTCCTGGAAACTGCCCCTTGTATCCCTACAGAGACCCCTCCCCATAAAACACCCTTTGAACATGAATCCAAACTCCTGTTGGTCATTGCTTTGCGCTCACTCTGTGCTCAGGAAGTTCACTTTCCACCTGACGTTTTAATCCATCCTAAACCTTCAGTCCTGTACACACTTAGCAGGGAGCCTTCCTTGCATATCTTTAGGTGCCAGGCAAAAACGTTTCTCTCGAACCAGGCCTTGGGCCTTTTAAATGTGAGTTACTGGTTTGTTTTTGTTTTATTATGTTGTGCTCTCATTTTGTATTTTTATTTGGAGAATCACCAAAATAATAATCCAAAAATGAATGAGTGAAGGGACTGGATAATGTTTCCTTCCACCCTCTTGGAATTTGTCCACTGCCTGGTTTCCTCATGTTGACTTTTTTATTTAATTTCCTCAATTTTTTCTACTTCTTTGTAAAATCAGTTCCTTGAAAAGATCCGCTTCAGGGCTCACCTTCCTTGGAGGTGTTTGGAAGAGACAAGAGGAGCATCTGCTGGGAAGGTTTCAGCATCTGAGAACCAAATGGTTGAAATGGGATGGGTGGCCTCTGGAGGTCCCTTCCAGCTCTGACCTTCTGCTTTTGTCTTCACAGGAAAACGGAGCGAGAAAGCAGCCTACGAAAAAACCGCAAGTGAGTGACTCCTCCCCTGTCTCTGTCTGACATATTTCCCCCCAATATGGAGCAGGAACATGTTACAAACAGACAAAACTAAACCTGGTGGTGGCCTAGTCCTTAAGCCCAAGACCCTGATGGGAAGCTTCAGCCTGTCTGCTCAGCCTGTCTGTGGACAGCAAGGGGTCCCTCAGGGCCAGGAAAAGTCTGCAGAGAGACTGTCAGCTGAGGGAGGGGCTCCAGGAAGGAGCAGGAGGAAGAGCCGAGGGTGCGGAGAGAGAGGGATCTCTGGTGGTTTAATTTACTGGAACCTGAAGCTAAAGATTTGGTTGGCTCAAGTCTGTGGATGTCAGGAACCCTCCCCTCCGGATTTGGCACCACTACTCTCCCCCCCCCCCGCTCCCAAGTTCTGCCTTCCTTCCCAAATCACACCCGCCCCCCCCACTGCCTCCATGCCAGGCTGTGCCCATCTCTCTTTGCCCTCCAGCGTCTGCTTCTCCCTCTAATGCCGTCCTTGAGCCCCCTTGCCTCTGGGCTGCCTGTCCCTGAACTCTTCTTAGGCCCCTCCCCATTTTGAGACCGATTTCGGATGGGGTCAGGAGGGAGGAGAAGGACTGGAGGGTTGGATCTCCCTCCCCAGAATCCTGACTCCTGTGTTTCCTCCCTTTTGCAGCAAGTGACCAGGGGTCTGACAGCTCCGACAGGGGTAAGTGGGGGTGCAGGTGGGGGCAAAGTGGGGGTCCCCTCTGTGGGGAACATCGTCAAATGGGGAAAAGCTGTTACCCCCCCCCCTTGGGCTTTCCAAGAGTGACATAATCTGGAGTGTCCATTGAGCTGAAAATCGCTCTTGTGACTCATTCTGTCTGTCCATCTGAGCTCCACAGAGGATCCCCTCCATCTGACAAATGGGTTCTCCCCAGGATCTCAATAAGAGGGAGTCACATTTTGGGTTCTGGAAGAGATTTTTCCTTCTGGTAGGACTGCTTTGTGTCCTTCTTGTATTCCCCCAAAGTGTGCAGCTTGGCTCACTTGCTTGAGCTGCCCTCTGCAGGCATTTGCTCTTCAGGCCCATTTTGGTGGTGCTCCTGGCATATCTCAGGTCTGATCTGACATGATGAGGGATGGTGGCTTCCCTTTGGAGGCTGGACTAGATGCCCTTTGGGTTCCCACTAGCTCTGTAATGCTGATGTCCCCACACCATGATGTTGGCTTAACTTTGAAACACTCCTGTTCTTTATTTCTGCAGTTTCATACCAGCCTGGTGTGTGAGATGAGACCAGAAGAAGCCTGCCCAAGTTTTGCTGTGAATTGCAGAGGCTCAGAGCTCCTGCTGTCCTTTAATGCTGTTTATGCTGTTCCTTAATCCTGGCTCTCACCCATCCATTCTGACTCCAGGTGTAACTTGAATTTGAGGATAATCATGTTTTTCGGATGGATTTTGGCTAATTTTGCTTTGTATCTGATTTTCAGAAATGTGTTTGTATTCATCAGAAATGTGCCAGGTATACACAACTAAAAGCTTTAAAAAGGGATGGGGAGATTGAGCAGTGAATTTGATGGTTTCTCTTGGTTTTTTGTTGCTGTGGATCCTTCCACAATCCCTTCCCCAATCTTGTGTCCCTCGCTTGCCATCCAAATTGAAGGAAAGGCAACATCTGAGAACTGCTTTAGGTGTATTATGCATGAAATAGGCTAAGCTGTTACTGCCTACCTGCCTCTTGGGCCGCCCAGCCATTGGCTAAGTGGATGTAATTTCTGATCCTGCTGGCAGCCAAGGAGGAAGCCAGCAAGGAGAAGAGGCAGATCAGGAGCTTCATGGCCAGAGTTTGATCTGAAATAAGCAGCCCCTTCTTTTGGGCTGCAGGCCTCCAGTTCATGAGACTTGTTGCCTGGTCCCCACAGCCTTCTAGGAAGGGTGACCCACTGGGAGTGGGGCCACATGAACTCTTCCAAGTAAACTACTTTTGTTGCCTTCAATTTGCCTAATTTTTATCTCATACATTCTTGCTTTTCCACCTGTGGCCCTTGAGGAACATACTCCGTCCATCTGTGGTTCCCACCATATGATTCCCTCCATCTTCCTTCCCTTCTCATAGGCCGGCATTACTTAAGGAGACTCTTTCATAGAAATAAGAATGCAATAACTCTCTTAAACCTCCAGCGGCTGCAGGACTCATCTTGCCTAACCCAATGGATTTGCTGCAGCTTATTTTGAAGACACTGGATGTACCGTATTTTTCGCCCCATAGGGCACACCTAGTTTTTAGGGGGGGGAGAGGGAATAAAGAAAAAAAATTATTTCCCCCCCAGGCGCGGGGTCTCCCCAGGCTTGCGGATATCTGCCCGATATCTGTTCAGTGCGCCCCAGGCTTCGGGATGCAGGCAGTTCTCCGCAAGCTGTGGGAGCCCGGCGGGAAGTCGCGCCGGGCTCCTACGGCTTGCGTAGAGCTGCCCGAAGCCCGGGTGCGCTCCACTGCACTCCCTGGATTTTGGGCTGCAGGCTGCTGTCCGCAAGCCTTGGGAGCCCGGCACTACTTCCTGCCGGGCTCCCAAGGCTTGCGGATAGCTTCCTGAAGCCTGGAGAGCGAGAGGGGTCGGTGCGCACCGACCCCCCTCTCTCTCCAGGCTTCAGCGAAAGCCTGCATTCGCCCCATAGGATGCACACACATTTCCCCTTCATTTTTGGAGGGGAAAAAGTGCGTCCTATAGGGCGAAAAATATGGTGATTGTTATTATTTTTCCGCAAGGTAGTCCTGTTTAAGGAAATTTTTAATGTTTGAAGCTTTACTCTGTTATTAATGGAAACCCAGCCAGATGGGCAGGGTATAAATAATAAAATTATAATTATAATTATTATTTTTAATATCCATTTTAATGAAATAAATAAGGGTGCACCCCCTTCGTCTTTAGTGGTTCTTTCCTTCTTATCACAGGAGTTCCAGAGATCAACATCTCCTGAGAATATTCACAGACTCTGGCAGGGAGGTGCCAATAATTGGTCTTCTGTTGCAAAGTGAGTGAAGAACTAGAGTCCAAAGTGAGATGGGGACAGAATCTGTGGTTTTGCAGGGGTGGGATTAAGTTACATGAGGCCAAGCGGGTCTGAAGTCAGTGCCCGGGTGGGGGAACCACCTGGATGCTGCTTTTGGTTCCAGGTTGGAAGAAAGGATGGTTGGGGCGAATATAATAGAAGAAATATATAGATATCTGATCTGGGGCAGAGTGTGGTGGGAGATGACCAAGGCAGGGTTCCCTCAAAAGTCTGCAATCCCAGGAGGAAGTTCCCCCACTGAAATGAAAAGATGGTGCCCAAAATATTTAATTTGTTTTACATTTTATCCCACTCTTCCTCCCAAGGAGCTCAGGGCATCAAACACCAAAATGTTAAAACAATACCATTTAAAATGAGCTAATCGTTCTCCCTCCGCCCTGGATGTAAATCTTCCCTCGCTGCTTCTTCCCTGATGGGGGGAGGGATGCCATTTGGGGGCCGGCCTCAGGTGTCAAAATGTCTTGAGCTGGCCTTGGTGTGTGAGTTATGCTGCGTACAATGGGACTTCACGGAAAACACAACTTAAGCCAATAGTGGAGCACCGCAAAATCACTTGTGCTTGAACATCTAGGAAACACCTGGAGAACTGCACTGATGGTTGCAAAACACTCTTAATTATTATTCCTGTACCATTATAATTTTATTGTATGATCTTAGAAGGTTGTAAACTGAGACATATGTTAACATTTGAGCAGCACCTCCATCGGTGTGTGTGGGGGGGGTGCCCACCTTGAAAACGCCTCCGCGGAGAGGGGATCAATTTTTTTAAAAAAATTTGCATTTTCAAAAACAGGAGCAGAGAGCATATTTAACCCCTCTCTCCTTCCCTCGCCCCACTTACAACTTCATACCAAATACAACATGTATACGTATACCATATGACTTTCCTGCCACACTTTTCCTGGTTCCTTTGCTTTTCTACTATATGTAATCCACATCTTTTTAATCATCCAATTTGTTATCAAATATTCTCATCTATTTCAACTGCTGGATTTATACGAGCCCTGCTAAGCTATGTCTTTCTCTATACTGGTTCATGAAATATGCAATAAGCATTATCCATTCCTCCTTATATTCCTTATATCTGTTTTCTCTTACTCTGTTTGTCAGACCAGCCAGTTCAGTACATTCAAACATTTTACACTGCCATTTTTCCTGATTGGGTACTATCCTTTTTCTCCACCTTTGTGCCAATAAGGTTCTAACTGTGGAGTATAGTAATAAACTCTTTTTTTGGGGGGGGGACCTCTGTTGTTACCATCCCCAAAAGGAAACTCTCAGGTGTATTATTTTAAATTCATTTTATATCGTTTCCCAATATCCCTTAATTATTTTGAACGACCAACACATGTGAATAGAAGAATCCCTCAATTTCATTACACTTCCAACATATACTTTTCTTTTTTAGACATTTCCCCCAAATTGGTGGGTATTAAATACCATCTGTGGGCCATTTTCATCATATAGTTTCTTATCGCATAACTTGCCATAAAATTCATATTTATTTTCCACAACTTTCCCCATAATTCATGATCAATATTGTGACCCACATCCTGTGCCCGCATAATCCTGATAAATTTCACAAATTCCTCTTTCATTTCCCACTCCAACAGCAGTTTGTACATATTTGATAATACTTTTATATTAGTATCTAATAGGTCTTTGGTAAACTAGGACTTTTGTTCTGCAAGGCCATTTTTCCTATCTATCTTAAACAATTCCTTAATGTGATGTGCCTGTAGCTAGTTGGTAACGAGATTTCTTAAGTCCTCGAGATTTCTCAGTTTTGGTTCCTGTCCTGTAAGAGATAAAATTTCACTTTTAAGTTAACCACAGCTTATCCATATTTATTCTTTTCCTGGTTGTAGCTTACACTGGGGATATCCACAGTGGTGTTTTCTTTTCTAATAAGTTTTATACTTTCCCCATACTCTAAATAGGTTTTTTCTGATTACGTGATTTGTAAGTTTTATATATTTCCGCTTTTCCACACCATAGGTAGGCATACACCCACTTGCACCTATTCCAAAGCTGTGACATATGTGGGAACCTTGACCTTTTTTGATGTGCTTCAACTGGTTCCTTGAAGGATTTCCTAGAAATCACCTGATTTCCATTTCAGCTGGGGAAGAAAGCAGCCGGCAGGGGGCAGCGGAGGATCACAAAAAGGGGAAAGCGAGAAAATACTAGGGACTGTGGAGAAATGGGGGAGGGTGTCTTGTGGCAGAGAGAGAGAGGGCAGGAAACAAACACACACACACACACAAACAAACAAACAAACAAACACCAGTGTTAATGGAGGATGAGGACTTCCTCAGCATAATCTGCCTCCGTTCTTCAATTCCTGTGAGAAATGTCAGTCAAGCAGCCTGAGATGCAGTCACTTGAAATTCCTTTGCTAGCTTGGCATGCAAACAAAATTTAGATTATTGGAATTCAGCAAAGACTCTTTACTGCACCCTCAGCTGTTCTTCTTATAAGTAAAAATGAAAACAAACATTTAAAATAAAAAGGCCTTGTTCTGGGAACTGCCCTGGGACTTTCCAACCTGACTCAGAGGTTCCTGAGGGAGGCAGAAGGGGGCAAAGTCCCCTGGGAAAAAATCCAGCTTGGAACGGAGAAACACACCAAGGACGTTTTTATGCCATCTATTTCTTAGCCTTTAAGGGGCAAGAAGACTTGTTGCTGTTTCCACACAATACCAAGAAGGGGACAAAAATAATGTCAGGAGAGATGTCCCTGCAGGCCTGGTCTTGAGAGGTGAAGAAGCCTACAAGGATCCAGTGTGGGGCTGTGGTTTGACTGGGATATGGGAGCCTGGGAGTCCTGGGTTCAAATCCCCACACAGCCATGAAGCTCCCCCAGGGACCTTGGGCCTCTCAGGGCTGTTATGAGGAGAACATGAATGCCACCTGGATAGAAATATTCATTTTTTGAAGGCAGTGTCAGCTAGAGAGGAAGATGCCTTTTGCCTGCCAGAAAGGGGACCCAGGAGTCCTGGCTCCTGCCGCGTCTCCTCCCAAAGGGGACCCAGGAGTCCTGGCTCCTGCCGAGTCTCCTCCCAAAGGGGACCCAGGAGTCCGGGCCACTTGGCCTTGAGGAAGAGAGCTGTGGAGGCTCAGAGTTTTGTCCTGCATGCTGAGGGAGACGGGTCTTTCCAAGGCTGAAGAGGGCCCAGGCCAGACCAACAGGGCAAATGCCAAAGCCATCTGGGTGCTGAGAGAGAAAACGTCTTCCCCTGAGCGCCATTTCTGCCTGCCAATCTCCCAGTCAGGCAACCTGATCTGTGGGCTGCTGTGGCTTTCGGTTTCTGCCTTGCTTGGCTGCTCTCCCTTGCACCAAAGGTCTCCTCTGCAGGGAGGGAAGCGGGAGGCTGAGGCAGCCCCACCTGGCCTGCTTGTAGGGACGGAAGCCATTTTGAGGAGGGCTGGCAGTGAAGCAGAAAGGGAGGGGAAATGGCTGCCTCCTCCTTCCTGAAGGGGATACCTCAAGCAGCTGCTTTCGTTATTTGTTCATATTCAAGCCACCATCTCCCTAAATTGATTCAAGGGTGGTTTAAAGCCACATAACAAAGCTATACAGAAGGAAAACAGAGCTACAGGCAATGTCTAAAGTCCTGAAAACTTTTTAGAAATTCTGTGAAGAAGGAAATATTTTCCTCCTGGCCGTTAGTTGTTCTCACCCACTCCACCTCCATGAAGAGGGGAAAGGAGAGGGAGAAAAATCTCCACAGAGGAGAGCAGGGGAGCAGAAGGCACCTCAAGCCACTGAGGACTTTCTAAAACAAGACTAGCCCTTTGAATTGAACTCGGAACCAGACAAACAGGCAGAGGAGCTTTTGGCCCCGGTGAGATTTGGCCCTAAATGAGCTGCGGCAGTGAAAATCCTGTCAGGTTTATCTTGTAGCAGCTGAAGCATCCCTACTGTATTTGGGGGAAACAACACACGTTACAATAATCCTGTCAGGAGGTGACCAGAACATGGATCCTTGTGGGCAGACTATCCCTGTCCAGAAAAACTAGATGGAGCAGGGGAAAAGTGAAGCATAAGACGTCCCTGAGGTGACTGAGCCCATTGAGTCCCAAAAGTGGGTCCTGGAGAGCCCCCCTCAAAACAGCCAGCCTCCTCCTTCACAGGGGCTTCTTTGGTTATACCAGTGAGGGTGCTTAGGTGACATCTACGGCCATCATCCCACCGAGATAGTTCAGCAATGGATCCCTCCATTAGATTTCAAGCTTGGCTGGATCCAGGAATTAGAAGGGACTCAGGCATCCTGCAGACTAACCTCACCCCCCAAACTCACAATAATATTTTGGCACCAGAAAAGGGGAAATAGGGATGATAGAGATCGTGCAGCTTGGGAAGATGAGAACTCCCCAATAATTCTTTACCTTCCGACTTCACAGCCCCCCCCCTTAAATCAAAATCTTCCTTGTACCTGGGCAAGGAGCGGCCACTACTTGTCTCTTTCCTGATTTATTGGAAAAGGCAGCGGCTTCTGCGTGTGTCCCATGCTTAGCTCAGGTTTCAACGTTCAGGCTTCTGGAAGTGGGATGTGGGCCAAGCACTCTCTGGGCCAAGCACCCAGCCTTGGCTCAGGGCCTTCCAGAAGAGGCTTGGCAGCCGCTGGGTCTTGCTGACTGTGCAAAGGGGGCCTCCCTGACCCCCAACACCCTGGGCCTGCAGACTTGGAGGGTCCCAGGCAGGGGGAGAGAAACTCATGTTGGGGCCAGTATGACGAGAGAAGGAAGCAGAGATATGTGGAGATGTAAAATGCCCCTTTAAAAAGCACATGGAGAAAGGAAATTGTGGCAGCTGGTGGGCTCTGGCCTGACCATGTGCTGATAGCAAACCTGTTTGTCAGTCTCCCAGCACCTGCTGTGCTTCTCTGTGTGGTCATACGCTCTTTCTTGCGCGCGCTCTCTCTGTTTTGACTTCAACCCTGAGGTTCAGCCCTAGTTGCAAACCTGAGCATTTCTGTACAAGGCATACAGTTAAACGCTGGAACCCCCTGCCACTAGATAGAGGGACGCAGGAGAACAGCCAGGCTGCTGGATCACCCCAAAGGGGCCCATCGAGTCCAGCATGGCGGTCTCCCAGTGGCCACCCAGATGTCCCAGTAAGGAAGCATGCAAGGAGGACGGGAGGGACACCCAGCGAGTGGGATGCTAATGCATTTACTGCCTCTGGCAGTGGAGGAAGAAGGGAGCCATCTTTGAAGCCATCCGAGGGCTTCTTAAAAATAGGACCCAGGAGGCTGTTCTGCACTGACTTAGGCCACGAGTCCACCTCGCTCGGGATCTCACAGCCCCTCTCCCCAGTTTCAGAGGGGGGGCATTCCCAGAACCCCCCGGAGATGCGGGGATTGAACCTGGGATCCTCCCCTGGAAAACCCCCTCCGCCCTCCCTGCAGGGCAGGACAGGCAGAGCTGCCGGGGGGGGGAGGGAGGGAGGGAGGGAGGGGGCGACTCCCAGCGAGGAGCTGCAATCACTTTCTCTTTCCCTCTCCAGCCTCGCTGCCAGACTTGCGCCTCGAGTTCTGCCTGGCGACTGATGCCGCCATCTGCGCGCAGATTTCCGATTGGTGGAATATTACCCCGTCGCCCAATCCCAGCTCTCGCTGCTGCTGGTTCCGCGGGCGGGGCAGAGAGCGGGTCTCCGAGTCGGAGAGAGAAGGACCTCGCTGGAGTAAGAGGAGGAAAAGGGCGCTTCGTTTTGGGTGGAGATGGGGGTCCTCCTCCGCTGGCCCCCCCTGATCCTGGGGGCGGCTGCCCACCTGCTGCTGCTCCTGGACTGCGCAGGTAAGGACTCTGCTCTGGGGCGGGGGGAGAAAATAATCCCTTCCCAGACATCTGTTTCCCAGACTTGGCTTGTTTTGTATGCCGCCCGGGGCAGGGGCCGCTTCACTCCTGGGCTCGAGGCTCAAGCGAAGAACAAGACAAAGCTTGAAGGTGTTGGCAGGATTAATGGGGGGAAAGTGAGTCGCCTGTCCCGCCCCCCGGTCTTTCTACTTCTACTTCTATTTTTTACCTTCCCTCTTCTAATCTAACCCTCTTAAAAACTCCGCTAAAAACCCTGGAGCCCAGCCTGGGGGTGGGAGCTGGACGCGTGTAGAGCTGACTTCATTGCGGGGGGAAATGTCTGAATAAGGGGTCCCCACCCGCAATTCCCAGTGTTGTTTTGTTCAGGAGTTCCCTTTCACAGGCACATTCATAATCAGGTTCTTCTGCTTTACAATTGTAACCCCTCCAAAAACCCCCTTCCTGTTGCCTGTCAAAAATGTAGATTTTGTAAATTATGCAGGGGGCTCCTCTGTGCCGTTTCTGTACAGCCCCTTTCCCTACGTTTTGTACACTGTGTATCTGAAGAAGTGTGCATGCACACGAAAGCTTCTACCCAGAACAAACTTGGTTGGTCTCTAAGGTGCTACTGGACAATTTTTTAATTTTTTTATTTCGACTGCGTCAGACCAACAGGGCTACCTACTTGAATCTTTATTGTAAATAATTCTTGTGGTTCTCTAATGGAAAATGGTGGGAATATAATACTATCTTTAGTTTAAAAGTTGCTTGTTGCATAAAAATTCTCAAAGTAATTTAAAAGCTTTAAGAACTAAAGAGTAAGACCTGATATTTCTCTCTTGAACCCTCTCCATATGGGGGGCTGCCCCCTCACTGTGTCTGCTACAGGGCTGGGCAAAGGGTGGACCACTGGACCACTGGTTCCTTCAGATTCCTCCTCATTTTGGGGACTCAAGTGTGACTCATTTTGTGGCTCTTTGTCTCCACTGAGCAGAACTGCCTGTGTTGTTTAGCCAGATGCCACAACCAGAGGCAGCCTTGCTCTGAGCTCTTGTGGTTTGAAGTGGGGGGAGCCCCTGCCCTGGGAGGGGAGGGTCTTAGACGTGGGTCCCATTTGATCTTGCCTGAAAGGAAACCAAGCCGGAGGGAGGTAGCAGAGTCGACACACCATCACGGCGTATGTAATTCAAGCAAACACATCTTGCAGTTTTTCGCTTCCTTGAACTTTGTTTTCCACAGTGGATCTCCCTCAGAAGGTGGTAGATTCTCCTTACTTGGAGATTTGTTAGCAGAGGTTGTATGGCCATCTGCCATGGATGCTGCAGTTGAGATGCCAGCATCGCAGGGGGGGCTGGACCCTCAGAGTCCTGTCTATGGTTTTTATTTTAGTTTCCTAGTTGTTTTGAGATGAGTCACTGGCCAAACTCAAGCAGGCTTCTTCTTCCTTGAGGGCGAAGTTGTCCAAAGTGCATTCAAGACAATTTTCACAGGGTCCTCAAGGACCACCTCTTTCTATATGAACCTACCTGGACCCTGAGATCATCTCTTTCCTGTGCCACCTCCTCTAGAGGTCTGGAGGGCGAAGGGTGGCATCAGTGCGAGAACAGGGCCTTCTCTGCAGTGGCTCCCTGTCTGTGGAAAGCTCTCCCCAGGGAAGTTAGCCTGGCACCTTCATTATTCACCTGTTGACTAAATCAGGCAAAAACATTCCCTTTTAACCAGGCCTTTGGTTGATTTGATTGACATCCTTTTAAAAGTGTGTGGGGTTTTTGTGGGGGGGTATTGGCTTTTTTATTATTGAATATTTTGTGGATTTATATTTTGATTTTGTTCTGTCAGCTGCCCTGAGACCTCCAGGTATAGGGCGATATTTTCTTTAATGTCTTCATTGACATCCAGTTTTGGTGAGCTTTAGAAGAAGAAGAACATAGGGCGGTATATAAATTCAATAAATAATAATAATTATACATCCCATTTCTGCTACCTGAGGCAAAACAGGAATAGCCTCCTCTTCCCCTTTTAGCACTGTGCCCCTTTACCTTCCGCCAGGGAAATGCCCCATCTCTCGCTGAACTCGACTCAGCTTTTCCCTCAGGGGGGGTGTCCTGGTGGGGGCAGAAGCCCCAGGTATTATGCTGAATTCTATGATCAGCTCCCTCCCTCCCCAAGTCTCTGTGAGCTGTTTCTGTGGGTCTTGGATAATCTCTAGGCAGAAAATGGGACAGGTGTTGGAAGGAAGGCCTCATCCTTATGCCCAAATCTATGAGGCCTTTCTTGGTACAGAGTCATCTTTTAAAATTGAGTTTATATCCCCACCTTCCTCCCAAAGGAGCCCAGGGTGGGAATTAAGGGGCTGCAGCTGTCTTGGGGGGCCATCTCTGTGGGGCTCACCCTGTACCCTAGAGAAGATTACGAGGACCATGGAGCCTTGGCTCTTTCCTTGTGCACAAAGGAGGCACACAGCCCCCTTAGTACACATTCACTGTGACTCGGGAAGAGGGTGAAGGAGTGTGGTGAGTGAGCAGAAACAGCAAAAGATCCTGATGGACGTCAACAAAAGTTAATTGCTTCTGATGGGGATCTGCTGTGGAGACTCATTAGGCCCCCTGGTGGCCAGAGCTCTGTCCCCCTTCCTGTGAAGGGGCAAGTGTGGGGAAAGGGGATGTGGGGCCACATATTGAGACCTGACCCCAAAGCTGCATTTGCCCTCCTGCCCCTGCTAGCCCTGGGGGGCCTCCTTCTCAAGTGGGGAGCCCGCTCTGTGGGTGGCAGCTCAGACCATTGACAGATTGCAACACTGAACCATTTTAAGTACCAATTCTCAAAATGGGATCCAGGAAGGATCTCGGAAATTGCAGGCCAATTAACTTGACATCTCCCTGGAAAACTGGTGGAAAGTGCAGGAAACTGGAATGAATTTCGCTTGAAGGACTTCAGCTGTATGCTGGAACCACACCAATTATATATGCAGAAGGCAGAGAGCTCCTTTTGTGCAAGGTTGTCTCAGTACCGAAAGAGTTCTGAAGCTCTCTGCCTTGCATAAGAGACTCTGGCAGGTTCTCACAGGATCTTGTGGGGCTCTCCTGAGTTCCCAGGAGATCTTTCCAAAGCCTCCCAGAGCCCAGGAAGCAAGACCCAGGTCAGACCTGTTCAGTGCATGGCTCCAGAAGGTCAGATTGTGGGGCGGCTCCAAGGGAGTGGAGCAATTCCTGCCCCCTTGGCAAAAGGGAGGGGCTGGCCTCTCTCTCCCCACACGGAGCCTCAGCAGAGACATTCAGGGATTTAGTGCTGCCTGGCAGAGCTTTTTCTCGCCCTCTGCTTCATGGGCTATTGTTGTTGTTACTTGTATTTATATCCTCTCCCCTTTTCTTTCTTTTTTTTATTTTTTTATTTTTTTTATAATATTTTTATTAAACAATTTTTATATTCATACAAACAAAACATACATAAACAAACAAAAGACAAAAACAAAACAAAAAACAAGTACCATTTCATGTCCTAATTTCTTAAACCTTTCTTCTTCGACTTCCTCATGCCTCCCGTTTCTGTATTCCAAATTCTAATCAATTGTTCAGCAAATCTTCCCTTATTTTACTATAAATTTAAGCTAATCATCCTTATTTTCCTTGTCTTAGCCATTACTAATAGTAACCATTTACTTTAATCCAACATCGTTCTAACTGTCATTAATTTTGTAATATTTCTTTAAATAGTCCTTAAACTTTTTCCATTCTTCTTCCGCCGCTTCTTTTCCCTGGTTTCGGATTCTGCTCGTCATTTCTGCCAAGCCCATGTAGTCCATCACCTTCATCTGCCATTCTTCCAGTGTGGGTAGATCCTGTGTCTTCCAGTACTTCGCAATGAGTATTCTAGCTGCTGTTGTAGCATACATAAAAGAAGTTATATCTGTCTTTAACACCCCTTGGCCGACAATGCCCAAGAGAAAGGCCTCTGGTTTCTTAGGGAAGGTATATTTAAATACCTTTTTCAGTTCATTATAAATCATTTCCCAGAATGCCTTAATCTTCGGGCACGTCCACCAGAGGTGAAAAAATGTACCTTCCTTTTCCTTACATTTCCAACATTTATTGTCAGGCAAGTGGTAGATCTTTGCAAGCTTGACTGGGGTTATGTACCACCTATAAATCATTTTCATTATATTTTCTCTTAAGGCATTACATGCCGTGAATTTCATCCCGGTGGTCCACAACTTTTCCCAGTCAGCGAACAAAATATTATGACCAATGTCCTGAGCCCATTTAATCATAGTTGATTTAACCATTTCATCTTGTGTATTCCATTTCAGCAGCAAGTTATACATTTTTGACAAATTCTTAGTACTGGATTCTAACAGTTCAGTCTCTAATTTTGATTTTTCCACCTGGAAGCCAATTTTACTGTCCAATTTAAACACTTCATTTATTTGATGATAGTGCAGCCAATCTCTCACCTTCCCTTTTAATTTTTCAAAACTCTGCAATCTCAATTTGTCCCCTTCCTTTTCCAGAATTTCCCAATACCTTGGCCATTTCGACTCCATATTTAACTTTTTAACTGCCTTAGCTTCCATTGGCGACAACCACCTTGGAGTTTTATTTTCCAGCAAATCTTTATATCTGACCCAGACATTTAATAGTGCTTTTCTGACAATATGGTTTTTAAAACTTTTGTGCGCTTTAACCTTGTCATACCACAGATATGCATGCCACCCAAAAATATTGTTAAAACCTTCCAAATCCAAAATGTCTGTGTTTTCAAGAAGCAGCCAATCTTTTAGCCAGCAGAAAGCTGCCGCTTCATAGTACAATTTAAAGTCTGGCAGGGCAAACCCCCCTCTTTCCTTTGAATCCGTTAATATCTTAAATTTTATTCTGGGCTTCTTGCCCTGCCAGACAAATTTAGATATATCTTTCTGCCACTTCTTGAAACAATCCATTTTATCCATTATTTGTAATGCTTGAAACAAAAACAACATTCTTGGCAATACATTCATTTTTATAACTGCAATTCGGCCTAACAAGGAAAGCTTCAAGTTTGACCAAATCTCCAAATCTTTTTTCACTTCTGTCCAAGTTTTTTCATAATTGTCTTTAAATAAATTCACATTCTTAGCTGTCATATTCACACCCAGGTATTTCACTTTTTTAACCACAGTCAACCCCGTCTCATTCTGAAACCTTTCTTTTTCAGTCTGTGTTAAATTTTTCTCCAATACCTTAGTTTTTAACTTATTCAATTTAAATCCTGCCATTTGACCAAACTCTTGAATTATTTCCAAAACTCTTTTCGTACTAGCTTCTGGCTCTTGTAAAGTAAGTACTAGGTCATCTGCAAATGCTCTCAATTTGTATTGTTTAGCTCCGACCTGAACCCCTTTGACCAACTGGTCCTTCCTAATCATATTAAGCAAAACCTCCAGGACCGATATAAAAAGTAATGGGGAGATAGGGCACCCCTGACGTGTCCCTTTTTCAATCTTGAACTCTTCTGTTACCACATTATTTACAATTAATTTTGCTTTCTGTTCAGAGTATATTGCACCTATACCATTTTCAAACCCTTGGCCTACCCCCATCCCCCGGAGGTTCTTCAACATGAAACTCCAAGATATATTGTCAAAGGCTTTCTCGGCGTCCACAAATATCAAAACAGCCTTAGTATTTATATTCACTTCCAGCTTCTCCAAAATGTCAATTATGTTCCTTACATTATCCGACAAATGCCTTTTCGGGAGAAAGCCCGCTTGGTCCCCATGAATCTCCTCCATCAAAACTCTTTTCAGTCTCTTTGCTAAAACATCAGCAAAGATTTTGTAATCCACATTTAGTAACGAGATGGGTCGGTAGTTCTTAAGTTGGGTCTTTTCAGTCTCTGTCTTTGGTATAAGTGTAATGTAGGCCTCCCTCCACGTATCTGGTGCCCTTCTCCCCTCAATAATTTCATTGCAGACTTCCTTCAAGGGTTGTATAAGCCCTTCCTTCAAGACTTTGTAATATTTGGAAGTCAATCCATCCGGTCCAGGTGATTTGCCCAACGTCATGTTTTGAATGGCATCTTCTATTTCCTGTGCTGATATCTCCTGGTTCAAAATTGTCTTACTTTCCTGCGAAATCTTTTTCAGCCCATTTTTCTCGAGGAATTGTTGTATATCTGTTTCTTTCTGCGGCCCTTGTGTATACAGTTGTCTAAAGTAGCTCTGAAAACAGTTCCTAATTTCCACTGGGTTACATATGTTCTTTCCCTCCACTTCTAAGTTTGTTACCGTGTTGAGTTTTTGTCTCTTCTTTATTTGCCAAGCCAATAACTTGCCACATTTATCTGCAGATTCAAAAGTCTTTTGTCTCATTTGTTTAATTTTCCATTCTATTTCTTGATTCATCAGTTCCATATATTGTGTTTGGTACAATTTAATTTCTCTTAAAATCTCTTGCGATTTTGGCTTCAATCTTAATTTCCTTTCCCCTTCTTTTATCTTTTCCAAAATTTTCTCTTTCCTCTCATTTTGCTTTCTTTTCTTTAATGTATTTTGTTGTATCAAAAACCCTCTCATCACGGCTTTACTTGCGTCCCATACTATTCTTTTTTCTACTTTAGTCCTTAAATTAATTTCAAAATAATCTTTCAGAGTTTTTGGGGCCTTTTTACAGATCTCCTCGTCTCTAAATAAGGTGTCATTCATTCTCCATCTGAAGGAACCAGTTGTTGTTTGCTTCATCACCATCTTTACTGCGTTATGGTCGGAGAGAGTTTTTGGGCAGATTTCCACTTTCTTTATATTCGACGCCATACTGCTAGTCACCCAAATTTGGTCGATCCGAGTCCATGTCATTTTGGCTTCAGAAAAGAAGGTTCCCTCTCTCTCTAATGGGTGTTTTGTTCTCCAAATGTCAATCAAGTCCATATTGTCAGTCATTTCAAAAAAAGTTTTTGGTAGTCTTCCATCTTTTGTAACTACCTGTCTTTGTGCTTTATCCATATTTGTTGAAACTACTCCATTCATGTCCCCCATCATGATTAATTTATAATCCATATAGTCCATTAAAGTCTCATGCAACTTCTTAAAAAATTCTGCTTTCCCTTCATTTGGTGCATATATTCCCACTATCAAAAATTTTTCTCCTTGGAATTGAATTTCAATTGCCAAATATCTTCCTTGGTCATCTTTAAAGATTTGTTTCGGTTGCAGATTTTCCTTTGCATAGATCACCACTCCTCTCTTTTTTACTCTGTCTGAAGATATAAATTCTTGTCCCAGTCTCTTGTTTATTAATAATTTTCTGTGTGCTCTTGTCACATGAGTCTCTTGTAGGCAAATCAAGTCCAATTGATCTTTCTTTAGAGCATAAAATATATTTTTCCTTTTTCGGGGATTATTTAGACCGTTAGAATTCCAGGTTAGAAGTTGCAAAGCCATGATGGGGTTACTTGCTTCCTCCTACAGCTCCCAGTTGTTCGTCTTTTGTCGGTGGTTCTGTGTCCGTATCTAGTGATCCCTTGCTTGAAGGGTGTCCTTCTCCTGGATAGGTCTCTTTCTGTAGGTCTTCTTCGTGTTCTCCCAGGAACTTGTCTTTATCACTCACTGTTTTTATTCTTCTTTTCTTCCCCTTGTATTTAAAAGACAAGCCTTGGGGAAACTCCCACCTGAATAGTATGTAGTTCCTTTTCAGCAGTGTCACCAAATCCTTGTAAGGACCTCTTGCATCCAAAATACTTTTGGGAATGTCTTTAAAGATCTCAATATAGAAATCTTCAATTCGAAGGGTTGTTTGGTAGTGCAGGTTCAATATTTTATCTCTCTCTTCCTTGGATCTTAAAGTTATCAGGCAATCTCTGGGTCTATTCTTCCTCTGCCTTATTCCCAACCTAAATGCACTCTCTATCTTGAACTCTTCTTCTTTCAGCTCCTGCTTCCAAAAGTCAGAAAACTCCTTTGTCAGGTAATCCACCAAGTTATCTCCTTCCTTTTCCGGCACAAGTCTGATCCTCAAGTTCTTCTTGCGTTGCATATCCTGCATAGAAAGTGCCAGTTCATACTCATCTAGTTTCCTGTACACCGGTGGAAATTTTTCCTCAGCGGCAGTAGCAATTTCCTTAGCTTCCTCAGCTATCTTTCGTGTTGTGGATGAATCTTCCAGTAATTTCCCAATTGCTTCTGCATTGGAGTTCACTTTGTTCCCGAGGTCAGTTATACTTTTAGTATTTAAATCAATTTTCCCAGAGATTTCTTCAATTTTCTTATTTGTTTCAGCACCTTGCTTCTTTAATTCCTCTAAAGAATCATTTATTTTCCCCAATGCCTTTGCAAACGCTTCCTCAGAAGACATTGTTTTCACTTTTACCTTTGTGACAGCTGCAGTTCCCGAGGCCCCTGATACAGAGGCCCTTCTTTGCATAGAAAGATCAGCTTTGTATTGTCTGCCAGATCTCAAAGTTGTTTCTTGTGAATCTTCTTTCTGTTTACCATCTGCCATAACAAAGTCTTTCACTCAAGGTCATTCCCACACTCTTAAGCTGTCAGTAGGAAAAAGTTCTCAGGCTTTAAATTCACTTGTTGCTGAAACTGTTCACAAATCCTCTAGAGGGCGTAAAGTCAGTTCTTAAACTTCAAGTTGTTCCCACACCTTCCAAAAGGCAAAAGCCCTCCTAGTCCCTTTGTTTGTAAAAGATCCAAATCAATAGTATCCTGCAGATAACTTACTGTGTAGCAAAATAGAATGTTTCAAGTTGAGAGTAGCCAAAGTCAATATTATAGTTACTTTTTAACCTTTTTGTAGCGACCGTCCTTAGCCGGTTCCTTTCCTCCAGCAGTCCGACCCCCAGGTAGAGGAGCAGCGGTAAACAGTTCAATTTATTTTAAAACAGGCAGGAAATCCCTTTAAAATCTTCTCCCCCCCCCCTGCCTTCTGGGGAGGGAGTTCTTTACTTGGTGTTGGATTTCTTAGCTCGCAAACTGTCCTGTCAAAAGTTACAGCTTAAATGCCTTTCGCTTTAATCTTGCTGCAGAACGGAAAGCAGACTTCCTTTTTAGTGCTTGTCCGTCTCGGTGCCCAATTTCTTAAATTTTAGCGTCCAATTTTAATATAGGTTCAGTCCTACTCACGGAAAGTTGCTCTTTTTTAATCCGAATTCTCAGGAAGAAGTCAGCGCTCTCCGCTAATGGCGACGCGGCTTCGCTTCGCAGGCTGGGTGAAAACGACTCTCAGCACCGCTCCACACACCCTCCGCTGATCCTTAGCCTTTAAAAAGGCTATTTCACAACGTCGGGGGGGCGCAAAGGTGCCCGCCGAGTCTCCAGTTCACAGGCTACGCGCCTGTGATTTTTGAGGGTCCTCGCTCCGCCGTGAGCTACGGGACCCGAACCCGCGAAGCAGATCTCTCCCGGAGCTCCGGGAGAAATCCGCCATTAAGCGCTGGCGCTAACCCGGAAGTCCTATATTCCTTACATTGTCCGACAAATGCCTTTTCGGGAGAAAGCCCGCTTGGTCCCCATGAATCTCCTCCATCAAAACTCTTTTCAGTCTCTTTGCTAAAACCTCAGCAAAGATTTTGTAATCCACATTTAGTAACGAGATGGGTCGGTAGTTCTTAAGTTGGGTCTTTTCAGTCTCTGTCTTTGGTATAAGTGTAATGTAGGCCTCCCTCCACGTGTCGGGTGCCCTTCTCCCCTCAATGATCTCATTGCAGACTTCCTTCAAAGGTTGTATGAGCTCTTCCTTCAAAACTTTGTAATATTTGGAAGTCAATCCATCCGGTCCAGGTGATTTGCCCAACGTCATGTTTTGAATGGCATCTTCTATTTCCTGTGCTGATATCTCCTGGTTCAAAATTGTCTTACTTTCCTGCGAAATCTTTTTCAGCCCATTTTTCTCGAGGAATTGTTGTATATCTGTTTCTTTCTGCGGCCCTTGTGTATACAGTTGTCTAAAGTAGCTCTGAAAACAGTTCCTAATTTCCACTGGGTTACATATGTTCTTTCCCTCCACTTCCAAGTTTGTTACCGTGTTGAGTTTTTGTCTCTTCTTTATTTGCCAAGCCAATAACTTGCCACATTTATCTGCAGATTCAAAAGTCTTTTGTCTCATTTGTTTAATTTTCCATTCTATTTCTTGATTCATCAGTTCCATATATTGTGTTTGGTACAGTTTAATTTCTCTTAAAATCTCTTGCGATTTTGGCTTCAGTCTTAATTTCCTTTCCCCTTCTTTTATCTTTTCCAAAATTTTCTCTTTCCTCTCGTTTTGCTTTCTTTTCTTTAATGTATTTTGTTGTATCAAAAACCCTCTCATCACGGCTTTACTTGCGTCCCATACTATTCTTTTTTCTACTTTAGTCCTTAAATTGATTTCAAAGTAATCTTTCAGAGTTTTTTGGGCCTTTTTACAAGTCTCCTCGTCTCTAAATAAAGTGTCATTCATTCTCCATCTGAAGGAACCAGTTGTTGTTTGCTTCATCACCATCTTTACTGCGTTATGGTCGGAGAGAGTTTTTGGGCAGATTTCCACTTTCTTTATGTTCGACGCCATACTGCTAGTCACCCAAATTTGGTCAATCCGAGTCCATGTCATTTTGGCTTCAGAAAAGAAGGTTCCCTCTCTCTCTAATGGGTGTTTTGTTCTCCAAATGTCAATCAAATCCATATTGTCAGTCATTTCAAAAAAAGTTTTTGGTAGTCTTCCATCTTTTGTAACTACCTGTCTTTGTGCTTTATCCATATTTGTTGAAACTACTCCATTCATGTCCCCCATCATGATTAATTTATAATCCATATAGTCCATTAAAGTCTCATGCAACTTCTTAAAAAATTCTGCTTTCCCTTCATTTGGTGCATATATTCCCACTATCAAAAATTTTTCTCCTTGGAATTGAATTTCAATTGCCAAGTATCTTCCTTGATCATCTTTAAAGATTTGTTTCGGTTGCAGATTTTCCTTTGCGTAGATCACCACTCCTCTCTTTTTTACTCTGTCTGAAGATGTAAATTCTTGTCCCAGTCTCTTATTTATTAATAATTTTCTGTGTGCTCTTATCACATGAGTCTCTTGTAGGCAAATCAAGTCCAATTGGTCTTTCTTTAAAGCATGAAATATATTTTTCCTTTTTCGGGGATTGTTTAGACCGTTACAATTCCAGGTTAGAAGTTGCAAAGCCATGATGGGGTTACTTGCTTCCTCCTACAGCTCCCAGTTGTTGTTCGTCTTTTGTCGGTGGTTCTGTGTCCGTATCTAGTGATCCCTTGCTTGAAGGGTGTCCTTCTCCTGGATAGGTCTCTTTCTGTAGGTCTTCTTCGTGTTCTCCCAGGAACTTGTCTTTATCACTCACTGTTTTTATTCTTCTTTTCTTCCCCTTATATTTAAAAGACAAGCCTTGGGGAAACTCCCACCTGAATAGTATGTAGTTCCTTTTCAGCAGTGTCACCAAATCCTTGTAAGGACCTCTTGCATCCAAAATACTTTTGGGAATGTCTTTAAAGATCTCAATATGGAAATCTTCAATTCGAAGGGTTGTTTGGTAGTGCAGGTTCAATATTTTATCTCTCTCTTCCTTGGATCTTAAAGTTATCAGGCAATCTCTGGGTCTATTCTTCCTCTGCCTTATTCCCAACCTAAATGCACTCTCTATCTTGAACTCTTCTTCTTTCAGCTCCTGCTTCCAAAAATCGGAAAACTCTTTTGTCAAGTAATCCACCAAGTTATCTCCTTCCTTTTCCGGCACAAGTCTGATCCTTAAGTTCTTCTCCTTGCGTTGCATATCCTGCATAGAAAGTGCCAGTTCATACTCATCAAGTTTCCTGTACACCGGTGGAAATTTTTCCTCAGCAGCAGTAGCAATTTCCTTAGCTTCCTCAGCTATCTTTCGTGTTGTGGATGAATCTTCCAGTAATTTCCCAATTGCTTCTGCATTAGAGTTCACTTTGTTCCCAAGGTCAGTTATGCTTTTAGTATTTAAATCGATTTTCCCAGAGATTTCTTCAATTTTCTTACTTGTTTCAGCTCCTTGCTTCTTTAGTTCCTCCAAAGAGTCATTTATTTTCCCCAATGCCTTTGCAAATGCTTCTTCAGAAGACATTGTTTTCACTTTTGCCTTTGTGACAGCTGCAGTTCCCGAGGCCCCTGATACAGAGGCCCTTCTTTGCATAGAAAGATCGACTTTGTATTGTCTACCAGATCTCAAAGTTGTTTCTTGTGAGTCTTCTTTCTGTTTACCATCTGCCATAACAAAGTCTTTCACTCAAGGTCATTCCCACACTCTTAAGCTGTCAGAAAAAAAGTTCTCAGGTTTTAAGTTCCACTTGTTGCTGAAACTGTTCACAAATCCTCTAGAGGGCGTAAAGTCAGTTCTTAAACTTCAAGTTGTTCCCACACCTTCCAAAAGACAAAAGCCCTCCTAGTCCCTTTCTTTGTAAAAGATCCAAATCAATAGTATCCTGCAGATAACTTACTATGTAGCAAAGTAGAATGTTTCAAGTTGAGAGTAGCCAAAGTCAATATTACAGTTACTTTCTAACCTTTTGTAGCGACCGTCCTTAGCCGGTTGCTTTCCTCCGGCAGTCCGACCCCCAGGTAGAGGAGCAGCGGTAAACAGTTCAATTTCTTTTAAAACAGGCAGGAAATCCCTTTAACGTCTTCTTCCCCCCCCCTCCTGCCTTCTGGGGAGGGAGTTCTTTACTTGGTGGTGGATTTCTTAGCTCACGAACTCTCCTGTCAAAAGTTACAGCTTAAATGCCTTTCGCTTTAATCTTGCTGCAGAACGGAAAGCAGACTTCCTTTTTGATGCTTATCCGTCTCGGTGCCCAATTTCTTTAATTTTAATGTCCAATTTTATTGTAAGCTCAGTCCTACTCACGGAAAGTTGCTCTTTTTTAATCCGAATTCACCGGAAGAAGTCAGCGCTCTCCGCTAATGGCGACGCGGCTTCGCTTCGCAGGCTGGGTGAAAGCGACTCTCAGCACCGCTCCACACACCCTCCGCTGATCCGTAGCCTTTAAAAAGGCTATTTCACAACGTCGGGGGGGCGCAAAGGTGCCCGCCGAGTCTCCAGTTCACAGGCTACGCGCCTGTGATTTTTAAGGGTCCTCGCTCCGCCGTGAGCTGCGGGACCCGAACCCGCGAAGCAGATCTCTCCCGGAGCTCCGGGAGAAATCCGCCATTAAGCGCTGGCGCTAACCCGGAAGTTAACTCCCCTTTTCAACTCTCTGATTCTTAGGCTCCCTCTGCTCTGCTCCTCTGTGTTTAAGGGCAGGTCTGCAAAGTCCCCCAAACCCTGCTGAAATTTGGATCTCCTCATTCAGGGCTATAATACAGCAGGATTAGGCTGCTGCCTTCATCTGCAGGACCCCCAACTCTCTGCCCCCTTTTCTCTTCCTTTCCAGGCTCCACTTCTCACTCCCTGCGCTACTTTGCCACAGCCGTGTCTGAGCCTGCCCAGGGGCTGCCCCAGTTCATTTCTGTGGGGTACGTGGATGACCAGCAATTTGTTCAGTACGACAGTGACACCAAGGAGCGGCTGCCTAGTGTCCCCTGGATAAGGAAGGTGGAGAAGGAGGATCCTCATTACTGGCACAGGAACACTCAGACACTTCAGGGCACTGAGCTGGTGTTCAGGGAGAACCTGGAAATTGCAAGGAATCGCTACAACCAGAGCGGAGGTGAGTGGAAGGCAGGAGAGGAACAGAGTCACACCCCCCCCCCAGTATCCTTCCCTCCAAGGGCCAGAATTGCAGGGAGGGGGCTGCAGGGAGGAAAGGAGATGGAGGGTGGGGGTCTCCACCAGGGCAGAGGCATCTCCCCTTCCCTTCATGAAGGTCTTAATGGGGGCAGGGATGGTGTGGGGTTGGGGGGACAGAGAACGAGACTTGGAGGGCAGAGACCCCCCAGTATGACCCTCTCTGGACCTGCACATCCTACCAAGGAAATGTCTCCATTGCCCGCCCTTCCTTCCATGCTAGGCTTGGCTCAGGCCTTGTGAGGTGGAAATCTGTCTAGTTCATTTTCCTCTGGGAGGGGAAGAGAAGGGTGGGGATCCTGAGGCTGAGACAAGCAAGCCTTGAGTTCTGGTCCTGCTTAAGGAGAAGCCAGCTGCCCAGACAGAGGTGCTGATTGGCTGACCCTTCTGACCATCACCAAGCCCCTCCCTCTCCCTGGCACAGTGTTGAAAGAGAAGCCTTTTTAAGGAACTTGAACGGACTGGCTTCTGGGGGTGAAAGTGGCAACTACATGGTTAAAACCATAAGCACACTTCATTGCATTAAAATTTCTAAACAGATTTGTAAGAAATATTAAAATTATTGGTAAATATAGTTTAAAGCAACAGGCAAAAACAATTAAAACATTTTTGGAAATGAAGATTAAGAGGAAAAAAGATTGATGCTTTAAGATACACACTGAAGCTTTTATTAAAGTATTTATAATATGTACTTTCCATAAAAGTGTAGCAAGATAGTATACAACCTAGAAAGTTATAATAAAATCAGGAAAACTCCATAAAATGTACATAAAACATCAGCAAACACTATCTATCTATCTATCTATCTATCTATATCTATCTATCTATCTATCTATCATCTATTTATTTATTTATTTATTTATATGTTGCGGTTGTTTTGAAGATTTGGTGGTAGCCCCCGGGGGTGGGCAGGAGGGTGCAGAGACCCGCCATCTTTGACAAGGGCAGCCTGGCTTCTGCTGAGAAGGGGGCCATTTTGAAGTGGGGCAAACCCCCCTTGCGGCTTCCCTTTCCCTCCCAGGCTATGAGGAAACTTCTTTTTCCAAAGGCCCTTCCATGACTTCCCTCCTTTTAGGGAAAAGGTCCTTGATATGGAGAAGCTGGGGGGAGAGAGATGGAGGGGAAGAGGAGACCTTCTATCTTGAAAGGGCCCCCAATGTGTGGGTGTCCCCCTTCCATGTTGCCCCTTTCCTCTTTCGGGGGGGGGGCAGCTGAGGCGTCTCTCCCAAAGGGGCAAGATCCTGAGGAGCAGAGCTGGGGGGAAAGAGGGACAAACTGTGACCTCCGACCTGCAAGGGAGGGGAGAAAGTGTGAGGCGATGAGAGAGGGGGGGCAATTAAAGGGGAGCTTTAGAGGCTCAGGATTGTAGTGTTTCCCTCAGTGGACGTGTTATGCGGATGAGCCTTCAGAAAGATACAATGCGGGTTGATTCTTCTCCCCTCTGACTGCTGCCTCTTCCCTGAGTCTGAGGCAAATAAATCCTTTTTCCTGGGCTCTTTTGCTGATGGGGGAGGGGCTGCTCTGACCCCCCTTGACCTTCTGGGTCTCTTCTGGTCCTTCCAGGGATCCACACCCTTCAGTGGATGTACGGCTGTGAGCTGAGGTCAGACGGGCGCAAAGGAGGGCATTACCAGTACAGCTACGACGGGAGGGACTTCATCGCCTTTGACAAGGAGACCCTCACCTGGACGGCAGCTGATACAGGGGCCCAAGCGAGCAAGAGGAAGTGGGATCCTGACTTGGCCTGGAACCAGTACAAGAAGCACTACCTGGAGGAGGAATGCATTGAGTGGCTGCAGAGATACCTGGAGTACGGGAAGGAGACTCTGCTGAGGACAGGTGAGGGGGGGGGCAGTGGGGAGGGGAGGGGGGCTCAGGGGGGCCTTAACAGTTTTCCTTTCTGGACCAAACAGCAAACACTTTTCTTGGTGGGGGAGGCAGAAAGAAGTTTGGGCCTCTGGGAGGAGAAAAGGGGTCACTTCAGAGTATGAGGGCGGGGGGGGGAGATGCTTAAAACAGCCCCCCATGCGCCTTTGGCTAGAATAAGGGGTGGCAAAAGACATATGGGGGGAGGGGCCAGAAAGAAACAGCAGGGAAGGGGCCAGGAAAGCAAAATGCATTTTTAATTAAGTAAAAAAAAGAAAATTGAGATGGACGGATTTGAGGCAGGATACAGAAAAACCTTTTGTCTTTACACTTGGGTATGTACCTGTGGGGAAAGTCTTTAAAACTAAATTAATTGACCTTTTTTAAAAATAGAAATTGTGTGAGGAGCCCATAAAATATGGATGCAGCCCTCTCACTAAGACTTTAGGTTAGCCACTCATGGCCTAGAATCAGAAAACCTGCACATAGTGAGAGAGTGTGGGAATTCCCTCTTCTACCTTCTTATATTTTTTATTTGTGAGGAATAGTACTTTTTTCCACGGGGAACATTCAGAAGTGTCATCTTGCCCAACCCCGTGCCTTGAAATAGTACAGTCCACTCTTCCGCCTTCAGGAATCTGGCACAGGGACCAGACACATGATCCAGTGTTTTCACTTGTTTTCTTCCTGTCTCTCTTTATTAGCTTTGCTAAAATGAAAAGTAAATAAAAATGAAATAATTCTAGCACCCTCCCTTTGTGAGGACTGACACAAATGTATTAGCCATGCTTAGAGAGGTCTGAGCAAATTCATCCATGGGGGCCTGGTGATAATTCACCCCAGAGACCCTGAGCATATTTGTTGAGGTTGAGGATTTCACTCTAAAAGCCACATTGAAGCATTTTCTAGGGTGACAACAAGGGCAGGCGGGAGAACTAGAAAGAAGCTCTGTCTTCCCCAGGGCTGCTGGCTTTGTTCACTAACTATTGGGCTGAAAAGTCCCAGAGAGCAGCGAGTCCAGCATTTCTTCCCCCTCAAGAGAGGAACCAGGATCAGCCTGAGCTGCCCTCAGTTCATGACTTGGAACGTGGAAGAATCTGAATGAATCCCGCCATTGGGGACCTGGTGAAATTTGCCCCCTCAGCCTAGAGGCAGCTCCCTGGGACAATCTTGGAACCACAAGATGTCATGTTTGAGTTGTGTTAGAGCTTTTCAAGATAATAAATTAATTTGTACCCAGTCCTCCCTCCCAAAGGAGTCTTCTTTGGCAAACAAAAGATAAAACATCTAAAAACAGTTCCAGCATAGACACTGACTGGGGAAGATGCCAAGGCAGGTTGAGGAAATCCCATTTATTCACAGTTATTTTTAATTCCTGCAGATGTGAGATTCTGACTAGGTTGCCCCTTGGGTCCCTGCTCCTCTGCTCTTAAAAAATACAGGATTCCTTCAGGCTCCCGTTGTGGATGTCTCTCTGTTAACCCCAAATGTGGCCCTTTTTGCAGAGGCTCCGGTGGTGAAGGTGACCAGGAAGGCAGACTATGACGGCCTGGAGACCCTCGTTTGCCAAGTCCACGGCTTCTACCCCAAGGAGATTGATGCCAACTGGGTGAAGGACGGGGAGGTCTGGCAGGAGGGCACCCTCCGAGGATTGGTCGCCCCCAACTCGGACGGGACCTACTATCTCTTGCTCAGTGTCCAGATCGACCCCGAGGAGAGGGAGCGCTTCCGGTGCCGCGTGGAGCATGACAGCCTGAAGAAGCCTCTGGATGTGGCCTGGGAGAAGGAGCCTGGTGAGAGACAGACAGACAGACAGACAGACAGACAGACAGACAGACAGACAGGAGGGGAAGGGTGGGCTCTGGGAGGGGGATTTCCACCCAACTCCTCAGATGGGGAACCCCAGCTGGATCCTGTCTATGTCTCTAGAGCAGCGGTTCTCAACCTGTGGGTCCCTAGATGTTGCTGGACTACAACTCCCTGAGCTCTGGATCCCCAAGAACATCTGGGGATCCACAGGTTGAGAAAGGCTGCTGTGGAGGGAAGCAACAGAATCAGAATCTGTAGATTTCTGCAGAGATGCAGCCTTTTCTGGCAAGTGTCTCATAGGCCTTGAACTCAAATTGGATGTCGTAGGTAAAAACTGGCTGTCACCTTCTTGCCTTTAAGCCCAAGTAGTTGTGATGTCACAGAATATGGGCAGATGTGTTATTTCTTCAAAATCATGTGACCTCCTCCACATGGCTGACTTACTCACACTCCCTGCGACTGAAAAAGGGGCAATGAACTTAAAGAGGGAGCCCCGGACTGACTGTACTTCATAGTGAAAAAGATTCTCACTCGCTCCTCCTCACACTCAGGCCGGGCTAGAAAAACTGATAGCCATCTCTACTCAGCCCAAAAACCCGCACATCGCTGGGAAGAGCAAGAAGGGTTTTGTAATAACGCTCGTTGTCACACACCGCCCGGAAAGCTGCGCCTGCAGGAACCAAAGCAGAATGTCTAAGAGCCAGACTCCCTTTTCCCCAGCAGGAGCACCTGAACGCACATCCCCACCCAAACCCCAGACCCCTTCTCACAGGCAGGCAAGTGAGAATTATGGAAGTGGCCCTTGAGCCAAAGACTCACACAGGCAGGGCGGAGGGGACCAGGGCTCACTCAGTAGTGCTACGGACGTCAGAGATTCTACACAAACAAAAAAACCTGGACATTTTGCCTCATTTAAAAATTTTGTCTGGACAGACATTTTAAGTCTGAAAAAGAGGACGTGTCCAGGAAAAACCAGACGTATGGCAACCCTACACAAGATGCTTCTTCCTAAGGGTTTGTGCCTTCCCTGAAGGCCTGTAATGCTGGGCTCTGGGGGGTCTCAGAGGGGAGGGAATCCCTTCCTCTCAGGGTCAGGACAGAGAAGGCTGAAGCGCCTGAGCAGGAGGAGAGCTGCTTTTAAGGCTGGAGTCTGTGATGAAACAGGTGTGCCTGTCAACTGTCTTCCTTAAATGAATTGGTTATTTTGAAGACCTCTAATGCTGGACTCTGGTGGGGGGAAACCTCCCTGGTGTTGGGGCCACTACAGAGAGGACCTTGGCCTGTCAGGAGGCAGAAAGAGTCCCTGCTTTGCACACATAAAATCCTCCCGGGCTCATAGCTCAGCACCTCCACTCAAGTCTCCTGCTTGAGGCCTTGGGGAGCTGCTGCCACCAGTCTGAATAAAAATGTCTCTTGTCCCCTTTTAGTCAGCCTGGGGCTCATTGTGGGAGCCATTCTGGGTGTCATGGCGGCCATCCTGCTGGTCTCTGGGATCATCTTCTTCTTCATCCACAGTAAGTAAACCCTGGATGTGTTTTCTGCCTCTCCTGTGTCCTTCTGTCTTGGCCTCCGACTGGGAATGTCCTGGTGGAGCTTCCTGGCAATTGTGGCTGGCATCCCTACAGAGACCCCTCTCCACAAAACACCCTTTGAACATGAACCCAAAGTCCTGTTGGTCATTGCTTTGCGCTCACTCTGTGCTCAGGAAGTTCACTTCCCACCTGATGTTTTAATCAGTCCTAAGCCTTCAGTCCTGTGCACACTTACCAGGGAGCCTTCCTTACAAATCTTTAGGTGCCAGGCAAAAACATTTCTTTCTAACCAGGCCTTTGGCCTTTTAAATGTGTTTGTGGGAGCAGAGTTCCTAGTTTGTTTTTGCTTTATTGTGTATTTTGTGCTCTCATTTCGTATTTTTATGTTGTGAAGCACCCTGCTATCTTCAGTAAATGAATAAATGAATATTGATCTGGGAGGATGCTGTATTGAACTGAATAGGACATTCCTCTGAGTAGACTTGCCTAGAATTGCACTGTTAAAGTTCATTATGTCTCCCCCCCCCCTTTCCGGGCAAATTTAAGGATTAGGGGACTGCTGGGAGTGCAATAATAATCTGAAATGGAATGAGTGAAGGGATTGGATTCCCATGGTTCCCATGTTGATTTTTTAATTTAATTTCCTCACTTTTTTCTACTTCTTTGTAAAATGAGTTCCTTGAAATGCTCCCCTTCTGGGCTCCCCTTCCTTGGAGGTGTTTGGAAGAGACAAGAGGAGCATCTGCTGGGAAGGTTTCAGCATCTGAGAGCCAGATTGTCGAAATGGATTTGAGTGGCCTCTGGAGGTCCCTTCCAGCTCTGACCTTCTGCTTTTGTCTCTACAGGGAAACGGAGCGAGAAATCAGCCTACAAAGCAGCCTCAAGTGAGTGACTCCTCCCTTCTCTCTGTCTATTTCCCCCCAATATGGAGCAGGAACAGATTACAAACAGACAAAACTAAACCTGGTGGTGGCCTAGTCCTGAAGCCCAAGACCCTGATGGAAAACTTCAGCCTGTCTGCTCAGCCTGTCTGGGGACAGCAAGGGGTCCCTCAGGGCCAGGAAAAGGCTGCAGAGAGACTGTCAGCTGAGGGAGGGGCTCCAAGAAGGAGCAGGAGGAAGAGCCGGGGGGGGAGGGGTCTCTGGTGGTTTAATCTACTAGAACCTGAAGCTAAAGATTTGGTTGGTTAGCTCTAGTCTGTGGGTGTTAGGAACCCACCATTGCTCTCCCCCACTCCTTCTGCCTTCCTGCCCAGATCGCACCCACCCCCAGTCTAGTCCCCCGCTGCCTCCATGCCAGGCTGTGCCCATCTCTCTTTGCCCTCCAGCACCTGCTTCTCCCCCCACTGCTGTCCTTGAGCCCCCTTGCCTCTGGCTGCCTGTCCCTGAACACCCCCAGATTGAGACTGATCTGGGATGGGGGTGGAAGGAGGGAGGAGAAGGGCTGGGGGGTGGGATCTCCCTCCCTGGGATCCTGACTCTTGTGTTTCCTCCCTTTTGCAGCAAGCGACCAGGGGTCCGACAGCTCCACCAAGGGTAAGTGGGGGGGGGCAAAGGGGGGCTCTTGCAGAAGACTCTGTACGGAACATCCTCAAATGGGGAAATGCTTCTGTTACCCACCTTGGGGTTTCCAAGAGTGACATAATCTGCGGTGTCCATTGAGCTGAAAATCACTCTTGTGACTCATTCTGTCTGTCCATCTGAGCTCCACAGAGGATCCCCTCCACCTGACAAATGGGTTCTCCCCAGGATCTGAATGAGAGTGTGTCACATTTTGGGTTCTGGAAGAGATTTTTCTTTCTGGTAGGACTGCTTTGTGTCCTTCCGGTATTCCCCCAAAGTGTGCAGCTTGGCTCACTTGCTGGAGCTGCCCTCTGCAGACATTTGCTCTACAGGCCCATTTTGGTGATACTCCTGGCATATCTTAGGTCTGATCTGACATGATGAGGGATGGTGGCTTTCCTTGGGAGGCTGGACTAGATATCCTTTGGGTTCCCACTAGCTCTGTAATGCTGATGCCGCAACATCATGATGTTGGCTTAACTTTGAAACACTCTTGTTCTTTATTTCTGCAGTTTCATATCAGCCCAGTGTGTGAGATGAGACCAGAAGGAGCCTGCCCAAGTTTTGCTGTGATTTGCAGAGGCTCAGATCCCCTCCCATCCTTAAATGCTGTTTATGATGTTTCTTAATCCTGGCTCTCACCCTTCTATTCTGACTTCAGCTGTAACTTGAATTTGAGAATAATCATGTTTTTCTGATGGATTTTGGCTGATTGTGCTTCGCAGCTGATTTTCAGAAATGTGCTTGTGTTAATCAAAAATGTGCCAGATATACGCAACTAAAAGGTTTAAAAAGGGATGAGGAGATTGAGCATGACTTGCAGTGATTTTGATGGTTTCTCTTGGTTCTTTGTTGCTGTGTTTCCCTCTACAATCCCTTCCCCAGCAGAGAATGAGGAGCTCCAGCGGGCATTCAGAGCCTCCCTGTAGCAATGGCAGTTCCTGAGGCAGTTTCCTCCAGACCCTCTTTCTGTCTCGATACCTTCAAGGCTCCAGTTCTCCAGCCTGGTTCATGGAGCTCCACACCTAGGACAACCAGCTGCTGAGCTCTGGGGCTCCACCCTGGGCCTCCCATGATGCCCTGGGGCAGTGAGTTGAGAAACAGGCTGGAGGGGGAGGAAGAAGCAGCTGAATGGGGAAATGGAGAAGCAGGGAACTGAGAAAGAGGAAGAGAGGCTGAGGGGATGGGGTGAAGTGACTCTCCTACGGGAGATGAGAGGGACTCATCCTGCTGACAGCCAAGGAGGAAGCCAGGAAGGGGAAGAGGCAGGTGAGGAGCTGCATGGCCACAATTTGATCTGAAATAAGCAGCCCCATATTTTTGGCTGCAGTTCATGAGACTTCTAGCCTGGTCCCCACAGTCTTCTAGGAGGGGTGACCCATTGAAAGTCAGACCACATGGACTCTTGAAAGTAAACTGGTTTTGTTGCCTTCAGTTTGGCTAATTTTTATCTTGCCCATTCTTGCTTTTCCACCTGTGGCCCTTGAGGAACATACTCTGCCCATTCTGCGATTCCCTCCATCTTCCTTCCCTTCTCATAGGCTGGCATTCCTTAAGGAGACACTTTTCAAGAAATAAGAATGCATAACTCTTTTAGGCCTCAATGGATTTGCTGCATCTTGCTTTGAAGAGACTGGATGTAATTATTATTATTACTCCTTTTGTAATATCTGTTTGACTGAAATAAATAAGAGTGCCCCCCTTTCTTCTTTAGTGCTTCTTTCCTTCTTATCACAGGAGTTCCAGAGATCTTGAAGTTCCTGAGAATATTCAGAGTTTGTAGCCTCTTCCATTGCAAAGTGGCTGAAGAGCAACTCCAAAGCGAGATGGGGACATAATCTGTGGCTTTGCAGGGGTGGGATTAAGTTACATGAGGCCGCTGTGTTGCTGAAGCCAAGAGGGTGTGAAGTCTGGTCAGGGCCTGGATGGGGAACCACCTGGATGCTGCCTTTGGTTCCAGGACAGAAGAAAGAAGGGTTGGGAATATAATAAAAGAAATGTGTAGATATCTGATCTGGGGCAGGGGGTGGTGGGAGATGACCAAGGCAGGGTTCCCCCAAAAGTCTGCACACCCAGGAGGAAGTTCTCCCACTGAGATGAAAAGAAGATGACCAAAATATTTTAAAATTGTTTAATCCCACTCTTCCTACCAAAGGAGCTCTGGGCAGCAAACATCAAAATATTAATACCATTCAAAAGATTTAAAATGAAAATAAGCTAATTTAAAACCACCTAAAATCTCTTTAAAACAGTTGGAATACCCTAGTGGCATATGGTTCATGGACTTGTGGGACTAGCCTGAGACCTCTGGGTATAGGGCTGTATATAAAATGTATTATTATTATTATTAGCCTAGTTCCCTTACTGTCCTCAGCAGGATCTTTCTGTTTACCTGCTTGGCCAGTGTCTCCAAGCAATGTGTACGTGTGTGCATACAATCTGTCTGTCTGTCTCTCCCTTTTTATCTCTCTGATTACCTCTGTGAAGGTTGCAAAACTGCACAGCTCTGCTGAGCAATACCCACACCTGAGCAGGAAGTGGCTGTTTGAAGCAGAACTGCAGAGCTTTCATTTTTTTAAGGAAGAGCAGTCGGAAAGCCTGACGTGCCCATGGGATGGGGGTGGAAGACAAGATCCCTGAAACCTTCATATCTCACTTCCTCCTTTGCTTCAGCCTCGTGTGTTTGTATGTGTGTTTTCAAAGTGTGGTGTTTTAATAAAAAAGCCCACAGCCCCAATCTGTCAGAACCTGAAGGATCAGCAGCAACATACAACAACAAGCAACAACATGGTCATAGAAAGGGAGATGATGAAGAAAGGAGGGGTGTTTAAAATGGTTTTTTCCAAGGGGGGGGGAATCCACCTGTCCACCTGGGGCTGTCTTTTTCAAAAAAACAAAGCAAAGCCAAACTTTTCTTTTTGCAAACTGCTTTTGTTGTTGTTTAGTCGTTTAGTCGTGTCCGACTCTTCGTGACCCCATGGACCAGAGCACGCCAGGCACTCCTGTCCTCCAGTGCCTCCCGCAGTTTGATCAAACTCATGCTGGTAGCTTCAAGAACACCATCCAACCATCTCATCCTCTGTCGTCCCCTTCTCCTTGTGCCCTCCATCTTCCCCAACATCAGGGTCTTTTCCAGGGAGTCTTCTCATGAGGTGGCCAAAGTATTGGAGCCTCAGCTTCACGATCTTTCCTTCCAGTGAGCACTCAGGGCTGATTTCCTTAAGAATGGATACGTTTGATCTTCTTGCAGTCCATGGGACTCTCAAGAGTCTCCTTCAGCACCAAACTGCAAACTGCTAGGAACTGGCAAATTGGCTGGCCAGGGAATGGACTTTCTTGGAAGGTTGTGGATCCTCCTTCATTAAAGGTTTTTAGGCATCTGCCAGGGATGCTTGAGGGATGCGGGTGGCGCTGTGGGTAAAACCACAGAGCCTAGGACGTGCCGATCAGAAGGTCGGCAGTTCGAATCCACGTGACGGGGTGAGCTCCCATTCCTTGGTCCCTGCTCCTGCCAACCTAGCAGTTCGGAAGCACGTCAAAGTGCAAGTAGATAAATAGGTCCCGCTCTGGCGGGAAGGTAAACGGCATTTCCGTGCGCTGCTCTGGTTTGCCAGAAGCGGCTTAGTCATGCTGGCCACATGATCCAGAAGCTGGACGCCGGCTCCCTCGGCCAGTAAAGCAAGATGAGCGTCGCAACCCCAGAGTCGGCCACTACTGGACCTGATGGTCAGGGGTCCCTTTACCTTTAGGGATGCTTGAGTGGAGATTTCTGCCTTGCAGGCGGTTGTATTAGATTACCCTAACACTATATACAGCCCTATCTGTTCGCCTATGAAAAATTTCACAACATGCCACTGGAATACCCACACACACAGCTAAAAATCTATTCGCTCCAAAGAAAGAAAACTTCACACCAGTATTCCTACAGGTACGACCAAATCTTGAACCTTGGAAAGGTTTATCATGATCAGGACACGTGGCTGCAGTAAAGATGGCTATCCTGCTGAAATGTTTGTTTCCTCTTTCAAGTGCTGCCAGTCATCATTACACCCAGACAATTTAAAATTTGTTAGTGCTGAATAAACAAGTCTATTCATGAAGGGGGAAAAGCACAATTGGGCTCCAGAATTATATGGAAGTGTCCAAAACGGCAGGCTCGGAATCCCACATTGCCAAGCTTATTACAACGCCTTCCAGCTAAAGCATTTGATGTCACTGATCCACGGGCAAAAAGGAAAACCATGGGTAGATACAGAAATTTCAGATCCTATATATAGTGTGTATCCCTTTTTACTCTCCTTACTGAAAACCCATACTATTGCAAACCCTTTTCTCCACATGAAACTAAATGTACGGAAAGCAAAGTTTAGAAAACTGTTTCCCCCAATATCCCCCCTTATCCCTCTTGGCATTCACCCATCTTTTAAAGAAGCAGAGCAATACTTAGATTGGAATGGTTGGGAACAGGTGGACCTTTTAGATTAAAAGATTTATATGCAAACCCCTACAGAAAGAACAATTCATAGCTGCCATAAAAAGTAAAGGTAAAGGGACCCCTGACCATTAGGTCCAGTCATGACCGACTCTGGGGTTGTGGTGCTCATCTCGCTTTACTGGCCGAGGGAGCCGGCGTACAGCTTCCGGGTCATGTGGCCAGCATGACTAAGCCGCTTCTGGCAAACCAGAGCAGTGCACGGAAATACCGTTTACCTTCCCGCCAGAGCGGTACCTATTTATCTACTTGCACTTTGACATGCTTTCAAACTGCTAGGTGGGCAGGAGCAGGGACCGAGCAACGGGAGCTCACCCCGTCGTGGGGATTCGAACCGCCAACCTTCTGATTGGCAAGTCCTAGGCTCTGTGGTTTAACTCACAGCGCCACCCGCATCCATGATCATAGCTGCCATAGCAAACCTTAAATGATCATGGTACCACTTTAACCAGCTGTGAAGATTCCTGTCAAACCCAAACATTTCCATTCCAGTAAACAGGAAACAAAGAGCAATAGAGCACATCTTGGTTAACTTCTCTCCACATTCTAAGGGCCAAGCTCCCTCAATTTTTGAAGCTGTAATAACACTAGAATATGGCAATCTATTGTACACAAAAATGTCACGGGAAATGGACATAGATGTGCAAATCCCAAATGAAAAATGGATGGCTTTGTAGTCAGGGAGACTGTTGAAATCAGTTTCTGCAAAAAATAAGGGCAGCCTCATTAAAACTTATGGATTGGTGGCGTTATACACCGGTGAGGCTACACTGAATATGTAAGGAAGTCAATTCCAATTGTCGGAGGGAATGCTCAGTCAAAGGTACCTATTTCCATATGTGGTGGTGTTACATGATCAAACCCTCCTGGAATGCTGTCTTCAAAGAAATAAGCTTGATATACAAGAAAACAATTGAAATATCCCCTGCACTAGTGCTACTCGGGCTTATGTTCCCGTCTGCTCGCGGTTATGCTAAAGATTATCTCTAAGCCCAGGGGTCAGCAAACTTACCACGCACGCCTCGGGCCGGTATCTCCAGCGCCGATCGTGCAGCAGGCCGGAGGGTGGGGGAGCGTGTGCACGCACACTATTTCTGGCGCACTTCCAGAAGAAAGAGCACCAGAAATAGCTTGTGCGCATGTGCATGGGCCTCCTCCAACCCGGATGTGCACCAGAAATAACACTTGCGCATGCGCAAATAACGCTTGTGCATAGGTAAAGGGACCCCTGACCATCAGGTCCAGTCGTGGCCGACTCTGGGGTTGCGGTGCTCATCTCGCTTTATTGGCCAAAGAAGCCGGCGTACAGCTTCCAGGTCATGTGGCCAGCATGACTAAGCCACTTCTGGCAAACCAGAGCAGCACATGGAAACGCTGTTTACCTTCCCGCTGGAGCGGTACCTATTCATCTACTTGCACTTTGACGTGCTTTTGAACTGCTAGGTTGGCAGGAGGAGGAACCGAGCAACGGGAGCTCACCCCGTCGCAGGGATTTGAACCGCCGACTTTCTGATTGGCAAGTCCTAGACCAGGGGTGTCAAACTCAAATTCATCGGGTGCCGCATCAGCAGTTTGGTCACCCTCAAAGGGCCGGTTGTATCTGTAGGACTATGTGTCCACTCTTTATTATCATAAATTATTGTCACTGCATTCAATTATTACTGTTTTTTGTAATAATGTAGACGGTCCAGAAGGATGTTATGGTCGATTGTATCAAAGGCCACTGAGAGATCCAGCAGAACTAGGAAACAAAGTTGTTACAAATAATGAGCCCTAATGAGACGATTGCTGCAATCCTATGTGCATTTACTTGAAACTCCTGTCGAAGAAAGTGAGGCTGGCTTCTGAGTAAACATACACGGCATGGGGCTGTAAATAAAATGTGTGTGTGGGAGAGAAAGAGAGAGAGAGAGAGAGAGAGAGAGAGAGAGAGAGAGCTCTGACAGGAAAGCATCAACATGCCTTGTGCACTCTCATTTTCCTTGGCTAATTACCCTGCCCCCCCCCCCCATCTCGGGGTGCCATTGCATAGTGCAAAAGGCGAAAGAGCGCGAGCGCGCTGCCTGCAACTGGATCTCCGGCTTTTTCCTTTCCTTCCCCGAGACGGGAGGGAGAGATCAAGACGGAGCTGCTGGCAGGGCGGAGAGCGAGCCGCCCGCCCAATTGTGTGACCGAGTGATGGAAGGGCTGCAAGGAGCCGCAGTCCGATCTCCTCCCAGGAATGTGCCAGCGGGACTGACATGTGCCGGACGGGGAGGGCGCGGAGTCCAACTTGTGGAGCTGAGATAGAGAGCCGGGCGCCAGATCGCCTTCCTCGCTTGGCTTGCCGCGAAATTGCAAGAGAAGGAGGAGGAGGAGGAGGAAGGCGGCGGTGGGGTGCAGGGAGTGGAGGGGGTGCCAGGGAACACAGCCCCCTCCCATCACGGCCATCATCATCGCCGCCCCCACTTTACATTTATTTTAAGGGTGTTTGGAGTGTGTGTGCGCGCGCGCCTCTCTCTCTCTCCCACTCACCCCCCCCACACCAGCCACCCCATATTCCTAAAGAACACGGGGCATCGTCGGTCCTGGAAAGGCTGGCCGTGCAAAGATGGAGAGGGAGGCGAAAAGAAGAGGAAGGGAAGGGAAATGAAGAGGAAGGCGAAATGAAGAGGAAGAGGCTGGTGAAATCCAGCGCGGAGGAGAAGAGGACGCCTCTCGCAGGGCGAGTTTGCACGCCGGGATCCAGCATTCCCGGAGAAGATCTAAGGCTGGAATAAAAAAGTTTCTCCGAGGAGAAAGACTCTCCCTCCGCGGCGCGAGAGACCTGACCTTCCGCTTGCTCTTTTTGAGCAGTGAGCGGGAGAGAGAAGCAAGCTGCCCGCCTCGCTTCAGCCCCCCCCCCCCCACGACGAAGGCGCAAGTTGAGAGACGCGGGGACATTTGAAGCAGCAGCCACGGCCTTAAGAGTGACGGGGGGAGGCAAGTAGGGAGCCGCACCATGTAAACTTTATTGTGTAAAAAAAAAACACAAGCGAGAATAAAAGGTGAAGGCTGGTGGCCGGTGGCGGCTACACGGGCCACATGACGAGGTCTGGCGGGCCGGATTTGGCCCGCGGGCCTTGTGTCTGACACCCCTGTCCTGGACTCTGTGGTTTAACTCACAGCGCCACCCGCGTCCCATGCACACAAGCTATTTCCGGTGCTCCTCCGACCTGGGTTGCTGTGCGTAAGAGAAACCTGGTGGGCAAGCAGCGGCAAGGACAGGCCCATCTGCTTCATGCAACCAGGTCTCTGTCACACATGCCAGGTCAAGTCCTCCATCCACAATCAGGTCGTGGATGGCAGTGGTTTTATTCATCATTGACCTGGCATTGCACAGCAACACTTTCAGGTCGTGTGGGTTTCCCTTGCTGAATCCAGTATCCTTCCAGTCAGGACTGAAGCCTTAATTACTTGGGATCCATTTGCCCGCTTACCCAGGACGTAGAGGAGACAAGAAAGCACCAGGGATTCAGTTCCTTCGGAGAAAAAGGTTTATTGTGATCTGCGCAGAGGCAACCAGCGGAATTGCTTCCAAAGGCTCTAATACACGTAAGCAAGCAATATTTATACCCCTGCAGCACCTCCCGACCACCCCACCACCAGTAACTCATCATATCATATTCCCTGATTTGCCTTATTGCTTCATTGGGTGTTGCTAAAGCATTTCGCCAGTGCACTCCTTTCGCTTATCAGTCAAGCCTGCATATCTTGTTTGCTCCAGCTGCATTCCTCCTCCTCCCCTCCGGCTCAATACACTCCCTGCCTATTCCCCTCAGGACCAGACCTGGAGGCAGGGATAGTCCTCAAACAACGACTAAGCCTGCCTCCTCGGTAATGACATGGTCTGGTCTTAGCGTAACTCCTCCTCCTGCCCGTGATCACTGAGATCGGGTGTCCCAATACATTCCCCCCTGTGGAACCTGCCCCAGTCATTCTATTGACTGATGCCCACTCCCCGGCAGCCCTGACCCTTCCCCTTAAAAAGCAAAATACAAACTATATAATAACTTAACAGAATAATAAAAATAGAAGCAAAGCAAGAAACAATAGTGCTAAAATTAAACTACTCCCCACCCTGACTAAATACTTCTCCAAACCCAAGCAGAAATAAAACAATAAAATTATAGAATATTATAAAAAAACAACAACCACCATTTAAAGTGCAGCAAATTAAAAGCACTTAAAACATTTTAAACCATTTTGTCACTTGCTGCAGGGAGCTGCTCAGGCCTCTAAACTGTGGTGGTGAGTGCTGGCCCCGCTCCCTAGGCCGGATGGAGTTGGCAGGAAAGGGAGCAGTCCTCCCAGCACTGACCAGAGCAGCAGCAGCAGCAGCAGTGTCCCGGAGGCCTTGATGGAGGCCCTCAAGCTGTGGTGGTGAGAGGCTCTGGTGAGTGCTGGGTGGACCGCTCCCTTTCCTGCCAACTCCATCCGTCCTAGGGGGCGGGGCCTGCACTCACCGCCACAACTTGAGGGCCTCCATCAAGGCCTCCGGGACACAGGCCCCGCCCCCTAGGCCAGATGGAGTCGGCAGGAAAGGGAGCAGTCCACCCAGCACTCACTCAGAGCAGCAGCAGCAGCAGTCTCCTGCTGGTCTCCTATGCTGGTGATAGGCTGAACATAGATTCTTGGTACAGTGGTACCTCGGGTTAAGAACTTAATTTGTTCTGGAGGTCCATTCTTAACCTGCAACTGTTCTTAACCTGAGGTACCACTTTAGCTAATGGGGCCTCCCGCTGCCGCCGCACGATTTCTGTTCTCATCCTGAAGCATAGTTCTTAACCCGAGGTACTATTTCTGGGTTAGCGGAGTCTGTAACCTGAAGCGCCTGTAACCGCCCTGTGAAACGTTGTTTGAGGACTATCCCTGCCTCCAGGTCTGGTCCTGACCAGAAGGATACTGGATTCAGCAAGGGAAACCCACATTTCCTTCAGATGTGAAGGAAATAAGCAGCTATCTTATCCTTAAAAGACATCTGAAGGCAGCCCTGTTTAGGAAAGTTTTTAATATTTAATGCTGTATTGTTTTTAACACTCGATTGGGAGCCGCCCAGGGTGGCTGGGAAAACTCAGCCAGATGGGCGGGGTATTAATTAAAAAATATTATTATTATTATTATTAACCTGAAGCATCTGTAACCCGAGGTACCACTGTATAACAGAGTACAGTGGTACCTCGGGTTACATACGCTTCAGGTTACATACGCTTCAGGTTACAGACTCCGCTAACCCAGAAATAGTACTTCGGGTTAAGAACTTTGCTTCAGGATGAGGACAGAAATCGTGCTCTGGCGGTGCGTTGGCAGCCGGAGCCTCCATTAGCTAAAGTGGTGCTTCAGGTTAAGAACAGCTTCAGGTTAAGAACAGACCTCCGGAATGAATTAAGTACTTAACCCGAGGTACCATTGTATGGTCAATAGCATTGGCTGAGAAACTAACATGCCAGGCAATAGCAGCAAAGGGCAAACACAATCCATATCCCTTTTATGACATATGGCAAATGTTTATTGAATGCATAAATTGTTCAGACTGTGGCAGAGTTCCCCAGAACTCTTCTGGAAACGTGTTGTGATCTCTTAGAGTAATGAAATGAAACTTCAAACACATGGCATGATAAAAAGTCTGCAATTTTATCAGGACAAGTTTACTGTGGTAACAATTGTTTTCTCAAAATTTATCTTTTGTACCATGAAAATAAGTAAAAACAGTATTGAAAACAACAACATGGATCCAGTCAGTGGCCCAGATTGTTGATCTCAGATTAGTGTGTGAGATGAGACCAGAAGGAGCCTGGTCACGTTTCGCTGTGAACTTTGGAGACTCAGTTCCTGCTCTCTTTTAGACCTATTTATCATGCTCCTTGATCCTAGCTTTCCCTCAGCCATTCTGATTTATACAGTGGTACCTCTGGTTAAGGGACGCGGGTGGCGCTGTGGGTTAAACCACAGAGCCTAGGACTTGCCGATCAGAAGGTTGCGGTTCAAATCCCCACGACGGGGTGAGCTCCCGTTGCTCAGTCCCTGCTCCTGCCAACCTAGCAGTTCAAAAGCACAAAAGTGCAAGTAGATAAATAGGTACCACTCTGGCAGGAAGGTAAATGGAGTTTCCATGCACTGCTCTGGTTTGCCAGAAGCGACTTAGTCATGCTGGCCACATGACCCGGAAGCTGTATGCCGGCTCCCTCGGCCAATAAAGCGAGATGAGTGCCGCAACCCCAGAGTCCCTCACGACTGGATCTAATGGTCAGGGGTCCCTTTACCTTGGGTTAAGAACTTAATTCATTCTGGAGGTCCGTTCTTAACCTGAAACTGTTCTTAACCTGAAGCACCACTTTAGCTAATAGGGCCTCCCGCTGCTGCCGCTGCGCGATTTCTGTTCTTATCCTGAAGCAAAGTTCTTAACCCGAGGTACTATTTCTGGGTTAGCGAAGTCTGTAACCTGAAGCGTCTGCAACCTGAGGTACCACTGTATAATCATATAACTGAAGAGTTGCAAGGGACCCCGAGGGTCATCTAGTCCAACCCCCTTGCCATGCAGGAATCCCAGCAGTAACTTCCATTTGAGGGGAAGTTACTTTTCTGCTGGCTTTGGGCTAATTTTACTTTTCAGCTGATTTTCAGGAACATGTTTGTATTCATCAGAAATGTGCCAGATACACACAACTAGAAGCTGTGTCCCTTTAAAAAGGGGGGAGGATATTGAGCATGATTTGTAGTGATTTTTAATGGCATCTATTGTTAATTTGTCCCTCCCTCTACTAGAGCATGGATAGGCAAACGAAGGCCCATGGGCCGGATCCGGCCCAATCGCCTTCTAATTCCGGCCTGCGGGGAGTCCGGGAATCAGTGTGTTTTTACATGAGCAGAATGTGTCCTTTTATTTAAAATGCATCTCTGGGTTATTTGTGGGGCATAGGAATACATTCATTTCCCCCCCAAAATATAGTCCGGCCCCAGACAAGGTCTGAGGGACAGTGGGCTGGCCGCCTGCTGAAAAAGTTAGCTGACCCCTGCTCTAGAGACCCAACTTAGCCTGTCCTCAGAAACTGAGTGGCTGGAAACTAGAGAGGCTGTCAGAGTTGAATCAGAGCGTGGCAGACTTTGGGCTTTCAGATTTCAGCGATGCCCTGTGCAAGGCTAAAATTTGGCGTAACCCCTCTCCTTCCCTCCCCAGCGATGTTTCGGTGATCCTTGCAGGGCAGCAGCCTGGTTAAAAGGTAAAGGTAAAGGGACCCCATACCATTAGGTCCAGTCATGACCAACTCTGGGGTTGCGGTGCTCATCTCGCTTTATTGGCCGAGGGAGCCGGCGTACAGCTTCCGGGTCATGTGGCCAGCAGGACTAAGCCGCTTCTGGCGAACCAGAGCAGCACACGGAAACGCCGTTTACCTTCCCGCTGGAGCGGTACCTATTTATCTACTTGCCCTTTGACGTGCTTTCCAACTGCTAGGTTGGCAGGAGGAGGGACGGAGCAACGGGAGCTCACCCCGTCGCGGGGATTCGAACCGCCGACCTTCTGTTACTCAAGCCTAAAACCGCCCCTGATCTGAGACTGATCTGGAAGCTGACTAGTGTGCATCCGAGGGTGAAAGGCACATCATCCTTGCCATTGATTCTGTAAGAGCCAGGGAGGGCACTATTTCCACTTAGAACATTTGTTTGTTTAAATCTGTATATGGCCCTTCCTCCCCTCCAGATAGGAAATTCCTGCATCGCCAGGGGTTGGGCTAGATGACCCTCGGGTCCCTTCCAAGGCCGACGATCCCAGGAGTCTCTCTCGCAAACTTGCAGAGCCAGATGCCGTCTCCCGGGGAAACGGAAGGAGAGGATCGTTGGCTTTTAGGAACTCTCTCTCCTCCTAAGCGCAGACACTCCAAAGGCGCGCAGAGCCTCAGTGGCGCCCCGGGAGGCTGCACCCGGGGGTCAAATTTCCAGCCAAACCCTCTTCGTTGGGCTGGGCTGGGCGGGGTGGGGCTGCCTCCTGCCGGCGCCCATAAGAGGTCCGGGCGCGCAGCCGGGCGCGGCAGGTGGGGCGCGATGGCTCTGCGCGAGTGGCTTCTCGGGGCGCTGCCTTCCGCGGATCCCGGGGCTTGGATGGTGCTGCTCGGGGTGCTGCTGCTCTCGTGGCTGGCGCTGCGCCCTCTGCGGCTCTTGCGCGGCCCGGACGAGGTGGGCTACGCGGGGGAAGCCGGGTGCAGCCGCGCAGAGGCGGCCAGGCGAGCGCGCAGGAGCCGGCGGCTCGGGCAGCTGCCGCCCGTCTACCCCAACGGCTGGTTCCGCCTGTTGGATTCGGCGCAGCTGGCCCGCGGAGAGGTGCGCAACGTGGCTGCGCTGGGTAAGTGGGGTTCCGGAGCATGGGCAGATTGCGGCGCGGGAGGAGGAGCGGGCAGCTTGGAAGTGGAGCCATGCCGAGCGCGCACCAGAATCAGCTGCGCGTAAAAGCGCACACCGGAATCCTGCTGATAAGTGCTGTTGGCAAGCCCTGCCAGGCGCCGGCCTCGGGATTCCACCACCTGGAAAGGAATCCAGGGTGTCCCCACGAGGGTCGGTGGTAGCTTTGTCTCTGAAAGGTGGCTCGCTAGCTGCGGGGAACTCTTTCTGCCTTCCTTTCCACGGAGAGGCTTTCCATGACGCGACAGTCTCTGCTGCGAGTCAGGAATGGCAGCTATAAAATCCCGGTATGATTGACAGGGAAGGGAGCCCGGGGTCATCTAGTCCAGCCCCCTGCAAGGCAGGAATCTCAGCTCAAGAGTCTCTGGCAACCTCTGTTGAAGAAAAAAACAAACACTCCAATTACATCCAGAAAAGACCGCAGTCAATAGAATCTTTCTTCTGAGACACCTGCGAAAATATATACTAGGGGAAGCACATTTTGCAAAATGCTTTTTATTCCTGCATTGCAAGGGATTCGGCTAGATGACCCTCTGGTGTGTGTATGTGGCAACTTGAATGCTCGAAATCTTAAATCAGGGGTAGGCAAACTCAGGCCCAGGGCCGGATCCGGCCCAATTGCCTTCTCAATCTGGCCCACGGATGGTCCAGGAATCCGTGTGTTTTTTATGAGTAGAATGTGTCCTTTTATTTAAAATGCATCTCTGGGTTATTTGTGGGGCATAGGAATTTGTTCACCCCCCCCCGAAATATAGTCCAGCCCCCACAAGGTCTGAGGGACAGTGGACCGGCCCACCGCTGAAAAAGTTTGCTGACCCCTGTCTTAAATTCTGCTCTCCGTCTGCAAAGGTGGGCAACCAAGATGGCCCAGGGTCTGGAAACCAAGCCTTGGGAGGTAGCTGGGTCTGTTTAGCCTGGAAAAGAGGAGATTGAGAGGAGATATGATAGCCATCTTCAAATATCTCAAGGGCTGTCCCATGGAAGATGGCGCAAGATTGTTTCCTCCTGTTCTTGAGGGTAGGACTTGAACCCATGGCTTCAAGTTACAAGGAAGAAGATTCCAATGAAACATCAGGAAGAGCTTTCTGATAGTAAGAGATGTTCGGCAGTAGAACGGACTCCCGTGAGAAGTTGTGGACTCTCCTTCCTCGGAGGTTTTTAAGCAGAGGTTGGGTGGCCATCTGTCAGGGATGCTTTAGCTGAGTTTATTCCTGCATTGCAGAGGGTTGGACTAGATGACCCTTGGTGTCCCTTCCAATTTTATAGCTCCATGACTTTCCCTTTCTCCTCTTTCTCCTCTTCGCTGTCAGCACTTTGCAGATGTGTTTGGCAGAAAAGACAAAATCAGTGGGTGCTGACAGGCAGCGCTCAGAGGCCAACAATTTTTCTTAAAAAATGCACATCCCCATTCAGTTTTTGTCCTCTGAACTGCAGGTTTTGGTACCCTCCTGCACCTGAAACCATTACGAACAATCCTGTCTACACAGGAAACTCGAATCCGGTCTCAGACTGTTTTAGGAACTTCTCATTGGCTCCCAGCCCCAAAGAGCTGCCCTGTTTGTTTTAAAGAGTTAGATTAGAGGGGGGAACTTGGAGGGCAGGAGGGTGATGGCAGCTGCTGGGAGGGGGCCCCTCCCTGCGAAGCTCTGCCCAAACCCCAGCACCGGTACTAGAAATTCCCCAGGTGGCTGGCACGTTTTGCGACTGGCGCAGCTCCGATTGCGACCATGTGGAGACCTTTGGATGCTAGGCTGGCGGCTGACATCTCCATCTTGCGGGGCCCTCCAGCTTTCTTAAGCAGTGAAGCAGAAGAGCTTTATTCACTGCATTCATATCCCACCTTTTTCTCCAAAGAGTACATAGTTAGTAATAGTAATTTATTATTTGTACCCCGCCCACCTGGCTGGGTTTCCCCAGCCACTCTGGGCAGCTTCCAACAAAGATTAAAAATACATTAAAATGTCACATATTAAAAACTTCCCTGAACAGGGCTGCCTTCAGATGTCTTCTAAAAGTCTGGTAGTTGTTGTTCTCTTTGACATCTGGTGGGAGGGCGTTCCACAGGGAGGGTGCCTCTACCGAGAAGGCCCTCTGCCCGGTTCCCTGTAACTTGGCTTCTCGCAGGGAGGGAACCACCAGAAGGCCCTCAGAGTTGGACCTCCGTGTCCGGGCTGGACGATGGGGGTGGAGAGGCTCCTTCAGGTATACTGGCCTGAGGCTGTTTAGGGCTTTAAAGGTCAGCACCAACACTTTGAATTGTGCTCAGAAACGTGCTGGGAGCCAATGTAGGTCTTTCTGGACCGGTGTTATATGGTCTCGGTGGCCACTCCCAGTTAAACTCCCCCTCAGTTAATCCCTACAACGACCCTGTGAGGTAGGTGAAGAGGCTTCGACTGACTCCAAGGTCACCCAGTGAGTTTCAGGATGGAGTGGAGGAATTTGAACCCCAATCTCACAGTTCCTCATCCAACACTCTAACCACTACACCCCACTGCCTTCCTAGAGTCCTTCTGCTACAGGACAGCTCTATAAATTCAGTAGGTAAATAAATATAGGCAAAGCAAAGTGACCTGAAATATTTTCCTTGAAGCATGAATTTGTTTTATTCCGGATTGTTTTATTTCACATTTAAATGTGTTGTCAGCAGCTTGGAGATTTTTTTCTTTAAACTATAAAACAGTATAGAAATGCAATGAATAACAATACTACTAATAATAAATGTCACTGCAAAAAAAGGCACCTGGATATTCTGTTCTGGTGATCGCAACCTAGGTTTAAGGTGCTATTTAAGCTTATATATCTGAGTTTCCAACAGTGGAAATGCATAATAATAATAATAATAATAATAAATAAATAAATAAATAAATAAATAAATAATAAATGCCGCCTAGGTACTCTGTTGTGGTGACTGCAATCTAGGTTTAAGGTGCCATTTGGCCATCAGCTTCTAAGTCTGAATTTCTAGCACTGCCCATCGCCGAACCACCACATTTTTTTACAATTTGCGTACGGCAGTGTTCAAAACTCCCATTGTCCTAGGTGCATTTTGCGACAGGGACTTTCATTAGCGTGGGCAGTCTATGAGCTCTGGGCACAGTGCTATGCCTAAGATTTCAGATTAAAACTGCAGAGTGGAAGGAAAGGGGGACCATTTTCTGCCTCCCCACTTCCAGCTACTCTCTGAAGACTGGAGAAGAGACCCTCTTAAGAAGATTAGGGGATGTGGGCAAGGGAAGGATTAGGCAATGCGACAAATGAACACAATATTTTAGCTGCAGTTCATTCATTTTCAGCTTTGTATTAAAATTATATTTCATTGATGCACCCATAACCTAGGTTTAAGGTGCCATTCAGCTCCTAGCTTTCACACCTTGGTTTCTAACGCTGGCGTACAGGGTGGCAAAACCTGGGTGCCCCTTGCCGTCTCCTGGCACCCACTGCCAACTCCTTTCTCTGCCTGACTTGGAGCAGCCCACCCAGAAACCGGGCAATTTTCTTTTCCCACTTCTTCTCTTCGTTGCTCCTTGTTTTAGAAACTCTCAATGCTGTTTGCCTACACAGAGCTCCGCATCTTCTTCATCCCACTGGTGGCCTTGGAGATGTTGAGGAAACTCAAACCTTGCCAAGCCTCATTGTCAGAGCTTCTTTCGTTGGCTCACCCACGATTGCCAGCGATACACCCTTTAATCAAACCAGGAACAAAGCGAGCCGTTTGCCTTTTGTAGCGAGTTACTCGGCGAGTTGTTTGCAATAACTGGGTTGCGGTGTCGCCAGAAGGCTTTATGGCCTCAATATCCATTCGGCCATTCACAAAAGGGTGTGTGTGCATTTTTTTGTGCCTATTGCAAAGCTGAGCAAGCCTTCAGAAAACAACTATTTGACTTTCCAAAGACATCTGAAGGCTGCCCTGTACAGGGAAGTTTTTCATAGTTGATGTTTTATAGTGTTTTAAATATTTTGTTGGGTGCCGCCCAGAGTGGCTAGGGCAACCCAGTCAGACGGGAAGCATATAAATAAGATAATAATAGTTCAAATTCTTTTTTTGCGAACCATCAGCTCTTAGAAGTGGTAATTTCTTTACCTATTTACTGATCACATATCCTACCTCGGTAAGTCTTAAAAAACAGACCCAGTAAGGTAGGCCTGATATTGCAGCCAGAAGTAGACATTGTTAGAAACTGAGATACATAAGCTAATTGCCAAATTCCTGCATTGCAGGGGGTTGGGCTAGATGACCTTTGGGTCCTTTCCAACTCTATGGTAATTGCACCTTAAACCTGGCTTGCGGTTGCCAACACGGAATGTGTAAGCATCTCTTTTTTTCTTTTTTGCAATGACATTTCTTATTCTTATCATTCAGTTCATTTCTATCCTGCTTTATGTTTTAAAGGAAAAATTTCCAACACGTTCAAACATCCAATCGGACCATCAAGCTCATTGGAAAATATTTCAGATCCTTCTTGAAGGGATATTTTGCTTTCCTCATTTTTATGGGCCGACTTAATTTAGGAAGGCAGTGAGGTGTAGTGGCTGGAGCATGGGTAGGCAAACTAAGAACCAGGGGCCAGATCTGGCCCAATCGCCTTCTCAATCCGGCCTGCAGACGGTCCGGGAATCAGTGTGTTTTTACGTGATTAGAATGTGTCTTTTATTTAAAATGCATTTCTGGGTTATTTGTGGGGCATAGGAATTTGTTCATTGTTTTTTTTCAAAATATAGTCCGGCCCCCCACAAGGTCTGAGGGATGGTGGACAGGCCCCCTGCTGAAAAAGTTTGCTGACCCCTGGGCTAGAGGGTCGGACCAGAACCTGGGAGATCTGGGTTGAAGTCCCCACTGAGTCATGAAACTGACAGGGTGACGTTGGAGTGGGTCGCTGCCTTTTAGCCTGCCCCACAGGGCTGTTGTAGGGCTCAACTAAGCAAGGAAGTGAACCATGTACCCTTGGAGAATAAAGGTGGGATATAAATGTCATAAACAAACTCTCTTGCTTATCTGCTTAAGAAAGCTGGAGGGAGCAGCCAGGTAAGATGTCAGTCGCTAACCTGGCACCCAGAAATCTCCACACAGGGATGTGTTCCTTAGGGAATCTCGCCTCAGCGAGGAAGGTCAAGTTTACCTCTACACCAGCTCTCGGTTGGATGTGCACAAAAGCTTCTCATACAATTGAAAGGATAAGGACCCTGGAATAAGTCCAACCCCCTACAAAGCACGAATCCTTTGCCTAAGCCTGGACTCGAACCCATGACCCTGGCATTCAGAGCCTCGTGTTCTACTGACAGAGCTATCTCAGTGTCCCACTTTCTTCCAGGCCTTTTCAAGCAAAGATGAGTTTGGCGGATCTCTGGCGCTCTCCGTATTGTATTCCGTGTAATTGCAGAATTGGAAGGGACTTGAAGGGTCCTCTAGTCTAACCCCCTTCGAGGCAGGAATGTGCCGCTGTCCTTTACAGGGATCGAACCTGCAACCTTGGCAGACTCTTTTTTTTGCTGCCTTTTTCACGGAGCGGCCAGCTCCTGGCTTTCTCACCCCAGCGGAGGCATTCCTAAAGGATTCAGAACGAACCTTTCTCCAGTTCCCCAGCCAGTGCGGCAGAGCCGGAAAAACGAGTTGTGGAAATGTGCAGCATGTCAAAGGTGCAGCACCTTGCCGCCTTGTTCGGCTTTGCAATCGACGAATTGTTGATCTGGAAGGGGTCCCCAGGGTCATCTAGTCCAGCCCGCTTGAAGCAGGACCTTTTTGCCCAATGAGGGCCCATCGCAATAAGGAAGAAAGCGTGGGCATTTAGGGGCTGTGGCCGAAAGCAGATTCAAGTCAGCTTCATTAAGGTGTCACCCAGAAATGTTGACTTTCCTCCAAATTGATGTTCTAGTTGTGCGCTGGCTTGTGGACATGGTGTGCCGCCCCACCAATGGGGTAAACCAAGGTGACATGCTGACACCCCAGCAGCTAACCTTGTCTGATGACGGACTTCAAACGGATGCCAAGGTTTTGTCCTCGTTTTGCGCCACTCCCAGACTCAGCAATTGACACTTGAACTGGGAGCTAATGTGAAAGAAAGGGTGAGAGTTTATCTAAGGCCGCAGGTGGGACGTGGGTTAAACCACAGAGCCTAGGACTTGCCAATCAGGTCGGCAGTTCGAATCCCCGCGACGGGGTGGGCTCCCGTTGCTCAGTCCCTGCTCCTGCCCACCTAGCAGTTCGAAAGCATGTCAAAGTGCAAGTAGATAAATACCGTATTTTTTGCTCTATAAGACTCTCTTTTTCCCTCCTAAAAAGTAAGGGGAAATGTGTGTGCGTCTTATGGAGCAAATGCAGTCTGCGCAGCTATCACAGAAGCCAGAACAGCAAGAGGAATTGCTGCTTTTACTGCGCAGCAATCCCTCTTGCTGTTCTGGCTTCTGAGATTCAGAATATTTTTTTCTTGTTTTCCTCCTCCAAAAACTAGGTGCGTCTTGTGGTCTGGTGCGTCTTATAGAGCGAAAAATACGGTAGGTACCGCTCCGGCGGGAAGGTAAATGGCATTTCCGTGCACTGCTCTGGTTTGCCAGAAGCGGCTTAGTCATGCTGGCCACATGACCAGGAAGCTGTACGCCGGCTCCCTCGGCCAGTAAAGCGAGATGAGCGCCACAACCCCAGAGTCGGTCACAACTGGACCTGATGGTCAGGGGTCCCTTTACCTTTAAGGCCGCAGGTGTGATCCCTGTAAAGGATAGCTGCATCTTCCTGAATTGCAGGGGGTGGCCTGGATGACCCTCAGATCCCTTCCAAGCCTGCTGTTTTCATAGAACCCTAGAATGGTCAAGTTGGAAGGGACCTCGCCGGTCATCTAGTCTAACCCCTGTGACGCAGGACTCCCCTCCCCGGTGGGTCTCGAACCCACAACCCGGAGATTAAAAGTCTCCACCCAAATGTCCAAGCGAATCCAAGCTCCCGGGCAGGAGGTTTCCATTGCTTGGTGCAGGCTTCAGAAGGCAACATCCAGCCCACAAGGCCCACAGCAAAGAGGCTTCACCCTTGCATTTCTGACCCACGTGGGTTCGAGTCCCTTGTTGGGCTGAAGATTCCTGCATTGGGCTAGACCAGCCATAGGCAAACTCTGGCCCTCCAGATGTTTTGGAACTACAATTCCCATCATCCCTAGCTAACAAGGCCAATGGTCAGGGATGATAGGAACTGTAGTCTCAAAACATCTGGAGGGCCGGGGTTGGGCTAGATGACCCGCAGGGTCCCTTCCAACTCGACAGCTCTAGGACTCTCGAAAAGCAGCCGCCTTTTGCATCAAGCATTTCTGCTTTGGACTGAGTGAGATGTTAAAAAAAAAGAAAGAAAACGGGGCAATCTGTCTTGGAAGAACCCTGGGGAAAAGGTTGCTGGGGTGACCCCGGCCTTGTTGCTGCTTGCGAAGGGGACCCCACCGCAGGCGGGACTTTGGGCCACCCCGAAACATCAGTCCGCCACTGCCCATACTGAGTTTCCGGCTGCCCCACCCCAGCGGAGGCATTCTCAACGGCTTTTGCTTGACCCTTCCTCCAGTTCCTCACTCCCTGCGGCAGAGCCAGAAAAGCAGGTTGACAAAGTGAGCAGCATGCGAAAGGCAGACCGCCTCCCCCTCTGCCCTGTTCAGCCTTTGAACCGTCAAGTTGGAAGGGACCCCCAGAGTTCATCTAGTCTAACCCCCTGCAAGGCAAGAATCTTCTGCCCCATATGGGGCCCGATTATCCTTTCTTCTGTCTTTCCAAGGAACATATTCACGTCCGGAGAGCTTCCTAACCGGATCATTTCTGAGAGAATTTAAGCACTCTTCGGCAGAGTGGCCAACTTACCATGTTGCTCCGCCTTGGCAGTTTCAGCGCTGCTGACTCTCAAAACTTTGGGATTGTCCAAAAAGACACCACCAAAAACGAATCAATTTGAGTCAGACTACTCCAGTGGGGTCAGTTAGACCCAGGTTGTTTTTTTAAGCAATGTGGGTTTGAGTCCCACATTGGGCAAAAGATTCCTGGCTTGCAGGGGGTTGGACTAGATGACCCCCGGGATCCCCTCCAACTCAAAAATTCTGGGATTCTGTGAGCAAGATGTGGCATGAGGTCTGTGCAGTGGGAAAAGAGGCTGTCCCTGGGTGCTGATAAGCTCTTCTGGCTCCTTTGCTTGCCCCCCATGGATGAGGCTGGGCCGAGGGCAGTGGCTTCAGATGGAAAAACTTCCCCCAGTTGACCTTGATAAATGAGTTTCCTGCAGTCCAGTTTAGCAGGCCCTTCTGCTCCCAGCCAGATCTTCACACTGCTTGTAAATCCAGCACAAGCTCCAAGTGTCCCTATTTCCCAGGGACATCCCTGATTTAGAGAAGCCATCCTGGTTTCTAATTTGATCCCGGAATGTCCCGCTTTTCCTTTGGACGTCCCTATTTTCACTGGAAAAATGTTAGACGGTACGGAGTTATCCGACGCCCAAATCATTTGAAGGTACAGTCATACCTTGGTTTTCAAACAGCTTAATTCTTGAACGTTTTGGTTCCTGAATGCCACAAACCCGGAAGTGACTGTTCCGGTTTGCAAACTATTTTTGGAAGCCAAATATCCGACAGGGCTTCCATGGCTTCCGATTGGCCTGCAGGAGCTTCCTGCAGCCAATCAGAAGCTGCGCTTTGGTTTCTGAACGTTTTGGAAGTCGAACGGACTTCCAGCACGGATTCCGTTCGACTTCCAAGGTACGACTGTATGGGGAAGTTTTTAAAATGCTTAATGTTTTATTATGTCTTTATATATGTTGTTGTTGTTTTTTTTATATAATTTTTTATTAAGGTTTTCAAAATATTACACAAAGAAAAAAGAAAAAGAAAAAATACAAAATAAAAACAGTTAAAAACAATTCAATCTTTCCATGTCTTATCTTTCATTTGCCTGTTCCCCGGACCTCCTCACACCTCCCTTTTTTGTATCCATTTCAATTAGTTGGTTCAGCAAATCCTTTCCCTCTTTGTTTTTATCCTAATCTTTAGTCTTAATATATTATAACTTTAAATTATCACCTATTAACATTCTATTTTTGCGCATCTTTTTAACATTACTGCTAAAAACCACTTAACTTCAATCCAACATCATTGTAACATTCATTAATTTTGCAGTATTTTTGTAAATAGTCTTTAAATTTCTTCCAATCTTCTTCCACCGACTCTTCTCCCTGGTCTTGGATTCTGCCGGTCATTTCCGCCAGTTCCATATAGTCTATGTCTTTATATATGTTGGAAGCTGCCCAGAGTGGCTGGGGCAACCCAGTAAGATATGTGGTGTATTAATACTTAGTAAAATTATCATTATGGAACGACACGTCATTGGAGAAACGTTGGAGGGTATGAGATATACAACAATGGTTTTCAACCAGTTTGCCGTGGCATCCTGGGGTGCCTTGAAGGATGGTAAGGGGTGCTGTGGGCAACCCTGGCCTCTGTCCCCTTTTCCTTCCCTCCCTCCTCTGATGCCCTCTCGCGTCTCGGCCTCCCAAAGGCTTAGAATCATAGAATCATAGAGTTGGAAGAGACCACAAGGGCCATTGAGTCCAACCCCCTGCCAAGCAGGAAACACCATCAGAGCACTCCTGACATACGGTTGTCAAGCCTCTGCTTAAAGACTTCCAAAGAAGGAGACTCCACCACACTCCTTGGCAGCAAATTCCACTGTCGAACAGCTCTTACTGTCAGGAAGTTCTTCCTAATGTTTAGGTGGAATCTTCTTTCTTGTCGTTTGGATCCATTGCTCCGTGTCCGCTTCTCTGGAGCAGCAGAAAACAACCTTTCTCCCTCCTCTATGTGACATCCTTTTATATATTATATATATTATATTATATAACAGCTTGCACAACTGTTTGTTGCAGCGGCCCTGGCTGTAAGCTCCGCAGGCGAAAGGTGCCTCTGGGCTGGGTGCCAGGAACTGAGGCGGCCTCGGAGTAAGCAAATAAGTGGGTGAAGGAGCCCAGCCAGCCAGTCAGTCCACCGGCCCCTGCTTTTGGGAATGGACAGACAAGTGGGAGGTCGGGCAGGCAGGCAGGCAGGCTCTGTGCTGGTCGTCCTTGTGCCTGCTGTGTACATTGCCTGCCTGGCAGCTGAGTGCCCAGTGCTGAAGGAGAGCCTTTGTGCCCTGCAGGCCTGGCAATGCCCGCTGCTGCCACCCAAGGTGCTGGCCTCACATTCTTCTTTGGCCAGTCTCCGTTGGGCCACTAAGGCTGGGGGCACCCTCTTCCAAGGCTCCTGTGGGGCAGTGCCAGGAGGCACCTCTCTGGGGCAGGCGGGGGCAGCAGCAGCTGCGCAGAGGACTTGCAAGGAGAGGGAAGAGGAGAGGAGGCTGAGGGAACGCTCCACAAGGGAGGGTGTTCAAAAAGGGGTGAGGGGCTTGTTGTGACGTGGGGTTTGTGCTTTCAGCTCTCTTGACATAATATGCTGGAGACAGTTCTGTAGTAACACTTCTTTATTAAAGCAAACAAGACTGAGAACTGAGGAGGGGAGAGCTACATTTATAGGGACAGGGAACTAGCTAGAAAGGATACATTTTGGAGGGAACAATATCAGGCAATCACAGTCCTGCCTTTTGGAGGAAACCAATAAGACAGAGGATCCAAATACAGCAGCTTAAATGAACCAATGGTAGCTGTACCCTCTGGAACCAAAAGGCAGTTACTTTACCCTAATGCAAATACAGACAATAATAATACAGATATAAAATCCTTTGACTCAATACACAACAGGGCTGCTGGCTCTGCAGGCAAGGGGGATAAAACTGGGCTCCTGAGCCCCACAGGGTTGCAGCAGAAAGGATGTAGTTGGTCAAGGGAGCTGTGGACTCAAAAATTATTTCGGAGACACTGTTGAGGCCAAAGAAGAAGGAGGAAGACTCAGAAAGGTGGAAAACCTCTGGCACCTAATCATTGAATAGGGAGGGACCCTGAGGGATGCCAACTTGAATAAAATATGGGGGGGCGGCGGCGCAGGCCCACATGATGCAGTGCCCACATTGATCACATGATGCAGTGCATAATAATAATAATAATAATAATAATAATAATAATATATTTATACCCCCCGTCCATCTGGCTGGGTTTCCCCAGCCACTCTGGGCGGCTTCCAACAGAACACTAAAATACAATAACCTATTAAACATTAAAAGCTTCCCTAAACAGGCTACCTTCAGATGTCTTCTAAAAGTTTGGTAGTTATTTATCTCTTTGACATCTGGTGGGAGGGCGTTCCACAGGGAGGGTAACACTACCAAGAAGGCCCTCTGCCTGGCTCCCTGTAACTTGGCTTCTTGCAGGGAGGGAACCGCCAGAAGGCCCTCGGCACTAGACCTCAGTGTCCGGGCAGAGCGATGGGGGTGGAGACGCTCCTTCAGGTATACTGGGCTGAGGCCGTTTAGGGCTTTAAAGGTCAGCACCAACACTTTGAATTCAATCGTTTTAGAAAGTCAACTCAAACTAAATCATCTATAGTGTAAAACGTCAGTTCCAGAGAAAGAAACCAGACAGAACCTGTTGGAATAATAAAACTTTGTAACCGGTACAGCAGCATAAGAAGCAGCAGCAACAAAACAGCAGCAACTCCATGTTTTAAGAGAATGAAACTTAAAATTATCCAGAGGTAGTTGTGAATGAAGGAAAAAGAAAAAACCTTGAAAGACAACATGTTGTGGAAAGACAACTGTAACTAAACACACTAACTGTGCTATTTCCAATGGAGAAAATAACCCAAAAGGAGACCCAGGTAAGGGGGGATTCTGCCATCTTGTTTTCCTTGGTCTTGGCAAAGTCTTCTCCGGTTTCAAGAAAGATCCAGTAGTCCTGTGTGTGCAGAATGACTGAGGGAAAAAATATTTTGGGTGTGGGCTTCCATCTGCAAGACCCCTGAGCAGGAGCTGGGGCTAAAAGAGGAGCAGATTGGAGGGGGACTTTTGCAGTTGTTGGAAAGAGCTTTCCCATTGGCAGATGAGAGCCAAACAAAGCCTCCCAACTTATATTGCCTATGGCAAACCTAAACTGTTTTAGCTCCAAGGCAGCTGACTGGGGCTAGATTGCATTGCTGTTGACTAGAATGCATGGGGCCTACTGTGAGGAGCCATGTTATTATTGACGCATAGGAAACTGAGCATAAAAACAGGCAAAAATCCTCTAAAACCATTAACCAGGAAAACAGCAAAAACTTATCATTAGCCTCCATTTCAATGCTTTGGCTCTTTCCAAAATGCCTACTTTCCAGAAAAATGCACACAATGCACAAGGGGAGATCAGGGTTGATAAGGAAAAACTAGACTGCCCCACTCTGTTCAACATGAATAAGTGGTTACTATAAAGATTTATATACTCCTTTCTCTACAAGGAGTGTAATTGAAGAGACAGGCCCAAACAAAAAACCCCACCCTCCCCAAAACAACCAATATAATATAGAACTACATGAACTGGTAGGCTAAAACTTTAACCCTGTCAAATGAGAGGGGAAAACAAGATACATGGTTCTCCCATTGAACATGACACATCAAACATGATGGCTGATTTGTTTTACACTGTACTCCAGTGTTGCCGTTTCGACTGTGAGAACATTGGGAAAGGTGGGTCAGGAAAGGGGTGAGGATTCTTTGTTCCTTCCTCAGTCCCAGAACTTGACAAGAGACAGGAAAACTGAATTGCGAGGTAGAACCAGTTGACTATTTTCACTGCTCCTCTTCCGACGACTCCTGGGAGATGTTGACCTCTTCTTCATCCTTCTCTGATTTTTTGGGTCGGCCTCGAGGTTTCCTCCCAGGTGTCACAGCAGCTTTCCTTCCCTTTGAAGTGGCCTTATTTTTGCTCCCCTTTGGTCTACCGCGTGGCAATGCTTGAATGGCAATGCTTATCAACTTGGGGGCGGCGGCCCCCTAAAATATTTGATTGTGGGGGCCAATGCATAGTTGTCTCTTATGTTGAGGGTCATCTAGTCTAAACCCCTGCTAGGGAGGAAGAGGCAGCTGCCCAATATGAGGGCCAATCCTGCAACCTTGGTGTTGTCAACAATCACACTCTAAGCAACCGAGCTCTCCAGCATTGTAGAAGCCCAGAATTGTCAAGGGACCCCAGGGTGTCATCTAGTCCCACCCACTGCATTGCACAACAGATGGCGCTCTAGGAAAGTTTTACTAATTTTACAATTAAATTTACAGTATCAGATTATTATTATTATTATTATTATTATTATTATTATTATTTAAAGCTGAATTCTGCAGCTCGTATCCAAAGTCATTTCTGCGCTCTGGAGAAGCTATGCATCTCTGCACGATTGTGGGCTCCCCAGAGGCATCAGGCCGGCTACTCTTGCTGTTTTTGAGCTGTTTGATTGGATTTTTATGCCGTATGAAGCATAGCAGTAACAGACTGTTAGAATTGTGGAGTTAGAAGGGACCTAAGGGATCTGCAGGGACGCGGGTGGCACTGTGAGTTAAACCACAGAGCCTAGGACTTGCCGACCAGAAGGTCGGCAGTTCAAGTCCCCGCGATGGGGTGAGCTCCCGTTGCTCGGTCCCTGCTCCTGCCCACCTAGCAGTTCGAAAGCACGTCAAAGTGCAAGTAGATAAATAGGCGGGAAGGTAAACGGCGTTTCCGTGCGCTGCTCTGGTTCACCAGAAGCAGCTTAGTCCTGCTGGCCACATGACCCGGAAGCTGTACGCCGGCTCCCTCGGCCAGTAAAGCGAGATGAGCGCCGCAGCCCCAGAATCGGCCATGACTGGACCTAATGGTCAGGGGTCCCTTTACCTTTACCTTTAAGGGTCATCTAGCCCACCCCCTCAAATGCAGGAATCTTTTGCCTTGAATCCATGACCCTGAGATTAAGATCCTCATGCTCAGCTGGTGAGAGTGTGTTTCTGATAATGCCAAGGTTGCAGGTTTGATCCCCGTATGGGACAGCTGCATATTCCCACATTGCAGGGTTGGGGTCCCTTCCAACCATTCCATGAGTCTATATCTAGCCATGGAGCATAGCAGACTTTGCTTTTTATTCCCTGCTTCTCCACTGTGTAGACAGGATGGGCTCCGTTTGGCCCCACCCGGACTCACTCCTCTTCTCAGAGCTGGATAAAACTTGCAGACGTCGGTCCGAGTCCTACCCTCCAGAGCAGGAGAAAACAAGCTGCGTTTTGCTCTAGGGAATATTCTCCAACCGTGAAGCTGCGTCTTATCATACGCCGGGTGTCACACAAGCAAAGTGGATGCGAGATTTTTCCACGCCTCGTTTTTGCAACAGCCTCTCTTTTGTTTAAATCGGGCATTTGCCCAAATTACGGCTTTAGGCTGAAATCCTGTTTTCTTCATTCCGGGACTCTTCTCCTTAAGTCACCCCTTTCAAACAGCTTTCCTTTCCCACCATAGAGCTGGAAGGGACCTCAAGGGTCATCTAGTCCACCCCCTGCAATTCAGGAAACTCAATTAAGCATCCATGACAGAAGGCCATCCAACCTCTGCTTAGAAACCTCCAAGGAAGGAGAGAGGTCACTCTGCTCTTCCTGGCAGAAAACTCTTCCTGATGTTTAGCTAGAATCTCCTTCCTTGCAACTTGAATCAATTTGTTTGGGTCCTACCCTCCGGAGCAGGAGAAAACAAGCTTGTTCCATCTTCCATGTGACAGCCCTTGAGATATTTGAAGATGCCGATCTTATCTCCTCTTTTTGAGGATAAACTTACCCAGCTCCCTCCTAAGGCTTGGTTTCCGAACCCTCGATCATCTTGGTCGCCCTCCTCTGCACATCTTCCAGCTTGTCAACGTCCTTCTTAAATTGTGGTGCCCAGAACTGGACACAGTATTCCAGGTGTGGTCTGATGAAGGCAGAATAGAGTGGGACTATGACTTCCCTGGATCTGGACACTAGACTTCTGTGGATGCAGCCTAGAATAGCGTTAGTTTGTTGTTGTTGTTTTGCTGCCGCATCACACTGTTGACTCATGATAAGCTTGTGGTTCACTGATGCTCCTAGACCCCTTTCACATGAGCCACCAAAACAGAGGACAGAGCTGAGTGCAACTTCAGGAACAAAGAGTGAACATGAACATGAAATTTATTACGGTCAGAGACCAGCTTGAGAAACGCAAATGGAACTACAATCCCAGCAGCAAAACAAACATTTAAAACAATATACAACAGTGGATTATAAGTTTAAAAGTGCGATAGGCATATAAACACATAAAAACTTTAAAATAGACTACCTTGGAGAAATGACCCAAAGTCGCCCGTGGATCCGGGTTTGGGAATTTTCTTAACTAGATTGAATCGGGGGATGGTCTGCGCCTACAGATCTGTGTGCAGAATCTGGCGACAATCCTGGTCACCTTGTGGTCTTTGCCTAACAAGAGAAGATCAAATTTTTGCTTTACCAGGAGGTCAGCAAGCCTCACCAGCAGGGGGTCAATGGTTTCTCTATGTGCCTTCTCGTAAAAGGGACATCTAAAAATATGTGTTCAGGGCTTCCTATATCCCCCAGTGGGCAGGCGCAAATTCTCTGGTCATATGGGACTTTTTTAAAGGCTCCTTCCAGGACCGGTGAGGGCAGAGCTGAGCTTCTGGCAAGTGTGAAAGCCCTTCTTGCATTTTTGGATACAAGAAAAAAGAGATATGCTGCTGGTCCAGTTATATCTCTCTCGATTTCTACAATTTTGTAGTCGGGGCACCTTAAGCAGTCCTGTTGTCTCTCGGTGTCTATAATTCTTTGCCTTACCATTGCTTTTGACAAGAGTGAAGAAATCATTCTCGCTTCTTGGGGGCTTTTAAGCAGAGGTTGGATGGCATCCAGGTGGACTTTTTGAAATGTCTGGGGAAACATGGGAACACGGCAGCCCAATTTTCCTATTAAATTGGTAAAAATGTCATTATTATCCCCTCTCCAACTTTGCCCAACTTTTGTGTCTGGATTTTCACTTTATGAAATATGGCAACCTTACATCTAGGGATTCTCTTTGGGCTTCTCCCACTCAGTTGAGAATCAGATCCTTTGTCCTGGCTGAGAGAAGAGCCAGCCTTAGCTCCCTGGGCCTCATCCTGCCTTCTCTCTTTGGCTCCGGCAGGGGAGCAGTTTGCCGTCTTCCGGAAGTCGGATGGGAAAGTTTGTGTGGTGGATGCCTATTGCCCTCACCTGGGCGCCAACCTGGGTGTCGGAGGCCAGGTGGCGGGCAGCTGCATTGAGTGCCCGTTCCACGGCTGGCAGTTCGATGGGGAGAGCGGCAAGTGTGTCAGGATCCCGTACGCCGAGAAAGGTGAGCTCCCTTTGGCCATCGCATTGAACCCTGAACGTGTTTCGCACCTGGGGCCTGGAAGATAGGGGGCGGCTCAACACTTTGGGGACCAAGGGGGGCAGCCCTTACAGGTGGGCGCAAGGCCATGTGGGCACAGGCAAAGCAGAAATCCATCCCTGAAGATAAGCAAAGGTTCTGTTAAAACCAGGAATGGGGGGCAATTAAATGACTCCCCCAAAATCCCAAGTCCTCACCACAGCCTCAAACTAAGGCCAGGGCAATGACCTTTGACACAGGCACCATAATACACAACAGCAAAGAGGCTCAGAAAAGCAGTCTAAAAAATTGTGGCAAAAGCAGATACCATGCGTCGTACTGTTTCCCCTGACTATCCAACATAGAATCTAATAATCGCCAAAATTCAACGGTTTGATGGATTTCCTTGGTTCCTACAGCTAATGACTCCTCTGGAGGAGGGGAATCTAGGGCTCCGCCTGCTTCCATAATCCCTTAAGCATAAGGTCACACACTCCTTGCCCCTCCATAAGGTGGGAATGTAGCCTCACAACAGGAGGCAGGAGGCGATCAAGGGCAGCACAAACCCCAGACAGAAATCCATGGGGATGGTGGATCGAACCCTGATACTTTCAGGGGAGAATTGTGGGGAAAGCCTTGCAGCTAGAGCAATGTGTAAACACTTTTATTGTTCTTGGGAAGCAGGCGGGGGTGGAGAAAGGGGGGTGCAGTGGGTATGGGTTGCCCCGGGTGTCACCACTGAGGGGGGTGACAAAATGCCGGCCGGCACTCCCCGTGGGGCCTGCTGCGTGCCTGAGCCACAAACAGTCCGCCCGCTGCCTGCCCCCCAGCTGTAGGGTGGCTGAATGGGCGGAGGCAGGCAGTGGCGTCGCAAGGTGGGGGCAGGGGGTTCCATGTCTAGGAGGGTGACAAGGCGGTACTCTGTGGGGTGCTTGCCCTGCTGCCCTGGCCTGGGCACAGGGCGCGAGCAGGGCCTTCCAGAGCCAGGCAGAGGCCCAGCCAGGTAGATAATCTGGCCCTCCTTTTTTTTCTTTACCCTGGGGATAACTGAAGCCTTATAAATAAGTAAGTATATTTTCACAAAAGTTATGGTGACAAATAATTTTATTTCAAGGCTTGAACCGTATCTGCATATAAAGACAAAATGGAAAATATAGATGAATATGCTAACCGAGGCTCCCTTTGGAATCGGAGGCCCGGGCCAAGTGGCCCATATGGCCCCCCCTCTGTCTGGGCCTGGGCGCAAGCTGCCATCGTGCCACCACCGCCACATGCAGAGGATCTCACCAACGTCCGTACCGCTCTTAGGCGGCGCCGGTAGCAAACTGCTATGTACAACGCATGCGCGGTGTCGCACGCATGCGCTGTGCGTAGCGACACCGCACATGGGCTGTACATAGCGGTTTGCCACCGGCACTGCTGGAGCGCTGTACGGATGGCGGTGGAATCCCTCTGCAGCCAGCAAGAGCCACTTACGGCGAGCCGGGGGCCCCCCTCCCAGCCTCCCTCCCTGCCTGCCTTGCCGCTTTATAGCGAGGGAGGGGGACAGAAGGGAGCCGTGGCTCCCGAGAGGACGCAGCTTTGCCAGCGCCCTGGCAAGGCGGCATAGCTCCCCCCCTTCCCCTGACGGCTTTGGGTACTTGGGAGTCGCGGGGTGGGGGCGCAGAGGCGTAGGAAGGGGGGTGGACATATGGCCCCAACTCCCAAGCCTACCCCACCTGGGCTTGGTATGCCTCTGGAGGCAGGCAGACTCCAGAGGCCCCATGGTGTGCCCTGCCCCTAGGCGCCCCACTGGAAGGAGGTACTTAAAAGATGTCAGGAAGAAGGATGATGAACAGGGGTGGGCGGTGGGCTCATGTTTCTACACACCAAACACTTCTTTTCTTTTCTTTTTTTGAATTTGCATTTTATTTATTTGTTAACATTCTTATATTACATCGGTAAACGTTGTCATATTACGTTACAGGACTTACTATAATATAATTTCCAACATGTATACATAAATTATATATGAATTTTATATACCTAGAAGGAAAATGGAACAAACAAACAAAAAAGAACAAGGAGAAAAAACAAAAACAAATCCCCCCGAATCATATACATACCAACACACTAGACTCCCTGTCTTTCCCGTCGTATATTCCTTTTTTACAAATGAATGTACTCTTATTATTGTATATTTCTTTACATATTTCTAATACATATCTTTCTAATACATATTTCTAATACATTTCTAATACATATTATGCATATTTCTAATACATTCCTATATCAATATGTGCTTTTAGTCTTATTTCTCAACTCAGTCTCACTCCAACATCAATCAAATGCTAGCACAGATAGCGAACCTTTACTGTACTTTTGAACATATGTTTTATATCTATCCCACTTTCCCATAAATTTTTGTTTTGAATTGCCTCTCAGGGTATTTGTTAACTGCGCCATTTCAGCAAATTCTTGTAGCAAATTCTCATGCCAGTCCATTATTGTCGGGGCTTCTTGTTCCTTCCAAACACACCCAACACTCCTACGGACATGTCTGTGATGTCTCGATGATGCTGTTGATGAATGTGTTATGGGAAATGGAGAGAGGTCTTAAAAGCTCACGCAACCCTATGCTCAGAGTTCCTACTCTTGGTGTGTTTGAACCTTCCTGCAACAATTAAAGATCAGGTTTACCGGCCGCCGTTTTGCTTCTTTAAGTTGGCTGGAGACTCCTCCTTTTGCTGACCAAAGGGACCTGCAGGGAGTGGCACCCTGACGGGCTGGACCATAGCTGTCAACTTTTCCCTTTTCTTGCGAGGAATCCTATTTGGAATAAGGGAATTTCCCTTAAAAAAAGGGAAACGTTGACAGCTATGGGCTGGACAATGGAGTAATCCGCACCCCAGGATTTTCCTTATCAGTTCGCAAGCACACCGGAAGCGCTGAACATGGATGTATAGCTTGGTTCATCTGAGCTCTCTGGCCTCCATCTGAATCAGGAGACACTGGGCTGCCTCTGATGCCCGCTCCCTCTCCCCGCAGTGCCCGAATTCGCCAAGATCAAGGTGTGGCCGTCGTGCGAGGTCAGCGACATGGTCCTGGTCTGGTACCACTGCGACGGCATCGACCCAACATGGCGAGTCCCTGACCGCGAGGAGTTCCTGCCGCGCCCGTGCCCCTTCCGCGGCCTGACCGAACACTTTGTCAACGTGCACATTGAGGTGCTTGTGGGGGCAGAGCCAGGCAGGGCGCTGTGACAAGTCGGGGGTCCCGAGGGAGGGGGGTGGGCAGGCGTCATGGCATGATCTGATGGTGGCACTTGGTAAGGCTCGGTGGCAGGATTTGTGCGGGGTTGGAGAGTGTGTGGAGAGGAAGCCCACGCAGAGCAAAATGATAATGATAATAATAATAATAATAATAATAATAATAATAATAATATATTTAAACCCTCCCCAAGGGACGCGGGTGGCGCTGTGGGTAGGATTTGCTGATCAGAAGGTTGGTGGTTCGAATCCCCACGACGGGGTGAGCTCCCGTTCCTCGATCCCTGCTCCTGCCAACCTAGCAGTTCGAAAGCACAAAAGTGCAAGTAGATAAATAGGTACCGCTCCAGTGGGAAGGTAAACGCCGTTTCCGTGCGCTGTTCTGGTTCGCCAGAAGCGGCTTAGTCATGCTGGCCACATGACCCAGAAGCTGTACGCCGGCTCCCTCGGCCAATAAAGCGAGATGAGCGGCGCAACCCCAGAGTTGGCCACAACTGGACCTAATGGTCAGGGGTCCCTTTACCCTTTACCTTAAACCCTCCCCAGCCACTCTGGGCAGCTCCCAACAAAATATTAAAAACATGATAAAACTTGGTGAGAGGCAGCAGGGAGCAAAGGCTTATGGGAGGTGAATTTTCACCCGGGGAAGGAAGAGGGACAACACCAGGGAGCTGGCAGCATCACAGCTGATATTGACAACCTCCAATTTGAGACAAACGTTTCCTATTTGCTGATATTATTAAGGTCTTAGATGATGATGATGATAATTTATTATTTATATCCCATCCCTCTGGCTGGCTCCCAACAGAATATTTAAAATGTGATAAAACATCAAACGTTAAAAACTTCCCTAGAGGGCTGCCTAAGGTCTACTAAAAGTCAGATAGTTGTTTATTTCCTTGACATCTGGTGGGAGGGCATTCCACAGGGAGGGCGCCACTACCGAGAAGGCCCTCTGCCTGGTTCCCTGTAACTTGGCTTCTCGCAGCGAGGGAACTGCCAGAAGGCCCTCAGCACTGGACCTCAGTGTCTGGGTAGAACGATGGGGGTGAAGACGCTCCTTCAGGTATACTGGGCCAAGGCAGTTAATGTTAAAAACATGAAAGCAACTGTGTACATTTGGAAAGGCACTCTCAAAATTGTCTTCTACAGTTATGTTATAAAGTCCAGCAGGACTGAATTTTGGTTTTTTTTACCTTTATTGTTGCACTGAACTGGCAATGGGAGATTTCCTTGAAGCTTGAAGTTATTTTATTCTGGACTGTTGGATTTGATTCCTTAATGGGTTGTCAACAGCCTGGAGATTTTTTCCTTTAAAATATAAAGTGCTATAGAAATGAAATTGTTATTATTGTTATTATTTATAATAATATCATTGGTGGAAAATAGCAAATAATAATAATAATAATAATAATAATAATAATAATAATAATTATTATTATTATTATTATTATTTCATTGGTAAAAAAGGGGGGGACTGTTTAAGACCAAGCCAGCCCCTTGGAAGGGTCTCTGGAGGTTGTGGAGTCTCCTTCTTTGTTCTGAAGCAGAGGTTGAATGCCCATCTTGGATGCCATCCAGTTTTTGAACAGGGAAGGGCGGGGTATAAATTATTATTATTATTATTATTATTATTATTATTATTATTATTATTATTATTATTTGATGTTTGAGTGGGGATTGGGCTGGATGACCTTTGGGGGCCCCTTCCAACTGGCAGAGGCTCCGCAAAGTTCCAGGCAGCTCTGTCCTTTCTCCATGCCAGGAGATCCCAGAGAACGGAGCAGATACGGCCCACCTCTCCTTCCTCCACCGCCACGCTTTCCTGAGTGGAGCCGACCTGCGCTACATGGACTCCCCTTTCTGGACTTTCTTCCGGCACCACTGGCAGGTAAAGGAGGCTCTCCCAGCGGGACCCAGCGTTTGAAGCACAAATATCATTCCTACATTGCCGGGGGTTGGACCAGATGACTTTTGGGGGACCATTCCCGCTCAACAACTCTGATTCTATGAAGGGAGGGTTGGGGTTACCTTGGCCAAGTTGAACGCCAAAGTCAATAATTTCTAGCTTGGTTGCTAGTGGAAGAAAATGAGACTCCAAAATTCTAGGTGGTGGGTTCAAGCTCCATTCTGGGCAAATGTTTCCTGCTTTGAGCGGGGTTGGGCTGGATGACCCTTGCAGGTCCCACCCAGTAGCTCAGTCAGAAGAGCATGAGACACTGTATTTCAGGGTCAAGATTCCTGTCTCGCAGGGGGTTGGGCCAGATCACTCTCCCAACTCGGCAATTCTATGATACCATTTTTCTACCGCAGGCAGATTGGCACCCTGATCCGGAGCCCAACGCGCACTGTTCCCGCTTGCAGCTGAAGCACAACATCACTCTCTTCGGAAAGCACTTCAGCTTCATGGACCTAAGAGTTTCCGCCTGGCAGGTACAGTCTGTGGCGAGGAGAGGCTGTAAGAGGATGGTTTGTAGGCTGTGTTCTTTCTCGACTTTTTCTAGGGTCACCTGGTTCAGCCCCACCCCCTGCATGGCAGGAATCTTTGGCCCAAGGTGGGATTTGAACCCATGACCCAGAAATTAAGTATCCTAGAACCATAGGATTGTAGAGCTGGAGGGGATCCCAGGGACATCTAGCCCAACCGGAATCCCAGCTATTACATCCCAGAAGGGAGATGAAGACCCAGAACAAAATTGGGTCATAGCTTTTAAACACATTGCCTGACCCCTTAGCCAAAGACCACCTGAAAGCATCATAGAAGCATCACAGAAAGAGGCGGAGAAATGTGAGTGTGTGACTTGTCTCTTGTCATGGATTTGTGGAGTGGTCTTCTCTTCCAACCCCCAGCAAGGCAGCTGCCCCATACAGGGATCGAAACGGCAACCGTGGCGTTATGTACTGAGTTGAATAGGATCCAAAAGGCAGCAGTCTGATTGGTCCTAGAACAAGAGGATCCAAAAGGCAGCAGTCTGATTGGTCCTAGAACAATAGGATTCAGAATGCAGCAATCTGATTGGTCCTAGAACAATGCAGCAGTATGATTGGTTGGCAGGAACTACCCAATCATGCTCCAGATAGAAGTGAATCCACAACCTGATTGGCTTACAGTAGAATTCCGGAATTAGCCAATCATGTGCAGCCCATTGTGTAAATAATGTATATAAAGCAGATACTTTGAGGGGACTTTCATTCCTCCTCACCACTATGAGCTGAATAAAGAGCATGAAATCACTTTGCGACTCTGAGTATATTTCACGTGGCGTTCTCAGCATCATGCTGCGTGCCGAGACCCCGCGACCACCCCATCGTTGATGAATAAGACACAAGGACACAGATATTAGGTTAATGTTATTGGGCAAATTTAGACCACAACTTTATTGGTTACAGAAGGTGAGCGGTATTGGCTTAGGCATTGGAACTGACCTGACTATATGACAGCATCTTAAAAAGCAGAGACATCACCTTGTCAACAAAGGTCCGTATAGTTAAAGCTCTGGTTTTCCCAGTAGTGATGTATGGAAGTGAGAGCTGGACCATAAAGAAGGCTGATTGCCAAAGAATGGATGCTTTTGAATTCTGGTGCTGGAGGAGACTCTTGAGAGTCCCATGGACTGCAAGAAGATCAAACGTATCCATTCTTAAGGAAATCAGCCCTGAGTGCTCACTGGAAGGACAGATTGTGAAGCTGAGGCTCCAATACTTTGGCCACCTCAAGAGAAGAGAAGACTCCCTGGAAAACACCCTGATGCTGGGAAAGATGGAGGGCACAAGGAGAAGGGGACGACAGAAGCTGAGATGGTTGGACTGTGTTCTCGAAGCTACCAGCATGAGTTTGACTAAACTGCGGGAGGCAGAGGAAGACAGGAGTGCCTGGCGTGCTCTGGTCCAGGGGGTCACAAAGAGTCCTAAACGACTAAACAACAATCACATTTTTTTCGAGTATTAAATTCTCACATCTTATCTATTTTACATTGTAGGAGTTACTTCAGTCCTGCTAGTGATTTTAAGTTTTTACAACTGTCTTTTAAATACTCAGTAAATTTACTCCAATTGTCCTGGAATCTCTGGTTGTCCTGGTTCCGGATCCTTCCTGTCAATTTGGCCAATTCCGCGTAGTCTGCCATTTTCGACTGCCACTCCCCAATGGTAGGAAGTTCTTGTGATTTCCCGATTTGAGCCAGCAAAGTCCTTGCAGCGGCTGTGGCATACATGAATAGCCTTTGGTCCTTTATCTTAATCTCCTTTCCCATCAGACCAAGCAAAAAAGCCTCTGGTCTTTGGGGGAAGGTATATTGTAATATTTTCTTTAGTTCATTATAAATTGGCTCCCAGAATTTCTTCACTTTATCACAAGTCCACCACGTATGATAAGCTTGACAGTCCGTGAGGTTGCCTCCAAGCTGGTTGACAGCCTCTCTCTCGCCCCCTACAGGTGGGGCCCAGTTTGGTCTTCCTCGTCCTTCGGTTTCCCCTCCTGGGCCAAGGAATCATCGTTCAAAGCGTCACCCCTGTGGAGCCCCTCATGCAGCAGGTGATCCACCGAATATACTTCCAGAAGAACGTTCCCGCCTTCATCCCCAAGATGCTCCTCCGGGCAGAGTGCAGCCAGGTAGGGAGTGCCAGCAGGGGGCACCCAAGCAGTGGGTGGGGGGAGAACGAGACCTTCCCGTGGGCTGGGAAGCCAGCCAGACCTGCGCCCCTGACGAAGGGGGCAGGCAACATCAGAAACACAGGGAAGAGAATCGCCAAACGGCACCTTCAACCTGGGTGATGGTCGGCCCTGAAGAATGTTGAGGCACAATTTGTTTTTGCAGTGAAATTTATACTAACAATAATCTCAGATATATAAGTGAATTGCCAAATGCCACCTTAAGCATAGGTAACAGTGGCCAACATGGAATGTCTAGGTGCCTTTTAAAATAATTGATCGTTATTAGTATTACAGTCAAACCTTGGTTGTTGAATGTACAGTGGTACCTCAGACACTTCAGGTTACAGACCCCGCTAACCCAGAAATAGTACCTCGGGTTAAGAACTTTGCTTCAGGATGAGAACAGAAATTGCGTGGTGGCAGCAGGAGGCCCCATTAGCTAAAGTGGTGCTTCAGGTTAAGAACAGACCTCCAGAACGAATTAAGTTCTTATCCCGAGGTACCACTGTACAGTCAAACCTCGGTTGTCGAATGTAATCCATTCCGGAAGACTGTTCGACTTCTGAACGACAACCGAGGATCAGAAGGCGGTCGGCAAAGTCAGTGGAGAAAAAAAGGGAAAAAACCCCCAGAGTTCGAAAATCGTTCGAAAACCAGAGCAGTTACTTCCGGGTTTTTGGCATTCGGGAGCTGAAACTTTCCAAAAGGGAGGCGTTTCGGAGTCGAGGTTTGACTGTATTATTAATAATAATTTCCACTGTTAGAAACTCATATACATAAGCGAGTCGCCAAATGACACCTTAAACCTGGGTGACGGCTTACACTGTGGAATGTTTAGGCACATTTTTTTTGCTATTATTTTTATTATTATTATTGATCTGGGGGGGGCAGCCATATGGAGATGTAATGCGCCAACCTGGCACCCTGAGATTTCGGCGTGGTTGCAAGTGGGCCTGCGCCTGTGGTAAAACGCAGCTGGTGGATTTTGAACCCTGGGTGCAGGGCAAAGTTTATCAAAAGAACTCCTGCACTCCATCCCTCTTCCCTGCCAGCTGCATCTCAGTGCAGGTTTCGTGCTTCTCTCTGCGCTGTGTCTCAGTTCAGGGGACCGCATGCAGATTCTTATATCAGGGAAACCTCCAACTGTAGAATGAGAAGCGACGCCGAGGGTCATTAACCACTTGCAATGCAGGAAGATGCCGCTGTCCCTTACGGCGATCAAATCTGCAACCTTGGCGTTATAGACGCCACGCTCTTGCCAACTGAGCTATCCATAATAAAATAATGATAATAATAATTTACTACTTATACCCCACCCATCTGGCCAGGCCTCCCCAGCCACTGGGCGGCTTCCAACAGGATATTAAAAGCACGATAAAATATCAAACATTAAAAACTTTCCTAAACAGGGCCTCCTTCAGATGTCTTCTAACAGTCAGATAGTTGTTTATTTCCTTGACATCCGAAGGGTGTTCCACAGGGAAGGTGCCACCACCGAGAAGGCCTTCTGCCTGGTTCCCTGTAACCTCACTTCTCACAGTGAGGGAACCACCAGAAGGCCCTCAGCGCTGGACCTCAGTGTCTGGGCTGGATGGTGAGGGTATTCCTGTTGTCCTGTTCCTGTCGCAGGGGTTTGCACCCTCAAGGTCCCTTCCAACTCTACAATCCTATGAGTGATCTGCAGATGCCTGTCACTCTACTGCCGTGATCGTTGCAATGGAGTGACTTTTCTTTCTTTGTTGGTCTCCTTTTTCAGTTTGAGCGGGACGTCATGATATGGAACCACAAACAATACCTCTCCAAACCGCTTCTGGTGAAGGAAGATGGGGCGATCCAGAGGCACCGTCGTTGGTTCTCCCAGTTCTACGGCGAAAAGAGCCCGAAGATTACCAGCCAAAAGGAGAGCCTGGACTGGTGACCGAGAGAAGGCCCCTTTCCCCCTCTGGGTGTTTTTTCCTCCTGTCAAGGGGATCCAGGAAGTCACCACCCGCGAGTCGCACTTGGGTGACCCTGTTCAGGGAAATCTTTAGTGTGTGATGTTGTGCTTTTAAAATTTATTATGGCAGCTGCCCAGAGTGGCTGGGGCAGCCCAGTCAGATGGGCGGCATATAAATAATAAATTATTATTATTATTATTATTACTATTACTATGCCCGGGGACTGTTGCTCTTTGGCCAAGCAAGCCTTGAAGAAATGCAAATCCTGATCTGGTCCACACGTGAAGCTCTTTTGCTGGCCGCCCCGAAGAAATGTGGATCCTGATTTTCTCCGAAAAGATGGACTGCAACCAGTTGTTGCCCCTGAAAAATGTGGCTCTTTTGGCCCGCAAGACTTTGGGTGGTATGGAATGTTGCAGATGCTGATATTGCGCAGTTTGAACAGACTGGATGCATAAAAACTGAGTCCTTTGGGAATGAAGCATTGTCCCGACCCAAACTTTGACTTACAGAACTTTCTTTAAAAACATAACAAAAGCATCAAAGAGATATTCAAAATATCCGTATAATATCTTGTGCTGTCCAGCATGTGCTCCGCATCTTACAAATAAAATAAACTTATAATCAGAGCGAGCAAACATAGCTCTTTCTCTCACACAGGCTTCATTGCCAGCATTCTGGCATTTCAGCCCCCAAGGCTGTGCTCCTGAAAAGCCATTTACATTGAATCAAATAATTGTAGAGTTGGAAGGGACACCAAGAGTCATCTAGTCCAACCCCCTGCAATGCAGGAATCTCAGCTTAAAGCATCCATGACGGATGGCCATCCAACCTCTGCTTTAAAAAAACCCCAATGAAGGGAAGTTGTTACTCCATGGAGTTTGAGAACAGAGAAAGAGCCATCACCCTTCCAAGTTAGCAGATTTGCAATATGATAACCTCACATGTGATCTAAGGTTATACACTCACCTCTTACCTCCTTGAGAACAACAACCAGTTCATTTGTCAACTGGTTAAAACTCAGAGATGACTTTTCTTGCTTTTAATATAACCCCATGGAAAATCTCTGTTAAACCTTTTCACCAACACACAGGCATTCCCATTTCAGTGTGAGTTAAACCAATTATACCTAACGTGAAAACCCCTTTGCTTGGTGGAAAGGGCTCCTTCCTTCGAAGCAGCAAGGGGAGAGTTGCACCCTCTGGCAGGGAGTGCAAATGCGCCTCTTCTGGGACGCTGGGTGTTTGCACCCCGTGGCGGCTGTGGAAGGAGAGGGCTCTTGCCCATGGCAACCAGACATCTCTGCTTGCTGGCAAAAGGCTGGTTGCCTGCTGCGAAATGCACCCAGCAAGATTTGAACGCTGCTCCTCTGGTGGCTGCCCGCATCTTCCATGCAGCTACTGCGAGATGGCCCTGCAGTCCATTTGGAGAACGAAGCTTATTGTGCAGGTTCATGATTTGCAGCTGAGCCCCTGCACTGCAAGGGTCACAGCTGCCATGCCACCCAAGGGGCACGTCACAGCACTTCCACAAGCTTCCTGACCCCCCCCCCCGAAATGGAGACTTTAATTTCCCGGCAAAGGTAGAGCATGAAACTCTGAATCTCAGGGTTGTGGGTTTGAGTCCCAAGTTGGGCAAAAGATTTCTGCATTGGAGGGGGTTGGACTAGATGACCCTCGGGTCCCTTCCAACTTGATGAGTCTAGGATTTGCAGCCTCCTGATGTTTCCAGTTGAGGAATTGAATGGTGTACTGGTTCAAAGCTGTGGTGCGTGGATGTAGATCCCTAGCAGCGAGCGGGAGGTGAAAGATGTCAGGGAACGGCTGGACAAAGAGAAGAAGAAGAAGAAGAAGAAGAGAAGGAAGAGGAAGAAGAAGAGGGAGGAGGAGGAGGAGGAGGTTTGGACTTGATATCCCACCTTTCACTCCCTTTAAGGAGTCTCAAAGCGGCTAACAATCTCCTTTCCCTTCCTTCCCCACAACAAACACTCTGTGAGGTGAGTGGGGCTGAGAGACTTCAGAGAAGTGTGACTAGCCCAAGGTCACCCAGCAGCTGCATGTGGAGGAGCGGGGAAGCGAACCCGGTTCACCAGATTACGAGTCCACCACTCTTAGCCACTACACAACGCTGGCTCCCAGGAGTGGTGGGAGCCCCCAGCCAGGGAACCCCCAAGGCAAACCCCAGAAGAGCCTGGGGATTGGTGATGGAACACCAAGGAGAGGTCAGAGGGAGAAGTGTGGGAAGTGTGTGTCGGATGCTGAAGGGGCAACAGGGTTTAGTGAGCAGAGAGAGCCAGGGACAGAGAGCAGTTCAGACTCTGAGGCTGAAGCAAAGGAGGGGGATCAAGAGACTGCAGAAAAATCCCAGGGATCTCCCTCTCCGGCTGAGAAAAGCTCCCTTTCCTGTTCAAGAACATGCAGAAGTGATTATTGTTTATATTGATTGGACATATCGGAAGCATTTTAATTTCTATAATTTATCTTTCCCATTGTCTCTTTGAAGCTCTTTTCTGTTTCTTCTTAGTTTTTTCTTTCCCCCCCTCTTTCTTTACTTTTACTTTTCCTCTATGTTTTCATTTCATTTCATTTATTTCATTGAACTGCCCTGAGACCTCTGGGTTTAGGGCGGTATATTAATTCAACAAATAAATAATAGATGAAAACTTAGATTAACGTTGGCTAAAAAAAGAGTTTTGGTATTAAGTTTTGTATTTCTCTTTATAAACTCTAATAAAATTGGTTAAAAAAAATAAAAAATGTGCAGGATAATGAGGGCAGAACAGAGACCAGAACCATAGAAACATAGACAGCTACCCGTCTCCTCTTCTGATTCTCCTCTACGACAGGAATTAATTTCACCACTAACCTTGACTCCAACAGCCAAATTTCTCAGCAGCTTATTCCCCACATCTTTTCCAAAGAGGGCTTTAACTTAGCCCTAATTAGCCGAAATGAAAAGGGGATCTGGACCTGCCAAGGCAGATACGGAGGCTGGCTTGTCGACAGAGAGCTTCAAGAGAGGGTTGCATATCTTGAGCAAAAAAGAGGACAGCTCGAGCTACTGCCAGCCTGAGCGGAGGCAGGACCCCAGCTCTTTCCTGATCTTTGCTCCGATGGCCTCTCTGCTGTGGCGAGTCTGCTTCTAGGGCACAGCGCCCTCCCATGCTTGCATATGCCCCCCCCATTAAAAACTCCAAACCCGGACATTTCCTTTAAAATGAAAAAATCCACCTGGATGGGCATGTTGGCCCCCAAAAGAGTACATGTTCGGGTTTCCCCGGATATATGGCAACTCTGCTTTAAGACCCAGTGCCATTTCCTTCCCTCCTGTTTCGGAGCCTTCTTGCTCCAGCAGCGAGTTCTCAATTCCCTCCGAATTGTCTCAGGGGGCTTTGGGGGTCACCGCAGCCCCAGTTGCCCCCCTCCTCTAGGTCGGCGCCTTTTCTGATCATGGGAAAGCGACTGCCATGGCAAGCAGCGGAAATGGAAATCCACTGAACCTTATCTCGAGTTTAGGCCATGCTTGGCATAACTGGCCTTGTTGTTGCAACTGTGGACACATTTTGTGGCCTAAGCGATTGCTGATGCATCTTGCAGTTTGGCGGTGGGGATATCCTTCTGCAGACTTAGCAGGCCAAAGTCAGCTGTGTACGTGAGGGGATGGATTCAGAGTCTTGCCACCTCTGAATTATAACACTCAACTATGGCATAACAGTCAGGTATGGCGCTCCTGAGTTGTACCTCTTGGGTATCAGATACATGTTCTGTGTAAGCAGAGTGGCATGACGTCTGCAGAGGAGGACACTGTGTTGTGCCTTTCTTGTGGGGCACAGTGCTGACCTTTAAAACCCTAAACGGCCTCGGTCCAGTATACCTGAAGGAGCATCTCCACCCCCATCGTTCTGCCCGGACACTGAGCTCCAGCGCCGAGGGCCTTCTGGCAGTTCCCTCGCTGTGAGAAGCCAAGTTACAGGGAGCCAGGCAGAGGGCCTTCTTGGTAGTGGCACCTGGCCTGTGGAACGCCCTCCCACCAGATGCTAAAGAGAAGAACAACTACCAGACTTTTAGAAGACATCTGGAGGCAGCCCTGTTTAGGGAAACTTTTAATGTTCGATGCATTATTGTATTTTAATATTTTGTTGGAAGCTGCCCAGAGTGGCTGGGGAAGCCCAGCCAGATGGGCAGGGTATAAATAATAAAATATTATTATGATCCACCTTCCAGCTACCCTGAAGGAACCGGGCAGCTCACCTGCGTTCCTAATTGGCATAGACTCTTTTTGCTGTCCTACCTGCTGCTGATAGCGGACAGCAAGCTTATTGTTCTTAGAAACTGTCTTAGAGCAGAAACACCAGTACTTCAGTTCTGCTCTGCCTTAATGGAGGCAGCTCGTAGATGAAGGATAGTAGAGGAAGGAAAAACAAAGATGAATGAGGGTAATTATCCGTGCAAATTCCCCTCCAGGACATTTCACAGACACCCGCTGACCGCTGACCGTTAGGTCCAGTCACAGACGACTCTGGGGTTGCGGCGCTTATCTTGCTTTATTGGCCGAGGGAGCTGGCGTACAGCTTCCGGGTCATGTGGCCAGCATGACTAAGCCGCTTCTGGCGAACCAGAGCAGTGCACGGAAACGCCATTTATCTTCCCGCCGGAGCGGTACCTATTTATCTACTTGCACTTTGACGTGCTTTCAAACTGCTAGGTTGGCAGGAACAGGGACCGAGCAACGGGAGCTCACCCCGTCGCGGGGATTCGAACTGCCGACCTTCTGATCGGCAAGCCCTAGGCTCTGCGGTTTAACCCACAGCGCCACCTGCATCCCTTAAGGACTGGTAACTTGATGCTTTTAAAAAAAGAAAAGAAAAAAGAGGAAAGCTAGGAGTCCCAGGAAGTTCTGTTTCCCTCCTGGTCGAAACCAGCCCCTTTCCATTTTGCCAAGAGAAAGCCCGAGTGTGCTGTTCTATTTATTCATATATTTAGTTATTTCACAACATGTATACGTACATCACTTGATTAAAAAACAAAAAACTCGAAGTGGTTTACGTTCCATGCATCTGATGGAATGGCAATGCGCCCACCTAGTGTCACAAAAGTGACCAGTTTACTCACCTGGGTGACTGAGATCCTTGATCCGTGGCTTTTTCTATGCTGCAAAGGCTTCCCAGGTCATTTCAGTGATGGAAACAGACTGTTTTGTGTCTGTCTCTTTATAGCTCTGATCCCCCTCGAGTGGGATGAATGGGTGTGGCGTTTGCCCGTCCTTTTGAAAATGTCTGTACAGGGGCAGAGAAGGATTAATAGGGAGACCAATAGCAAAGCCCAGAGGCGGAGCCTACCTCTTTTTAAACAGTTGGGGAAGACAGTTGGAAACAGAGAGACCGTTAGTTCGGTTGGTTTCTTGTGGGTGGGGGCATAGGGGTCAGAGTGGGTTAGAGACAGAGAGAGGGAATTGGAGAGAGGGAATTGGAGAGAGGGAATTGGATTACAGTGGTACCTCGGGTTACATACGCTTCAGGTTACATACGCTTCTGGGAGATAGCTGTGATGAGCCTGTTGACGACTCTTAACGACTGCAATAGGTCTTACAGGAAAAAGCAAGGGGTGAGAAGGTGAAAAATGGAGAGACCTGGTCTGAACAAAGACATTGGATTCTTATCTCATTATACATGACAAAGCCATTTTCACCTTCTCACCCCTTGCTTTTTCCTGTAAGACCTATTGCAGTCGTTAAGAGTCGTCAACAGGCTCATCACAGCTATCTGCCAATCACCCATTCCCACCACCCTTCTGAGTAATACCCCTCCCCACCTTCTCACTATATAGAAGGATCTGGCAACTTCTGTTTCAGTGTATCTGAAGAAGTGTGCATGCACACGAAAGCTCATACCAAGAACTAACTTAGTTGGTCTTTAAGGTGCTACTGGAAGGAATTTTTTTTTTTGTTTAGGTTAAGTACAGACCTCCGGAACGAATTAAGTTCTTAACCCGAGGTACCTCTGTATTGTGTTTCAAAGTATTTAAAACTTGTTTACGTTCACAATAAACTGGAATCTTTGTTCATACGTTACAACCTGACTGAGTCTGAATATATTACTGGGAAAACCTGGTTGGTGGCAGTGGAAGAGAATAGACGTGGCGGCACAGGGGCAAGAGTCCGTGGAACGACCGGGGACTGTGTGTGAGCGCTACAGTGGGGCTCCAGAATTTGCCAAGCTTTATTTTTCTAATTAAAATAGCATTTTCTTAACTGTTTCGTATCCGTCTGCAAGAAACGGCAAGATTGCAAGAATTTCAGGACGTCCTTCTCTCTCTCTCTCTCTCTCTCTCTCTCTCTCTCTCTCTCTCTCTCTGTGTGTGTGTTTATTTACGTCCCTGCTCTTACACGCGCCCCGTGACTTCCTCAGGGGTGGTTTCTTAGAAATCACCGGCTTGCATTTTCGACCCGGGAAGTAGCCAGCAGGAGGCAGAAAAGCGTCACAGACGGAGGTAAAGTTGTAAATAGGAACTGCTAAGAAATAGCAGAGCGCGCGAGCACGCAGGTATCCCCCAGGGAGACACCCATGCAGCCTGAGATGTCCCGGTTCTTGCCCGGATTCTAGTGGCCGCGAGTTCCCCGGGCTTCTTAGAGAGGATTGTGCAACGCGAAGCTGCTGATGGGTCTGCGCAGGTGGCCCGTCTGGCGGCTGCCGCTGCTGCTGCTGGGATCTGCTTCCTTCCTGCTGGGGGGCTGCGCAGGTGAGCGGCTTCTTCGGGGGTTAAATGTCGACCCGGGAACAGAATTGGCACCAAGTACACGTGTGTGTGTGTGTGTGTGTGTGTGTGTGTTTGTCCGCACACCGTCCCACCATCTCGTCCTCTGTCGTCCCCTTCTCCTTGTGCCCTCCATCTTTCCCAACATCAGGGTCTTTTCCAGGGAGTCTTCTCTTCTCTTGAGGTGGCCAAAGTATTGGAGCCTCAGCTTCAGGTTCTGTCCTTTTAGTGAGCACTCAGGGCTAATTTCCTTAAGAATGGAGAGGTTTGATCTTCTTGCAGTCCAAGGGACTCTCAAGAGTCTCCTCCAGCACCATAATTCAAAAGCATCAATTCTTCGGCGATCAGCCTTCTTTATGGTCCAGCTCTCACTTCCATACATCACTACTGGGAAAACCATAGCTTTAACTATACGGACCTTTGTCTGCTTTTTAAGATGCTGTCTAGGTTTGTCATTGCTTTCCTCCCAAGAAGCAGGCGTCTTTTAATTTTGTGGCTGCTGTCACCATCTGCAGTGATCATGGAGCCCAAGAAAGTTAAATCTCTCACTGCCTCCATTTCTTCCCCTTCTATTTGCCAGTGGCCATCGTCTTCGTAAGCAACTTACACCATTTTAAAAACAACAACCATAACATTAAGTTGGATGAATGAAAAAGTTAACAAAGGCCGTAGGATAAATTCCAGCCAAACAGCAGCGAGAAAATACAATATTGTTTTGGCCGCAAAATACAAATAACATCCAGCGACATCACCCTAATTTGTAAAGCTGTCTGGCGGAAGAGATAAGTTTTTGCCTGGCATTGAAAGATGACGGTGCCAGGCGCTTTTTGATGTCCCAGATCTGGCTGGGCTCTGCGGAGGACGCCCAAAGGAATTCAGGCAGGAACGCAGGTGCATGTTGACTTTTCACGATATGCAAGGATTCAATTGCACGGCTGGGTTGCATTTATTGGTGTCTGTGTATTAATTGGCTTCCTGGTGGGCGAAACGGTTGTGGTAACAGGTACATTTCTGCATCTCTTTTACCTCTGGCCTCACTATTTACCCCCCTAAAAAACACCTCCATGTGTGAACACACAAACACAAACCGCTCAGGAAAACAGTTTCTTCACCTCCTACATTAAATGCTATTTCTTGAAGCTTGTGGCATAAAAAAAGCTTCTTAATTTTTCAGGTGTCACAAGACTCTCTTTCCTCTTTGGTAAGTTTCAATTTCCAGGGTTAGTTGGATAGGCTCCAACATTGGGCGGGGGGTGGGGGGAACAATGCAAGTTGTAGTTTTAAAAACGGATTTTAAAGTTGTGTTTTAAACCTCCCCTCCCTGTGTCCTCTGCCCCGGCGTGTTGCAGTCTTGATAACAACCACAACTGCACCCACCTGGTACAGCGACATTAGGTGTAGTTTGGCTCTTAATTTGAAGGGAAAACAGCAGATCGGCAGAATAAAAAACAGGAAATGTCGAACCTTCCCCTGTACCACAATCTTCAAGCTGAGCTTATCAGCGACAACACCGAGCTGAAAACTTCTGCTTTATGTTTGTCCTTGCGCAATATCCGTTTGGGGCAAACAAAGAGGACTAGAAAGTTTGTCACTATTTTGTGACATTTTAGTTGGTGGTAAAGCAAAATGTGCAGAAAACAGACGGCTGAATAAAAGGCATTGCCCAGCATTGCAGTGCTAACTTCTCTAATATTATTCATTACCTTTTTAGATTCTTTTTCCCCCAGAGAAGGGACCCAAAGCAACTTGCAAAGCGCTATGGCCATCAAAATAAAGTACAAAAGAACTGCTCTTTAATCCGATGGTCATTGGACTCAACTGACATTTGGGTTGTTTTTTTACTTTTGATGTGATTGTGCCAATTTTCTTGCATGTGTGCTGTTCACGGTGATATTTTTTATTAGAGAGTGCATGGAACTGCAAGGAACATACACAGGCCCACACGTGAATTATGGCTAAAATACTGCATTTCTTCAAGTCAGCAAAGAGTGACAGCATTGATAGTTCAGGGTTTGAGCTCCATGTTGGACAAAGATTCATGGATCATAGAATCATAGAATCTTAGAGTTGGAAGGGACCCCAAAGGTCATTTAGTCCAACTCACTGCAATGCAGGAATCTCAACTAGAGCACCCATGACAGAAGGCCCTCCAACCTCCGCTTAAAAACCTCCAAGGAAAGAGAGTCCACCAGCTCCCGAGGGAGACTGTCCCACTGTCAGACAGCTCTTACTGTCAGAAAGTTCTTCCTGATATTTAGTCAGAATCTCCTTTATTGAAACTTGAAGCCATTGGTTTGAGTCCTACGCTCCAGAGCTGGAGAAAACAAGCACGCTCCATCTTCCATGGGACAGCCCTTGAGATATTTGAAGATGGATCTCCTATCTCCTCTCAGTCTCCTCTTTTCCAGGCTACTCAGCTCCTTCAACCATTCCTCATAAGGCTTGGCTTCTAGACCCTTGATCATCTTAGTTGCCCTCCTCTGTGTGGGATGTGAAACACAAGAGCAGTCAAGTACAACATTCCTAGAGTGAACATGTTTACACATGGGGAGGAATGCTTATCCAGCCAGCAGGTAAGCTTCCTGTTTCCTTCTGGGCTGGGACAGACTTCCTCTGCATGTGACTAGAGGTGGGCGTGGCCTCACCTGAGCAGGTAACGACAAAAGCACAGGGCAGGGCAGCCATCTTTCTCTCTCTGACTACTTTTGTTGAAGAAGCAGCATCTGCTTAGCCAAAGATGCTCTCTTGGCCTCCAGCCAAGAGAAGACAAAGGGACTGTCTCCTTATGGGATAGTCTCCAGGTGCATGTTACTTTTCTAAGCTAAGTTTGCCTTCTGGGATCCGATTGTGAACATAATGTGAGCGAGTAAACTCTTTTTATACTTTTATAGAAGACTGTGTTGTGTCTTATCTTTTATGAGGGAATAACGGGAAAATACCAGAACGGTTATTATAGAGGCTTTAGCAAGCCTGAGCAAACGCATCCGCCGTGAGTTTAAAAGGGGGAATGTTTCTCTGCTAAATTGTGAACTTTTTTACACAAGTTGGAAAGGCTATAATCAAACAATATATCCTCTCCTGCATCCCTGATCATTCCCCCACTCTGCGCATGTTCTAGCTTGTCAACATCCTTCCTAAATACTTAGAAATCTTTAGCTGAGCTTCCTGCATTGCCAGGGGTTGGACTAAATTGCCCTCAGAGATACCTTCATTTTATGATTCTACTGGAGCCCTAATTCTGCCCCTCTCTGTCTTCCTTTCCAGGCTCCTCCTCGCACTCCTTGCGCTATTTCTACACGAGGGTGTCTGAGCCTGGCCAGGGGCTTCCCCAGTTCACCGCTCAGGGGTCCGTTGATGACCACATCTTCATTCAGTACGACAGTGACAGGAAAAGAGCCCTTCCTCAGGTGCCCTGGGTCCAGAAGGTGGGGCAGGACTACCCCCATTACTGGGACAATATGACCCAGATCTTTCGGGACGCTGAGGAAGTCTTCCGAGTCGTTCTGGAGAGTGTGCAGCGTGACCACAAGCAGAGCACAGGTGAGTGGGTGCTGCAAGGGGCAGCGAGTCCCCCTCCCCAATATTTATCCCTCCCCTGGTCAGGAAATGGGGAGCAGGGGGACGACAACAACTGGGAGAAAAGGAAGGAGGAGCTCTGTTCTGCACAGAAGCTCCTTCTCCCTCCATGCACCAAGCAGTTTGACTGTAACCTTAGCAGCACCCAAGTGACCTCCCTGGGGTGCAAGCCTGGGCAGTGTGTCTGGAGGTCCTGTGCTGCTCAGACAAAAAGACCCCCCTCTCGGCCTCGCCGACGTGCTCCAAAGGAAAGCAGAGCAAAACGTTTGGTACCAACTGAGCTGCAGGAGTTGCCCGAAGGAGGCGTACAAGGCGCCATCCAACCATCCTCGGGACTTCACTCTGGATTTATGTAGAGTTTGCTCCTGAGAGCCTTTTCTTCTCCTGAAGTCAGTAGAGGTTTAGAAACAGAGTTTTCCTTCTCCTCGATGGTCTCCCTTCCCTGGTGGACGAGCCCCATCTGCCCCTCACTTCTCTCTGCGACATGTGCAGAAACTGCCTTATTTACGGTTGGCCCCACACTTGGTCAGGGATGCGGGTGGCGCTGTGAGTTAAACCACAGAGCCTAGGACTTGCCGTCAGAAGGTTGGCAGTTCGAATCCCCGCGACAGGATGAGCTCCCGTTGCTCGGTCCCTGCTCCTGCCCACCTAGCAGTTCGAAAGAACGTCAAAGTGCAAGTAGATAAATAGGTACCGCTCCAGCGGGAAGGTAAACACAGTTTCCGTGCGCTGCTCTGGTTCGCCAGAAGCGGCTTAGTCATGCTGGCCACATGACCCAGAAGCTGTACAGCGGCTCCCTCAGCCAATAAAGTGAGATGAGCGCTGCAACCCCAGAGTCGTCCGCGACTGGACCTAACGGTCAGGGGTCCCTTTACCTTTACCACACTTGGTCTCATCTGCTCGATCCACCGGGGCCTGTCTTTGCATGCAGGGGAAGCCCCTATTTACACTTGCCTGTAAATCCCACTGAAATCAAAGGGACTTGCTTCTGCATGGACAAGTACAGTCATACCTCAGGTTAAATATGCTTCAGGTTGAGCGACTCGGAAGTAACGGAAGCGGCGAATCGCAACCCACACACGCGCAGACACAGGTTGCGTTCGCTTCAGGATGCGAACGGGGCCCTGGAACAGATCCCGTTCGCATCCAGAGGTACCACTGTACATAGGATTGCACTGTCAGAACTTGAGTGACGTTAAACTTGGAGGTAAACAGAAAATGTTCGTTGCTTTCCATGGGGGAAAAATGTTTTCAATCCTCAGCATCTCCAAGTAGGGATGAGAGAGATTCCTGCCTGAAAGCAACTGCAAGTAAAAACTTGGTGCTGATGATGCTTAGCTAGAGGAACCAACAGCAGGGTGGGAGGGAGTTGTGTAGCCCCAGGAGCTGAGAGTCAGCCGTTGATGGGTGGGAGCCACCACCGAGAAGGCCCTCTGCCAGGTTCCCTGTAACCTCACTTCTCTCAGTGAGGAAACTGCCAGAAGGCCCTCGGAGCTGGACTTAGACTCCTAGAATCATAGTTGGAAGGGACCCTGAGGGTCTTCTAGTCCAACCCCCTGCAACGCAGGGATCTTTCTCCCACCGTGGGATTTGAACCCACAACCCTTCAGATTAAGAGTCTCGCGCTCTACCGACTGAGCTATCCAGTCTGCCTCTTTTTCCCGAGGTTAAAAATAATCAAATCTTGGATTTAAATAAACATTCACATTATCAGCATCAGAAAATGTTTAGTGAAATATGATGGTGTATTTACTTTTATTTTTATGTTTTTAGGTTTGATGCTATGTTATTAATAACTTTTTCTGTTAAGAGATAGCAAAGTGGGTGAAAATAGAAACAAACCAGAAGCCCAAGGAGAGGGAGGGAGGAATATATAGTAAATGTTAAGAATTTGAGATGTATGTAATGAATGAATTATTTTTAAAAATATAATAATAATAATAATAATAATAATAATAATAATAATAATAATAATATCTTTGCCAAACCTCTTCTGTGGGTTTGTGGGGGTTTCACCTGCTCCGGTCCCCCAATCTCTCTCCCCTGTCCCACTGACCTCTCGCCCCTTCTCCCAGGCCTGCATACCTGGCAGGTCAGGTACGGCTGCGAGCTGAGCCAAGAGGGGCGCCAAGGAGCGTATGAGCAGGAAGCCTACGATGGGACGGTCTACCCCGACCTTGACCTGGAGTCTCTCTCCTGGATGGCAGTCGAGAGAGGAGCCCAAGTGAGCCAGACTGGAAACCAGACTGTCTCTGTGATGGCTTACGTGGGAAAGGAGGACTGCATTGCGTGGCTGCGGAGATACCTGGACTACGGGAAGGAGGCTCTGCTGAGGACAGGTGGGTGTTTGTGTGAGGGCAGGTGCAGGGAGATGGGAACAAGACTTGTGTTGAGTTGGGTGTGTGTGTGCTGAAATTCCTTCATATTCTACCCAGCATAAACCCATCTTAGACCGCACTGCAAAGCTGATGGGAGCCAAGAGCTGCCTAATAATAATAATAATAATAATAATAATAATAATAATAATAACAACAGCAGCAGCAGCCTGGGGGTGGCGGAGAGGACACACTTCTAGAATATTTATCCCGATCTTTTGAAATAAATAAAGAATCTCAGGAACCAAGAGGACAAAAACTTAAATGGGGAGTGGGGAGAGAATATAATTTATTTAGCAGACTGTTGCAAGCAGATGAAAACATTAGCAGGAATCTCACTTGTCATGTAACAAATTCTATAAAATATAGATTATAGAAAAATATGCAGTTGTAAATGTTGACAATAGGACCTATGGAGGGGATGGGGGGAGATCTTGAGATTCAGAGTAATCTCTATACATGGATACACATCTGGATTCTTATAATTTTATATTTGTAAAATCAAATAAAAATGATTTTTTTAAAAATGAAATAAATAAAGAACTCAAGCATAGTGGAGACAGACCTGACCAAATTTTCTGCTTGAAAGGGTATAAATCTCTCTTCTTAATGTTGAGAACCTTCAGGCTGGATATATCAGAACATGTGCAGACTGCCACGCCTTTGAATTATCCAATTGAATTATGCAATTATTTGCACCACCCCGCCATTAAATAAAAGCCTCGGCCCTATGGAAAGTCATAAAAACACTAACAATGTATTTTATGGCTTCATGTCTTCCTGAAATTCTTGCTGGACCTGCTGGTTAACTCTTATGTGGCCTCCATTCCAAGGAGTTGAGGCCTTTTGTAATGTGGAACATTATTGCAGTCACCCAATGATTCATGTTTGGCCAGATATGAACGGGCTGAGGTTCAGAGCTTTCCTGTAAAATTGGTTAGAGAAAAAACTCAGATCACTTACTTTCTGTGCCTTGGCAATAAACTGCAACCACATACACATGCTCAGACACCATTTCATAGTTAGATTTTGTACTTTTGTAGCTTAGATAGTAGTTATAAACCTGTCTTCATTTTGCTTCATTTTGCTACTGTAATTGCTGCTTCGAGACCCAGATTATGTAAGTAAACACTACTTTTATTTCTTCACAAATCAATGTGTGTATGATTGCTTTTAAGTGGGGGAGAAGAGGGATAATACAGTGGTACCCTGGTTCTCAAACTTAATCCGTTCCAGAAGTCTGTTCCAAAACCAAAGTGTTCCAAAACCAAGGCACACTTTCCCACAGAAAGTAATGCAAAATGGATTAATTCGTTCCAGACTTTTAAAAACAACCCCTAAAGCAGCAATTTAACATGAATTTTATTATGTAATTAGACCATTGATCCATAAAATGAAAGCAATAAACAATGTACTGCAGTCACACAATCAATCAATCAATCAATCAATCAATCAACCAGTAGCTGAACTGGGTTCCACACAGTCACAAAAACCAAACAAAAAAGCCACCAAAAAAACACAAAATAAATTGCAAAAACAGACAGACCTTAGCATAACATTCAAAATGTAAGTGTGGCACTCAAATCAGAAGTGTAACACTCAAAACGGAGCACGTTCGGCTTCTGGAAAAAGTTTGCAAACCGGAAACTTCCGGGTTTGGAGCATTCGGGTTCCGTGTTGTTCAACTACTAAGCCATTGGAGAACCAAGGTACCACTGTACCAGGAAAATCCACTCTGCCTGAAAGCATCCTGGATTATTGTTTCTAGAAGGTTAAAGCAACCTTATCTTAGCTTCTAAGTTTAAATTGGCAAAGGATGGTACTCTGCTGATCTCACTCACATGAGGGAGGATAATAACTAAACTATACATCCTGTCCTATTGTTTAAATCCATTTACTTGCTCATCCTTTACATTTCCAACACTTATTTAATTTAGATTTATACATTTTTGCCAACTTATTGTTAGATAACATCGATACATCATTTTCATATCATTTTCTCTTAGACCATAACATGCTGTAAATTTTATATTAATATTCCACACATTCTTAGTCAAATACAAGAACCATCAAACATTTCTGGTGAGACGCTTGGACACTGCCGTATCCCATATATTTTCTGATATCTTCAGGGGTATTTCAGACCGTTTCTTCCATTCATGCTGTGGTCAGTAAGGAGCTTGCACTGTCCATGTCCATGTCCATGTCCATGTCCAAAGATAATAGGGCTGGGGCAGGATTTGGAGGATCTGTAATTGCAGATATAATGGGGAATACCCTATTCCAAATTTATTTAACATGGGGGCATTTCCGCCAAATGTGAATAAATGAACCAAGTTTTCCACAACCCTTCCAACATAAAGGGAAAAGGGAGGGATTAATTTTTGCCAGCTTGACAGGAGTGTGGGGACATCAGAGGAGGACACGGCCTGCTTGCCTCTGAGGAGGCCTCTGTCATTTCCCCAGAGCCTCCCGTCGTGAAGGTGACAAGTAAGGAGGACTCCAAAGGCCCGGCCACCCTCGTCTGCCGAGTTTACGGCTTCTACCCGAAGGAGATCAATGCCTATTGGAGGAAAAACGGAGAGGCCTGGGTGCAGGATACCTTCCGCAGAGTTGCCGCCCCCAATTCGGACGGGACCTACCATGCCGTGCTCAGTATTAAAACCAGCCCCAAGGAGAGGAAACATTTCCAGTGCCACGTGGAGCACGAAGCCCTCCCCAAACACCTGGATGTGGCCTGGCAGGAGCCTGGTGAGAGGCAGCAGGGAGCAAAGGCTTATGGGAGGTGAATTTTCACCTAGGGAAGGAAGAGGGACAGCACCAGGGAGCTGGCAGCATCACAGCTGATATTGACAACCTCCAATTGGAGACAAACGTTTCCTATTTGCTGAGATGATTGAGGTCTCGTGCAAGCCTTGAGAGGTGATGAGATGGAGGGGGGCTCTTTCTTAGATGATGATGATGATAATAATTTATTATTTATATCCCATCCATCTGGCTGGGTTTCCCCAGTCACTCTGGGTGGCTCCCAACAGAATATTTAAAATGTGATAAAGCATCAAACATTAAAAACTTCCCTAAACAGGGCTGCCTTCAGCTGTCTTCTAAAAGTCAGATAGTTGCTTTGTTCCTTGACATCTGATGGGAGGGTGTTCCACAGGGTGGGCGCCACTACCGAGAAGGCCCTCTGTCTGGTTTCCTGTAACCTCGCTTCTCTCAGCGAGGGAACCGCCAGAAGGCCCTTGGTGCTGGACCTCAGTGTCCGGGCTGAACGATGGGGGTGGAGATGCTCCTTCAGGTATATTGGGCCAAGGCTGTTTAGGGCTTTAAAGGTCAACACCAACACTTTGAATTGTGCTCAGAAACGTACTGGTTACCTCCCCGAATCCCTCTGAATTTCACGAGCTCCCAGGTCCTCCTGTGGCCTCCCCCGTAAGAGGAAATTTTTGTTCTGGGTTCTCCGTCAGTCATTTCTCTCTTTTCTTCTCTTCAACCTTCAGCGTTTGACAGCTGGCTTCTAATTCTATGCATTGTGGGGGCTGTAGTCCTTGTTGTCGGCATCTCCGTGGGCATCAGTAAGTACCACGTACCCTCCAAGTTTCCCGATTTACCGAGGACAGTCCCAGAATTACGAAAGCCACACCGGCTTCTGATAGGATCGCAGAATGTCCCAATTTTCCCTGCCGGTGCTGCTGCCATTATGCTTTGCTAGGAGGATTAGTCGAGGGAGCATCCCATAGCCTCTCCGTGGTTGCCGCTGCCAGCCTCCTTCCTCGGGCAGCTCATTGTGGCTGCTGGAGAGCAGGCAAGGAGGAGAGAATCTGCCACCACCAAGGCACAGCCCTGCACATGATGCGCCAGCTCTAAGGGGCAGATAAGAGGGTAGGGCCGCCCCAGGCAGTAGATCGACCAAATAATAAAATAAAATAAAATTTTGATTGAAGGGTTTTCTCAGGACAGTGGAGGGCAGTGCGTCCTCTTAGTGTGGTTGTGGTGGCACTTTTCCGGAAGGAAGGGTCAGAGGCAGCAAGGGTCATGTTTGAGGAAATCAGGTAGTGCTTGGAATCTGGAAGACTTCCTACCTTTACTAATGACAGGTTCCTGGGGTGTCTGCCAGGATCTTTCCCCAGGTCCTTCTCCACAGGAAAGGGTGAGACTGGACAATCTCTGTTTCATCCCTTTCCGTCCTGAAGAATCGTTGTCATGAGTAAAATGACTAGAGGCTTCAGAATCTATAACCCACTTGTTTGACTAGGTCTCACAACTGTTCACAGTTAAGCTCTTTACTTATGAAAGAAAACTTTTCTCGTTGTTCCTTTTCATTTGGCCACTTAAAATGTAGGGGATTTCTGTGACTTTTGGGCTTTGCAAGCCTTGGCTGTGTGCCCTCCCTTGTGGCAAGTGAAACTCATAATTTGATTCTCTCTCTGCAGAGATGTGGCAAAGACACTAAGCTGTGCCAAGTAAGTGAGATGTCCCTCTTTGCGAGTTTTTCCTCTGGCATGGAACAGGCCTAGGGTGGGAGACGGGCATAAGGGAGGATTTGTTCAGGGCCTGTGTGAACTTGAAACAGCACAAGGTCCCTGTAAAACTGGAGACAGAAAATAAAATACTCTAACGGAAAGGTAACGGCATTTAAACCTCCCATACTCCCAGAAAACAGAAGCTTACGTTAAGGGAAAATTGAGAGAGGGGCAATTCACAGTATTCTGTCCTTCACCAGAAGCAGTGAAAACAGACCTTCTGCTGGCCTGTATGTCTGAAACTGCCGTCGCACACACCTGCATAGGACCACCTCCCTTATTTCCTTCGACTGCCTTCTCCAAAACTCACCTTCCTCTGCAATGTATTTGGCTCAGGCCTGCTCATGCCAATGCCCTACTGCTGGCTTCCCCAACCTGGTGCCCTCCAAATGCTTTTGGCCTCAGCCAGTGAGGCCAACAGGGAGAGATGAAGGCAGTGTGAGTCTTCAGCAGCTTTAAGCAATGTTTATCCAGTCTGCACGGGACAGGATGGAGTTGCTGTTGGATCCATCCATCGACCTCTGATGATTTAGAAGGATTGGGTCCAGCATCATTTTCACTGTGCGTGTGTGCCGGTATCCTGCAACGGAGTGAGCTCCTGTTGCTCGGTCCCTGCTCCTGCCAACCTAGCAGTTCGAAAGCATGCCAGTGCAAGTAGATAAATAGGTACCACTGCGGTGGGAAGGTAAACAGTGTTTCTGTGCACTCTGGTTTCCGTCACGGTGTCCCGTTGTGCCAGAAGCGGTTTAGTCATGCTGGCCACATGACCCAGAAAGCTGTCTGTGGACAAACGCCGACTCCCTCACCCTCAAAGAGAGATGAGCACCACACGCCATAGTCGCCTTTGACTGGACTTAACCGTCCAGGGGTCCTTTACCTTTAGGTTGTCTAATGGAGGGAAATGTGTAGAAACCAGTGGTATGTATGTAATTGCATGTCATGCTATGCAGCAAAGGGAGCTCCTTTGCTCTGGAGCAAAGCTCAGGAGGCCAACGCTTCTGATGTGTTGGTTGGGTAGCCACCCCACTCCCACCCGACCCCCGTCCATAACAAGCCTCACTTGGATACTTTTGCCCAGAAGGTGTCCTTTTAATCTTTGCTTCCTGTACATTTCACGTGCGTCTTGATCATGCCCAGGGATGGAGTCCTCTGCAAGGGGAGTTGGGTTGGACTAGATGTTCTGACTGTTATTCAGATGCCCCCATCCCTTGCCAGCTTCACTGTGCTCAGTTAACCTGACACCCTCCTGTGTTTTTTTCTGAAACAGGTATGTGGCCTGGAAGAGCAGCAGAAACAGAGGAACCTCTCTGACATGGGTAGATCGCCCTACTCATGAGGAGCTATTTTGCCTGCCCAATGGCAGGACAGCGAATAAGAGAGAGCCTTGTGTGGACAGTACGGGGCTGTTCAAGGAAGAGACACAAGCTGAAAATCCTAAGAAGCTCAATTGGAGAATTCCAGGATGGGCCTCAGGACACCAGATGGAGGAACCTGTTTAAAGGATTGTATCAAGCCAGCAAGTTGAAAAATACCGTATTTTTCGCCCTATAGGACGCACTTCCCCCCCCAAAAAATGAAGGGGAAATGTGTGTGCGTCCTATGGGCGAATGCAGGCTTTCCCGGGCTTCCTGCAGCTCTGCGCCACCCTCCGGATCCCGGCGCGAAGCCGCGCGGGGCTCCGGAGGGTGGCGCAGAACTGCCTGAGCTCCAGGGCTTCTTGCAGCTCCGCACCACCCCCCGGATCCCGGCGCGAAGCCACGCGGGGCTCCGGAGGGTGGCGCAGAACTGCCTGAGCTCCAGGGCTTCCTGCAGCTCTGCGCCACCCTCCGGATCCCGGCGCGAAGCTGCGTGGGGCTCCGGAGGGTAGCGCATAGCTGCCTGCATTCCGAAGCCTGGTGCGCGCTGAAGAGCGCCCCGGGCTTCGCGCACCTCTCCGCAAGCCTGGGGAGACCGGCGCAGCTCCCTAGGCTTGCGGATAGCAGGCTGTTCTGGGGGCTGGGGTCGGGGGAAGCTCGGGCTTCCCCTGCGCCTGCCCCGTGCCTGGGGAGGGAAATTTTTTTTCCCTTTATTTCCCCCACCAAAAAAATTAGGTGCGTCCTATGGGGCGGTGCGTCCTATGGGGTGAAAAATACGGTACTTGGCCCAGCAATGGGCTGATCTTTGTGCTTCCTATCGCAAATGGGATTTCTTTAGACATTTCCCCCTCTTCTCCTGATTTAAGGGTTTGGGGCTTTTGCTCTGCAGGAAGAAGCACATGGGAACTTTGCATCATTTTTTACTGCTCTCCATCATGCCATATTTTAAGGTGGAAGTGTGCAGTGTTCTTTTTAAAAAAAGAAAAATACTGTTTGTGACTCTATGCCACACATTGGTGCCAAAAATGCTAAGCTAGAAGAACCGTAGTTTGGCCCTGCAGAAGGCAGCTTTAGATGTTCCTAAATCTTGTATTTTTCATTGCTTAGCTTAGCTAAATTATGGTGGTGATGAGGAAATTGTTTTAATAATAATAATAATAATAATAACTGGAACAGTGACCTCCAGCAAATGCTGCTGTTAAGGCTTTAAAAGAAATACAAGAGATTCTATAGACGGCTCCCTGCCTCCCTATCTGTAGTTTGGCAATGAGTGTGAAGCCCTCAGGACTTAATCAGAGCTGATGACTGGCTGACTTGGTTTATTCCCCACTTTAACATCAACTTACGTGGAAAGCATAGACACACACCTGTATCTGCTCCCTAAAAAAAGCTAAACAACTTGGATCTGAACCCCCCCCCCAAAAGGGGTAGATCACTGCCAGTTTTTTATTCTGTGAGTGGATCGCAGTCTCTTAGGAGTTGGACGTCCCTGCGCTACACCAATCAAACTTGTTCAAATAAAGGAGGTGATGATTACCTGTGTTTTTATAATTTTATCATAGTATTGCAATAACATTTCATAAGACTCTCATGCTACAAGGTTCTGCATGTTTTGCCGCAACAGCTACCTGTCTGGAATTAGTCACAGCTGTTTCATTTCCACCTCCCAGGATTTAAAATATATATTGTATACAAATCAGGAAGCTGAGGCTATTTTATTTACAGCATTTTTATCCTGCTCATAAGCCAGATAAGGGTCCTAAAGCAGCTTACAAATGTCAGCAATAAGACAGTCCCTGCATTCAGGCTTATACTAAAAAAGACACAACACAAAAGGAAAAGGGGTTGGGTGGGAGGAGGAAAAAAGGAAGTTTAAGACACTGTCTGGCAATGGACACCACTCACTATTAATGACACTTTTGGCCCCGGTGAAAGGATTGCAAAGGTGCATAGAATGCAGGACAACAGACTCCATTTTGCCCTGAGAGAAGGAAAAGGAGGGATGGGGTGGTTTATGTTTAGGAAAAGTGTCAAATTGTAAACCATCCAGGGTGGCTAAGCAAAAAGGCAGGATATAAATGCAATACAATCAATTTATTACTTACAGAACTGGGTGTATCAAGTGAGGTCATGTCTGCTTTCCCCCCTCCTTCCTGCATCATTTCCTTCCTCCAACCCTCCCTACTTTTTCGACGGAAATTCTGAAATCGAAATTTAAAACCATTCAACAAAGCAATCATACAGGAAAACTGAGCTACGGGCAACGTTCAAAGTGTGTCATACTTTAAAAGCCTGCCAGAACAGTAACAAAAATTCCCTCTTGATAGTTGTCGACCTCCTCATCTCTGGAAAGGAGAGGGAGAAAAGTCATTTGCGGAGGAGAGGACGGGAGAAAACCCCACTTCAGGGTCCCAGGCCACGGAGGACTTTCAAAAGTATTTTATTTGGAGCCAGGAGAATTACAGGAGAATTTTCGCAAAACCCTTGTGGTTCTCCAATAAATATTTTCACCTCTTCCGTGATGCACGTGGACCCTCCAGAGTCTCCCAGCAACTTTCAAGTTTTTACCCCCTCCCTGCATCTCTCCCAGCAGAGGAGGCAAGAGGAACGGGGAGGGGGCGGAGTCAGGGGAGAAGTTTCGCTTTCGCTTTCCAGTCCATCTCTCCCACGCTTCAGATCTACCCAGCAACCGCCGCCGCAATCTGCACGCCGTTTTTCCATTGGTGGAATATTTCCGCCGCAGCTCCTCTTCCGGACCCTTCTGCTGGCGGGGCGGGGATTGCTTCGTCCCGATGGGGGTCCTCATCCGTGGGGGCCCCTGGATCCTGTGCGCTGCTGCCCACCTGCTCCTGCTGGACTGCGCTGGTCAGTACCTCCGGGGGCGGAACTGCGGGGCGGAAAGAAAGACCCCCAAGTCCAAAGATCCCGCGGTTGTGGGTGTAACTTTGTGCAAAGGGGGAAGACCAGGGGGGAGTTCCCTACCCGAAGTGGAGCCAGATCCCTTGAGAAATATCTGTTTTTCTCAGACTTTTTGTTTTGCATGCCGCCTTGGGGGCAGGGAGAGTTTCAGAGGAGCGCAAGGCGAGAATTAAGGGACTTGGGGGTCGTGTTTGTGGGGCTCATCATCATCTACCTACCAGTGCAGCGCTGGCCTCTTCCCTAACGCACACGGTAATGTGTGAAGAGAGCTACTAGCAAGGGTGGGTGCGTGATCTGGGTGGCTACGAACTGGGAAGTCTACGGAGTAACTGGCAAAAGCGAGTCCTCCTCTGCTTCAGGTAAGGATTTGCTGTGTCGGCTCCTTGGTCCACCTAGTGGCCGGGGTTGGAATAGCTCGTGGGAAAGGGAGCTCTGCTGGGGAGGGCTGGTTCAAATCTTACCTCTGCCATTCACGAACTGACCAGGTTTAGCACACCTATCAGCCAATCACCCATTCCCAGCACCCTTCTGAGTAATACCCCTCCCCACCCTCTCACTCTGGTGACTTCTGTTTCAGTGTATCTGAAGAAGTGTGCATGCACACGAAAGCTCATACCAAGAACAAACTTAGTTGGTCTCTAAGGGGCTACTGGAAGGATTTTTTTTAATTTTGAAAATTAATTGAAAATGAAATAATTCTAGCACCCTCCCTTTTTGAGGAATGACACATACATATTAGCTGTGCTTAGAAAGATCTGAGCAAATTCATCTATGGGGCCTGGTGATAATTCCCCTCCCCAGGTGATGTGAGCTACAGAACCCGCAGCTCCCTTTCATATTTAAAATTGGGGGTGGCAATACTGACCTGCTGCTTTGCAGGGTCGTTGTCAGGCTTAGGAGAATGTCAAATGCTTAGAACGCCTTATTCTGCTGTCCTGTCTGTCTGTCTGTCTGCCAGTGGTTCTCTAGACACAGCTGCCTTTCATCTTTAAAACTGGCAAAACTGACACAGGACAAATAGAAGAAGACACCTTCGCCCTGGTATGGTTCCCCTTTATCACATACACAGCCCAACAAGACAACGACAAGGATCCGCCGACAGCATACAAATCAATCTGGCTAACCTGATCCAAACACACACACACACACACACACACACACACGCCCTCACTCACACACAAAAACAAATCTCACCACAGCCAAGCAAAGACAACCAACCACACATTAGGCTACCCCCAACCTCTCTCACCACCAAGGAAATACCACGAGCGAATAGTAAGAGAACACACACAAGTGACGCTGACACAAAACCCCACACATACACTAAGCAGAAGCATTGCCACCCGACCCCACCCCACTCATCATGCCCCCTCCCCCTCTTCCCCCTTTTTTCTTACGCTAACACTGTATACACTAATGTCTCACAACAAATGAAACCGATCTGTAGAAAACACGACTTGAAAAAAGAGACAATGCACGTATTTTTGTAAATGACAAAAGCTTTAGTAAAAATACAGTCGTACCTCTTGTTACATCAGTCTCCGGTTGTGTTTTTTCAGGATACGAACCCGGCAAACCCGGAAGTGTATACTTCTGGGTTTTGCCACGCGTAGAAGCAGTGCTCTACTTGCAGACTTTTCAGGGTGCGAACGGCACCCCGGAACGGATCGAGTCTGTAACTAGAGGTACCACCGTATTTTAAAAATAAAACTGGCAAAACATACACACGTTCAGTGTCTCTGGGTGCAGCGGTTTGCCACTCCCTCAGGCGCTGGGCACATTTGTGATTGTTCGTCTAGAACAAAACATTTAGGCTGAAGTCCTTGCTTTCCTGGGTGTAAGCCCCATTGAACTCAATAGGACTCACTTCTGATAACACAGGGGTTGGCAAGGTTTATCTTGCCTGGGCCAGATCAGCCCCATGGGCCAGATTGCGTGTGCGATTTTCAGCATCTGCGCAGGTGCAATTTTTGGTGTCTGTGTCTATGCAGATGCGATTTTCGGCACTGCAGAAGTGAGTCCCTGCCCCAGTTCAGCGCAGTGCGCTAGCGGGCAGCTCGGTTCGAGGTTGGCTCGTGGGCCAATCAGACGACCTCCACGGGCCACTTCTGGCCCATGGGCCTTATGTTGCTGACCCCGTGATAACATATGTGCACAGGATGTCATGGTTTTCTGCTTTAAAATTTAAGGAACCAACAGCACCACTTTGAGAGCAGTCTTCTCAGGTTCCTCGCAAGGATAAGGGTCTGTGAAGGTTTTTTTTGGTGGAGTGTGGATTCTCCTCTTCAGGATCCCTAACTCTGCCCTTCTTTTGCAGCCTCTTCCTCCCACTCCATGCGCAATTTTTACACTGGGGTGTCAGAGTCCGGCCAGGGGCTGCCCTGGTTCGTTGCCGTGGGCTACTTAGATGACCAGCCCATCTACTACTACGACAGCGATACCCGGAGGGAAGAGCCTGCGGTGCCCTGGATGGAGAAAGTAGAGGAGGATTATCCCAAGTTCTGGGACAGGCAGACGCAGATCTTGCATGGCTGGGAGCAGACGTTCAGAGCGAACGTGGAGATTGTAAGGAACCTTTACAACCAGAGCAAGGGTGAGTGGAGGGGGCGAAGAATGGCTCTCTCTCCTGCTGAAGCTTCTCCCTCAGATGAAGGCTCCACTCTGGTACATGGAAGGATAATAATAATAATAATAATAATAATAATAATAATAATAATAATAAATATTTATACCCTGCCCATCTGGCAGGGCTTCCCAGCCACTCTGGGTGGCTCCCAACAGAATATTAAAAACACAATAAAAGATAAAACATTAAAAACTTTCCTAAACAAGGCTGCCTTGAGATATCTTCTAAAAGTCAAATAGTTGTTTATTTCCTTGACAAATGATGGAATGGCGTTCCACAGGGTGGGCGCCACTACCAAGAAGGCCCTCTGCCTGGTTCCCTGTAACCTCACTTCTCGCAGGGAGGGAACCGCCAGAAGGCCCTCGGAGCTGGACCTCAGTGTCCAGGCTGAACGATGGGGGTAGAGACACTCCTTCAGGTATACTGGACCGAGGCCATTTAGGGCTTTCAAGGTCAGCACCACACTGTGAATTGTGCTCAGAAACTTACTGGGAGCCAATGTAGGTCTTTCAAGACCAGTGTTATGTGGTCCTGGCGGCCACTCCCAGTCACCAGTCTAGCTGCCGCATTCTGGATTAATTGCAGTTTCTGGGTCACCTTCAAAGGTAGCCCCACGTAGAGCGCATTGCAGTAGTCCAAGCAAGAGATAACTAGAGCATGCACCACTCTGGCAAGACAGTGCGCAGGCAGGTAGGGTCTCAGCTATATGGTTAACTCAGAACAAGCCAACCCCAAATTTGGCTGCTCAGCTTTTCAGCAGAATCCAAGAATCCTAAAATTGTAGAGTTGGACCCCAAGGGGCATCTAGTCCAACCCCCTGCAATCCAGGAATCTCAACTAAAGCATCCATGTCAGATGGCCACCCAACCTCTGCTTAAACACTGTGGGAAGGTTTACCTTAGTAGAGTTAAACAATCCCCTTTTTAAGTTTATGCAGCGATCAGCTTGTTGCTGACTCGTCTGAGTTCTGCTAATAAAGATGCCTTCCTGGTTAAAAATCCCTTTGAAACCCTCTTAAAGACTACACACACGAATCTGATTCATGTTCATATCTTACTCGCAGATTCATTCAGGTTTACAGAACTGTACCTGAAGGCAGGCTTAGGTTACATAACAAGCAAATAATCTCTACCAGAGGGAAGATGATCCTGAGGTGACTGCAACTGAGCAGTTTCAGTCAGTCAGTCAGTTTTATTGCACATAGCCAAAGGCTGCCACAATGTATGCAGAATCCTTCAACAATTAAAAGAAAATATGCTGGATTAATACAAAAAACTTAAAACATTTATATTATCAAGACATTACCTATTCTAAACAGAGCTATAAGAGTACCTTAATATACAGGTTAAGACATTAAACAATAAAATTTATAGGCTAAAATCGTCACATGGCCACTAATATATTAAAAAATAATGTTAATTAATACAATGTGCAATTATATTTGGAGTTTGGTGATAAATACTGCAACTGAGCAGTTACCTTTCAAAACTACCAGCAACTGACAAACTGGTTGTCACAGCAACCGGTTAGAACATGGCGGCCGTTAGTCCTCTGTCGGAATGTTGCACTTGACTGCAGCTTTATGTTCCACAAAAACCTCCAAGGAAGGAGAGTTCACAACCTCCCAAAGAAGACCGTTCCATGGTCAAACAGCTCTTACTGTCAGAAAGTTCTTCTTGATGTTTAGTCGGAATCTTCTTCCTTATAACTTGAAGCCATGGGTTCGAGTCCTACCTGGTAATTGAATCATGCCTGGTGCTACCTGCGGGCTTTCTCTTTGGCTTCTGTTAACTCTACTTCCTCCGTATCCCTTTTTAAAAATGGACACCTGGTCACTCCTGAGCATATCTCATTGGAAAATGTGGCAGAAATGCTACCAAGGGTCTTTTCCCGGTTTCCTGGTGCATAACATTCTGTGTATATGCATAGCTCAAATGTCCTCTCCCTACTCTGTCAAAAGAAACAAGGTGGCAACTTTAAAGGTGCTTAGAACAAGCCCTGGGAGCTAGGATGCCTGCAAATTTTATCCACTTCTGTCAAAACAGTGTTGAAGGTAGAGATGCATGGCGATCGTTCCCATGTAAGATGAGTGGGAAATGAAGGAAGTGGGGGGAGCTTCATATAAAGAACTAGTGGTGTAGCATGGGAGGCCATGGGGCAACACCCGATGCTGCCTCAATACAGCTGCGTGCTTCCATCCCTGGAACAGTCTCCTTCGGGAGGCTGTGGACACTCCTTCCCTGGAGGTTTTTAAGCAGAGGTTGGATGGCTATCTGTCATGGGGGAGGGGGGGTTCCCTTCCAATTCTTTGATTCTATGACTGTTGAAAATGTCTTCTCCATGCAAACCAGGAAGTGACTTCTCCAGACAATGGAACTCTTCTTTTCATCTCTGCAGCTGCAGCCTCCTGCATGATACAAACAACATTAGACAGTTGAATGTGCATTATTATTATTATTATTATTATTATTATTATTATTATTATTATTATTACCCCGCCCATCTGACTGGGTTTCCCCAGCCACTCTGGGCGACTCCATCCATTCCCCTCCCTCCCACTGCTCCCTCTGCACAGCCCCGGGCTTTGGTAAACCACGATACACCACTGCAAAGAATGAGCCCTAAGAACATCAGTTCCCTGTGGGTGGCTGGGAGCCCCCAGTGCTATTTCTCAGCATGTCTTTGGATGCCTGGCATTAAGCTCACTGGCCTCCTGAGCCTCTTTATATTTACAGGGTTTCACACCTGGCAAGCCATGTACGGCTGCGAGCTGAGGCAGGACGGGCACATAAGTGGGTATTCCCAATTTGGCTACGACGGGAGGGACTTTGTCACCTTCGACAAGGAGACCCTCACCTGGACGGCAGCTGACACAGCAGCCCAGGTGACCAAGAGGAGGTGGGATGCCGACTTGGCTGCCAACCAGCGCAGGAAGCACTTCCTGGAGGAGATTTGCATCGAGTACCTGCGGAAATACCTGAACTACGGGAAGGAGGTTCTGCTCAGGACTGGTGAGGGGTGGGGTTTTGGAGGACTCATTGGGGGGAAGTTGGCCATTTCCTTACAACTTATAGGGTGGCGTTCCTGCCAAATGTCTACCAGATCTAGGTGATGATGGGGATAGGGAATAAATGGGGGGGAATGGCTTGTTGTGGGTTTTGGGGGGTGAGGGTAGGACTTGAAATACCTTCCTTCAAGTTAGAGGGAACTGAATCAATTCATCCATTGGAGACCTGGTGACATTTGCCCCTCAGCCCAGAGGTAGCTCACTGGGAAAATCTCAAAACCACAAGTCTGGGATGCGGGTGGTGCTGCGGTCTAAACCACTGAACCTCTTGGGCTTGCCAGTTGGAAGGTCAGCGGTTCGAATCCCTGCGGCGGAGTGAGCTCCCGTTGCTCTATCATAGCTCCTGCCAACCTAGCAGTTTGAAAGCACGCCACTGCAAGCAGATAAATAGGTACCACTGCGGTGGGAAGATAAACGGCATTTCCGTGTGCTCTGGCTTCCCTCAAGGTGTCCTGTTGTGCCAGAAGCGGTTTAGTCCTGCTGGCCACATGACCGAGAAAGCTGTCTGTGGACAAACGCTGGCTCCCTCAGCCTGAAAGTGAGATGAGCACCACAACTTCATGGTCGCCTTTGATTGGACTTAACCGTCCAGGGGTCCTTTGCCTTTACCTTAAATATTAGAGCCTCTCAAGATGATGATGATGATGATTAGAAAATGACATCCCTCCCTCCCAAAGCGGCCCAGGTTGGCCAACACACAAGCAACAAAACTTCATGTGGAAGGCTCTCCCCAGGGAGGTTCGCCTGGTGCCTTCATTATATATTTTTAGGTGCCAGGTGAAAACATTCCTCTTCAACCAGGCCTTTGGTTGAAGCCCTTTAAACATGTCTGAGGGAAGGGAGTGTTATTGTTTTGTTGTTTTGATTTAATTATTTACTTGTGTTTTATCTTGAATTTTATTCTGTCAACTGCCCTGAGATCTTTTGATGAACGGCAGCATATTATTATTATTATTATTATTATTATTATTATTATTATTATTACAAAGGTATCTCGGGTTAAGTTCTTAATTCGTTCTGGAGGTCCGTTCTTAACCTGAAACTGTTCTTAACCTGAAGCACTTTAGCTAATGGGGTCTCCTGCTGCCGCCGTGCCGCCGGAGCACGATTTCTGTTCTCATCCTGAAGCAAAGTTCTTAACCCGAGGTAATATTTATGGGTTAGCGGAATCTGTAACCTGAAGCGTCTGTAACCCGAGGTACCACTGTATCATCATCATCATCATCATCATCATCATTAATAGTATAAGGTGTGACCGGAAAGTTTGGTGAATGGTCACAGAAATCAGACAGCGCGAAATATGCGAACATACAATTGGCATCGCAAACCCACAAAATGCTCACAATTGTGAATGGAGATGAAGCTGTAACTTGAAAGACAGTGTATGAGCGGTTTAAGCATTTCCGTGAAGGGCAGCAAACCATCAAAGATGACCCTCAGTCTGTCAACAAGCAGAACGGCGGCAAGTTTCGACAGAGTTCGTGAGTTATTGATGTGGGATCGGCGTTTGTCTGAATGATGGTGGAAGAATCGCATATTCCACGTGAAATTGTTACTGAGGTTACTGAGTCGTCCCACCCTCCATATTCTCCCAATCTGGCCCCACCAGATTTCTTTCTTTTTCCAAAACTGAAATCTGCACTGAAAGGGCACAGGTTTTCCAACATTTCACATGTCCAAGCTGCTGTGATGAAGGACCTGAAAGCAGTATGAAAAGAGGAATTTTCCAGAAGTTTCTAACAGTTCTATGAATGTTGTCAATGGTGCGTTGTATCAGAGGGGGCCTACTTTGAAGGCCTGTAAGGCATGTATGTTCAAATATTTTTCGCTGTCCGATTTCTGTGACCATTCACTGAACTTTCCGGTCACACCCTGTAATAAGAATCCAGAAACAGTTCTGAGACAGAAACGGACTGGAGAAGATGCCAAGGGAGGCTGAGGAATCTGGTTCCTTCAAGGTTCTTCTTAATTTATTCAGGATGCTACAAGTGTGGGATATTGACTCTCTGGGTCAGGATTGAGGGGGACTGTTCCTGATTTTACAGCATCCATCCTGCCAGCCACCAGAGGCATCCCTGTGTTAACCCCAATGTGGCCCTTTTTTCAGAGGCTCCAGTGGTCAAGGTGAGCAGGAAGGCAGACTATGACGGCCTGGAGACCCTCGTTTGCCAAGTCCACGGCTTCTACCCCAAGGAGATTGAGGCCAACTGGGTGAAGGACGGGGAGGTCTGGCAGGAGGGCACCCTCCGAGGATTGGTCGCCCCCAACTCGGACGGGACCTACTATCTCTTTCTCAGTGTCAAGATCGCCTCTGAGGAGAGGGAGCGCTTCCGGTGCCGCGTGGAGCATGACAGCCTGGAGAAGCCTCTGGACGTGGCCTGGGAGGAGCCAGGTGGGCTCTTGGAGGGGGATTTTATCCATTTTATTTATTGAATTTCAAACCCAGAGATGAAGGGCAGGGGAAGCAGCCAAAGACGCCCAGCCGCTGCATCACAACATAAATTGGCAATTCCTAGTTGGATCCTTTCTGTACATCTGAGAGCAAAACAAGTTACAGTTGTACCTTGGTTCTCAAACACCTTGGTACTCGTCCGTTTTGGTTCCTGAACGACGCAAATCTATAAGTGGGTGTTCCAGTTTGCAAATGTTTTTCCGAAGCCGAATGTCTGATGAGGCTTCCAATTGAGTGCAGGAAGCTCCTGCAGCCAATCGGAAGCCGCGCCTTGGTTTTTGAACATTTTTGGAAGTCAAACAGCACCTGCTGCCTCGCAAGCCTTGAGCTCAAAATATTATGTCAAAGGTAAAAGACGGCCACCATCTCTTTGTCTGTAAACCTGTGTGGTTCTGAGTTCACAAAGCATTCATAAACACTCTGATTTTTAGATGTGAATAAAACCTTACTATGGCTTCGCCAATTCTGTGGGGAACTCTTGCACACCTTGCACAGGTTGGGGGGGGGGGAGTAGAGAGAGAGAAGCACGTTCACCACCTTAACATCCTTGGAGGAAAAGGTGGGATTATAATTGCAAATAAATAAAACTGAATGTCAGATCTCCATCTTTCTGCCTCTCCCATGAATGGAAAATATTGCTCTGAATTTCCCTAATTTTCCCTAATCTGCTTTTAGCATCCAACATGGGACTTGTTATTGGGTGCATCTTGGTAGCTGTCCTGCTGGCTGGAATTGCTGGGATCTTGGTGTGCATCAGTAAGTAACTTGTGAATGGACTTGCTGGGGATTAGGGACCTAACTCTGTTGTGGGAGAGACTATCCCCTTTTGAAGGAATCCAGGTGACTCCATGGGCTGGTCTTCTCCACTTCCCCCATCCCCTGGTGCTTGGTGTGTTCCTCATTCACCCCTGGAGGTTATTAGGCAGGGACCAGAGGAGGCACCTGCCACAAGGCCCTTCCTCCTTGCAGAGGATAAAGCTGAAGGATCTCTACAAGGATCTCTTTCCATCCTAACGCTCTGATTCTGTCTCTGCAGAGAAAAGGAAAGATGGATACAGAGCAGCATCAGGTAAGTGACGCCTTCCTCTTTGCATGCTCATTCTAATGCAGGTAAATTCAGGGTGAGAACTGAACGATTAGCTGAGCCATATGTAAGTATACAGTGGTACCTCAAGTTACATACGCTTCAGGTTACAGACGCTTCAGGTTACAGACTCCGCTAACCCAGAAATAGTACCTCGGGTCAAGAACTTTGCTTCTGGATGAGAACAGAAATCGTGCAGCGGCAGCAGGAGGTCCCATGAGCTAAAGTGGTGCATCAGGTTAAGAACAGTTTCAGGTTAAGAACAGACCTCCGGAACGAATTAAGTTCTTAACCCGAGATACCACTGTATTTCCTTTGTACAGTGGTACCTCGGGTTAAGAGCTTAATTTTATATTTATATGAAATAATCACCATCATAATAATAATAAATTTGTACTGCCCTTCATCCATAGACCTCAGTGCAGTTCACAACATAAAAATGCAAGATAAAACACACAAAATATATGATAAAAACAACACATACACACAAACAAACCAATAAAAAAGCCCTCTCTCCTATCCTTTAACTGTGCACTGCACTGCGCTGATGTTGCGTGTTACAGTTACAGAGATACTTTAATAAATTAAATAATAAATAAAAAGCACAGAAAAAGGCTTGGGACCTGGCTTCCTGAGACTCCCTCCCTTCTTCATCATCATCTTCATTTTTAATTTGTATACCGTCTTTCTATCTCACAATACTCAAGGAGGTTTACAAGCTGAAGAAACAAAAAATGTACCTCTTATAACAATCTAATGTGATACAAAAATGTGATAATAAAACATAACTTTAAAATAGGCAACCGACATAAAAAGTAACAGTCAACAATCATTAGAATAGCATTAAACAACAACAACAACATATAAAAGTTAAAGAGAAATCCACTCAACAGTTACAATAAATAATTTCTAAACTATAATCAATAAAACGACGGCAAGCCACAGTACATAAAATACTACATTACAAATTGAGAAGCAGAGACTGGAGGGTGGAGCAAGGCCTTGCTTCGTTGTGCCCTGAAAACACATCGGTTAGAAAATGGGAGGATTCAAGGCACCGAGGAGGCAGGGTTGGTTTATTTTTAAATTTTATACCCCCCTTTCCCCCACATCTGAATCTCGAAAGGTCTCGCAGAGCTGGATTGAGTCCTTTAGCGGTGGTGTCCTAGGCTGCCAGTGGCCTGTTCTTGTCACCAGCCTAGTTGCAGTATCTCCCCTAGGGCAGAGCAGACCCACATTGCAATAATTTAGATTTGAGGTGACTGGAGGTGTCAGTGCCTGGACTACAGGGGTCAGGTTGCCCTTCTGTGACCATGAGGCCCTGCCATGTGTGAGGAACCAACTCTCCCAAGATCTGAATGCGGGCCTGCAAGGTGGAGAGAGAGAAAGAGACGCATGTCCCAGAAGGAGTCAATGGAGTTTTCCCTCCTGCCAGGTGAGCTCCTCTTACATTGAAGATATCCCTCTCTATCCCCCATGGCTCCCCAAAGGAGAGATGTACTTGCTTCCAAACTGAAGACTTTCCTGTTTAACACACCCACTGTATACGTTGCAGGCGGACTCTACATCTTTCCAGTTGTTTTCCCAGGCCTTGGAAATGCATCCATTACACTGTACAGTGGTACCTCAGGTTAAGAACTTAATTCGTTCCGGAGGTCCGTTCTTAACCTGAAACTGTTCTTAACCTGAAGCACAACTTTAGCTAATGGGGCCTCCCGCTGCCACCGCGCCGCTGCTAAGCGATTTCTGTCCTCATCCTGAAGCAAAGTTCTTAACCTGAAGCACTATTTCTGGGTTAGCGGAGTCTGTAACCTGAAGCGTCTGTAACCCGAGGTACCACTGTATTTTAGTGCCTTAATTCAACGACAATGCTGTTCAGGGTGAAGACTTGTGAGTGCCACCATAGGCAGCCAATCAGTGCTGTGCACAGCCGGCTCTCAAACCTAGCGCAGCCAGTTCCTCCTGAACTGCATCCTGCAGGGAAGGTGGTATCATCATCACCATTTTTTATTTGTATGCCGCCTTTACACAGTTAAAAAAAACAATGCTCAAGGCGGCTTACAGCATAACAAGGTTTACATAATTACAAAAGTCATAAATCACATTAAAAAACACACACAGCCAAATGGGAAACAATTTCCACATAAATCAATATCTAAAACTAAGAAAACAGCATTAATATCACAGTTTAAAATGACATAGGTAAAAAATAACAGCAATTTAAACAAAAAACCAAAACAAAATGGAGCCCTCTCTGCCCAGCAGCAGCAGTGGCAGCAGTCCTTTATAGAGCCCATCAGGCCCCGCTTTGGGCCAGGTGGTGAGTGGCAGGACTGGGGTCTTCAGGCGCTGAGCAGGGGAGTATGATGAAGGCCGTGCCATATCTGACCTTAAAGGGGACATTCCCAGGGTGCAGAGAGACACTTGCAATGCTGTCTGTCTGTGTAGCATATCAGCAAGTTGCGTGTGTCCCCCCCTCCCCCCCCCCGCTGGGCAATGGTGGACCTGAGATCAGAGGAACTTGCTTCCTCCACCCCTGGTGCTTAGTGGTGGGAAGATACCCGGATTTGGGGCGTCTCTTAATACCCTCCCTCTGCACCTGACTTCTGCTTGTTTCATTTAGAGCGCAGTGTCTGCCCTATTTCTTTTGAAGATGGAGAAAGTGCTCTGCAAACAACCCCCCCCCCCAATCGTGCATACCTGTCTTGTTCTTCCTCTGCAGGTGACCCTGGAGAGGGTGGGGTCATCCCATGTGTAGTCCTCGAGGATGCTGAGCAAGCCTGATCTTGCCTTGTCGTGATTCACCAGCCGGGGCGGACAAGGGAGAGTTGCCTCTGATCCAATGATGGTTGCTTGCTGATGTGGTTTTGAGGATTTGTCTCGTATGGCGAGAGTGTTGGTTTGCATTTCTTTGTACAGAAAGTATTGATCTGATGTGTAGAGATCTTTCCTGTTCTGCTTAATCCAAGAGGGTTCTGGAAGGTTTCTTCTCTGTGTGAAAGAAAGATCTCGTTAGGGTTATTCCTTCTGAGTACAGCTGGTTTCAGGGACGCAGATGGTGCTGTGGGTTAAACTACAGAGTCTAGGACTTGCCGATCGAATCCCTGCGATGGAGTAAGCTCCTGTTGCTTGGTCCCTGCTCCTGCCCACCTAGCAGTTCAAAAGCACGTCAAAGTGCAAGTAGATAAATAGGTACCACTCCAGTGGGAAGGTAAACAGCGTTTCTGTGTGCTGCTCTGGTTCGCCAGAAGCGGCTTAGTCATGCTGGCCACATGACTATAATAGTGAGGTCAGAAGGAACCTGGCTTTCATTCTCTCTCTTTCTATCTCTCTTTCTGGTGTGATGTTCCGTATATGGTGTTAAGGTTTTAGTCTTATTATAAGATATTGTTAAGTTTAAGTTAAGTCTGCTGCAACTGTATTTCTTATGGACAGTGCCAATCCTGAATGTATTGGATTTGTGACCATTATGCTCATTTGCCTTCAGTAGCAGTAAAGCTCTGCTGGATGAAATATCAATTGCCTCTGGTCTATTTTCTGGGAACTCTTCAACGTGTTTAAGTTTTTCCTCCACACATGCGACAGAGAGACCCTCAGAGAGATTGAAGGATATCTCAGGAGTGATGCGGATTAAAGTTGCCAGGCAGAAGGCTGCGTCTCTGGAGAAGCAAAGAGAATCAGATCTGTGGAACGATGAGGGATAGAGGAAAGCCAAGAGTTTGGCCCCCTGAGCTGGGAAGACTCCAGGAGAACCTTCAGGCCCCCATGAGAAGATGCTGAATGGAGGCAGGACAGAGAGAAGCAGTAGACAAACACCAGAAATCTGGGGAAGAGAGAGCTCTGGAGGTGGAAAATCCTGAAAGGGAGTTTGCTATGAATATGCCAGCTTGTCTTTGGGTGTGGGTGGGGAACGACTGCTTTGGGGAGCTGATTTCTGAGACACACGTCTGTTGGTGCTGTGATTTCTAGGTACAGGTGTGAGTCTTTTTTCTTACCCACTGTTTACTCATGAATTGCAGCAGCAGCAACAACTTATTTATACCCCACCCATCTGGCTGGGTTTCCTCAGCCACTCTGGGTGGCTCACAACAGAATATTGAAAATGCAGTAAAAGGTCAAACATAAAAAACTTCCCTAAACAGGGCTGCCTTCAGATGACTTCTAAAAGTCAGGTACAGTGGTACCTCGGGTTACAGACGCTTCAAGTTACAGACGCTTCAGGTTACAGACTACGCTAACCCAGAAATAGTACCTTGGGTTAAGAACATTGCTTCAGGATGAGGACAGAAATCGTGCTCTGGTGGCGTGGCGGCAGCGGGAGGCCCCATTAGCTAAAGTGGTGCTTCAGGTTAAGAACAGTTTCAGGTTAAGAACGGACCTCCGGAACAAATTAAGTACTTAACCTGAGGTACCACTGTACTTGTTTATTTCCTTGACATCTGATGGGAGGGCATTCCACAGGGTGGGCGCCACTACCAAGAAGGCCCTCTGCCTGTTTCTCTGTAACCTCTCTTCTCGTAGGGAGAGAACGGCCAGAAGGCCCTTGGTGCTGGCAATGGGGGTGGAGACGCTCCTTCAGGTATACTGGGCTGAACCCATTTAGGGCTTTAAAGGTCAGCACCAACAAGCATCAGCCAGGCTTTCCACAGCAGGTTTTCCAAGAGAAAGTGGTGGGACAAAAAAAAAGTGTTCACAACCATGCCTAGAAATCACAGCAGCCCACTGTAATAGCCAAAGACCCACAGGCGTCCTGCCCAATGGGGAGGAGCTGAACTGAGACGGGACGTGGTTTGTGTGTGCGTGCATGCGTGTTCATCATTGGCAGAAAATTCCTTTTGCACTGCAAGCTGGCAGTATTGTGTTACAACTCCCAGTCTTAAGTCTGGCTGCCATCTTGTTCCCAGACTCCCTTTAAGGTGCTCACACTTTAAGGCTGCCTCCTTCCCTACAGACCCCCCCAGGTGTCAAGGCAGTTCTGCTGCCTGAGCCCTTCTCTCCCAGCCCCATCATGGAGATCTACCAGAGGAAAAGGGTTAGTTGTCCCAACTGAGCTCCACTAGCAGCGGGCATTTGGCGTCGCTGGTCCCCTGCCCTTCCAGCAGATGTTCAGCAGAGGCCTCTTCGCCTTGGCCTTTGGGGCATCCCTTGAAGACTGTTTTTGATGCCCATTCAGTTTAATTTATTTGAGATTAGTCAGTTGTGATTATTTTGCATTGCATTTTTGTATTCGCATATCTCGTTGTGTGCCACCTGAATATTCTATTTGAATAGGCAGCAAGTACAGTTCTACCTACGAAGTCAAACACCTTGCGAGACAAATGTTTTGGCTCTCAAACGCCGCAAACCCAGAAGTGAGTGTTCTGGCTTGCAGATGTTATTTGGAACCCGAAAGTCCACCGCAGATTCCAATTGGTTGCAGGAAGTTCCTGAACATTTTGGAAGTCAAACGGACTTCCAGAATGGATTCCGTTCGACTTCTGAGGTACAACTGTACTTTTATAAATAAAAATCTAGAAAGAATAAGGCAGTCACTGCACAATACCATCTTGCCTTTGTTATTCTTGCCTTGCCGTCATCTGCATGGACTCCAAATATTTACAGGGCAAGAAAATGAGTAAAAAGTCGTTGATATCATAAGTGTGTTGTGCGTTTGTGTTTTGGCTCTTATGCAACATGTAAATTGAATAAACAAATAAAAATAAACTTGACTTGCTTAAACTGGTCCCTTGAATGATTTCTTGGAAATCACCTGGTTTCCATTTCAGCTGGGGAAGAAAGCAGCCGGCAGGGGGCAGCGGAGGATCGCAAAAAACGGGAAAGCGAGAAAATATAACTAGGGACTGTGGAGAAATGGGGGAGGGTGTCTTGTGGCAGAGAGAGAGCGTGAGGGCAGGAATCCACCCTGGAAACACACACACACACATATGCAGAGAGATCCATTTGCACTGAAGGGGTCTCCATTTATCAATTTCTGCACAGGCATCAGTCAAATGAAGGGCCTGAGATGCCATTGACATGTCAGTGGTGTGGAAAAGGATTCCTGGCACCTCAAAAACAGTGGACACACACCAACTTCGCTTCTTTCCCCCCCTTATGAGCCCAATTAAGATGTTGACAAAGCAGATTCCCACACAGAAGTGTGCGCAGGCACGACTGTGAACATGCATGCGCACAGCGATGGAGAGCCTCTATCCCATGGACCACATGGGGCACAGTTTTTCTCTAGCAAAGTTTATTACTGTCAGCGGAGGGTGGTGCACATTGAGACAGATAAGGCAGGAGACAGGGAGGCCAACACTAGGGGGAGCCAGAGCCAAAGGCAGGCTGCTGTAAGTAAGAAGGAAGGGAGGTGGGGCAGTGCCCCCTTGTCCAAATGGGCTGCCCTCCACTAACGGGAATAAAAAAAGGGGGGGAGGGGAGCAAATTCATTCGTCGTAGAACTTGGGAATTTCGTCTCCCACGACAACTTCCTCCTTGACACCCTCTTTGGTGATGGTGGCGAGGTAAATGACGCCCCCGCTGGATCCGTCCCGGCACATGGCGAGGGCAATGGCTGAAAGGAGAGGGAAGAGAAAGGAAAAGGGGCGTTTAAATTCAGCTGATGTAGAAAGAGCTTTGAGGACGAGCATGATATAATAAATTAGTTGTTGTTGTTGTTGTTGTTGTTGTTGTTGTTAGGGCCTATACATTTAAAACAGTATCAAAGCACTTTAAACTGTTGAGCCTTCTCCCAAAGGGGAGCTTATGGGAACTGTAGATTGTTAAGGGTGCTGAGTGCTGTTAGGAGACTTCTAGTCCCCTTGCAGAGCTACAATTCCCAATTCCCAAAGTTCCCTTGGGAAGAACAGGGATTGATTGTTAAACCACTCTGGGAATTGTAGATTTGTGGAGGGAATGCTGAGAGTTGTTAGCTCTCAGTATCCTTACCAAACTACAGTTCCCAGAATTCTTTGGGGGGAAGCCATGATATTCTAAAGTGGCATCATAGCACTTTAAATGCCCAGTGCAGACGGGGCCCTGTTGCTTTTATGGAGCCACTCGGATAGCTATAGAAACCACAGCCCATTTCTAGGAAATACAGTGGTACCTCAGGTTAAGAACTTAATTCGTTCTGGAGGTCCGTTCTTAACCTGAAACTGTTCTTAACCTGAAGCACCACTTTAGCTAATGGGGCCTCCCGCTGCCGCCATGCAATTTCTGTTCTCATCCTGAGGCAAAGTTCTTAATCAGAGGTACTATTTCTGGGTTAGCAGAGTCTGTAACCTGAAGTGTCTGTAACCTGAAGCGTCTGTAACCTGAAGTTTCTGTAACCCGAGGTACCACTGTACTGCTATTTTCTCCAATGGTTAACAACGATTAACAGTGGTTAACAATGGTTCTCCAAACTGCATCTTTCTGAGCTACTTTTCTCCAATTTTTAGTCAAAACCTGCACTTTCTGTAAAGATGGGACTAGACTTTCTAGGAGTCCAGCTTTGTTTCCACCTCTCCACCCCCCCCCCCCCCAAAGTCCCTGTCACGCCACCACCCTGAAATAGACACAGCTTAGACGGCTACCGTTCATGGTGAACTGGCGGCATTCCTCCCGGCTCATTCCTGGCTTGTAGGCAGAGTCCACGTAGCCGTAAATGTAGGTGCTCCCGGATCCGCCAATCGCAAAAGGCTGTCGGGTCAGCATCCCGCCAAGAGTCCCGTACACCTGGAAGGTAGCAGAGAATGAGCGGAGCAGGTGGGATGCCAGAAACCATCCCTGGCCCATCGTTCTCTCTGCTTACCTGCCCGCCTTTCTTGGGGTCCCATCCTGCCACCATGAGGTGAGCCGAAAACTCCTCCTTGTACTTGTAGCTGATGTTTTTCACCAAGGTGGCTGCGGCCAGGACCAGCGGAGGACCCTCCACGTTCAAGCTGCCAGGGAGACGAACAAAAGATTAGGTAGGTAGGTAGGTAGGTAGGTAGGTAGGTAGGTAGGTAGAGAGAGAGAGAGAGAGAGAGAGAGAGAGAGAGAGAGAGAGAGAGAGAGATATGATAGATAATTTAATACGGTCGGAGACCAGCTTATAAAACACACTTGGGGGTACATTCCCAGAAAGAAAACAAACAGTTAAAACAATGTACAACAATAAATTTAAAATTTATAAATGTGATGAGCATGTAGACATTTAAAACTTTAAGATAAGCTACCGCATATATATGACCCAGAGTCACCCATAGAACTGAGTTTGGGGATTTTCTTCACGAACTAGTTTGAGTCGGGGGATGGTCTGCACCTACAGATCTGCACACAGAATCTGGCGACCATCCAGGTCGTCTTATGATCTTTGCCTAACAGGAAGAGGTCGTATTTTTGTTTTTCCGGGAGGTCAGCGAGCCTCGCCAGCAGGAGATCAATGGTTTCGCCACGTGCCTCTTCATAAAAGGGACATCTAAAGAACAAGTGCTCTGGGCTTCCTATCTCCCCCAATGAACAGGCGCAAAGTCTCTGAGCGTATGGGACTTTTTTAAAGGATTCTTCCAGGACTGGCGAGGGCAGAGCTGAGCTTCTGGCAAGTGTGAAAGCCCTTCTTGCATTAGGTAAAAATGAGGGGAATTGGGTCCTGCAATAAAACCACAGCAGTGGAGTGCACTCCTGTTCAGGGTTCTACCCAGCCAGCCAGCCAGCCATGCACTTTTTCAAGATACTCCATCACATTCCCTCTCCCACCTGGTTTTCCACAGACACACCTAGCATTCTGTGTCTTCTGAGCATGCTCAAACCTCACTGGCCTGTTTTTTGGGGGGGTGTCTTTCCCCCACCCTTCACATTTTCTCCCCTTAAAGCAGCCTTTCTCCACCTGTGGGTCCCCAAATGTTATTGGACTACAACTCCCATCACTCCTAGCTAGCAAGGCCAGAGCTCAGGGATAATGGGAGTTGTAGTCCAACAACATCTGGGGACCCACAGGTTGAGAATCACTGCTTAAAAGCTTATTTTTTTTCATATTTCTGCCAAATTTTGGGGGTCCCCTCCACCTCCGTAAACCTGCTGATTCTCTCGTGTGAGAATAAGAGCATTGATCTTGCTATTTCTATATAGGATATGCTCCCCTCACTTTCAAATACACACTGAACGTGAAGAGGTCTGCACAAGCCCCTCTCACGTGTACAGTGCTATCTTGGAAGTCGAACGGAATCCGTTCCGGAAGTCAGTTTGACTTCCAAAACATTGGAAAACAAAGGTGCGGCTTCCGATTGGCTGCAGGATATCTCGTAACAGCAACAGCCTTAACGGCTGAGTCTGGAGTCTCCTTTTCTGGGAAATCAGGTGATAACAGAGAAGAGAGAAGAGAGACCTCTTCCTGCTTTGGCCACTAGAGGGCAGTTCAGCACCAACAAACTGTCTTGTTTCTTCCAGAAACCAGGCTGAGTTCACCTAACATCTGAATCAATTGCCAGGTGGCTTAAAGATGGGATCTGCCATCTTGAGGCTTGCAGCTGGTAGTAGGCTAGACCTCAGGGCCAAGACCCAGCCCCCACCCCACTCATTACCATCTAGAAAGCAGCAGAAAATGGTGAAAATGGCAAAATTGGGGGGGGGGGGAGCAAATCATTGAGGCTGGTCACCCTTTATTCTTATTTTTTAAAACATGTTTATAGCCACATGAGTCCAGATGCTCATTTTCTTTATACAGTGGTACTTCAGGTTAAGTACTTAATTCGTTCCAGAGGTCCGTTCTTAACCTGAAACTGTTCTTAACCTGAAGCACCACTTTAGCTAATAGGGCCTCCCACCGCCGCAGCCGCATGATTTCTGTTCTCATCCTGAAGCAAAGTTCTTAACCCGAGGTACTATTTCTGAGTTAGCGGAGTCTGTAACCTGAAGCGTACGTAACCTGAAGCATATGTAACCTGAGGTACCACTGTATTTTTTTCCTTAAAAATATATAGTACTCTCTTTTTTTTTACAACAAAATTATACTTGTGTCCAAGCAAAGGTGCTGAGCACAAGGAAAACAGAAGGAAACTCCATTTTATTCCTGTACGGTCATAGCTCGGGTTGAAGTTGCTTCAGGTTGAGCGCTTTCAGGTTGTGCTCCGCGGCGACCCAGAAGTAACGGAACACGTTACTTCCGGATTTCACCGCTCGCTCATACGCAGACGCTCAAAATGACATCACGCGCATGTGTGGAAGCGGTGAATCGTGACATGCGCACACGCGGGTTGAGTTTACTTCAGGATGCGAACGGGGCTCTGGAATGGATCCTATTCACATCCAGAGGTACCACTGTAGTAGTTATGGTGCTGCACTTTAAAATGAGAAACTGTACATGCTCAGAGTATTTATTTCTTTAAAAAAATAGGAGTAGCCAATTTTCTTTGCCGTTTACTCTAGGTTGGAGAAACTTTCTGGCTGGGGAGACCAGATCTTTATTAGACCCCCCCCGTCTCTGACAGCCAACTGTGACAGGTGGGCTGGTTGGACAACACTCCTGTCAATCATATGATTGACAAGTGGGTAGTCCCACCCACCTGTCATAGAATCAGAGTTACATGAGGATCATCGAGTCCAACCCAACCCAGGAATCTTGCCCAGCGTGGACCTCGAACCCTCAGCCCTGAGATTAAGAGTCCCATGCTCTGCCAAAACTGCTGTTAAAATGGAACGTCCCCTCTCTTGTTTTTGCAGTGGTTTCCCTGAAATTCACCCGAGCTAAGGTGACGCTTGGCCACTGTGTAAGGTCCTCTGGAGATGGCACCTGTGGCTGGCAGCCTGCCCCCTCCCTCACCTGAGAAGCTGCCACTAGTGCTCACCTGTGCAGCTCTAGCTGGTAGTTCACCATGTCGGCAATGGCCTGGGCATCCGCTGCCGAGCCAGAGAGGGCACAATAAATTCGGCTGTGCAGCCGCTCCAGTTTGTTGAAGACGCAGTTCACCACGGACTGCCTGGGAGGAGATGTCAAAGGCACAGTGTGAAAGGAGAGAGAGACATTACAGTGGCAAAAATCAACATTCCCACAACTCTAGAAAAGGAATCCCATAAATATTTCAACAGAGGAAATCAGAGGTGGGCATTTTGGCTCTCATGCACGGCTTGGCACACTTCACGTGGTTCCAACTTTGGAAGCCAGCCATTTAACTGGGCAAGCAGCTAGTCCTGTGGAAGGTGGATTTCCATCATGCATTCAAGGAGGCCTCGTTTGGACAAAGAGATATGCATCTTGGAGGAAGGAAACTCCCTCCCAGAAAACTAGCCTCGGAAATGTTACACTGCCCTGCGATTCCCCACCATCGGGTGGAGAGCCCAGACATTAGACAGTTGTGCACAAACACATAAACACTCCCCTTTCTCAAACGCACAGCACTCACCCTGCAGATACTCGGGAGTCAGATCCAATCACAACCCCTCCGTCAAACTCCACGGCCATGATGGTTGTCTGCAGAAGGGGAAAGAAGGGGGAGTTGTTTTGGTTTTTTTAAAAAATTATTTAATCGTTTTTTTCAATGCAAACAACAACTGCAAAAGACACATACAACAAAAACGATAGTAACATTAATAACACAATTGAACACTTCAGATTTGAATACTAATATACCTATGACTACACCTTTTTAACAATATTTCCCCACCCCTCTCTCCTCCCCCTACTTCCCACCACTGTCCGCCTTATCGCTTAAATATTCCTTCCTGATTTCTTCATATTTATCCATTCTTAATTTGCGTTGACATGCAATTCGTTCGTATGCAACTAGTCTGTCCATATTGTCAATCCATGTGCTCAATGGAATCTTTTTGCGGCTCTTCCAGTTCATCAAAACAAGTTTTTTTGCTTCTAATATGGCACGGTACATCCATTTTTTTTGACCCCTTGTAATCTCCCACGTTTCTAGAATATAATTTAGAATTCAGTTCAATTCCCCTAAATAACAAGGGGGAGTCTTGACTTTTTCAGGGGTGACTGGTGCCCCTTGGAACCGGTAGGGTTCCAAGGAGCCGAACAGAAGGGGGCGCCAGAACCAACTAAGTCTATTGCTTGTCCCTGCTCCCCATTGAGTTTGACAAGGGCAACACTGAGACTAGCAGGCAGGCAGGTGGAGGCTGGTGGGGCAGGGCCCCATTTGCCCCAGGGAAACAGACTCCATGGAGATATTTTGCAAAGGAGAAGAAATGGGGGGGGATAGGGTTTTCGTCGCTGCTTGGAGGCCCTGGCCCTCTGGCACTGATCGTTTTAGACTAGTACAATCAGTGAGACAGCTGGATTCTAAATGGAGCATATTCTTATTCTTATTATTAGGCTACTGTAGAGAAAAGAGGATAAAATACTGCTGGTTCTTGTTTCCAACATTTGCTTCAAACATACGTTTAAAGAAGATTGGAAAATGTTTATTGAATATATGGGAAATAACTGTGTACAGCTGAAAACGCTGGCAGCATTAAGATAAATTCGACCGTGTAAGTAAGTTTCAGGGGATGCAATAATGGAATATTGAATGGTATAGTTTTTGTAAAAGATGCAAGGATTTATAATATGTAAAATGAACCATGGAAAGAGAAGAAGGGAAGTCAGAGATATTTTAAGGATGTAAAATGAGTATTTAAAACTGTAAAACAGACAATTTAATAAAAATTATATATAATAATAAGAATAAATTGGATGGCTTTAAATCTAAATAGGAAGCATTGCAGTCTTGCAGCAGTGAAGATGTGAGTCATAAGACCATAGCTGGCAAGTGTCCCTTATTTGAAGGGACAGTCCCTTATTCCAGCGCCGTGTCCCGCTGCTGTCCCTTACTGATGGATGTCCCTTAAATGATGCCCCTTAAATTTCAAAGGAAGCAGCTCCTCTCCCTCACTCCCTGCCGGCCAGGGAGGAGGGAGGCTCCAACTGTGTTGCTTGGCTGTGTTGCTCACCCAAGAAGAAGTCTAAGAATGACTGGGGGGTGGAGCTTGCATGCCTTGTGTGTGGCTAGTTAATGCAAGCTGAGAGGGTTTTTGAATGCTGGATGCCATTTTGTTGCACGTGCTGCTGCAAACTTTGCAGTGCAAAGCCAGGCCGGGGAGCCATCTTAAGTTGAGGCTGCCTAGGCCTTGTGGTGCATGTGATTCAGATTCTATTCAGTTGAACCTCTGGTTACAAAGCTGGTTGGACAGTGTTCTCGAAGCTACCAGCATGAGTTTGACCAGACTGCAGGAGGACAGGAAGACTGGAGTGCCTGGAACAGGTGAGGCTGCAGGTCCCTTATTTTGGCTGCTGGTCCCTTATTTTCAAGGCTGCTGGTCCCTTATTTTCAAATCTGTAAGTTGACAGCTATGCATAAGACATAGCTATGTGCTACCAGGGATCATTTATTGTCTTCCTCTCTTTGGGGCCTATTAACAGATCCATTTTGCAGGGGTATAAAGGTAAAGGTAAAGGTACCCCTGACCGTTAGATCCAGTCGCGGACAACTCTGAGTTGTGCGCTCATCTTGCTCTATAGGCCAAGGGAGCTGGCGTTTGTCCACAGACAGCTTCTGGGTCATGTGGTCAGCATGACTAAGCTGCTTCTGGCGAACCAGAGCAGCGCATGTAAACGCTGTTTACCTTCCCGCCGGAGCGGTACCTATTTATCTACTTGCACTTTGACGTGCTTTCGAACTGCTAGGTTGGCAGGAGCAGGGACCGAGCAATGCGAGCTCGCCCCTTCGCGGGGATTTGAACCGCCGACCTTCTGATCAGCAAGCCCTAGGCTCAGTGGTTTAGACCACAGCGCCACTTGCATCCCTATTAAACTGCATACTTCTTGCTTATCTGTCTTATAGGCAGTATTATCTGCCGTTGCCTCTGCAAAGGAGCAAAATCCATTGGCTGGCACATCCGCACAGAAGACGGCCAACTTTATTCCCGATTGCACCTGTCTTGTACGAAACTGTTTCGCCGGTTGTATCTGTTGCTACAATATTTCTTATGTAAAAGGCAGGTGATATTAACCTCCTGTGCGTCTGGTCAGGCATATCCCATTGAGTTCAATGGGACTTACTCTCAGGTAGACCTCCATGTAAAGGGGTACAACCCAAATGCATATATCTCTGTGCAACAATGTATGGAAGGGGTGGAGCTATTGGCCATGTTTAAATTGTGGGGCCGCTTCACCAACCAAGCCGGAAAAGCTTATGCAAAATAATAAATATGAATAATATGAATTTGAATTATCTGATACAGATCATAGAATCCGGGGGGGGGGGGCAGTATTGAATGAATGAATTTATTAATACGGTCACAGACCAGCGTCAACACACACAGTATCACAGATCATAAAAAATATATATCAGAAATACAAAAGACAATATGAATATAACAAGGATTTAAGTATAAAAATTAAAATTAATTATTAGTGTGCCCCCTGTAATTAACATTTAGGGGTTTAGTCACTATGGAATACCACTTGCTTCCTGCGATTGATTGCAGACGCACAGAATTTAGCTACATTTAATGTAGTCTTGGGATTCTTGTCCTCTAGCAGTAGTTTTAAACTATGGTGTTCCGATTCTTTCCTGGACTTTTGCAAAACAGGTGTAATAAAAGTCAAACGTATATCCTCATAAAAACGACAACGTAATAGTACATGTGAAGCAGTTTCAACTTCCAACGAGCCACAAGGGCAGACCCGTGCTGTGTATGGTTTACCCTCAAATCTGCCCGGGGTAGAGCTTTGGCCCTGGCAAGGTCACACCAATTCTAACCATAGCTGTCAACTTTCAGATTTGAAAATAAGGGATCAGCAGCCTCACCTGTCCCGGGGACAGTCTACGGGATATCTAACAATCTGGAGATAGCAGCGGGAAACGGGCAGCAATAAGGGAATAAAAAGGCAAAAAAAGGGAAGGTTGACAGCTATGATTCTAACAGATAAGTCATTTAATGTTGGGAAAACTTTTCTCCCTGCCTCAGTTTCTCCTCTGTAAAATGCAAACAGCTGTGCCTATTCCTTCCTCAGAGGTTTTCAAGCAGAGGTTGCAAGGCCATCTGTCATGGATGCTTTAGCTGAGTTCCCTGGGGTCCACAAATTCTACGTTTCTGCGATTCTATTACTATTCTGTAGGGGATATGGGGTGGAAGACAGGAGTGCCTGGCGTGCTCTGGTCCAGGGGGTCACGAAGAGTCGGACACGACTAAACGACTAAACAACAACAAAGGGGATATGGGAAGAGGAAGAATGATGTACTTCGACAGGCAAATATGCCAATAGGATTAGAGCGGGAGGAGCCTCACTCCGAAAACAATTTCTGCCTTGCAAGAACCCACCAATTTAGTAAAATAGTATGGGCAAAAAATTTTTAAAAATTAAAAATAGTGTGGGCGAGAGCCGTGACTGTTGGTGGTGCAAAACTGCCCTCCTGCCTCCGTTTTGCCTCACTAACATGAAACGGGTGAATGTACCTTAAGCCCCCTCCCCGATTTCGCTCTCCCCACACCCATCTATCCAGCCCCAAACTATTGCCCCTATTTGGGGGGAGCAACCCCGCCCCCCAAAGTATTCAGGGGCGTTTGGATTCCTGCGAATCCTAGGCAAACCCCACCCGCCACGCGACCGGGACACACGCAGAGATACTCACGCCGATGCTGATCTTCTGCGGCCCGCGGTGGTCCATGGTGGCCCCCGACCCGGAGCGCTGCAGCTTCTTCCGCGGGAACCGACCGAGAACGAAAGTGACAGGGGACGCTGGCGCCTGCGGAGCCGCTCGCGGCCGCCAGAGGGCGCCCCTCCTCGCGTTAAAGTTTAACCTGCGAGGGAGTCCTAGTCCGGCTCTGAATGGGGCGCGGTGGGGCGATGGCCAAGGCCGCCTTTGCTGCCCCTCGATGGGGCGCTGGGTCTTCAGGCATCCCAAGCCGCTTCCCCAGCGCTCAGGTTACTGGCAGCCAGCTCTCCGGAGCGTGCTGGACACTTGATCCTCCGGGGATCCGCTCCAGAACCTGTTGCCAATGCCGAGGCTCACATTTCTAAATGAATGAATGAATGAACGAACACGCGTTAACTCTCCGGCATGGGGAAGAATCGCGATGGCAAGAGTGGTCCAGAGCATGTGCAGAGTGCAAGGCCTTTCTCGCACAGATCGAGGCTACGGGGTGGGGCAAGTGGGGGGATTCGCACGTGCAAAGGACGCCCTGCACGCTGATGGTGAGAGAAGGCGAGAGAGACCGTTGAGCATTGGGGTTGGACTACAAGACCTCTGGGGTGCCCTACCAACTCCACGATTCCCCGCTGCTCAGTCGACGTCTCTGCTGCATCCGCGGCGGCGGCGGCGCCCGTGTGCCCTGGCGGGTGTGCAAACGCACCTCCCTGAAATTCTGTGCAAGAAGCACGTGTGGATGGGCGGACACGCGTGTTTCTTTTTTCAAAATGGCAATAAATCGAAAAGTGGAATGTGAATGCCCTAGCCAGATGCAGAGCGTGTGTTTTCACCCCTAGGAAACTCCCTCCTACTTTTTCCTGCTGCCTGACAAAATCCAACTGGTGAAGCTTGCTTATTGCATCTCCGTGCATCTAGTAGGAAAAGCTTCACCGATTGAATCGCCGCCTGCCCTGCAGATATAATTTATCCTGCCAGACACAAAGCCATTTGCAACTCCCTTCCCCCTCCAGTCCTTTCTAACGGGCCGTTTCCTTCTCGTCCTCTAGCCCTTCCCACTTCGGAGATATTTCTGAACCAGCAAACTACTTTCGTTTTCCACTTCCCAGAAACGGCCGCGCTTCCCTGAAGAGCCGAGCTGGTCGGAGGGGCTTTCCAGAGAAGAGAGGCGCGGCTGACGAAAGGCTGCAAACCTCTCTCACCTTTTGACTCCAGTTCCACTTTTAGCTCCCAGGATATACAGAACACACCCGAAGCTGTTCCTTTTAAAACCCCCTTTTTTTTATTCCCTCGCGCAAAGAGGCGCGAGAGGCGTAGGGCCGCCAGAGGGCGCGCCCTCGCCCTTTTAACCTCTTTTAGCGACGCCGATTTGCGGCAGAAAGAAACTTTCTGGCTGTATCAGCTCCGTCCTCCGTTGGAAACGGAGAACTGGGCGCGCGGCTGCAGATTTGCTGCGCGTTGCGGCGGCGGCGGCTGCTTCCTGTGATGGTTTGCTGCTTTTCCCCCAGATGAGATCTTTGGCCTGATCCGGATTCTTGATTGATTTCTTTTTCAGTGGGGCTTCCCAGAACTGCGCTTTGCCGGCCTCTCCCCTGAAGACAGCTGCTCCTCTCTGTCTCTCTCTAGGATCCTGCCAGCTGCAGAGAAGATGAAGCCCTCCTGGCTGCCCTGGGTCTGGATCCTCCCAGTGGCGCTCCTGGACTTTTTCACCCTCCGCCTGGCCTGGCATCTGCTGAAGCTGCCCTGGTGGAGCCCCCTGGAGGCGTCCTGGGCCGCTGCCCTGGCGCGGTGCCTGCTGCTGACCCTCTCGGTTTGTGCCGCCACCTGCTGTGGGGGACCCGGGGGCCCGGGGGCCCTCCAAGACAGCCTCCTGCCTGCAGCGCTCCTCCTCAGCTTCCTGGTCCCCTGCTACACAACCCTGCAATACCTGTTTCTGTCTGAAGGGGTCGCCCTAGAGCTGGCGCACAGCTGGGCCCGGGCAGATGTGTTTGCCCTCAGCTATGTTGTTGTGGGGGCATCTGTCCTGTTGTGGCACCACCTCGCCCCCCGCAGGAAGGGGGAGGTGGAGACGAAATCTTCTGCGTCCTTTTGGCGCCTTGTCGCCACCATGAGGCCAGATGTGCTGAGGTTCGTAGCCATCGCTGTGCTGCTGGTGGTCTCATCCTTGGGTAAGTGAGTGGTTGTGGGTGGGTGGGCAGTGGCGTAGCGTGGGTTGTCAGCACCCGGGGCAGGGCAAGTAATTTGCGCCCCCTTGTGTGAGAGAGAGTGAGTGAGCCAGGTAGGGGCAGAGAGCTGCGAGTGCGAGCGCCCCCCCCAGATGTTGCGCCCGGTGCGGCCAGGCCCCCCTGCACCCCCCACGCTACGCCACTGCGGGTGGGGGTCCCAAACCTACCCCCTAGCTTCATTCTAGCCCCTTGCCAGCTCTACCTCCAGTGCAGAGTTTTACACGTAATAATAATAATATTTATACCTCGCCCATCTGGACAGGTCTCCCCAGCCACTCTGGGCATCTCCCAATAGAATATTATTAATAATAAAGCGATAAAACTTCAAACATTAGAAACTTCACTAAACAGGGCTGCCTTCAGATGTTTTCAAAAAGTAAGAATTACGCCTCTGGGTCCATCTCTCTCAGCATCTTGAGGGTGTCTGTGCAGCGAGACGAGTGGTTTGCTTGTGGGAAGCCACCAAGAAACCTGACATCCTTTTCGTATTCATCCAGCCTTTTTCTTTGGTATGCTCCTGATCCTCCCAGCATCTTGTAGCAATGAGTCCCACAGGTTAATTGTTTTCTAGCTCATGTGTGGAGGAATGCTGGTAGGTGTTCGTCTGACCTGCTGCCAGCTGGTTTCAATTTATTGGTTGTTTTCACCCAACACCATCTGCAAATGCAAATTTCAGCCAAGTTTCAGTATTCGCTGCTGCCTTTGATTTGAGGCCTGGGCGCAATTTCCTTGCAGCTTCAGGACTAGATTAATTTTGGTGCATGATAACAGAGACATTGCTGGGCTGGGCAAGTAGTAAGCCCAGGGGTGGCAACTTGAATAAAATATTGTGGGGGCCCAGGTAAGCCCCTCCCAATCACATGACGCAGTATACACACACACACACACACCCCGTTTGAATGGCCATCAGCTTTTCCTCAAATATTTTATTGTGGGGGACCAAAGCCCCCAGGATCCCTAGGAATTGGCTCCTATGAGCAGGCCGGAATATACAGAGGGCTCCGGGTTGGTGAAGACTGAGTTGTAGCCTGAGAAAGGGGGATGCAGCACAGCCTAAGCCTGCTACACCCCACTTCTCACACCGAAACCGAAGCCTCCAGCTCCTGTTACCCCCACCCCCACCCCACGCCTACCATTTCATCCCTGGGTTCCCTGAGTTCTGAGGGTCTCCCCCCCTTTTGTGTGTCGTAGGGGAGATGGCGATCCCATACTACACGGGGCACGTGACCGACTGGATCACCGGTGAGGCCGACCCCTCTGCCTTCGAGAGAGCTCTCTGGGTGATGTCCGCCCTCACCGTTGGCAGGTACGGAGCAGGTGGAGAGGTTTTAGGAAGGTTTTGGGGGGGAGAAAGGGGGGTGTTGGAAGGCAGAGGCCCACCCTCCCTTTCTGACCTCTCCCTCTCTCTCTCAGCGCTCTGGCTGAGTTCGTGTGCGACTATCTCTACAACACCACCATGAACCACTTTCACACTCGCTTCCAGAGCAACGTCTTCAGAGCCGTCCTGCGACAGGAAGTCGGCTTCTTCCATGCTAACAAGACAGGTAAAACCAGGTGGCTTGTAGCACCGAATGGGACTTGTCTTTAAGTTTAGGTACTCCTTTATTTTCTGGATGATTATTGCATAATTTTTTTTCAGATCGCTGCCTCGTGCTAATTTGTATCGTTCCCCCAAAAAGCCATTTTAAAGCTCTTCTGGAGTTCTAAATCGCCGTATTTTTTGCTCCATAAGACGCACTTTTTTCTTCCTAAAAAGTAAGGGGAAATGTCTGTGCGTCTTATGGAGCAAATACGTCGTCCCTGGAGCCAAATTGCCCAGGGGCGAAAAGCAGATTATGCTTTATTTTTTAAAAAGAGGGAAGTGGGTGTTGAAACAAAGCAAAAACATGGTTACAAAGCACAGATCCACATGGATCCTCAGGATTTTTGCATTGGGTCACCCCAAATTCACCATCAGATCACATAACATGTCTTTGGCCACAGCATGAACCACAAAAATCATACATCCACTGTTTCGTTCAGAATATTGTTTTTCTTGTTTTCCTCCTCTGAAAACTAGGTGCATCTTATGGAGCGAAAAATACAGAGACATTTGTTTATTGCTTTGATATGCCGCCTTTTTCTCCAAGGAGCTTGAAGGTGGCACACGTGGTTCTTCCCCATTTAATCCCCCCACAACTGCCCTGTGAAGTAGGCCGGGCTGAGAGGCAGCCACAGACCCAAGGCTTCAGGGCCCAGTGGGGACACGAACCCTGGTTCCTTTTATTTTATGGCTGTGTCCACATAGTCGGCTTAAAATGCAGTTAGGTTGTCCTTTTTCTCAATTTGGATTGAAGCTGGGCGTTTTTAGGGGTGGGGGGAAACTCATCAAAATGTAGCATTTCCAAAGAAACAACAAGGTGGCCCAAATCACGTGTAGTCTGCTTCCCAAACCAGCAGCGCTCACCTCTACATAGTTCCATCCTTATTTCAGATATCGTGATATATTGATATATTGCGATGTTTAGCTGGTGATATAGCACGGCATTGAAATCTGGGTATCGTCCAACCCCTAGAGCACAGTGGAAGTAGAGTTAAATGGGCGATTGCAAATCGCCTTGAGACTTATGTGAAAGGAGATTTATAAATTGTAGCAAATAAATATTTTTTTAAAAAAACAAACAAAAACCACTTCCTCTGAAATGTGCGCTCTCTGCCCCCAAATCCTGACCTGATGGCAGTGATGGGCTCAAGGGGAAATTTGATTTTTAAGGGGGGCAATTTGACAACATTTAGACCAAGTTAAAGGCATTTTAGGCTTCCTCCACATGAATAGGAGTTCACTTTTTAAAAAAATAAGAATTATATGTCACTGGGAGGGAGTGGCATCAGGATTTTAGAGGTGCTTAGGTGGGGCACAGCCAAAAAAAGGTTGGGAACCACTGATCTGACCTGACACAGCCACTCATTAATCCAGCACTGATCCTCATTTATTTCTGTGCTCATCGAAACAACACACGTTTTCCTCAAAAGCTAAAAAGCAGGAGTGGATTTCAGCTGCTCTGGTTTGTTCGGAAAGTTTTCACATTCCTGGAAATGCAGAGTTGTCCCGCCTGGCCTTTGGCTTGGAATCTACTTGATCCCTTTCCCCTCTATCCTTTTTCCTTTCTCTTTCTGTGATGGAACTTTGGGGACTTCCCTGGCTTTTTTCTGGCCCACGTAGGACCAGTCTGGATAGTTGGCCTTGGTGAAGACTTGATGTTTTCATCCCCAAAAAGTTTTTGATTTGAGTTTCTACTGAAATGAGGCTGCGTTTTAAGTTTTAAGTTATATTTTAATCAATTGTTTTGTGCCTGGTGTTAGCCGCCCTGAGCCTGGTCTTGGCTGGGGAGGACAGGGTATAAATAAATTATTATTATTATTATTATTATTATTATTATTATTAGGGATAGAAGACATTTTATTTGGAATAATCCCCCCACCCGGTTTTTCTTGCATATATCATACAGCTGTTGGGTCATCTTCGCTTACCTTGAACCTTGCCCAGATATTTCCTCTGCTGTCCCACCATCCTTGACCTCCTTCCTTTCAGGGGACATCACTTCCCGGGTGACGACTGACACGGACACCATGAGCGAGGCCCTCAGCAGCGACCTCAGCCTGCTGATGTGGTACCTGATGCGAGGGGTCTTCCTCTACGCCATGATGCTGTGGCTGTCGGTGCCCTTGACCCTCTTCGTCACGGTGGCCCTGCCCTTCATCCTGCTGGTGCCAAAGCTCTCTGGGAAATTTCACAAGGTACCCAAATAACCAGGAGTGCCATGCAGGGTCCTGCTGGGCGTCATTCGAACTCGGTACCCCATCTCTTTCTCTCGACAAGGCTGTTGTCCCCCCCCCATAACTGGTATTCAGTGGTAATGGGTAGATAGATCCACATTGTATAGAAAACTCCCCCTCAAATAATCCTGGGAACTGTAGTTTGTTGAGGGTGCTGGGAATTGTAGCTCTCTGAGATGAAAGCTGTGCTTTTTTTGGTTTTCTATCTTGATTTTATTCTGAGACCCCTGGGTATAGAGCGGCATATAAAGTCAAATAATAATAATAATAATAATAATAATTAATTAACTTCTCAGGATTCTTTGTGCTTCCGATGTGGCTCTTCCTTTAGACTGCCCCTAAAAAGGAGAGAGAGAGACTCTCCCAATTAAGATCAACTGAAGTAAAAGTGACCTCCACTTAAGGGACAGTTTCTGTGCTCCAATTTCCCTGCTTCTTCCCCCTACCGAAACTGCCAGTTTTAGGAGAAATGGCAGTCTGTGAAAAGGGACACAAGGAATATTTGGTGTTGCGTTGGAAGGGATGCCAGGAAAACGGGAATTATGTTCCACATGTGGTGGAATATAGCTACCCACAAGGGTGTTTTATAAGCTGGTCTCCGACCGTATTAAAGTATCTAGCTAGCTAGCTATTAATGATAAATTAACATGTGCCATTAAGGTAAGACGGGGAATATGCAGGAGAAATGATTCTGAGGAGATGTGGAAGGTGTTTGTAGAATTTGTACTATTTAAATGGAAAGGGGTCAAAGCATCGCAAGAGGTGTTGAAATTTCGGGAGGTTAGATAGTTACAATGGAATGGTCTTGGGGGTGTGGTGCTCATTTTTATTCTTATTTATTTAGGATTATTAAAGGTAAAGGTAAAGGGACCCCTGACCATTAGGTCCAGTCGTGGCTGACTCTCGGGTTGCGATGCTCATCTCGCTTTATTGGCCGAGGGAGCCGGCGTACAGCTTCCAGGTCATGTGACCAGCATGACTAAGCCGCTTCTGGCGAACCAGAGCAGCGCAGGGAAACGCCGTTTACCTTCCCGCCAGAGCGGTACCTATTTATCTACTTGCACTTTGACGTACTTTCGAACTGCTAGGTTGGCAGGAGCAGGGACCGAGCAGCGGGAGCTCACCCCGTCGCAGGGATTCGAACCGCTGACCTTCTGATCGGCAAGTCCTAGGCTCTGTGGTTTAACCCACAGCGCCACCCGCGTCCCTATTTACGGTTATTACTTTGTAACAGATAGATAGATAGATAGATAGATAGATAGATAGATAGATAGAAACAAGTTCCTTGTCCCTTTTCTTTTCTTTTCTTTCTTTCTTTTTCTTCCTATTTTTTGCTTCCCCAGCGCCTGCTCCACTGACCCGCCTTTTCTCTTCTCCCAGAACCTGGCGCTGCAGGTCCAGGAGTCCCTCGCCAAGGCCAACGAAGTGGCCACGGAGACCTTCCAGGCCATCTCCACCGTCCGCAGCTTTGCCAACGAGGACGGTGCCGCTCGGCGCTATGACCAGAAGCTGCAGGAGACCTACAAGCTGAACAAGTGGGAGGCCGTGGCCTACGCGGCCTCCATGTGGACTAGCGACGTAAGGGACCCAAACTGCTCCATTTCTGGTCGGGCGGGGGATGGAGATGGAGGCTGGAATTGGCCGCAGGGCTCTTGGGGGTTTCTGAAACAACTGGAAAGTGCAACCTTTGGGAAGGCTGAGACGGAGGGAAGGATGTGGGGCCTCCCAGGGTGGATTGTGGCTCAGTGACAGCGTCTGCAGAAGGTGGTGGGTTCAATCCCTGGCACTTCCAGGGCAAGTGGGAAATGCCACCCCCCCAAAAAAAAACTCCAATGAGCCACTGCTGGTCAATGTAGATTGGGGTGGTCCAACCCATAGCCGTTGGCCACATAGCCTTTTTGGGCAGCAACCACAACAAAAACACATCTTAAAGCCTTAAAAAAAATAAGTTTTGTGTCATGCATCATTAACAAAAGTGCATACACCCATTTGTGTATTAAATTTGTTTCATAATTAAATCTGTTAATTGTCTATTTAATTATATATATTACAGTGGTACCTCGGATTAAGAACTTAATTCATTCTGGAGGTCTGTTCTTAACCTGAAACTACAGTGGTACCTCGGGTTACATATGCTTCAGGTTACATACGCTTCAGCTTACAGACTCTGCTAACCCAGAAATAGTGCTTCAGGTTAAGAACTTTGCTTCAGGATAAGAACAGAAATCGTGCTCCGGCGGCAGCAGGAGGCCCCATTAGCTAAAGTGGTGCTTCAGGTCAAGAACAGTTTCAGGTTAAGAACGGACCTCCAGAACGAATTAAGTACTTAACCCGAGGTACCACTGTATTCTTAACCTGAGGTACCACTTTAGCTAATGGGGCCTCCCGCTGCCGCCGCAGGATTACTGTTCTCATCCTGAGGTAAAGTTCTTAACCCGAGGTACTATTTCTGGGTTAGTGGAGTCTGTAACCTGAAGCGTCTGTAACCCGAGGTACCACTGTAATTGTGTATATTAAATATATAGCAAACACTTTAATTTACAATATAGAAATGTAATTCACCTTGTGGCCTCCGTGGGTTTTGTACTCTTGCGGCCCACTTTGACCACCCTGGTGTCAATAACACTTAGCTAGATGGAAAGTCCATTGTAAACATTTGAAATCGTTAGTAGGAGTCTGTCAGAGGCTCAGGAGCAGAAGCACAGGGGAGAGAGCAAATAGAGAGCGGAGGAGAGGAATCAGAGGGGAGCGTAGGGGAATATGACAGTGACCCGAGAGATTCCATGAGCTTCTCCAGCGAATCAGAAGATTCCCAGAAGGGGGCGCCTATGGTAAGGGCAAGGGGGGGTCCCAGGGGGGACGCTCCATAAACAAGGGACCAGAGGGGACTCCCAAGGGAGCAGCGGAGGATCAGGACCAGTTCCCCCACCAGAGCACAGTGGGGGGGAAGAGTCACATGAGTCAGGACCAGCCTCTCCTCCAGCGGGGAGAGAAGATGAGTCAGGGGTAACCACGCCCCCATCGGGAAGTGGGGAAACGGAGGGAAGGCCAGGTCCAGCTAGCCTCCCCGAAAGAGGGAGCAGTGACACAAGTGTAACGGTCAGAAGGAAAGTGGGAGGCTGCGCGCGCGCGCCAAGTTCAAATGTGGAGGAGCGCGGGACAGCAGAAAACCCGGATTGGGAGCCAGGTCTGAAAGCCAGAAGGAGGGAGGGGGAAGAGTCAGGGGACTCAGCGTCAGAGGAGTCTAGGAGGGCTGAGACTCTGACTAGCAGGCGGACCCAGAGAAGGAAGGAACAGAGGAAGAGGTGGAGTAAGGCTAGAATCTTAAACTGGTGTCAGGGGGGAGGAGATTCAGATGGAGCTTCGACGGTCTAAGGTATAGACGTAGCGTTGCGTGCTGCGCGTCTGGAAGTGAAACTGAACTTCAATAAAGACTTTTATACTAGAGAAAGAAGCAGCGTTGGTCTTGTGTGAGCTGGGACCTTGGGCAGCGCTGACAGAGTGGAATATCACTTGTAGTTTAAGGGTGAATTCTGGATACAATGGAGGTGTAAAATATTTGGACTATCATAAAAGATGCAGAAGGAAATGATTACCGTATTTTTCGCCCTATAGGATGCACTTTTTCCCCTCCAAAAATGAAGGGGAAATGTGTGTGTGTCCAATGGGGCGAATGCAGGCTTTTGCTGAAGCCTGGAGAGTGAGAGGGGTCGGTGCGCACCGACCCCTCTCACTCTCCAGGCTTCAGGAAGCTATCTGCAAGCCTTGGGAGTCCGGCGGGAGTTCCCGCCGGGCTCGCAAGACTTGCGGGCAGATGTCCGCAAGCCTTGTACGCCCTGCGGGAGTTCCCGCCGGGCTTGCAAGGCTTGCGGATAGCAGCCTGTTCTGGGGGCTGGGGTCAGGGGAAGCTCGGGCTTCCCCAGCCCCGTGGCTGGGGGGGAAATAATATTTTTATAATTTATTTCCCCCCCAAAAAATGAGGTGCGCCCTATGGGCCAGTGCGCCCTACAGGGCGAAAAATACAGTAATAACAGGACCCACAAAGGGGAGGATGGAAGTCCAGGAGATTCCTTGCAATCTTGTTTTTGATGATCGATATTTTTATTTAAACTTTTAATTTGAAAAACCAAGTAATTTTTTTTAAAAAAAACACACTTAGCTAGATGGACAAAGGATCTGACTCTGTGTAAGACGGCTTCCCTTGTTCCAGTTTAAACAGCTTTTTAGAACCATGAGGTCCTGCGTATTATTTTGCCTTTAAGTGAAGGCAGTGTAGCCGAGTGGCAGGACATCTCCTTTGCATGCAATAGGTGAATCTCACGTCCCCTCTAGGTAGGGCTGGGCGAGACCCCTGCCTGAAACACTGGGGAGTCGCTGCCGGTCAGTGTAGGCCATACTGAGCTGGACAGGCGACCGGTTTGACTCTGGATTTGACTCAGCTTCAAGTGTCCTTGGAGAGGAGTTTCTCCCTCAAGCCCCGTTTTCCCCTTCCAGCTCTCCGGCCTGGCTCTCAAGGTGGGGATTCTCTACTACGGAGGGCGCCTGGTCACTTTGGGAAGCGTCAGCAGCGGAGAACTTGTTACGTTTGTCCTCTACGAAATGGAGTTTTCCACAGCAGTGAGGGTAAGTTTTTATTTTGGGGGCCAGGGACGCACAGCAGGGCTTGGGAAGGGGGTTCAGGAGAGCAAAGACCAACATAAAGGTAAAGGTAAAGGGCCCCCTAACCAATGACTCTGGGGTTGCGGCGCTCATCTTGCTTTATTGGCCGAGGGAGCCGGCGTACAGCTTCCGGGTCATGTGGCCAGCATGACAAAGCCGCTTCTGGCGAACCAGAGCAGCACACGGAAAGGCCGTTTACCTTCCCGCCCGAGGGGTACCTATTTATCTACTTGCACTTTGACGTGCTTTCGAACTGCTAGGTTGGCAGGAGCAGGGACCGAGCAACGGGAGCTCACCCCGTCATGGGGATTTGAACCGCCGACCTTCTGATCGGCAAGCCCTAGGCTCTGTGGTTTAACCCACAGCGCCACTCGCGTCCCTAAAGACCAACATAGGGGAAAGGAAAAGGTGCTGAGGTCCCTGGCGATATTTCCAGCTAGGTCTGAGAATCCGACAATACTGAATTTGAGGGACCAGTGACCTGGCCCCTGGCTTCTCCAATGCTTCCTCCATCACAGATTTTCTCCTTCCCCTCTTTGCAGGTCCTGCTCTCCGTTTCTCCACGTGTAGAAAAAGCTGTGGGCTCCTCTGAGAAGCTTTTTGAGTACATCGACCGGACACCCCAGATTAGCTCTTCGGGGACGCTAACACCCCAGGATCTGCAGGGGCACGTTTTGATGCGAGACGTCTCGTTCTCCTACCCCGACCGGGAAGGCCCTCCTGTGCTGAAGGTACTTGGGGAGAAAGGGAAGGAAGGAGCTGGGATTTAGGGTGGAGGGGAGTCAGAGCCCCAGAAGGGGGCACAAAGAGAACGTTGGGCAGACTAGCCGAGACTCTTAGAGGGGGAACCTGAATGGAATAAAGCTGGGTAGCTCAGTCAGAAGAGCACGAGACTCTCAATCTCTGGGCCATGGGCTCAAGTCCTGCATCAGGCAAAAGATTTCTACATTGCAGGGGGCTGGACTTTTGGGACCCCCAAAACTGACATTGATAATGTGCAGTATATTTGACCCCCCCCCCAACACTGCCAAGGGACGCTGGTGGCACTGTGGGTTAAACAACAGAGCCTAGGACTTGCTGATCAGAAGGTCACAGTTCGAATCCCCACGACGGGGTGAGCTCCCGTTGCTCGGTCCCTGCTCCTGCCAACCTAGCAGTTCGAAAACACATCAAAGTGCATGTAGATAAATAGGTACCACTCTGGCGAGGAAGGTAAACGGCACTTTCGTGCGCTGCTCTGGTTCACCAGAAGCAGCTTAGTCTTGCTGGCCACATGACCCGGAAGCTGTACGCCGGCTCCTTCGGCCAATAAAGCGAGATAAGCGCCGCAACCCCAGATTTGAGTACGACTGGACATAATGGTCAGGGGTCCCTTTATCTTTACCTTTAACACTGCCACCGCTTGGCATGTTGTAGTTGTTGTTTAGTCGTGTCCAACTCTTTGTGACCCCCTAGACCAGAGCACGCCAGGCACTCCTGTCTTCCACTGCCTCCCGCAGTTTGGTCAAACTCATGCTGGTAGCTTCGAGAACACTGTCCAACCATCTCGTCCTCTGTCGTCCCCTTCTCCTTGGGCCCTCCATCTTTCCCAACATCAGGGTCTTTTCCAGGGAGTCTTCTCTTCTCATGAGGTGGCCAAAGTCTTGGAGCCTCAGCTTCACAACCTGTCCTTCCAGTGAGCACTCAGGGCTACCTGAGCCTGTTTCATTCTCTCCTGCCCACAGGGAGTGTCCCTAGAGCTGCGCCCTGGCACGGTGACTGCCCTGGTGGGCCCTTCGGGATCGGGCAAGAGCACACTTGTGGCTTTGCTGGAGCGGTTCTACGAGCCCCAGAGCGGGCAGGTGACCCTGGATGGCAGAGAGCTGAGCAAATACGACCACCGTTTCCTGCATGAAAAGGTAAGGGAGGATCTCGCCCCAGAACAGAGAACGAAGGTGCCTTCTTGTATTTCAGCAGGTCAGGGGTGGTATGGGTTGTCTTCTCCTTTGTGACTCCCCTAATTTTTAGTTGCTTTCTCCAAAGCACATTCTCCATATCTTTTGAGCTCCTTTTGCAATCGGCATCATCTTATGCAACACAGGAAAACACATGTTGAGAGCAGAGGGCAATGTTCAGCCTTGGTTTTGCTCCATCGGCCTCTGAGCCTCCCCTTTTCCAACTGGAGTCATTTTAGAACCAGTTTCTAGTTCCATACAAAGGATGGACTAATTCTGTCATAGTTTAGTCCTGCTGATGCTCAGTCATAGGTCCGTTCCAAGTTGTGCATATTATTTAAAAAAAGTGTACAAAAAGTCTTCATATTGTATGCATTTTGTACACACTTTTAATGCACCCTTAAGATGCATGCTTCTCAAGGCATTCCATCTTTGAAACCCACATTTAGTACATGTCTCTTATGGAAAGAATATTTTTGTGCAGATAAACTGTCTCAAATGCTTGAGAAGTGCATTGTCCCCAATTTATCCCTAGTTCTGAAGCTTTTCCCCCTATGAATTCTGTAACCTTGTGATCTAGATTCTTATTGGATCGTTGTATATAGTTTGAAAATTCTTCAGTGTTTTTTCTCCCCTTTTAAAAGTGTGTGATCCAATCAGGACTTGCATTCCAATCAGCAAGCAAGTTTAGGCGTGTTGGATCAGTTTGGTTCACCGCAAGGGCAAGCCAAATGAATTCCTCTTCCTCCCTAGTCTATGCATGCACCGTTGGGTTCTCCTTGGCAATAACCTGGAATAAAAGTATTCCAGATTCTCTGACGAACTCTTCTGCCCTCCCTGCAGGTGGCGCTGGTGAGCCAAAGCCCGGTGCTCTTTGCCCGGTCCCTGCACAAGAACATTGCTTACGGCTTGGGGGAGAAGAGCCGGGAGGAAGTGGCAGGGGTGGCCAGGCGAGTGGGAGCACATCAATTCATTGCCAGGATGAGCTGCGGCTATGACACAGGTAGGGACCCCCCCCAGACCTGCCCAGTTCTCCAAATCCCCCTCTAACCCTGGTAAGGAATCCATGGGAGGGGGTGTGGCTCAGGGGCAGAGCAGGTGCTCTGCATGCAGAAGGGTTCTGGGTTCAATCTGTGGCATCTCCACCTTAACCAAAAGGATTCAGTACTAGTAACCAGTTCTGGAAAAGACCTCTCCCTGTCTGGACAGGTGTTGCAAGTGTGGGGGTTTAACTTGGCTTGCACCATATGCTGATACATCTGCACGAGAACAAGGTAGATCGAGGAACCTCCAAACGCCCTAGACCGTCCTCCTTGCACTGACCTGTGTCAGTGTCCTTCAGCATTATCGACTGGTCTTCTTAGGGTTGCTGACCTCACTTCCTGCTTCCCTCTTGAGAGCAGGCATGCTTTGGCTCGCTCTCCTCTTGAGATGCAATATGGCTTGTTACATCTCCACCAAGGGTTGCCATATGTCCTGTTTTTCCAGGACATGTCCTCTTTTTTAAAAATGAGAGTCATCCATAGTTAAAAGTAAAGGTAAAGGGACCCCTGACTATTAAGTCCAGTCACGAATGACTCTGGGGTTGCGGCAAGAAGTTGGCAAATGTGTCCTCTTTTTTTGCTCTTCAAAATATGGCTACCCTCCTCTAGGAAAGACCCCTAGTTCTATTTGCTTGGCAAATACAGATTTCCTTTAATAAATATTAGCTTTCTTGTTTCCTTAAAAAACACAAAAACGAAACCCTGGAGCTGAGCTGTAGCTATGGGAGGACTAGCCGTTTTTTTGCCCTGGGTGAAGCCTCCAGAGAGGCGTCATTGAGACTCCCAGCTTGTGTGTGTGTGTGTGTGTGTGTGTGTGTGTGTGTGCAACTGTGCATCAAGGGGTGCCAAACTGGGACTTTGACCTGGGTAATATAAAGTCTGGTTTTGCTCCTGCCCTGGAATCTCAGTGGGATGATACCTAGAAACGTAGGCTCCTTTGTCAGGGATTCTGTTTCAGTTCAGCTTCTGCCAGCAAATGCAAAGATTTCAGCCTAGTTAACCGTACATTCATTGTTCTGCCCACTTTTTGCCTCTGGCCCTGCCTGTCACCAGCATGTGGCCCTCAGAAAGTTGAACCATCTGCCCCACAGCCCTGCCAGCCGTGGGATGGGGTTGCAGTGGATCTGGGCAGCCCAAAACATTTTGGCACCAGAGACAGACCCCTAAAGGATTCCCCCCTCCTCCCCAGGGAAGAAGAGGCAAGGGTCGATCTACATCAGGAACAAGGCAAGGAGAAAGATCAACATCAGGATCCACTGCCCCGATGAATCCTGCCGCCTGAGGCAGTTGCCTCACTTTGCCTCATGGGTGGGCCGGCCCCGCATTGGATATTGGTTGCCAAAAGGGAAGGGAAGGTCTTGAGTGTCTGATTTCTTGGCCACTTTTAAGTTGGACCTAGAAAGTCTCAGAGAACATAGGAAGCTGTCTGATAGTGATTCAGACTAAGTCTATCTAGCTTAGTAATGTCTACACAGGCTGGCAGCAGCTCTCCAGGGTTTAAGGCAGGAGACAGTCCTAGTTCTGATGGAAGCAAAGGAATTCCTGAAGTGTCTCCCCACTGCTGCCATTTCTGTTCCTCCCTGCAGATGCTGGAGAAACGGGGGGCCAGATCTCTGGTGGCCAAAGGCAGGGGGTCGCCATTGCCCGGGCTCTGATCCGAGACCCCCGAGTGCTGATCTTGGACGATGCCACGAGCGCCCTTGACATGGAGAGCCAGCAGAAGGTAAGTTGGGCCCGTGGAGGGGTAGAAGCCCAGAGGTGATATTCTAGAAAAAGGGTCCGATACCCACAGAAATAGATGCACTGCAGCAATTCCCCCTGTAGCTTTCATGCCAGGCAGCCAGGAGGATAGACAGATGTTCCCTCTCCACCCTTTTTGTGGGAAGATTTTACAAGGTGGGGTGCCTATACGCTTAACACCATGTTTGCGGGGGGAGGAATAAAAAATCTTTCCCACAGCCTCTTTCATTTAGGGATGATGATAATCAGGAAGACCAAATTTTTAATTGCATTTTAACCTGTATTTTACATTGGTCCCCCCCCCATTATGTTTTTACTGTAATTTTACTGTTGTTAGCCACCCTGAGCCTGGCTCTGGCCGGGGAGAGCGGGGTATAAATAAATTTCTTCTTCTTCTTCTTTATTAATAAGGAATGAGGAAAATTTATAACTTATCATAAAAGCCATAGTAAACAGTTCAAATTGTTAGTAGGGTTGGAATAGCACTTGTAGTTTAATGCTGAATTTTGGACACAATGGAGAAGTAAAAGATTTGGATTCTCATGCAGGAGGAAATGATTAACAACAGGACCCACAAAGGAGGGGAGGGGAGTCCAAGAGATTCCTTGGAGTCTTGTTTTTGTGTTGCAAGTTGTGACTGTAAAATTGTAATTTGAAAAACCAAATAAATAAATCCTATAAAAAAGAAAGCAAAGAAAATGCTGCTTTTCCTGATGTATGATTCATTTAAGGCACAGGAGCCCCCCCAAAACAACTCAGGAGGCAACTGGGCTAAGGGGAAGAAGTTGGCTCCCTCCCTGCCAGCAAACTCCTTTTTTCTTTACTCCTCAGGTAGAGAAGGAGATCTACGAAGGGGAGGCTCGCCGCAGGCGCTCTGTCTTGCTCATCTCCCACCGCCTGCGCAGCGTGGAGTGTGCAGACCGCATCCTGGTCATGGAAGATGGGGAAATCCAGGAAGAAGGGACCCACCTGGAACTGATGGAGAAGAAAGGCGTCTACTGGCAGCTGGTGCAGAGGCAGCAGAATGGAGCTGAGGGCAATAACAATGGCTTTGTGGACATGGACCACAAGCATCTATAGTGGGTTCAGAACTGATGGAGGATCCCTGGCCTAGACCTATGTGGTCGTTGGCCATTATCACTTTTGGCATCGTTGGCCATCATCACTTTTGGCAGGAGGGATGGGAAAATGCCTGGCATGCGCCCAATCCACCAGCCTGCAGCTTGTCACCTCAGCTAAGGCAAAAGATCTGAGGAGACATAACCTTGCTAGGACCATTGCCTGCAGAAGGTCCAGGTTCAGTCCTCTGTGAATAGGTAGAAACACTCCCTTGTCTGAAACCATGGAGACCAGCTGCTGCCAGCCAGTGTAGACAGTACTGAGATTGATGGGCCCAATGCTACAAGGCAGCTTCCTCTCCTCCTAATCTCTCCATGAAAATGGTAATCTTTATTTCAAGGCTTCTCCTATATCTGAGAGGGGCAGCCCCACAAAATTCCAGCTCTTCGAAACACATATCTGGAGTTGTCCGTATGTTTTGGACTACACCTTGTGATTGATTATGTGGGGGCAAGGCTTGCCTGGCTCCCCCCACCAAAATATTTTATTTGAGTTGGCACCCCTAGCGGAGGCCGTTACTCATTTGTCAATCCCTATCTTGTCATAGAAGATCGGCACGACTGAGATTTCGAAACCTGTGCGTGGGAATCACTGTTTATACGAAGGACATGCCAAAGGGTAGAGGCCTCAATCCCATGGTCCTCTCTGCCTCCCTTACATCAAGCCAGAGGTGGCCCACCTCTGTTGTCTGCAGGAGGTGTCCCTGCTTGACCGTCCTCTCACCCCACACTTTCCCTCACTATTGGGGCCGTCCCAACAGATTTTGCTGCCTGAGGTAAAAGGCAGGTCGTCCCTTGCCCACTCCATGCACAAATGTCACTTGGGTGGGCAGTCGAGGCCTAACTGTAGCCCTGGCAACTGGGCAGCGTCCTCCATTTTGTTTTGTACACCGTACTGTAAAAACCCAGTTAATGGCTTCAGTTCTTGTGAGTCGCTTTGGGAGGTTGTGAATCTGAAAAAAGCAGTGGGCCAGGAGTGTGAAGAACCCTTTTTCAGGCCTGAGGGCCACAGTCCCTCATGAGGAGCCTTCCAGGGGCCACCTGATAGATTGGGTGTAGCAACGGAAGCGGCGCTTTCCTTTGTATGGTTACATTTTGGTGATATAGTACAAAGGTTTTCTACAAAATGCACACACTTCCTCTCTGTTCAGGGGTTGGTCACATCCATGCCATACTTTCAAAACACTCACGTGCCACATAAACAGGCCCCGCTTCTCCCAGGGTGTCAGGGTTAAGAGTGTCGGAGAAAGACCTGTTTGGCCCTGAAGCTCAGCGGGTGAACTTGGGCCTGTCCCTGGCTCTCAGCCTAGCCTGCCTCTCAGGGTTTTTGGGATAAAATGTGGAGGGGGAGAACCATGAATGCCGCTCTGAGCTCATTGGAGCAAAAGGTGGAATGTAAATGTGATAAATTAAATTGGTAGGAAGTAGGAAGTGTAGTTAAGAGAGCGAGGAGACTCCTCATAGAGGGACAAGAGATCAGCTTTTGTGGGGGGGGTGCCTTGGGCACCCACTGCCTGGCCCACCAGCCCCTGAGGCAGCTGCCTCACCCTACTTAACGGCAGAACCGGCCACGGGTCTCGAGTGGACAATTTCTGTTCTGTATTATGCAATAACATGGAGATGGGGAGCTCTCTGGGGGCTGTGCTCTGAGATGTTATATTTTTTCCTGAAACAGGACTAGGCAGCCGCTTAAAATGTCAAGGTTTTTGTTTCATTTTCCAGAAAAAAACATTTGCTTTTGTGTGTTTCTTACGTGTGCAAACAGAGAAATGTGCTTTGTTGTAGATGTGTATAAATTAAAACACACTTTTTATGTGGGTTTTTCTCTTCCGCGGTTTTTCACTGTAAAGCATGGATCTCAGGACAATGAAGACAATTCCTGTGCCCCACAAATAACCCAGAGATGCATTTTAAACAAAAACACACATTCTACTCATGTAAAAACACCAGGCAGGCCCCACAAATAACCCAGAGATGCATTTTAAACAAAAACACACATTCTACTCATGTAAAAACACCAGGCAGACCCCACAAATAACCCAGAGATGCATTTTAAATAAAAGAACATATTCTACTCATGTAAAAATACCAGGCAGGCCCCACAAATAACCCAGAGATGCATTTTAAATAAAAGAACACATTCTACTCATGTAAAAACACGCTGATTCTCGGACCGTCCGCGGGCCGAACTTAGAAGGCGATTGGGCCTGATCCCCTGGGCCTTCGTTTGCCTACCCATGCACTAGGTGGTTGAAGATTGTTCCACCACAACAAGTACAGTGGTACCTCGGGTTACAGACACTTCAGGTTACAGATTCCACTAACCCAGAAATAGTACCTCGGGTTAAGAACTTTGCTTCAGGATGAGAACAGAAATCGTATGGCAGCAGCGGGAGGCCCCATTAGCTAAAGTACCTCAGGTTAAGAACAGTTTCAGGTTAAGAACAGACCTCCAGAATGGATTAAGTTCTTAACCCGAGGTACCACTGTAATGGGAAGGTTACCAACAGATGGGGACATTTTGAATCCCCTCACTGGGTGACCTCAGGGCAGTTGCTGCCTCTCTGCCTAACCTACCTCAGAGGACAGTGGGGTTAAGCATCACCTATTGCTACGGAAAGGCAAGAACTTGTGCACATGTAAAGCCTGGGGTCATCTAGTCCAACCCCCTGCAATGCAGAAATCTCCGCTAAAGCATTCAGGACAGATGGCCAGCCAACCTCTGCTTAGAAACCTCCAGGAAAGTGGAATCCACAACCTCCCAAGGGAGACTGTTCCACTGTCAGACAGCTCTTCCTGTCAGAAAGCCCTTCCTAATGTTGAGTCGGAATCTCCATTCTGGTAACGTGAAGCCCTTGGTTCGAATCCTACCTCCAGAGCAGGAGAAAACAAGCTTGTTCCCTCTTCCATGTTATTTGAAGATGGCTGTCTCCTCTTGGTTGCCTCTTTTCCAGTGGAGAGGGCCCGTTTACTTTTAGGACGGAGCAAAGGTGAACATCAGCAGGAATGGAAAACTACAGAGCATGGAAAAATCATTAGGGAAGCTGTGGCCCTCCAGATGTTGCTGCACTCCCAACCCCCAGCAGAAGCCAGCAGGGCCAATGGTCAGAGCTGGAGTCCAGCAGCGTCTGAAGGGTCACCGTGTGATGTGGTGTCTCTGTGCAGAAATGTTTCCTGCCGGTTCATTACCAGGCTCCAGACTTGCAGCATGACATCAGGGGAAAACCCCAAGGCTATAATTAACTTCCAGCTCAGCGAGTGTTTGGCTTGTCCTCCTCTCTAAGGACTGAGAATTTCCCGTCCTGCCTCAAGGGCTACACAGCAGGCAGGAATCCACCTGGTGCAGCTGTTCCCAGGACTGGAGAGTTGGCAGGAGGTTTTTTGTTTGTTTTTGCACTGCAGTCAAAGGCACAGGAGCCCTGCTTGAAGAAAAAAGTTGGCAACCCTTTCCTAGGAAAGCGGATCTTTGCAAACAGTGGGTGCTTTAAGGGTAGGACCGGGGAGGCCAGCTATCCAGGGCCTCATTCTGCAGAAATAGCAGGAGGGGCCGCTTTTGAACTCAGGGAAATAATGCAAAAGTCCAGAATCTAACATAATTGCAATTGCAGCAGAGCTGCGATTTTATGGGGCCTGGAAGGTGGACTTTGTGGGTTGATCAGGAAGGCAAGGGGGAAGGGCAAGAACACTGGCCATCTGCTGCTTCTCTTCTTCCTCTATCGCGTCGATCTAACAGGCAGGAAGCGGCCCGTGTGGTTTCCTCTCCTCCCGCCCATCCTAGTACAGCGCCTGGCACTCCGCCCAGCTGATAAACTTGGCCGTGTCCCGCCGAACCAATGGCTAAAGAAGGCATGGGATGGGTCATCAGTTGCTGGGTAGAGTCGGTCACGCAAGGTTGGAACAGTCGGGGATTTCCCCCTGCTGGCCGCCGCGGCGCGTTTAGCGAGCGCCACCTAGCGGTTGAAAGGAGCAGCGCAGCGCACCGGTTGCTCGCTTTTGAACCGATTTGTAGCTGCTATTGACAATGTTTCACGAATTCTGTGCTCGCTTTTCTTTTGTTTGCCGGCAAGCGAGACCTCCCATCTTTGCAGGCTGCAACCCTAAGCGTAATAAAGGCTAGGGAGTTTTTATTAGGATCAGATTGTAAAGAAGCCGCTCTTCATTTTATTGTGATTGGAACTGCATGCTGGAGATTAAAAAAAATAAAAATCAGAATGGAGTTGCGGCTGTTGAAGTCAAGTCTGTTCCCAACCCAGCGACGGGTGCTGTGCCCTATTCCAGAGCGGACCCTGTTGCAGGGCCTGCGAGACCCCGATTCAGCAAATGCATGCTCACGCGCAGGGCCGGATTAGGTTTGATGAGGCCCTAAGCTACTGAAGGTAATGGGACCCTTTATATGTCCAGCTGTCCTTTGTCAACAACAAATTGCCGCTGTTTTTTGTGTTGACTATATGCTATATGGTAATTTATGGACCTAATAGGTATCTAAAGCCATTTGCACATAACAAATAGGAGCCTACACAACACAAAACACTGTTGCTGTATGTAGGTTTTATTTTATTATTTTTTAATCTTATATTTTGCAAATACACATCCAGTTTTTTTCCTTTAAATTTTTGGGGGGCCCCCAAGAGAGTGGGGCCCTAAGCTATAGCTTGTTTAGCTTATACATAAATCTGGCCCTGCAAGTCTTGCGGAAGTGTGTTGGGAACGAAGGTAGCACCCAAGTCAGGTTGCCACAATTATTCGTTTGTTGTTGTTGTTTAGTCGTGTCCGACTCTTCATGACCCCATGGACCAGAGCATGCCAGGCACTCCTGTCTTCCACCAGTGGCGTAGCGTGGGGGGTGCAGGGGGTGCTGGCCGCACCGGGCGCAACATCTGGGGGGGCGCGCTCGCCACCTCCGGAGTCGCCGAAGAGCCTCGGGCGCAGGCTATAGCAGAGCCCCATGTCTCGGGAAGGAGGAAGCCCCGGCCATGGGCGCTGCCCCCAGGTGGTGCAGCAGGAGCCAGGCGGCGAAGGGGAGCCCGGGGAGCGGAGGCGTCGCGGGGACACGGCTCGGGAGCTGCCGCTGAGGAGCCAGAACATCGTCCCCGGGAGGAGAGGAGGAGCGGTGGCGGCGGCGGCTGCTACTGCAAAGCAGGGAGAGAAGGAGGCGGCGGCGGGGAGCTGGGCAGGGAAGTTGCTGCTGGGGGTGAAGAGGCGGCGGTGGCGGGAGGCGGACTTCTTTCCCTCTCTGGTGCTGCTGCTGTGAGGCGCTTGCCAGCCCACCGGCCCCTCCTGAGCAGGATATGGGTGGGCGGACGGGGTGGGTGGGGGAGAGGCGCCGGGCCCGCCTCGTGCCCTGACAGGAGCCGCCACTGCGCCCGCGGGCGCCCTTGACGCGGCGCCCCTCATGCCGCCTCGAGAGGCGTTGGGGGGCAGCTGGACTCCGCCGGGCCCCGCCCCTCACTCCGCGCTCGGCTTCAGGGCTGTCTTGCGAGGGGGCAGCGGGAAAAGGCTCTGAGGAGAACCTCGCTCGCTGTCCCGCGTCGCTTTTCCTCACGTCGTTTTCCCTTTCCCTTGAGGGGACGGGGAGGTGAAGGGAGCCCGCCTTCCTCCTCGCACGTGGCGAGTCGTCAGTGGAGGTAGAGAAACCACGCACATTAGATATTCATAATAATAATAATAATGGTTTGAAATTTAAGACTCCCCCCCCCCCAAGGAAAAGGCACTTTCTTGCCCTGCCCGTGGACCAGGAGGTCATGGCGGGCGAGGCCTTTAGCAGCGGGGCCCTTATTTGCGCTGCCAGCCTGACCTTCACCCTCTTACATATAGAGAGGAAAGGAGACACGGAGGTGCAAAGGCTTGCGGGGCAGAAGTAAGCCCCGCTGAGTTCATCAGGGGTGCCAACGTGAATACAGTATGATATTGGGGGGGGGGGAGGCAGGTAAGCCCCGCCCTGCATAGTTGATCACATTGGCAATGCCCATCAACTGGGGGACTGGCCCCCTCAAATGTTTTATTGGGGGGCCTGAAGCAGTGGCGTAGCGTGGGGGTGCAGGGGGGGCCGGGCGCAACATCTTGGGGGGGCGCTCGCACTCGAGTGCTAAAATCCACGGGTTAGGGGGGGCGCAAATTACTTGCCTTGCCCCGGGTGCTGACAACCCACGCTACGCCACTGTCTTCCACTGCCTCCCGCAGTTTGGTCAAACTCATGCTGGTAGCTTTGAGAACACTGTCCAACCATCCCGTCCTCTGTCGTCCCCTTCTCCTTGTGCCCTCCATCTTTCCCCACATCAGGGTCTTTTCCAGGGAGTCTTCTCTTCTCATGAGGTGGCCAAAGTCTTGGAGCCTAAGCTTCAGGATCTGTCCTTCTAGTGAGCACTCAGGGCTGATTTCCTTCAGAATGGATACATATGATCTTCTTGCAGTCCATGGGACTCTCAAGAGTTTCCTCCAGCACCATAATTATTCATTTAGTTGCAGCTTGTTTGCAGTCTCTTCTTAAGTTCTCCTTCCTTTTAAAGGTTTTAAAGCAGATGTTCGAATGGCTGTCTGTCATGGATGCTTCAGCTGAGATTCCTGCCTTGCAAGGGGGTTGGGCTAGATGACCCTTGGGGTCCCTTCCAAGTTCTGACACCAGTGGGAAGGCTGCAAGCAAGAGCAGCACTCTCCCCAGCTGCGAGCTCTCCAGCAACTGGCAGAGGCATTTACTGCTTCACATGGTGGGGGGACATAGCCATGAGCTCTGCGAGCGCAGCTTTCTCCCAATTGAAGTGCAGAGTGTTTGAGGACCGGGACATTCGCAGAGAAACCAAAATGCTTGTTTACAAAGCTATTGCACTACCAACCTTACTATATGCTTGTGAAACATGGAGCACTTATAAACACCATCTCCAACTCCTCAAAAGATTCAATCAACGATGTCTCCGAAAAATTTTACACATCACTTAGGAAGACAGGCGAACTAATATCAGTGTACTGGAAGAAGCAAAGATCCCCAGTGTTGAAGCAATGATTCTTCAACATCAACTTCATTGGACTGGTCATGTTGTGCGGATGCCTGATTGTCGTCTTACAAAGCAACTACAGTGGTACCTCGGGTTAAGAACTTAATTCATTCTGGAGGTCCGTTCTTAACCTGAAACTGTTCTTAACCTGAGGTACCACTTTAGCTAATGGGGCCTCCTGCTGCCGCCACGCCGCCGTAACACGATTTCTTTTCTCATCCTGAAGCAAAGTTCTTAACCCGAGGTAATATTTCTGGGTTAGCGTAGTCTGTAACCTGAAGCGTATGTAACCTGAAGCATCTATAACCCGAGGTACCACTGTAAAATAGCCTAAGAGAGAGAAAAGCAAGCAATTGAAACCAGAGCTGGGGCGCAATGAGCCTGGAGATATCCAAAGGGTCATGGCAAAAATTTACAGAACCCTGCAAGGAACTTGCCGTGGGGGGGTTATTCCCTTTGGATTCCCCCCCCAGCTTCCCCCCACTTCCTTCCCCAGATTCTCCCACCCCCAAAGGGAGGTGGAGTGGGTTCCGTTTGGATAGGGCACCCTCGGTGCGCGCCTCTCCCGAGGGTTCCTCACGCCTTCCTCCGTGCGCCCTGCTCCTTCTCCGACCTCTCCAAGCGCGCCTTTGCCCATCCCCGACGTGGCGCACGGAGGAAGGCGGGGAGGGAGGAGCAGAGCGGTGGCGGGGGAGACACGGAGAGGAAACACGGGTCGGGCGCTGCCGCTTTCGCTTTCACCGAGAAGAAAGAGGCGAAGCGGCGATGGCGCTCCTCGACGTTTGCAGGCTGGAGCGCGGCGCCTGGGACTGGAACCCGCTGGGAGGAGCCGCCACCCCGCGGCCGGGGGCACCCGGGCATTACGCCTTCGGGGCAGAGAAGCCCCAGATCGCCGTGCCCCCTGGGAGGCAGGTGAGATGGGGAAAGGGGCGAAGAAGAGGCGGGAGGGCCACTCAGGCTAGGCGCAGCAGTGCCTTTCCAACGCCAGCGAGCGATCTCTGCCCGCCGCCCTCTGCTGGGCGGTGACAGAAGCAGGGAAATATGTATCTGTATTCCGGAAGGCGCAGGTTGGGGGCCCGCTTTGACCTACATGTTAGGGTCTGGAAATTGTTGCTGTTGTTGTTTATACCTCACCCATCCGGCGGGGTTTCCCAGCCACTCTGGGCAGCTTCCAACAAAATATTAAAAATACAATAAAACATCAAACATTAAAAACTTCCCTAAAGGGGGCTCCCTCCCCTGCCCTCTGTCATTTGTTCTCCCAACCTACCAGAGGCTGCTGTGTTTTTGCATTTGTTCAGTACAGTGGTACCTCGGGTTACAGACGCTTCAGGTTACGGACTCCGCTAACCCAGAAATAGTACCTCGGGTTAAGAACTTTGCTTCAGGATGAGAACAGAAATCGCGTGGCGGTGGCATCGGGAGGCCCCATTAGCTAAAGTGGTACCTCAGGTTAAGAACAGTTTCAGGTTAAGAACAGACCTCCAGAACGAATTAAGTACTTAACCCGAGGTACCACTGTACTGTTGTAGCATCTGTCTCTGGACCCATGTGCGCCTCACTGAACTTTCTCCTTGCTTGATTTGTGTTAACTTCCAAGAAAGCGCTGGTGGGATTACAGCTCTTTAAAAGCAGCGACCCTAAAACAACTCCAAACTGATGGAATTTGAGAGCCCCAAATCCACCACTGCCAGCTCAATACCAGTTGGTTTTTTGTTTTTTGTTTGATTTTACAACTCCATTCACAATTATAATCACATACAGTAAAAATAGCACAAGTTTCTTCCGAATCTCAGGACTTCCCTCCTCCCCTCCGGGGGACTTTTTAAACTGCATATAATAAGTCCATTTAATTTACAACCCTCCATTACAGTGGTACCTCGGGTTAAGTACTTAATTCGTTCCGGAGGTCCGTTCTTAACCTGAAACTGTTCTTAACCTGAAGCACCACTTTAGCTAATGGGGCCTCCCGCTGCCGCCATGCCGCTGGAGCACGATTTCTGTTCTCATCCTGAAGCAAAGTTCTTAACCCGAGGTAATACTTCTGGGTTAGCGGAGTCTGTAACCTGAAGCGTATGTAACCTGAAGTGTATGTAACCCGAGGTACTACTGTATATCTAAAGCCTATGCATCATTGCAAGAGTTAGTTAAAACCTGCCAAAGAGTTCAAGTGTTGACATTGGTCTTTCAAATATACTGTAAATTTGTCCCCTTCTTTATAGAAGCTCAGCTTGATACCAGTTTGGGTGGGGGGGCGCATTTTGTGGCTGTCCTCCTAGGAGGAAAGGAAGCACCCAAACATTGGGATAATTTATTGTTGCTGTGTATTACAGAAGTCTCAAAAGTGGCTTCGGATGGCAGATAAAAGAGATTTCTAAGCATTAAGCATTTCCGTGCCTTGCTTTCTCTCTCTCCCCCGCCAGCCTTCTGAGTTCCTGCAGACCCACTGCGAGGGCAGCGGCAGCAACGGGCAGCGGATTGAGCTGGAGCATGGCACCACCACCATGGCCTTCACTTTCCAGCATGGCGTCATCGTCGCCACCGATTCCCGGGCATCGTCCGGCAGCTACATCAGTGAGTAACCACAGAGACTTAGAGAGTTGAAACTGGAGGAGGCCTGGCTGACCTAGGCCTAGACTGTGGGGGCAGAGGCTCCCCACCGCTGGCTTGAACCCCCCCACAAACAACTCTCTTCCCCACAGGTGCAAAGGTGGCCAACAAAGTCATTGAGATCAACCCCTACTTGTTGGGCACCATGTCTGGGAGTGCTGCAGATTGCCAGTACTGGGAGCGACTCCTGGCCAAACACTGCAGGTAGGTACCTAGAATAAGAGATTTGTAGAGGTGGAAGGGACCCTGGGGAGCAATCTAGTCCAACCCCCTGCGACGCGGGAATCTCAGCTAAACTCAGTAAACCTCCGTCTTCTGCAGGTATTTTCCCCATCTCACAAATATGCAGGGCAGGGCAATGAAAAAACGAAAGAATTATTGAGTGTGTGCTCATGTAAAGGCAGCCGGGCTGACCCATTAGAAAACTCCACTATCCATTCAAAGGTAATGCCTTTTATTAGGCCAACCAAAATGGCACAAAACAGTTTTGCAGGTCTGAGAGTTCTGCAGAATTCTTCATCTAGCCAGATGAAGTGTTCTGGAGACCCCGAAAGCTGGTATGCTTTTATTGTGAATATTTTGGTGGGCCCGATAAAGGTATTGCTCTGATATGTATCGACTGTTGCTTTTGCTTCCTAAAAGTCACATGTAGTGTAGCGAACTTGAGCAGTGAGGCAGGATCCTTCCGGTCTTCCCCTTTGGGAAGCACAAGCTAGGATCTGGAATAACGTGTCATGATGTTCTTCTTCTGACACCACCACCCCTCTTCTAGAAATGGTAGCTCAGCAGGTCACAGCAAAAGATTACTGTGCCAGACCTCCTCTCGGCGGCTCCCACCATGTATATTATAACTTGAGCCCAGCCTGGATCTGGCTGAATAGACGGAAGATTCCAGAAGGATAGTGAAGCCCCGACATGGGAGCTCGGCCACCACAGTTTTACTTGGGAAGCCTCAAGATGGGTCATTGGCCCGCCTGAAAACGGCAGGGGTGATGGAGTTATGAAAAAGAAGAGGAGAGAGCGACTCTCCCTTTCGTTTTCCTCCTACCTCTCTTTACCTCTCCCCTTCCTTCCTTCCTTCCTTCCTCAAAATGTTGGTGCTGACCTTTAAAACAGCCTCGGTCCAGTATACCTGAAGGAGCATCTCCACCCCCATTGTTCTGCCTGGACACTGAGGTCCAGCTCTGAGGGCCTTCTGGCAGTTCCCTCACTGCGAGAAGTGAGGTTACAGGGAACCAGGCACAGGGCCTTCTCGGTAGTGGCGCCTGCCCTGTGGAACACCCTCCCATCACATGTCAAGGAGATGAACAACTTTTTGACTTTTAGAAGACACCTGAAGGCAGCCCTGCTTAGGGAAGTTTTTAATGTTGGATATTCTGTTGGGAGCCACCCAGAGTGGCTGGGGAAACCCAGCTAGATGGGCGGAGTACTAATATATTATTATTATTTCTTCCGGCAGGTTGTACTACTTACGCAACAAGGAGCGAATCAGCGTCTCGGCTGCTTCCAAACTGCTGGCCAACATGCTTGTTGAGTACAGGGGGATGGGGCTGTCTGTGGGGAGCATGCTGTGCGGCTGGGACAAGAAGGTACCAGCAATGTGACCGCGAGGAGGGGGCAATTGGGGGGAGGCGGAGTTGGGGGGAGTCAAAGGAGGGGCTGCTGGGTATTCTGATGAGAGAGGAAGTCTGGTTGGAAGAGCGATTCTAGGATTCCTCCTCATTCATTGCCAGCCAGGTCCTGCCTAAATACACACTGCACATTTAAAGCCAGCCCACCCCAACCCCCAGAATCCTAGGAATTGTAGTTTGTAAAGGTTCTGGCAACCGTAGTTTATTTATTTGTTGGTTTAATTTGCATTCCGCCCTTCATCTGAACTTCTTCTTCTTCTTTGGCGATCCCTCGTAGCCGAGTAAGATTGTCTTCCATAAACACGGCTTTAACAATCAGTCTGTAAGTGACTGTGGAGGCCAATTCTGGATCCACACATCCTTCCACAGTGGGGACATAGGATTCTGGACGGGAGTTGATCACAGTGAGGGTTTGCCAAACGTGCCTTCCTCAGCACGTTTCTCCCTTGTGTCCTGAGTTCAAGCGTCGTCAAAGTCCATGACACCTTTGGTAAAGGCTGTTCTCCAACTGGAGCGCTCGCAGGCCAGTGTTTCCCAGTTGTCGGTGTTTATACTACATTTTTAAAGATTTGCCTTGAGAGAGTCTTTACACCTCTTTTGTTGACCACCAGCATTACGCTTTCCTTTTTTATGTTCGGAATATAGTACAGTGGTACCTCGGGTTACATACGCTTCAGGTTACAGACTCCGCTAACCCAGAAATAGTACCTCGGGTTAAGAACTTTGCTTCAGGATGAGAACAGAAATCGTGCGGCGGCAGCAGGAGGCCCCATTAGCTAAAGTGGTGCTTCAGGTTAAGAACAGTTTCAGGTTAAGAACAGACCTCCAGAACGAATTAAGTTCTTAACCCGAGGTACCACTGTAGTTACTTTGGAAGATGATAATCAGGCATCCGCACAACATGACCAGTCCAACGAAGTTGGATGATGTTGAAGAGAATTGCTTCAACACTGGGGATCTTTGTTTCTTCCAGTACACTGGCCTTAGTTCGCCCGTCTTCCCAAGTGATGTGTAAAACGTATTTCACCCTTCATCTAAACATCACAGGGCAGTTCACAACATAAAAATACCAAATGAGAACACAAAGCACATAATAAAAGCAAGAACAAATCCGCCATCCCACAAACATATTTAAAAGGCCATAGAATCAGCCAAAGACCTGGTTATAGAGGAACGTTTTCACCTGGTGCCTGAAGAAATGAAGGTGCCAGGCGAGCCTCCCTGGGGAGAGCATTCCACAAGCAGGGAGCCACTGCAGAGAAGGCCCTGTTCTCGTGTTGCCACCCTCTGGACCTCTCGTCAAGGAGGCCCACAAAGGTCTCTGATTATCTGTTCTGTGGGGCTCAGTAAACTAATGTTCCCAGGATTCTTTGGGGGAGGAGGTTTTGCTTTAAATGTATGGTGTATACGAGGCTGATAAATATTTATCATACCGCCGGGAACTCACCCAGGGCACATTTTCAAGAGAGGTTTAGTGGAGAGGGTTTAGTGTGGGTCTTGGGGGGGCACATGGGAAGTGCTGCCAGAATGAGGGCCTGAGGGAGAGAAACAACTTTGTGACTTTTGAGGAGTGGGGTGGGAATGAGTGGGTGGGGAGTGGCTGCAAGATCAGCCAGGCAGGGGACTTGGGTGGAAGCGGCCGCGATCAGAAGCAAAAGAGGCCAGTTCTTCCTCTTTTTTCTAGGGACCTGGACTTTACTACATAGACGATAACGGGGTACGCCTGGGTGGCCCCCTCTTTTCCACGGGAAGTGGGAACTGCTATGCCTATGGGATCCTGGACAGCGGCCATCGCCCCGATCTCAGTGTGGAGGAGGCCTACGAACTCGGCAGGAAGGCCATCTCGTACGCAACCCACCGCGATGCCTACTCAGGCGGTGTGGTGAACAGTAAGTGCCCCCCACCCTCATTCTGCAGTCCCAGCCCCACGTCCCCTTTGTTTGGTGAGAGCCTGCTTTCATTTTGCACAACCTCACTGATGTGGTGGTACCTCTCTGTCGCCCCGTGCAGTGTATCACATGAAGGAAGACGGCTGGATCCGGGTCGGGCGCACAGATGTCAGCGATCTGCTCCACCAGTACGCCGAAGCCAAGAAGTGAGCGGCCGGGAACCACGAGGAACGTCGGCTGTGCTTCAACACTCAGGGGCGAAGGGCAGAAAGGGACAGAGCTACATTTATGACGGGGCAGCAATAAAGTATTTTCACTGATAAAGTCTTTGATTCGGTGCTGGTGTTTTAAAGAAGATTTTAACTGGTCTGAAGTAGCATACAGGATACAGGTAGTGGGAGGTTCTGGACTGAACATTTGGGAATTATTGTGTTCAAGATAAGCTTATCCACAACAGCTTCATTGGATGAATTTAGATGAGTAGGACAGGATTTTTAAAATTTATTCTTCCTCTTTTTCTCACATGTGTGAGAATGCAAGTACAGTGGTACCTCTGGTTACGTACTTAATTCGTTCTGGAGGTCCGTTCTTAACCTGAAACTGTTCTTAACCTGAAGCACCACTTTAGCTAATGGGGCCTCCTGCTGCCACCGCGCTGCCAGAGCACGATTTCTGTTCTTAGCCTGAAGCAAAGTTCTTAACCCGAGGTACTATTTCTGGGTTAGCGGAGTCTGTAACCTGAAGAGTATGTAACCTGAAGAGTATGTAACCCAAGGTACCACTGTACCTCTTTCAGCAGATTAAAATCACCATCTGTTTGCCGTTTATCTTTAGACGCTTTTGGGGAAAAGGTTGCTTAACCTTCTAGACCAATTATGATATCCAAAGATGCTTAGACAGACTTGGATTCCTTTTCTCCCTTCTATGTTTCCTTCTTAACGAAGAAATCACTCACAGACTGCTTAAGTAAACAAGAAAACATGAGTTTACTCACATTAAAGCCTTGCTGGGATTCAACAGGTACAGTGATGAAAATCAGGCAGGCAATAATCCTTAAAAGTTACAAAAGTCCGTAATCCAGTTCAAAATGGAGTGGCCTTGACTGTCCTTGAACCTTGCTGCCACACTTAAACTGAGTTGGGCCGTTAGTCCACCTGCCCCAATATTGCCTGCACTGACTGGCAAGGCTCCCCAGGGGTTCTGAGAGGGGGACTCTCCCAGTGGAGATTCTGGGGGTGGCACCTGGGGCCTTCTGCATGAAAAGCAGGTGTTCTAATGCTGAACTACAGCCCCCCAAAGGCTTTCTCCAGAGCAGTGTTTCTCAACCTGTGGGTCCCCAGATGTTGTTGGACTACAACTCCCATCATTCCTAGCCAGCATGACCAGTGGTCAGGGATGATGGGAGTTGTAGTCCAACAACATCTGGGGACCCACAGGTTGAGAACCGTCGCTCCAGAGTCAAACCACAACAGTTGTTCTTAGCCCTTTGTGTCCTCGCCCACGTGGGTGTCTTGTGGCATTGCAGTTCCAGGAACCTCAACTGCTCTCCGTTAAGGAAGCACCTGCGGTCATCAAGCTATTGAGAAGATCTGGGAGGTGTTTTCTGGCTCTCTCGGTTTTGCACAGCAGAACAGCGAAGCACAGCCCTTTCTGAGATGCTGACGAGCCCCTCTGGTTTAGGTTTGCTGTGGGGACTACAGGGTCTGGATCTTCCTCCTCATCTCATTGCCTTCCACATAAAGTGTATGCAGAGGGTTCATGTAGATCAATCCTGATATGGGGGGAGGGGGTGTCCAATGCCTGTTGCTCATTCCTCGTTCTGCCTTCTGCAGTCCATGTAGCTCAGCATTGTCCACACCAGGGACTAGGAATAGAAGGAGGAGGAGGAGGAGGAGGAGGAGGAGAAGAAGAAGAAGAAGAAGAAGAAGAAGAAGAAGAAGAAGAAGAAGAAGAAGAAGAAGAAGAAGAAGAAGAAGAAGAAATTTATTTATACCATAAGCTTTTAATGTTTAATAGATTATTGTATTAAGTTGCTGGGAAAACTCAGCCAGATGGGCGGGGTATAAATAATAAGATGTTGTTGTTATCATCACAGGAGGTTGGACTAGATGACTCTGGGGTTCCCTTCCAAGGCTACAATTCGATGTTTCCATACGTTCCCAACATTTTCCCAATGAAAATAGGGACATCCTGTTACATAATGATGATAATTTTATTATTTATTTATATTATATTATTTATTGCCCCAGCCACTCTGGGCATCTTAACACCATATAAAAAAATAACAAAACATTACAAAACTTCTCTATACAAGGCTGCCTTCAGATGTCTTCTAAAGGTTGTACAGTTACTTACAGTGGTGCCTCGCAAGACGAACGCCTCGCAAAACGAAAAACTCGCAAGACGAAAGAGTTTTCCATTTTTGAGTCGTTCTGCAAGACGAATTTCCCTATGGGCTTGCTTCGCAAGAAGAAAGCCCATAGGGAAATCTCCGGGGACCTCTTTTAAATGCTGGTGGTGGGGAGCAAAGCCTTTCGCCCCCCTCTGGCCTTCAGAAGAGGTCCAGGAAGGCCGGCGGGGGCCGAAAGGCTTTGCTCCCGACGGCCAGCATTTTAAAAGCGGTCCGGGATAGCAGGGAAGCGCGCTGCGCTTTCCCGCTATCCCGGACCGCTTTTAAAATGCTGGCCGTCGGGAGCAAAGAATTTCGCCCACCGCCGGCCTTCAGAAGAGGTCCTGGACCTCTTCTGAAGGCCGGCGGGGGGCAAAAGTCTTTGCTCCCCCCCGCCTGCCTTCCCGGGATAGCGGAGAAGCACAGCGCGTTTCTTCGCTATCCCGGACGGCTTTTGAAGGCAGGTGGGGGGGAGCAAAGACTTTCGCCCACCGCCTGCCTTCAGAAGACCTCCGCTGTCCCGGGGCGATCTTAAAATGCTGGCGGGCAGCAGCGAAGCCTCCGCTGTCCCGGGGGCTTTTAAAATGCTGGCGGTCGGCAGCAAAGCCCTCCTGTCCCCGGAGCTTGCGGGGCGGGAGGTGGGGAGAAGGGCTTTTCTTCCCACCGGCAGCCTTCAGAACAGCCTTCTGAAGGCTGGCGGTGGGAAGAAAAGCCCTTGTCCCCCCCCCCCCAGGCTTCAGAAGAGGTCGGGGGACAGACTGTCCCCGGACCTGGTCTGAAGGCGGTTTCCATAGGAACGCATTGATTGATTTTCAATGCATTCCTATGGGAAACCGTGCTTCGCAAGACAAAAAACTCGCAAGAAGAAAAAACTTGTGGAACGAATTAATTTCGTCTTGCGAGGCACCACTGTATCTCCTTGGCTTGGGGGACGCATAACTTTGTACCCTCCAACATTTTTCTGATGAAAATAGGGACGTCCTAAGGAAAAGCGGGACATTATGGGATCAAATCAGAAACTGGGGTGGCTTCTGGAAATCCAGGACCCTCCCTGGAAAATAGGGATACCTGGAGGGTCTGACTTTGATCCCTGTCCATCGTGGCTGATAAAATCTAGCAGGGAGTTGTTCACATAGCTGTCAACGTTTCCCTTTTTTTAAATTCCCTTATTCTGAATAGGATTCCTCACAAGAAAAAGGAAAAGTTGACAGCTATGGTTGTTCAGTAGAGATATCTTTTCCAAATGAGAGCAAAAGCATCAAGTGATATTGCAAGCTCACATTTCTTGTCCAGTTTGTATACCTGCTTAAGGTACGTGATAGGTATGAGACTCGTTTATATTTTGGGAATGATTCCTGTTCTTCTGTAGCTGCAATGTTTTAGACCAGGGGTCAGCAAACTTTTTCAGCAGGGGGCTGGTCCACTGTCCCTCAGACCTTTTGGGGGGCCGGACTAGATTTTGGGGTGGGGGAAATGAATGTATTCCTATGCCCCACATATAACCCAGAGATGCATTTTAAATAAAAGGACACATTCTACTCATGTAAAAACACCAGGCCCCACAAATAACCCAGAGATGCATTTTAAATAAAAGGACACATTCTACTCATGTGAAAACACCAGGCCCCACATATAACCCAGAGATGCATTTTAAATAAAAGGACACATTCTACTCATGTAAAAACACCAGGCCCCACAAATAACCCAGAGATGCATTTTAAATAAAAGGACACATTCTACTATAGCTGTCAACCTTCCCTTTTTTTGTGTGGGAAATGCCCTTATCCCAGCGCCGTTTCCCGCTGCTATCCCGGATTGTTAGATATCCCACAGTCTGTCCCCGGGACAGGTGAGGCTGCTGATCCCTTATTTTCAAATCTGAAAGTTGACAGCTATGCATTCTACTCATGTAAAAGCATGCTGATTCCCAGACCGTCCGCAGGCCGGATTTAGAAGGCGATTGGGCCGGATTCGGCCCCGGGCCTTAGTTTGCCTACCCCTGTTTTAGACTTTATGGATGCCCCACACTCATATTACAAGGTATTTGTGTCCTGTGCCATAAATCAAGCACTGTTGCGAGTTGTTCTCCAATGTACTTCGTATTGTAGCCTTATGAGGCTTTGCCCTCGGGTGGGAAAAATATTGCGCCTGGGAAAGGGAAGTGGGAGTCAACAGACACTCAAGGAATAGTTTCGGAGAAAAAGGTTTTATTTCTACCATCCATGAACTGGTAGAAGGAGCAGGTGTGATAAGTCCACAAAAAGCATGCACAAAGTTCACAGTCATGTGCACAAGCATATATACCCCCAGTGGCGTAGCGTGGGGGGTGCCAGGGGTGCCGGCCGCACCGGGCGCAACGTCTGGGGGGGGCGCGAGTCCAGAGGGAAGGGACAAGTTCCTTCCTCCGCCGCACACATGCAACACACACACACACACACACACACACACACACACACTTCATCCCGTCGCCGAACTGCTTTTAGCCCGCATACAATCGACTGGAATAGGATTATGTTACGTTTACTGGGCTGGGATTTGACAGGGAAAGCAGCGCAGCGCAGGTAAAGCTGTGTAAACAGCCCCGAGCGAGGCATCGGAGGGTTATGGAAGGGACACGGCCCAGGGCTGAGATCTGAAGGCTTCTCTTCTCCCAGCCCCCAGCCCCCACCCCATCGCGAAGCAAATCGGGTTCCCCGGGAGTGGGAGGATTCGGGGACAACTTTTTTTGCGCGTGGGGGTCGGGAGAAAAGGGCGCGTGGCTTCTTCCTTCCCAAAAGCGGCTGGACTGCGCACGCTTCCCTGGCGAAGACAGACGTGAGATACAACAATCTCTGCAAAAGCAACCCAAACAGGCGAGCCCTGAATCCCTGTTCGGGGGGCGGGGGGGGGGGGGAGGGAGCGGTTGTTCAGAGGCCGAAACGTCGATCAAAACCAAACACCCAAAAGGGGAAGAGGGGGGGGGTCGCCCTTCCGCGCCCCCTGGTGAGCTCTGCAAGCCTGGACCCAGGGCTTCGGCTCAGTCGCGCGATCCTAACGCAGGAGTCACAACCAGCGAGCCTGACGGTGCCTGCCTAACGCAAAAGAAGCAAGTCCTATTGAATTCAATGGGGGGGCTACTCTCAGGTAAGCTTGGCTGGGATTGCTGACTGTCTGCCCTGTGGAGGCGCTGACACCCCTAGGCCAGCCCTGCTCGGTGGTGCCGGCGATCAAGGAAATAGCAGCTTTTCAAAGTTTCAAAAGAGCATCAGCCTCATGGATCTCAGGCATGGCAAAGGAGAGCGGTTCCAGCACGTGCTCCGGTGCTTCCATTGAACTCAACGGGACTTTGTAGATGCTTAATTCAGGATGCAAGGCTGCCCCCCCCTCTGTCTGAGCGCGGAGAGAGGATAACCCCTTCACCGCTTTCAACTTGGCTTGCCCTTCGTTCTCATTGGTTTTCTGGCGCTTTTTCCTATCATGTTTTCCCTCTTTCTTTCTTTCTTTCGTTCTTTCTTTCTTTCTTTCTTTCTTCCCTTTTCTTCCCTTTCCTTCTCTTTCCTTCTCTTTCTTTCTTTCTTCATCGATTCGCCATTCTCTGCCAACTGTGGAAGCCTGGAAAGCACCAAGCCTGACGGGTCAAAAACTGGAAATTCGTGCGTATTGCAGGGAGAAAAAGAGGAAGCGAAATAACGCCTCAGCAGTGGCGTAGCGTGGGGGGTGCAGGGGGGCCAGCCGCACCTGGCGCAATATCTGGGGGTTAGGGTTAGGGGGCGCAAATCCACGGGTTAGGGGGCGCAAATTACTTGCCTTGCCCCGGGTGCTGACAACCCACGCTACGCCACTGTATACCCCTTTCCAGTTCCCTCCTCCTTTCTCCTCCCTCAGGAGTCCCGCCCCTGAGTTCCTCTGAGCATGAACAGAAAGCTGTCTTGGGACTTATTGGGACTCTTGGCAGGAAAGGGGGTGAGGGGGTTTCAGTGTGTTCCAGATATGTTTCTTTCTCTTGCTCTGGCATGGCTCCCGGACAGAAAGCAAGTTGCAATGTGGTTCTTTAGCAAGGCCAGAAGGCATGAGAAAGGCCTGAGAAACAATGGACTGTGTTCCCTACCTTTGCTGCAATCTTTTTAGTTACAGCAAGCGGAATGTTTCTGATGCTTAGCTAATGCCTTTTAGCTGCTGAGAAAAATGATTTTGAAAAGCTCTGAGAAGCTTTGAGCCTGCTTTGGTGGGGGGTGACTTCGGGCCTAGGTGAGGTCACCTGTCCTCACCTTCCTTCAGTATCAATAAAAAAACTGGGAGCGGCGGGAGCAAACATTTTTCCTGAAAATGTCAGCCAAGAGTTTGAGAACCGCTTGCCATGGAGGTTTCCTAAAGCGCAGGCGGCGGGCTCCCTCTGGTGGCGGAAGCGGGGAGCGCGGCCGCGTGGGCGGGGGAAGGGAAGCGGCTGGATTTCCCCTTTCGAAAGCGAAAGTGGGCGCCGTTCGAGCCCCCGCGAGCGCAGAAGAGCTCAGTTCCTCCCTGGGAGACCGGAGGGCAGGTAAGGCGGGCAGGGGGAGGAAGGCCAGGGGGCTGTGGGGTGGGAGACCCAGGATAAGGGCATCAAGGGGGGGGGAGTGCTGGCTGGAGGGGGTGCATCAAGCGCGAGGGGTTCAGTGCAAATCGGGGAGATGCTGCAAAAGAGGCTCCCGCGCAATGTTTGATTTCTTCTGGGGGGGGGTTTACTTAATGTAAAATAATTTGTAGTCCCTGAGATCGGATCTGCATTTTAGGAGGGCTGGGACACACACAAACATACAATAAAAATTCGCCCCACAATATTTCCCCACCTTTTAAAACCATCCCGTTTCAGTTTTATTTTCTGATCGGAGATGGAAAAAATAATAATAACTGTTACAAGAAAGAACCCGGTTCCAGAAAGGGCAGCCCTGTCAGTCTCTTCGGAGCAAAATGCCCCAAACTAGAAAAGCCCCCAGAGTTAGGAAAGTGGCTTCTTTTGGGTCTTCAAAGGTTTTTATCACTTTCTGCGCAGTCTTGGGCAGTCTAACTCAGAGGTAGGTCTCTACTGGAGAGTAAGCGCCCTTGATTTCAGTAGGGACTTACTTCTGAGTAACGGGCCTCATGTGTACTATTCATTTAAGCAGTACAGTATAATATTGCCTTAAACAGTCGTGTCCTCTCCCAAAGCCTTCTGGGAACTGTAGTTTCAGGCTGCAGAAAGTTGTTGGGAGACTTCGGTTCCCGGGGGAGTTTAACAATCAATCCCTTTTCCCAGGGAACTGAAGTTCTGTGACGTTCATGCTGTTTTAAATCATCATCATCATCATCATAATTTTTATTTATACCCCATCCTCCCCGGCCAGAGCCGGGCTCAGGGTGGCTAACACCAGTAAAATTACAGTAAAAACATAATAGGAAAAGGGAAAAAAACAATTTAAAATACAGGTTAAAATGCAATTTAAAACGCAGCCTCATTTTAAAAGTAGCCCACAGATGTTAGGATTGCTCTTTAAGTGCCATAGGATAGCTTATGTCTGGCTCCTCCTTAAGCACAGTGCAATTTTTATTTTGCAAAGTGCTCAACAGTCATAGAATCACAGGGCTGGAAGGAACCATGAGGGTCATCTAGTCCAACCCCCTCAATGCAGGAATCTTTTGCCCAATGTGGGTCTCGAACCCACAACTCTGAGATTAAGAGTCTCATTCTCTACCGACTGAGCTATCCAGTAGCTGCTCTCATGAAAACCCACCAAGGCCCCAGTGGACTCCATTGAACACACTGGGAGTTGTTTCTGGGTGAGAATAGATAGGATTGTGCTACTTGCTGGTGAGGTCACTGCCATGCCCATTTTACAGATGGGGAACTGGGACTGACAGAAAGCATCTGGAGGGTAGGATTTGTGCCTGGCATCCCTTTAGGCCAGGGATGAGGAACCTCAACCTGGTACCCTGGACTACAACTCCCATCATCCTCAGCCATTGTCCATGTTGGCTGGCACTGATGGGTGTTGCAGTCCCTCCCCCTTTGGGGGGAGTGTTGCATGGGGAGGTGGAACTCAGCTTTGATGATGGTGGTGATGGTGATGATAATTTATTATTTATACCCCGCCCATCTGGCCGGCTCTCCCCAGCCACTCTGGGCGGCTCCCAACACATTATTAAAAATACTATAAAACATCAAACATTAAAAACTTCCCTAAACAGGGCTGCCTTCAGATGTCTTCTAAAAGTCAGATAGTTGTTTATTTCCTTGACATCTGAGGGGAGGACATCTTATTACAGTCGTACCTCAGAACTCAAATGGAATCTGATCTGGAAGTCCGTTCAACTGTTCCACAACCAAGGTGCAGCTTCTGATTGGCTGCAGGAGCTTCCTGCAGCCAATTGGAAGCCTTGCTGGACGTTCAGGTTCCAAAGAACATTTGCAACCAAAATACTCACTTCCGGGTTTGCAGCGTTTGGGAGCCAAAACATTCGACTGCCAAGGCATTTGTGATCCTTGGTACAACTGTATTATTATTATTATTATTATTATTACTATTATTATTGGTGTTGGTGTTAAATTTATATCCTGCCCATCTGGCTGGGTTTCCCCAGCCACTCTGGGCAACAAAACCTCAAACATAAAAAAACAAAATATCCTGTACAAGCAACAAACAAACCAATAAATCAACAACAACAATAACAATAACAAGAATAAACAGTTTACAGTTCTACTTAAAATAACCGCCAACCCCAAGTAAACATTTGACTAATACCAACCCGACAAAAACAAAACAGAGGAAAATGTTTTAAACATTTTTGCCATTTGCCCCCAGCCCAAGAGTTGTTCCACCAACGTCCCAGTGGCCTCCCAGGAGCCTCTTTTAGCTCTTCAAGGTGAGTCTGGGCTCTGCCCCCTAGGCCAGGTGGAAATGGGCCTTGCAGCAGGGAGCAGGTCTCCCATCACTTGCAGCAAAGTGTGGGTTAGGCTGCTGAGATTCTCCCTACACAAACCCTCTCTCACACTTCAGACTCTTAATTACACCTGGCCATTCCTTCTCTCCCCAGACTCAGCCGCCATGATGCTACCTGCCCCCTTGAAGCTGGCCGTCCCTCTCATCCTGTGCGACATGGTCCTCCTCCCCTCGCTAGATCTCCAGCGCTCCGCCTTGGCCTCCCTGGGGGTCCCTGCGGCCTGGCTGGAGGCGGCTCTGCGCCTGCTGGTTCTCTGTGGGGCCCGGGGGCTCCTCTCCCTGGCCTGGCCCTCCCAGATGCCCCTCGCAGGCCTGGCTGCTGTGAGCCTGCTGCAGCCCCTCTATCTCGCCGTGGGGCGCTGCTTTGGAGACCCTCCGTTCCTGCTGTCGTCAGCCCCTCGGTCCTGGCTCCTGCTGGGCTATGGGGCAGTGGTTCTGGCCCACATCATCTGGGACGTCCTGGGGCAAAGGGAGGAGGAGGAGGAGAACAAGGGAGGCGAAGACAAGGCCACCCTCTGGAAGCTGGTGAAGCTCTTCCGCCCAGATGTGTCCTACCTCGCAGGGGCGTTTTTCTTCCTTACCATGGCTGTGCTTTGTGAGTAGGGTTGGTTTGCCTGTGTGTGTGTGTGTGTGTGTGTGTGTGTGTGAGAGAGAGAGAGAGAGAGAGAGAGAGAGAGAGAGAGAGAGATACATACAGTGGTACCTCGGGTTACATACTCTGCCGGTTACAGACTCCGCTAACCCAGAAATAGTACCTCGGGTTAAGAACTTTGCTTCAGGATGAGAACAGAAATTGTGCTCCGGCGGGACGGCAGCAGCAGGAGGCCCCATTAGCTAAAGTGGTGCTTCAGGTTAAGAACAGTTTCAGGTTAAGAACGGACCTCCAGAACAAATTAAGTACTTAACCTGAGGTACCACTGTACATATTATTTGGAAATAGAAGACCGTATGTATGGTACACCTCCTTTCCACACAGGCTGTAAAAGCTTTATTGCCAGTGAAATGTAAATAATGGCCTTGAGAGGTTGTAACTCAATAGCAAAGACTGAACAGGGAAAGGAAATAATCTGGTTTGTGTACGGAAAGGAAGAGTCTCCGCTCAAAAGGTTCGCACAAACAGGCAGAGGCTGGAAACTATGAGGGATAATGCAGGGTGGAAAGAATGAAAGATTTAAATTACTATAACCTCACTCGTCGTTATTTGATATCATTTTGTTTTATCTATATGCATGAGTTGGTAAAGGTACAGCTGAGGAATGAGGAGTTTGCCGGAAAATTGATGTTAATTAGAGCAGGGCTGCCATGCGTCTGGAATTTCCAGGACACAGCCGGGATTGGGCCGATTTAGGAAGGATAGATTTTGGCAAATTTCCTTAAAAATAGTTTTTTTATGTGTGATTTTGCTCAACAACTTTTGCAATATGGGAACCCTAAATTAGAGATAAATCTGTAAAATAAGTAACATGTAGAAGGGGAAGAAATGGAATATATCTGAGAGAGTGGGAAACCCATTGGGGGGGAGTATTAAATTAAGTTTACTTTGGTTTTGATGTGTTATAAGTTTGAAAACGAATAAAAATTAATTCGGAAAAAAGGAAATAAAAGACCATAGTTTAACGTTAGAAGGTTCCAAGCTCAATTTCAGATGGAGCCATGTCCCCCACCTGAAATCTTGGAGAAGCTCTGCCTGTCTGTGCAGGGAGGTGTCAACGGGGTGAATGGGCTCTTCCTGTTTCCAAAGAGTCCCCCCTCCCTATCTTCAAAGCACAAACTCTCTGCAGGTGAAACCTTCATCCCTTACTACACGGGACGCTTGATTGACATCTTGGGCAAGAAGTACGACTCGGATGCCTTCTCATCCGCCATCTTCTTCATGTGCCTGGTGTCGCTCGGAAGGTGGGTTTCTTCCTGACAACACCCCCTGCCCAAAAAACAAAGGAGCCCTGGTTAGGCTCGGCTAGGGTGTTTTCTCATAATCTGGGGAGCTAAATTATTTCTTTGGAATTAAATTGAATTCAGAAAGCTGTTTGGGGGGGAAAGGGGGTGCTTGGAGAACTGCTTTCTACTGCAAAGGAAAGCCCCCACATTTCCAGAATGTGACTCAAAAAGGTGATCACATCTTGGAGGGGGGCGGGCAGAAGCGCCAATTTTGCCATTTCGATTCCTACCCTCCAGAGTGGGACTCACACATTCACAGTTTCCTTTTGTAGAGCAGTCTTCATTTCTGTTCCAGCTCGCTGTCTGCCGGCGCACGTGGGGGACTCTTCATGATGTCCGTCTCTCGGGCCATCATCCGGATCCGAAGCCGCCTCTTCTCTTCTCTCGTCCGGCAAGACCTGGCGTTCTTCCAGGAGGTGAAAACAGGTGAGAGCCCCCTAGCTCCAAACCCAGGCCAGCTCCCTGAGTGTCCTCTAGTGCACATACAGAGCGCTTGTGGTGGTTCCTCCTTGCAACACCTCTGTTATGATTGGGCCTTAAATATTCCCATTTTATGGGTGGCATAACTGAGGCTCCATGAGGAAAGTCAAGATGTGAGGCTTTCCAGGATTTGAACTTGGGTCTCCCAAGATCCTGCTTCAGCCACTCAAGCGGGCAACGCTTTTCATGTTTGTTTTTGCTGCCGAGTTCAGAGGTAAGGAATATCCTGGTGCCCTCCGGATATTATGGGACCCCAACTCCCATCATCCCCAGCCAGCATGCCCAGTGGCCAGGGATGATGGGAGTTCTAGTTCACCAAGAGCGTCTTCTTTCCGTCATCTGTTCATCAAAGGACTTTATGCATCCGTCGGTCGTTCTCTCCATCCCTCCATCTGCTAGTCCACCAACTATTTCTCCTTTCCATCCTTTTCTTAGAAAAGTGTTTTTCTTTTTACTTTCTCATGCACAGAAAGCAATAGTCACGACAATCAACAATTGAGAGAAATAGGTGTTTCTTCTTGTCCTTGCAAGATGTTGTGTCTTTCTTTCCCTCAGTTGTTGCTGTTATCCGTCTTAACTTGGGCGGAGCTTTTTTTTTAAATATTTTTTATTAGAATGCACCTTTTAAAGATTTTAATTTATTTAACACAATTGTTAAAAATATAAGCAAAAGGGGACGCGGGTGGCGCTGTGGGTTAAACCACAGAGCCTAGGACTTGCCGATCAGAAGGTTGGTGTTTCGAATCCCCGCGACGGGGTGAGCTCCCGTTGCTCGGTCCCTGCTCCTGCCAACCTAGCAGTTTGAAAGCACGTCAAAGTGCAAGTAGATAAATAGGTACTATTCCAGCGGGAAGGTAAACGACGTTTCCGTGTTCTGCTCTGGTTCGCCAGAAGCGGCTTAGTCCTGCTGGCCACATGACCCGGAAGCTGTACACTGGCTCCCTCGGTCAATAAAGCCAGATGAGCACCGCAACCCCAGAGTCGGCCATGACTGGACCGAATGGTCAGGGGTCCCTTTACCTTTATAAGCAAAATATTGCAAATGCATACATACATATATATTTCAAATAAGCACATATATATATGAAGAAAGGAACAAAAGAGAAAAAAAGAAGAAAAGCAAAAAAGAGGAAGAAAAAAATAAAGAGAAAAGAAAAAGAAGAAAGGTTGGAAGAATTTCTTCCAAGTTTATTCTACAGTCTTGTTCAAAATGTATATAGGAAGTGCAGTGTAAGCAATGGAAGTCAAACAGTGAAATTTTATTATTACAGTCATACCTCGGGAAAAATACGCTTCAGGTTGAGCACTTTCGGGTTGCGCTCCGCGGTGACCCGGAAGTAACGGAGCGCATTACTTCCGGGTTTTGCCGCTCGTGCATGCGCAGATGGTCAAAATGACGTCACACGCATGCGCGGAAGTGGCGAAATGCGACACGCGCAGTCGCGTCTTACGTTCTGTTCGGGATGCGAACGGGGCTCCGGAATGGATCCCGTTCGCATCCCGAGGTCCCACTGTATTTTCATAGTGAGATATTTGTAGAATTTTTAGAATGCGCTTTTGATCCCTCCAGTCTCCCGGCTCTGAGCATCCTCTCCTTTCGCCCCCCAGGAGACCTGACCTCCCGTCTCTCCAGAGACACCACCATGATGAGCCGCTGGGTGCCGCTCAACGCCAACGTCTTCCTCCGCAGCCTGTTCAAGGTCTGTGGGCTCTGCGCCTTCATGCTTGGCCTCTCGTGGCGCCTGACGTTGCTCACCCTCGTTGAGGTGCCGGTCATGCTGGCGGCCCAGAAGGTCTACGATGCCCGCTACAAGGTGAGGGGGCCCTTGAGGGTGGGCGGGGGGAGACTGGGAGCTGCGAGTAAATGAAAGGGGAGCTTCTTGCCAGGGATTGCTGTTCCCTCTTTTCCAAACCTTAGAGAGATAGCCCCTCCCTGTGGACGAGAGGCAGGGTCCCATCAGAGGGGTAACACCAATGCCTCCCATTTTAACAGTCAAGGCTTCCCCCAAAGATTCCCGGGAACTATAGTTTGCTAAGTGCGGACTTCCGGGTTAGCGCCAGCGCTTAATGGCGGATTTCTCCCGGAGCTCCGGGAGAGATCTGCTTCGCGGGTTCGGGTCCCGTAGCTCACGGCGGAGCGAGGACCCTCAAAAATCACAGGCGCGTAGCCTGTGAACTGGAGACTCGGCGGGCACCTTTGCGCCCCCCCGACGTTGTGAAATAGCCTTTTTAAAGGCTAAGGATCAGCGGAGGGTGTGTGGAGCGGTGCTGAGAGTCGCTTTCACCCAGCCTGCGAAGCGAAGCCGCGTCGCCATTAGCGGAGAGCGCTGACTTCTTCCCGAGAATTTGGATTAAAAAAGAGCAACTTTCCGTGAGTAGGACTGAGCTTATATTAAAATTGGACGCTAAAATTAAAGAAATTGGGCACCGAGACGGACAAGCACTAAAAAGGAAGTCTGCTTTCCGTTCTGCAGCAAGATTAAAGCGAAAGGCATTCAAGCTGTAACTTTTGACAGGAGAATTTGCGAGCTAAGAAATCCAACACCAAGTAAAGAACTCCCTCCCCAGAAGGCAGGAGGGGGGGGGAAGAAGACTTTAAAGGGATTTCCTGCCTGTTTTAAAAGAAATTGAACTGTTTACCGTTGCTCCTCTACCTGGGGGTCGGACTGCTGGAGGAAAGGAACCGGCTAAGGACGGTCGTTACAAAAAGGTTAGAAAGTAACTGTAATATTGACTTTGGCTACTCTCAACTTGAAACACTCTATTTTGCTACATAGTAAGTTATCTGCAGGATACTATTGATTTGGATCTTTTACAAAGAAAGGAACTAGGAGGGCTTTTGCCTTTTGGAAGGTGTGGGAACAACTTGAAGTGTAAGAACTGACTTTACGCCCTCTAGAGGATTTGTGAATAGTTTCAGCAACAAGTGGAATTTAAAGCCTGAGAACTTTCTTCCTTTGACAGCTTAAGAGTGTGGGAATGACCTTGAGTGAAAGACTTTGTTATGGCAGATGGTAAACAGAAAGAAGACTTACAAGAAACAACTTTGAGATCTGGTAGACAATATAAAGCCGATCTTTCTATGCAAAGAAGGGCCTCTGTATCAGGGGCCTCGGGAACTGCAGCTGTCACAAAGGCAAAAGTGAAAATAATGTCTTCGGAGGAAGCGTTTGCAAAGGCATTGGGGAAAATAAATGACTCTTTAGAGGAACTAAAGAAGCAAGGTGCTGAAACAAATAAGAAAATTGAAGAAATCTCTGGGAAAATTGATTTAAATACTAAAAGTATAACTGACCTTGGGAACAAAGTGAACTCCAATGCAGAAGCAATTGGGAAATTACTGGAAGATTCATCTACAACACGAAAGATAGCTGAGGAAGCTAAGGAAATTGCTACTGCTGCTGAGGGAAAATTTCCACCGGTGTACAGGAAATTAGATGAGTATGAACTGGCACTTTCTACGCAGGATATGCAACGCAAGGAGAAGAACTTAAGGATCAGACTTGTGCCGGAAAAGGAAGGAGATAACTTGGTGGATTACCTGACAAAAGAGTTTTCTGACTTTTGGAAGCAGGAGCTGAAAGAAGAAGAGTTCAAGATAGAGAGTGTATTTAGGTTGGGAATAAGGCAGAAGAAGAATAGACCCAGAGATTGCTTGATAACTTTAAGATCCAAGGAAGAGAGAGATAAAATATTGAACCTGCACTATCAAACAACCCTTCGAATTGAAGATTTTTATATTGAGATCTTTAAAGACATTCCCAAAAGTATTTTGGATGCAAGAGGTCATTACAAGGATTTGGTGACACTGCTGAAAAGGAACTACATACTATTCAGGTGGGAGTTTCCCCAAGGCCTGTCTTTTAAATACAAGGGGAAGAAAAGAAGAATAAAAACAGTGAGTGATAAAGACAAGTTCCTGGGAGAACACGAAGAAGACCTACAGAAAGAGACCTATCCAGGAGAAGGACACCCTTCAAGCAAGGGATCACTAGATACGGACACAGAACCACCGACAAAAGACGAACAACAACTGGGAGCTGTAGGAGGAAGCAAGTAACCCCATCATGGCTTTGCAACTTCTAACCTGGAATTGTAACGGTCTAAACAATCCCCGAAAAAGGAAAAATATATTTCATGCTCTAAAGAAAGACCAATTGGACTTGATTTGCCTACAAGAGACTCATGTGACAAGAGCACACAGAAAATTATTAATAAACAAGAGACTGGGACAAGAATTTATATCTTCAGACAGAGTAAAAAAGAGAGGAGTGGTGATCTACGTAAAGGAAAATCTGCAACCGAAACAAATCTTTAAAGATGACCAAGGAAGATATTTGGCAATTGAAATTCAATTCCAAGGAGAAAAATTTTTGATAGTGGGAATATATGCACCAAACGAAGGGAAAGCAGAATTTTTAAAGAAGTTGCATGAGACTTTAATGGACTATATGGATTACAAATTAATCATGATGGGGGACATGAATGGAGTAGTTTCAACAAATATGGACAAAGCACAAAGACAGGTAGTTACAAAAGATGGAAGACTACCAAAAACTTTTTTTGAAATGACTGACAATATGGACTTGATTGACATTTGGAGAACAAAACACCCATTAGAGAGAGAGGGAACCTTCTTTTCTGAAGCCAAAATGACATGGACTCGGATCGACCAAATTTGGGTGACTAGCAGTATGGCGTCGAATATAAAGAAAGTGGAAATCTGCCCAAAAACTCTCTCCGACCATAACGCAGTAAAGATGGTGATGAAGCAAACAACAACTGGTTCCTTCAGATGGAGAATGAATGACACCTTATTTAGAGACGAGGAGATTTGTAAAAAGGCCCAAAAAACTCTGAAAGATTACTTCGAAATCAATTTAAGGACTAAAGTAGAAAAAAGAATAGTATGGGACGCAAGTAAAGCCGTGATGAGAGGGTTTTTGATACAACAAAATACATTAAAGAAAAGAAAGCAAAACGAGAGGAAAGAGAAAATTTTGGAAAAGATAAAAGAAGGGGAAAGGAAATTAAGACTGAAGCCAAAATCGCAAGAGATTTTAAGAGAAATTAAACTGTACCAAACACAATATATGGAACTGATGAATCAAGAAATAGAATGGAAAATTAAACAAATGAGACAAAAGACTTTTGAATCTGCAGATAAATGTGGCAAGTTATTGGCTTGGCAAATAAAGAAGAGACAAAAACTCAACACGGTAACAAACTTAGAAGTGGAGGGAAAGAACATATGCAACCCAGTGGAAATTAGGAACTGTTTTCAGAGCTACTTTAGACAACTGTATACACAAGGGCCGCAGAAAGAAACAGATATACAACAATTCCTCGAGAAAAATGGGCTGAAAAAGATTTCCCAGGAAAGTAAGACAATTTTGAACCAGGAGATATCAGCACAGGAAATAGAAGATGCCATTCAAAACATGACGTTGGGCAAATCACCTGGACCGGATGGATTGACTTCCAAATATTACAAAGTTTTGAAGGAAGGGCTTATACAACCTTTGAAGGAAGTCTGCAATGAAATTATTGAGGGGAGAAGGGCACCAGACACGTGGAGGGAGGCCTACATTACACTTATACCAAAGACAGAGACTGAAAAGACCCAACTTAAGAACTACCAACCCATCTCGTTACTAAATGTGGATTACAAAATCTTTGCTGATGTTTTAGCAAAGAGACTGAAAAGAGTTTTGATGGAGGAGATTCATGGGGACCAAGCGGGCTTTCTCCCGAAAAGGCATTTGTCGGATAATGTAAGGAATATAATTGACATTTTGGAGAAGCTGGAAGTGAATATAAATACTAAGGCTGTTTTGATATTTGTGGACGCCGAGAAAGCCTTTGACAATATATCTTGGAGCTTCATGTTGAATAACCTCCGGGGGATGGGGGTAGGCCAAGGGTTTGAAAATGGTATAGGTGCAATATACTCTGAACAGAAAGCAAAATTAATTGTAAATAATGTGGTAACAGAAGAGTTCAAGATTGAAAAAGGGACACGTCAGGGGTGCCCTATCTCCCCATTACGTTTTATATCGGTCCTGGAGGTTTTGCTTAATATGATTAGGAAGGACCAGTTGGTTAAAGGGGTTCAGGTCGGAGCTAAACAATACAAATTGAGAGCATTTGCAGATGACCTAGTACTTACTTTACAAGAGCCAGAAGCTAGTACGAAAAGAGTTTTGGAAATAATTCAAGAGTTTGGTCAAATGGCAGGATTTAAACTGAATAAGTTAAAAACTAAGGTATTGGAGAAAAATTTAACACAGATTGAAAAAGAAAGGTTTCAGAATGAGACGGGGTTGATTGTGGTTAAAAAAGTGAAATACCTGGGTGTGAATATGACAGCTAAGAATGTGAATTTATTTAAAGACAATTATGAAAAAACTTGGACAGAAGTGAAAAAAGATTTGGAGATTTGGTCAAACTTGAAGCTTTCCTTGTTAGGCCGAATTGCAGTTATAAAAATGAATGTATTGCCAAGAATGTTGTTTTTGTTCCAAGCATTACAAATAATGGATAAAATGGACTGTTTCAAGAAGTGGCAAAAAGATATATCTATATTTGTCTGGCAGGGCAAGAAGCCCAGAATTAAATTTAAGATATTAACGGATTCAAAGGAAAGAGGGGGGTTTGCCCTGCCAGACTTTAAACTGTACTATGAAGCGGCAGCTTTCTGCTGGCTAAAAGATTGGCTACTTCTTGAAAATACAGACATTTTGGATTTGGAAGGTTTTAACAATATTTTTGGGTGGCATGCATATCTGTGGTATGACAAGGTTAAAGCGCACAAAAGTTTTAAAAACCATATTGTCAGAAAAGCACTATTAAATGTCTGGGTTAGATATAAAGATTTGCTGGAAAATAAAACTCCAAGGTGGTTGTCGCCAATGGAAGCTAAGGCAGTTAAAAAGTTAAATATGGAGTCGAAATGGCCAAGATATTGGGAAATTCTGGAAAAGGAAGGGGACAAATTGAGATTGCAGAGCTTTGAAAAACTAAAAGGGAAGGTGAGAGATTGGTTGCATTACCATCAAATAAATGAAGTGTTTAAATTGGACAGTAAAATTGGCTTCCAGGTGGAAAAATCAAAATTAGAGACTGAACTGTTAGAATCCAGTACTAAGAACTTGTCAAAAATGTATAACTTGCTGCTGAAATGGAATACACAAGATGAAACGGTTAAATCAACTATGATTAAATGGGCTCAGGACATTGGTCATAACATTTTGTTCGCTGACTGGGAAAAGTTGTGGACCACCGGGATGAAATTTACGGCATGTAATGCCTTAAGAGAAAATATAATGAAAATGATTTATAGGTGGTACATAACCCCAGTCAAGCTTGCAAAGATCTACCATTTGCCTGACAATAAATGTTGGAAATGTAAGGAAAAGGAAGGTACATTTTTTCACCTCTGGTGGACGTGCCCGAAGATTAAGGCATTCTGGGAAATGATTTATAATGAACTGAAAAAGGTATTTAAATATACCTTCCCTAAGAAACCAGAGGCCTTTCTCTTGGGCATTGTCGGCCAAGGGGTGTTAAAGACAGATATAACTTTTTTTATGTATGCTACAACAGCAGCTAGAATACTCATTGCAAAGTACTGGAAGACACAGGATCTACCCACACTGGAAGAATGGCAGATGAAGGTGATGGACTACATGGGCTTGGCAGAATTGACGAGCAGAATCCGAAACCAGGGAAAGGAAGTGGCGGAAGAAGAATGGAAAAAGTTTAAGGACTATTTAAAGAAATATTATAAAATTAATGACAGTTAGAATGATGTTGGACTAAAGTAAATGGTTATTATTAGTAATGGTTAAGACAAGGAGAATAAGGATGATTAGCTTAAATTTATAGCAAAATAAGGGAAGATTTGCTGAACAATTGACTAGAATTTGGAATACAGAAACGGGAGGCACGAGGAAGTCGAGGAAGAAAGGTTTAAGAAATTAGGACATGAAATGGTACTTGTTTCTTGTTTTGTTTTTTGTCTTCTGTTTGTTTATGTATGTTTTGTTTGTATGAATATAAAAATTGTTTAATAAAAATACTATAAAAAATATATATATATAGTTTGCTAAGTGCAAGGAGAGTTATTCGGAGGCCGCTCACAGAGCTACAGCTCCCAGCACCCTTAAAGGTAAAGGTAAAGGTACCCCTGCCCGTACGGGCCAGTCGTGTCCGACTCTAGGGTTGTGCGCCCATCTCACTTAAGAGGCCGGGGGGCAGCGCTGTCTGCAGACACTTCCGGGTCACGTGGCCAGCGTGACAAGCTGCATCTGGCGAGCCAGCGCAGCGCACGGAACGCCGTTTACCTTCCCACTGGTAAGCGGTCCCTATTTATCTACTTGCACCCAGGGGTGCTTTCGAACTGCTAGGTTGGCAGGAGCAGGGACCGAGCAACGGGAGCGCACCCCGCCACGGGGATTCGAACCGCCAACTTGACAATCGGCAAGTCCTAGGCGCTGAGGTTTTACCCACAGCGCCACCCGCGTCCCTACCCAAGCACCCTTAACCAGCTACAATTCCCAGAATACTCTGGGGGAAGCCGTGACTGCTGTAAGGGTGCTTTATAAATATATGGTGTGGATGTGAGAAGTGGGAATAATAATAATAATAATAATAATAATAATAATAATAATAATAATAATACTTTATTTATACCCCACCCATCTAGAGGGCTTCCCCAGCCACTCTGGGCGGCTTTCAACAAAATATTAAAATACAGTAACGCATCAAACATTAAAAGCTTCTCTAAACAGGGCTGCCTTCAGATGTCTTCTAAAAGTCTGGTGATAGTTCTTCTCTTTGACATCTGGTGGGAGGGCGTTCCACAGGGCGGGTGCCACCACCGAGAAGGCCCTCTGCCTGGTTCCCTGTAACTTGGCTTCTTGCAGTGAGGGAACTGCCATAAGGCCCTCAGAGCTGGACCTTAGTGTCCTGGCAGAACGATGGGGGTGGAGATGCTCCTTCAGGTATACTGGACCGAGGCCATTTAGGGCTTTAAAGGTCAACACCAACACTTTGAATTGTGCTCGGAAACGTACTGGGAGCCAATGTAGGTCTTTCAAGACAGGTGTTATATGGTTTCGGCGGCCGCCCCCAGTCACCAGTCTAGGGAATAGACAGACATAACATTTTACAAGGATAGAAAGGGATACCACAGACGGAATAACTGACACACACAGGAGGAAGAAGGATACAGTTTGAATGCTTCACCTATGGGTTTATAAATCATTTAATGTGTCAAGACGAGTGGATGTCGTTAATACTGCAGTTGTTGAATAAGGGATTGTTATTTTGACTAGAGTGTAATTGAGATGGATGAGATTTTGGAACGCCGAAACAAAGCACATCATCAAACCCATCAATTGGGAGGCCACCTAAATCATATAATTTGGCACCTGAATGATTGGGATTAGTGCTTGTATTATGACTTGGCAACGTTATAATGAGGCTACCACTGGATTATTGTAACTGAAAACTAATAAAAATTATTGTTAAAAAAAAGAGAAGTGATCTTCCCCAAGGAGCCTTTGTGTTTGACTCTGCTTGTGAGGCCAGCCGTTGTGATTTTTAAACTTTGGTTACATTTGTTTGTTTTTAGCATATTGCATATTTACACTGCTGCTTGGTTTTTGTTTTTCTTTTCTTTTTTGGGGTTTTTTTATTTTTCTATGCTGCCTGGATGGTTTTTTTACATGACAGGGAGTATATAAATATTTTAAAATAAACGGAATGGAACGGAGTTATGGTCGATTTGCTGGTCTCTTTGGATTTGGTAATGCTGTGGACCAGAGATAAGGAGCCTGGTGCCTTCTAGAGACTGTTGGACTACAACTCCCATCAGCCCCAACCAGCAGGGCCAATGGTCAAGGATGCTGGGAGTTGTAATCTGTTGAACCCTGCTGTCAATCTCATGTTAATAATAATAATAATAATAATAATAAATTTTATTTATACCCCACCCTCCCCAGCCAAGGCTGGGCTCAGGGCAGCTAACAAGCAATAATAAAAACAAGTTGAATGAATAAAACTTAAAAACAAGATTAAAATACAACATTCAAACATGTTAAGGTAAGCTAAAGCACACACCCCTAAAGGAATCCTGGGAAGTGTAGTTTGTTAGGGGTGAGGGATAAACTACAGTTCCCAATGTTCTTTTGGGAGGGGGGAAATGGGCTTTGAACATTCTTTAAAGGAATGGTGTACACATAGCCTGAAGCAATGGGATCTTGCAGCCAAACCCAGTGGTCTGCCCCCCTCTGGTGTTTAGCGCAGGCTCCTAAACTCTCCCCTTTGCTTTCTCCAGGTTCTTCTGCAGGCGATCCAGGACTCCCTGGCGCGTTCTGGGGAGGTGGTGCGGGAGACGGTCTCCTCCGTTGAGACGGTGCGCAGTTTCGCCACTGAGGAGGAGGAGTCTGAGCGCTACGATGCGGCCTTGGCCGAGACTCACCGGCTGAAGGACCGGAGAGATTGGGAGAAGGCTGTCTACTTGCTCCTCAGACGGGTGAGTCCTTGGGGTCTTGTGTAGGGGAGAGGCTTGGGGAGGTCAGAAAGGGGACAAGCATCCTCCCAAGGAGAGCTGTGGCAGGAGAACTTTCTGGAAACGGCACCCCTTTCTTTCGTTCTTCCATTGTCCAATCAGCTTGGCAGCTTTTTCAAGGTCACTGTTCACGTTGGAATATCGAGCGTTGGTGGTGTTATGTATTCAGTGGTCTGTGTTTGCCTGAGCTCAAGTCTGGACTAAGGATTCTGAGCTCCTGTGTTCGGATTCGATACATGATATCCAACCACAGAACATTTCAGGATTTGGGCCTTAAACTCTGAGTCATGATTTGCAGCTTAGAAGTATAGACAGCCAATCACGTAGGGAGTGGGCCAGGCCTTCAGAAATGTATATAAGCAGTTGCTTTGCTCTTGTGGTCCAGTTCTGTTAGTTTAATAAAGGTTCTTGCTGTTATCACTGTGTCTTGCCTCATAGGAATCCACCTACACTTCAGGTTGCTTGTAGTGTCTTCATACTGGCCAGTTTGTTTATGGATGTACAGGGTGAGGAGGTATGACGGGGCAGAATCAGGCCCACCGGCAGGCAAGGCCAGTCTCACATGGGGAATTCAACATCCTACAATCCCTTCTCATATACCTAAAAAGGTAAAGGGACCCCTGACCATTAGGTCCAGTCGTGACCGACTCTGGGGTTGCGGCGCTCATCTCGCTTTATTGGCCGAGGGAGCCGGCGTACAGCTTCCGGGTCATGTGGCCAGCATGACGAAGCCGCTTCTGGCGAACCAGGGCAGCACACGGAAACGCCGTTTACCTTCCCGCCAGAGCGGTACCTATTTATCTACTTGCACTTTGACGTGCTTCTGAACTGCTAAGTTGGCAGGAGCAGGGAGCGAGCAACGGGAGCTCACCTCGTCGCGGGGATTCGAACCACTGACCTTCTGATCGGCAAGCCCAAGGCTCAGTGGTTTAGACCACAGCGCCACCCGCATCCCTTCTCATATACCTACCAGTGGGATAAATCAGGCTGGTAGGTGAAAGGGCCTTTGTGCTGGTGACCCCACAGACGTGGGACGCTCTTCTAGGTGGGAGGCACATGGCCCCCTTTCTTTCAGACCTTTAAGTGCACTCTGAAGACCTCCCTGCTCAGTGCTGTTTTTCCTTTAAAAACTTTTAAAACTGAGCATTGCTTGTCAAAAGGCCTTCAGTGGGTTGGGCACAGCGGTCCTCTGTCATAGCCCAGCCGGAAGCTCCAAAATAGAAACAAGAGGACTAGGGAAATCACGTAGAACTTTCCAAAAGGATACAGGCCTATTTAATTCTGATTTAAACTGGGTGCATCTTTGACTCTTGGAGAACCTGGGAGGGAGAGAAAAATCTGTCAACGTCCGTTCTCCTGGTTTCTCTCTTTTTGCAATCTTAAATTCTGTTCTTCACATTTCTGCAGCGATTTTTGAGTTTTCTTTTTTAAGAAACGCACGTGAGAATTCCTCAGCATTTCAGAGTGGCTTTCTCCTAATAAACATATGCAGTTTCAAGTACAGTCATACCTTGGGTTGAAGTAGCTTCGGGATGAATATTTTCAGGTTGCGATCCATGGTGACCCGGAAGTAACGGAGCGTGTTACTTCCAGGTTTCACCACTCGTGCATGCGCAGACACTCAAAATGACGCCATGCGCATGTGCGGAAGCAGCGAAACACGAACTGAACACGCGCAGACGCATCTTACATTCGCTTCAGGATGCGAACGGGGCTCTGGAACAGATCCTGTTCGCATCCATAGGTACCACTGTAATGGGCACATTTCTGCAAACCTTTCCTCCTAATACACATTGCTTGGCTGGAGCAGTGCATTGCCAAATTTGGAGAAGTGTAAATTTCAAAGTCTGCCTGTCTTTAGGTTTGTGTCTTGTTTCGGGAAAGTCCAGATTTGATAGATTTTACTTTAGAGGCCAACTGAATTGAATTTCATCCTTGGAGGGGAAAGGGGTGAGCAGAACAGCCAAGCCGTCAAACGTGGCTACCAGGGTGGCTGCCGGCCCTCAACATCTTCCCCCGAATTTCTCTCTCTAGCTCCTGCAGCTGGGTCTGAAACTGATCATGCTTCACTCTGGGTACCAGCAGATCCGTTCTGGCCTCATGACCCAAGGGAACTTGTTCTCCTTCATCCTCTACCAGATGGACTTCGGGGAGTACATACAGGTGGGTGAAAATCCGCACCGGGAGGCTGCAACAGCGCTGGCATTCCAGCCTTGAATGGCATTCCAGCTATTCCACAATTGGAGTCATGCCTTCAGCTTATTAAATGGGTGTTATGCTCCTGCCCTTCCCTTCATACTCCACATACTGTGTCCATCTGCTGCTTCTACATCCTTCAAGGAACTGTCTTATATTGAGTCAGACCACTGGTCCATTTGGTTCAGCATTGACTACACTAATCAGCAGCAGCACTGTAGGTTTGCTGCCTCAGGTGGCAAAATGTCTTGAGCTGCCGGCAACTCCCATTTTGGGCTTGAAGGGCCAGGAGCAAGTTGGTGCCAAGGTCTTCTTCGCTGGCGATCCCTCATAGCCAAGTAAGATTGTCTTCCATAAACATGGTCTTAAGAGTGAGTTCGTAGGTTTCTGGGCGGGAGTTGATCACGGTGAGGGTTTGCCAAATGTGCCTTCCTTTTAGCTAGTTTCTCCCTTTCGTCCTGAGTTTGAGCATCTTCAAAATCCATGACACCTTTGGTAAAGGCTGTTCTCCAATTGGCGCATTCACACGCCAGTGTTTCCCATTTGTCGGTGTTTATACTTCATTTTTTGAAATTTACCTTGAGAGCGTCCTTAAACCTTATCAGAGCTCTGCATATTCCCTTTCAATTACATGACAGGGCTTTGCTTTGCTGGCTTCTCTCCCCTCTTTTTCTTTTTAAAATTCCTCTTTTCGAAGGAAAGGTTGTTTTATGTGTTCTGGCAACCCCAGGAATTTGCACCACAGAACTTTGTGAAGCCAGCGTCGTAAATTTGTTTTAACAAAGCCTTGCAGCCCTTGCCCTGATTTCCTGTTGGCTATATCTCCACATTTTGAAAACTTAATTTAAACCTTATTTTAAGGACTTTTAACCTTCAAAACCTCTGAATCTCTTAAAATCCTTTTTAATTTCTTTGACCCCCCTATATTTTAAAGAAACTGAGAGGGGAAATTGCTGTTGCCGAAGAGACTACGTTGAAAGAATGTCCCATTTGGTTTTTTCTTTTTACCCTCCTCTCTATAACCTCCCTGTCCACAAAGTAGCTGTAGATAAATCTGGACTGGATGAGACTGTGGATTTGGGTCTCCAACAATTGATCTGAAAAGTATACTTATTTATCAGTATATTCCTGATACATGCAGAATTCCAGAAATGAGAAGAGCAAAAAGACCCAGGTGTCCCTATGCGGATAGAGATTCACGGTCTTTAATTCTCAAGCAGAGTAACTTGGACAATTATTTTCTGCCTCTTAAAGAGTCCATATCACCACCAAAAAATAAATAAATCCCTTTTTCTCTCCGCAGAGGAGACATTCCCTGGATTTAAGAGAAGGATAAAGCGAATACTCCCCTAATTGTGGGATTGTGAAATAAGTTTAGCATATTGACAAACCTCCTCGTCTTGCTCTTTCGCCCCTCACAGACCCTGATGTACATATACGGAGATGCGCTCAGCAATGTGGGGGCTGCAGAAAAAGTGTTTGACTACCTGCACCAGGAACCGTCTGTTCACACTGAGGGGACACTGGCCCCAGACTTCCTCCAGGGTCACGTCTCCTTCAGAAACGTCTCCTTCTGCTATCCTTCCCGCCCTGATCTTCAGGTCTTAAAGGTACATGGCCAAGAGTCTGGTCACCTGAGGATGTTGGAGCAGAGAATCTTGGCTCAGTGGTGCTGGGAGGCAGTTTGAGATTCTGGACTTCATGGCCACATGGGGAGGCCTGTCTCTTTAAATGAGAACGGGGACCCCCTTGACCGACCTCCCAATGCAGTGGGCCAGCCCTCCTAAAACCCCATTTGGGTCAAAGGTTCAAAGCAGCATCATACCACTTTAAACAGTCCTGGCTTACCCCAAAGCATCCTGGGAACTGTAGTTTGCTAAGGGTTCTGAGGGTGGTTGGGAGACCCCTTATTCCCCTCAGGGAGCTACATTTCCCAGAGTTCCCTGTGGAGAGGAGTGGCTTGTTAAAACCACGCTGGGAATTTTAGAACGGTCTTTCAAACCCCATCTAGGTTTATAGCAGTCTGGTGGCTGTGAGTTCCATAGGTGAATCACAGCCCTGGTTTTTCCTCCTTTCCTTGCTCCTTCTCCGCAGAACGTCTCCTTTGAGCTCCGTCCCAGGGAGGTGGTGGCGCTGGTGGGTCTCAACGGCAGTGGGAAGAGCACCTGCGTGGCACTACTGGAGCGCTTCTATGAGCCCCAGTCTGGGGAGGTCCTGCTGGACGGGGTCCCGATCCGGGATTATGAGCACAAGTACCTGCACAGCAAGGTGAGTCGGGGCCCCCACAAAGTGTGGCTGAGATCAAACTCCTGTTTCCTCTTCATTATTTATTATTCATTTTATTTATTGAATTTATATTCCGCTGTATACCCTCAGGTCTCAGAATAAAATCATAATATAAAACCACACAATCCATAATCCATTCTTCCTTGTGGAAGATGCAGAAATGGCAAAACTCTACTGGAAGAATAAGAAATCAAGATAACAAGTTTTTTTTATTAAAAGAATGGAAATGGTTTATTGAATATTTACAGATAAATTGTAAACAGATAAAAACACCGGCAGGATTATTGTAATAACCTGCAGCTACATAAGAGTATATATTTAAAGAAGATAAATAAATGAGTAACTTAAGTTAATTTGGATAGGCAGAAGATACTAACAATAAATTTAAGGAACTGCATAAAGAGGGGGAAGAAAGTCAAGTTTTAAAATGTCAAAATGATTGTAAAAATCAGTGAAATGTATATATCTGAAAAGTATAAATGTTTTTTTTAAAATCCATAATCCAAATAAAAACAACAGCCCAATAAACCCCCCCCAAAAAACCCTACATTTTAAAAGGACATAGGCTCCCAAATTATTCATTTATCTCACAAGATTTATATACCACTTATTTGTAATAAAACTTCAAAGCAGTTAACAAGAAGAAACAATTTAAAAAGTTGAAAACAACTATTTACAGCATTGAAAAATAATTAAAATCAACAATAAGCTAAACAAACAAAACCCAGGTTGAAACGCTTGTTAGTGTTCCCCAAATTTTGATAGGGTTGCCTGGACATGTATGTTTTAGCAAGCGCTGAAAAGAATACGGCAAAAGCGCCTGCCTGATGTCAATTGGCAGGGAGTTCCAAAGGATTTTTGGGATGTTAGAGAGTTGTCAGTGCCACGGGGATGGCGGTTCTGTTTTTCACAAAACAGAAGCATCTTTTGCAAAAGAGGAAACGACAGGGTGTGGCTGAGCACTGGAGAGGAAATGTGGGTTGCAAAAGGCCATGCCCACCAAGTTTTCGTGATACACAAACACTTCCCAGCCTGGTACTTAAGCTGTAAATTGTGGTTTTTTTCCAGGGGAGGGTGACCAGAGACGAGTTCCCATAAGGAGATGCTTGCAAGGAATAATTGCGGCTGTTGAGCCTTGAGAAGAGATGGAAGGACTTGCCCCTTCCTGTTCACTCAGTTTCTCATCTTTCCAGCTTTAATTTAGTTCTGTACATTAATGCAGCAATTTGTGGCTTTTGCTTTTAAAAATCTTTATGAAAAATTTTCAATATTTCAGTGCAAATCTCTCCTAATGAACATGCTATTGTCTGCAGATTTGACTAAAATCTTCATTTCTTATGCACATTTTTGTAACGCTTCAAGTTGGGAAACAGGGTTGCAAAATTCAGAGAATTGTGAATGTTGAAGGTTCGCCTGTGTTTCGGTTCTCATATTGTTTGAGAAGGTGCAAATATGGTGGAGTGTGCTTCAAATGCAAAATGAATCCAATTTCTCTCTAGTCGTCACACTTCATTCTGCCTGCAGGTGGCGCTGGTGGGACAGGAGCCGGTCCTTTTCTCTGGGTCCATATGGGACAATATTGCCTATGGGGTGCAGGATTGCAGCCAAGAAAAGGTGGCGGCTGCAGCAAGAGAAGCCAACGCCTTAGGCTTCATCAATGAGCTGGAAGGAGGGTTCGCCGCAGGTGGGTGAAACCTCTTTCCTCCTGTCTCCTTTTGTCTCTGCAAAACTCCACGCTCCTTCCAGAAAAGGCAGCTGGCCTGATTCTTACCCTCTCTGAGATAACATGAATTTCTGTGGCCCACTGAATTCCTCCAGGAAAATTGGTGGGGCTCCAGTCTTTTGTGACAATTGAGAATTCCAGACTCTGAGCCTCAGCTCCTCGTCACTGTGCCCGACCCTCCACCCAACTGCTCACTGCATCCCATCGAATGAACCCAGGAGTTCGGGATCCTCCTTTACCTGCGACTCGCCTTTTGCACACCTGCCACCACTCCCACTCCTCTGGCAACCAGGCTTTCTTTTTCCCTCTTCCACCCCTCCCTCTGGTTCCTGCCTCCCTGCAGATGTCGGGGAGAAGGGAGGCCAGCTGTCCGCAGGGCAGAAGCAGCGCCTGGCCATCGCCCGGGCCCTGATCCGGAACCCCAAGGTCTTGGTGCTGGATGAGGCCACAAGTGCTCTGGATGTGGAGAGCGAAGCTGCCGTGAGTGTCGGGGGCGGCGGGAATTGTGGTTGACGTGAGAAGCGTTAGTCATGAGTGGGTGTGGCGGTTTTATATTATTGTAGGGACGCGGGTTCAAATGCCGACTCAGCCTTGAAGCTCACTGGGTGACCTCTCAGCCTAGGCTACCTCGCAGGGTTGTGAGGAAGAGCCCCATATACGTCACCTTGAGCTTCTTGGAGGAGGGCTGGGATATAAGCCTAATAAATAAATAAAACAAATCTAAGAGGGGGTTTCTGGCTTCTTCCCCTAGATCCAGCAGTCACTGATGAGCGGCCAGGCCAGGGCGGTGCTGGTGATCGCTCACCGGATGCAGACGGTGGAAAACGCGAACAGGATCGTTGTCCTGGAGGGTGGGGAGGTTGTGGAGGAGGGGACGCACTCTGAGCTGATGAGCCGGAGGGGCCCCTATTACCGCCTGGTGCAAAGGAGCCAGGCTGAGTGACTTCCGCACAGGCTGAATGGTCTTCTGGGGTCCCCCTCTCGAGGTGGTTGTGCGTGTGGCTTAACTGTGTTTGCCTTCTGCTGAGTGGGACCTTGGGCCACAGCCCCAAATTCCTGCCATGATGGGGCTACTAGGAGACTCACCTAATTGGCTGATCCTTTCTGAGTGCAGAAACTCTGGCTTAGCCAGAAAAGTGGGTGTGAGCCCCACTTTGGAGAGCAATGAAGTGGGGTGCGAAAAGAACTGTGTAGCACCCCTTGTAATCACTATGCAGCTGTTAAATAGCAGGCAATTTGGAGTATCAGTATTTGCCCCAGGAGAACTTAAGCTGTGACTTTGAAAGTCTTGCCCCCAAAATCCCATTTTTAAGCCCCCCCCCCAAGCTTCTTTCCAAGTAGCCTTCCGCTCAGAAGCCCTACTGAGTTCAATAGGGCTTACTCCTAGGTAAGGATTTCATCTTGAGTTGCTTAAATAAGGAGTCTGGCTTCTTTCCCAATCCTGTCTCTTGGTCCCGTATGTCTTAGGTGTTTCTGAGTATGTTGTAAAAATATCTTAAGGCACTTTTGGTCTCTTGCTGTTGACTGTCCAGGACTACGATGGCATGAAAGTGTTTTGTAAAATAAAATGTGTGCACATAACTCTTTGAAGTTTGAAATTTTGTGTCTCTGGGGGGTTGCAGAATGATGCCTCTTCTAGGGTATGGGAACACAAGAGGCTGCTGGATTAGGCCAAAGGGAGCTCTGGTCCGGGGCTGGACCTACACAGGATCTGGGTGCTTAAAGGACCCATTGGTCTGCCAAATGGCTGCCAGTTTCCTCAGCAAGAGGAGATCCTGCTTTCAAGGGGGGAACAGGAGAAGCTGCCTTATACAGAGTGAGGCCATGTAGCTCAGTGTTGTCCACTGACTGGCAGAGGCCTCCGGGGCTTCAGGCAGGAAACCTCATCTCAGCCCTAACTGGAGACACCAAAGATGGAACTCAGAACCTTTAGCTACAACAAAATTACCAAGAGATGAATCCATTTATTCACTTCCTGGAGACGCTGAAAGACATTCCTGTTTACCCAGGTGTTGGGTAGCTGACAGGTGCTGTCCAAGGCTGGGCAATATACCATCCAAAAACCATTCTGAAGTTCGTATCATATCAGTTTCATAATTTTTGACCTAGCAATGTATTTCTGACATAAACGGCCTCGGCCCAGTATACCTGAAGGGGCATCTCCACCCCCATCATTCTGCCCGGACACTGAGGTCCAGCACCGAGGGCCTTGTGGCAGTTTCCTCCCTGCGAGAAGTGAGGTTACAGGGAACCAGGCAGAGGGCCTTCTCGGTGGTGGTGCCCGCCCTGTGGAACGCCCTCCCATCAGATGTCAAGGAAATAAACAACTATCTGACTTTTAGGAGACATCTGAAGGCAGCCCTGTTTAGGGAAGTTTTTAATGTTTGATATTTTATCATGTTGTTAATATTCTGTTGGGAGCTGCCTAGAGTGTGCTATCCGAAAATGCAGAAAAAACCGTGAAGCCAGCTGATGCCTCTACATAGCTCCATCCTTATTTCAGACATTGTGATATATCAATATATTGCAATGTTTAGCTGGCGGTATATCATGACGTTGAAAACCAGATATTCCCCAGCCGTAATTCTGTCCATGGCAACCCCAAAAGGAGTTACGGAGGCAGCATGCTTCTGAACACAAGGTGCTGGTAATCTCTCCTGGGCAGAGTCCCCATGACTTGCTTGTGCGCTTCCCATTGAGGAGGCTGGACCAGATGGGCCATTGGTCTGATTCATCCAGGAAGCTCCTCTTAGGTTCTTAACAGGAAGGGTCATTTTAGGGTGCCTTAATTTGTTTTAAATTATCTTATTTTAAATTTTAATAATTCAAATCTTTTAAATGGTATTGCTTTTAACATTTTGATGTTTGCTGCCCTGAGCTCCTTTGGGAGGAAGAGTGGGATAAAAATTTAAAATAAATATTTTGGGCATCTTTTCACCTCCATGGGAGAACTTCCTCCTGGGTTTGCGGACTTTCGGGGCAACTCCACCTTGGTCATCTCCCACCACCCCCTGCCCCAGATCAGATATCTGCACATTCCTTTTATTATATTCCCAACCCTCCTTTCTTCCGTCCTGGAACCAAAGGCAGCATCCAGGTGGTTCCCCATCCAGGCCCTGAGCAGACTTCACACCCTCTTGGCTTCAGCAACACAGCGGCCTCATGTAACTTAAGCCCACCCCTGCAAAACCACAGATTATATCCCCATCTCACTTTGGACACTTGTTCTTCAGCCATTTTGCAATGGAAGACCAATTATTGGCACCTCCCTGCCAGAGTCTGTGAATATTCTCAGAACCTCAAAATCTCTGGATAAGAGGGAAAGAACTACTAAGGAAGAAGGGGGGCACTCTTATTTATTTCAGTCAAACAGATATTACAAAAGGAGTAATAATAATAATAATTACATCCAGTGTCTTCAAAGCAAGATGCAGCAAATCCATTGGGTTGGGCAAGAAGAGTCCTGCGGCCCCTGGAGGTCTAAAAAAGTTATTGCATTCTTATTTCTAAGAAAGAGTTTCCTGAAGGAATGCCAATCTATGAGAAGGGAAGGAAGATGGCGGGAATCATATGGAGGGAACCGCAGAGAGGCAAAGTATGATCCTCAACCGACCACAGGTGAAAAAGCAAGAATGTGTGAGATAACAATTATGCAAATTGAAGGCAACAAAACTAGTTTACTTGGAAGAGTTCATGTGGTCCCACTTCCAGTGGGTCACCCCTCCTAGAAGGCTGTGGGGACCAGGCAACAAGTCTCATGAACTGAAGGCCTGCAGCCCAAAAGAAGGGGCTGGTTATTTCAGATCAAACTCTGGCCATGAAGCTCCTGACCTGCCTCTTCTCCTTGCTGGCTTCCTCCTTGGCTGTCAGCAGAATCAGACATTACATCCGTTTAGCCAAAGGCTAAACCTGCCCAAGAGGCAGGAACAACTTAGCCCATTTCTTACATAATACCCCTAAAGCAGCTCTCAGATGTTGTCTTTTCTTCCATTTGGATGGCAAGCGAGGGACACAAGATTGGGGAAGGGATTGTGGAGGGAACCACAGCAACAAAGAAGAAAGAGAAACCATCAAAATCACTGCAAGTCATGCTCAATCTCCCCTTCCCTTTTAAAAGCTTTTAGTTGCGTATATCTGGCACATTTCTGATTAATACAAGCACATTTCTGAAAATCAGCTACAAAGCAAAATTGGCCAAAATCCATCTGAAAAACATGATTATCCTCAAATACAAGTTACAGCTGAAGTCAGAGTGGATGACTGAGAGCCAGGATTAAGGAACATCAGAAACAGCATTAAAGGACAGCAGGAGCTCTGAGCCTTTGCAGTTCGCAGCCAAACTTGGGCAGGCTCCTTCTGGTCTCATCTCACACACCAACTGAAGGGAAAAAAGAAAAGGAGTGTTTCAAAATTAAGCCAACATCATGGTGTGAGACCATCAGCATTGCAGAGCTAGTGGGACCCCAAAGGCCGTCCAGACCAGCCTCAATCAGACCTAAGATCTGTTAGGAGCAGCACCAAAATGGGCCTGCAGAGCAAATGCCTGCAGAGGGCAGCTCCAGCAAGTGAGCCAAGCTGCACACTTTGGGGGAATACCGGAAGGACGCACAGCAGTCCTGTTGGAAGGAGAAATCCCTTCCAGCACCCAAAATGTGACTCTCATTCAGAACCCAAAATGTGACTCCCAAGGTGGGTAACAGGAAAGCAGAAGCTTTTCCCCATTTGGGGATGTTCCCCATGGAGTCTTCTGCAAGAGCCCCACTTTGCCCCCACCTGCACCCCCACTTACCCTTGGCAGAGCTGTCAGACCCCTGGTCGCTTGCTGCAAAAGGAAGGAAACATAGGAGTCAGGATCCCGGGGAGGGAGATTCTGTTAGGATATTTCCGTTCCACCTTAAAAGGGAGCAGGATGCTTGTGTCACAGCCTGCGTATTTCCTGTTCACAGGATGTTTCTGTTGTGTCTATGCTTTCGTTTCTCTCTCTGTGCCTGAGACACCGAAGCAGGCAGTCATGTTTTCTTTCTTCTGACCAACGCTGAATAAAATTGTAAATAATGCTCTCCTGCGTGCATCTTTCGCTGTGCATTATCTGCTGATAGAGCGTGCATGAGCTCTGGAATGTGGCAAGCTATTTCTGGAGCTCGTGTCGCTAATTGAATGATACTGCGTGTCTACGGGAGATCGATGGACGTCCGGAGGCAGCTTGGGGGCCATGATGGACTTTGTCTCCCTGGCAGTATCCCAACAGATTCCCCCCCCCCCAGCCCTTCTCCTCCCTCCTTCCAACCCCATCCCAAATCACTCTCAATCTGGGGATGTTCAGGGACAGGCAGCCCAGAGGCAAGGGGCCTCAAGGGACCCCTTGCTGTCCACAGACAGGCTGAGCACACAGGCTTAAGCTTTCCATCAGGGTCTTGGGCTTAAGGACTAGCCCATCACCAGGTTTATTTTTGTCTGTTTGTAACGTGTTCCTGATCCATATTGGGGGAAAATATCTCAGACAGAGAGAAGGGAGGAGTCACTCACTTGAGGCTGCTTTGTAGGCTGGTTTCCCTGTGAAGACAAAAGCAGAAGGTCAGAGCTGGAAGGGACCTCTAGAGGTCACCCAAACCCATTTCAACCATTTGGCTCTCCAATGCTGAAACCTTCCCAGCAGAGGCTCCTCTTGTCTCTTCCAAACACCTCCAAGGAAGGGGAGCCCAGAAGGGGAGCTTTTCAAGGAGCTCATTTTACAAAGAAGTAGAAAAAATTGAGGAAATTAAATCAGAAGATCAACATGGGGAAACCAGGCAGTGGACAAATTCCAAGAGGGTGGAAGGGAACATTATCCAGTCCCTTCACTCATTCATATTCGGATTATTTCGGTGATTCTCCAAATAAAAATACAAAATGAGAGCACAGAATACATAATAAAACAAAAACAAACCAGTAACTCACATTTAAAAAGCTCAAGGCCTGGTTTGAGAGAAACGTTTTTGCCTGGGGCCTAAAGATGTGTAAGGAAGGCTCCCTGCTAAGTGTTCACAGGACTGAAGGCTTAGGATGGATTAAAACTTCAGGTGGAAAGTGAATTTCTTGAACACAGAGTGAGCGCAAAGCAATGACCAACAGGACTTTTGGTTCATGTTCGAGAGTGTTTTATGGGGAGGGGTCTCTGTAGGGATGCCAGCGACAATTGCCAGGAAGCTCCACCAGCACATTCCCAGTCGGAGGCCAAGACAGAAGGACACAGGAGAGGCAGCAAACGCATCCAGGGTTTACTTACTGCGGATGAAGAAGAAGATGATCCCAGAGACCAGCAGGATGGCAGCCATGACACCCAAAATGGCTCCCACAATGAGCCCCAGGTTGACTGAAAGGGGAAAAGAGACATTTTTATTCAGACTGGGGGCAGCAGCTCCCCAAGGCCTCAAGCAGGAGATTTGAGTGGAGGTGCTAAGCTATGAGCCCGGGAGGATTTTACGTGTGCAAAGCAGGCCCTCTCTCTCTCCTCTCAGGCCAAGGTCCTCTCTGTAGTGGCCCCGATACAAGGGAGTTTTTTTCCACCAGAGTAAAGCATTAGAGGTCTTTAAAATAACCAATTCATTTAAGGAAGACAGTTGACAGGCACACCTGTTTCATCACAGACTCCAGACTTAAAAGCAGGTCTCCTCCTGCTCAGGCGCTTCAGCCTTCTCTGTCCTGACCCTGAGAGGAAGGGATTCCCTCCCCTCTGAGACCCCCCAGAGCCCAGCATTACAGGCCTTCAGGGAAGACACAAACCCTTAGGAAGAAGCATCTTGTGTAGGGATACCATATGTCCAGTTTTCCCTCTTTTTCAGACTTAAAATGTCTGTCCAGACAGATTCTTAAAATGAGGAAAAATGTCCAGGTCTTTTTGTTTGTGTAGAATCTCTGGCGTCCGTAGCGCTAGTGAGCGAGCCCTGGTCCCCTCTACCCTGCCTGGGTGAGTCTTTGGCTCAAGGGCCACTTCCATAATTCTCGCTTGCCTGCCTGTGAGAAGGAGAGTCTGGGGTGTGGGTGGGGATGTGCGTTCATGTGCTCCTGCTGGGGAAAAGGGAGTCTGGCTCTTAGACATTCCGCTTTGGTTCCTGCAGGCGCAGCTTTCCGGGCGGTGTGTGAGAGACGAGCGTTATTACAAAACCCTTCTTGCTCTTCCCAGCGATGTGCGGGTGTTTGGGCCGAGTGGAGATGGCTATCAGTTTTTCTAGCTGGGCACGAGTGTGAGGAGGAGCGAGTGAGAATCTTTTTCACTGTGAAGTACAGTCAGTCCCAGGCTCCCTCTTTAAGTTCACTGCCCCTTTTTCAGTCGCAGGGAGTGTGAGTAAGTCAGCCATGTGGAAGAGGTCGCATGATTTTGAAGAAATAACACATCTGCCCACATTCTGTGACATCACAACTGCTTGGGCTTAAAGGCAAAAAGGTGACGGCCAGTTTTTACCTATGACATCCAATTTGAGTTCAAGGCCTATGAGACACTTGCCAGAAAAGGCTGCATCTCTGCTGAAATCTACAGATTCTGATTCAGCTGCTTCCCTCCAGAGCAGCCTTTCTCAACCTGTGGGTCCCCAGATGTTGTTGAACTACAACTCCCATCACCCCTAGCTAGCAAGGCTAGAGCTCAGGGATGATGGGAGTTGTAGTCCAACATCATCTGGGGACCCACAGGTTGAGAACCACTGCTCTAGAGACACAGACAGAATCCAGCTGGAGTTCCCCACCCCTTCCCCTCCTGTCTGTCTGTCTCTCACCAGGCTCTTCCTCCCAGGCCACGTCCAGAGGCTTCTCCAGGCTGTCATGCTCCACACGGCACCGGAAGCGCTCCCTCTCCTCGGGGTCGATCTTGACGCTGAGCAAGAGATAGTAGGTCCCATCCGAGTTGGGGGCGACCAATCCTCGAAGGGTGCCCTCCTGCCAGACCTCCCCGTCCTTCACCCAGTTGGCCTCAATCTCCTTGGGGTAGAAGCCGTGGACTTGGCAAACGAGGGTCTCCAGGCCGTCATAGTCTGCCTTCCTGGTCACCTTCACCACCGGAGCCTCTGCAAAAAGGGCAATCATTAACTGGGGTTAACAGAGAGACATCCACAACGGGAGCCTGAAGGAATCCTGTATTTTTTCAGAGCAGAGGAGCAGGGACCCAAGGGGCAACCTAGTCAGAATCTCCTCACATCTGCAGAAATTAAAAAGTACCGAGTATAAGTGGGATTCCTCAACCTGCCTTGGCATCTTCCCCAGTCAGTGTCTATGCTGGAACTGTTTTTAGATGTTTTATCCTTTGTTTGCCAAAGCAGACTCCTTTGGGATGGAGGGCTGGGTAAAAATTAAATTAATTTGTCATCTTGCAAAGCTCTAACACGACTCAAACACGACAACTTGTGGTTCCAAGATTGTCCCAGGGAGCTGCCTCTAGGCTGAGAGGGCAAATTTCACCAGGTCCCCAATGGCGGGATTCATTCAGATCCTTCGAAGTTGCAAGTCACGAACTGAGGGCAGCTCAGACTGATCCTGGTTCCTCTCTTGAGGGGGAAGAAATGCTGGACTCGCTGCTCTCTGTTCTCCGGGACTTTTCAGCTCCATAGTTAGTGAACAAAGCCAAGAGCCCTGGGAAAGACAGAGCTCCTTTCTAGTTCTCCCGCCTGCCCTGAAAGGGTCCCTTGAGGTTGGAAAGGGCCCATCTCCCTTCTGCACGGCAGCCTCTCCTGGAGTGGAAAGGGCAGACCAGGAGGCCCAGTAAGCCAGCAACTTGCGCACAGTTAACTTGTGCACATACAGATTTACGCACTTGGCAAAAATATTGTAAAAACCCAAAAGAGGAGACGGGCGTCTGGGGAAGAAGGACTTTGGCAACCCAGTCGCCCTTGAATCCAATGCGCTTTGAGTATACACAATGTTGGCTTTATGCACAATCCTCAGAATGTAACCCTTGTTCAAAAACTGGCTCCCTGGGTAGCTGTTGTCTGAAGGGGCTGTTCCAGGATCCCACCCACTTTGCAGTGCCTGGACTGGAAACTCAGGTCTGGGAGGGGATGTGACTCTGCTGGGGGGAGCAGGAAGGAAGGAAGGTCAAGCCCTTTCCCCACAGAAACCCCAAACAAGACCTCCCCACCCCACCCACCTGTCCTCAGCCGACCCTCCGTCCCAAAGAGGATGATTCCCAGCCTCCTTTGCACGTTGTCACCCTTGAAAACACTTTATTGTGGCTTTTGAGGTGAAATCCTCAACCTCAAGAAATATGCTCAGTGTCTCTGGGGTGAATTATCACCAGGCCCCCATAGATGAATTTGCTCAGATCTCTCTAAGCACGGCTAACACGTATGTGTCAGTCCGCAAAAAGGGAGAGTGCCAGAATTATTTCATTTTTAATTAATGTTAATATCAGCAAAGCTAATAGAAACAGGAAGAAAGCCAGTCAAAACACTTGATCATTTGATTGGCACCTGTGCCAGATTCTTGAAGGCAGAAGAGTGGACTGTACCATTTCAAGGGGAAATGACACTTCTGAATTTTCCCCATGGAACACTGAAAAAAGTAAAATTCCCCCCAATTAAAAAATAAAAAGGTAGAAAAGGGAATTCTCATACTCTCTCACTATGTGCAGGTTTTCTGCTTGTAGGCCACGAGTAGCTAACCTACAGACTTTGTGAGGGGGCTCCCCACACATTTTCTATTTTAAAAAAGGTTAATTAATTAATTTTTAAATACTTTCCCCATAGGTATGTAGGGGGAGGCAGGGCACATTGATACATCAACAATATTTCAGTATCGAGAAACGTTATTCATGTCATGACATCACTAAAATGTGTCTATACAGTTGCGACCGCGCTGCCCGCCAGTTCGCCATTGGTGTTTGACGAGAGTATGTGTGTTTTTAGCGCGGCCAACTAAAAAATTACGTGAAATGTAAAAGTGTTCCAATGCTGTTTTTCATTGTTTAGTTAAGATTTTAAAATACCAAACGTAAATTATCCCACTCAGTAATCAGGATTACAGGTGATTTTTAAATAAGTTCAGTGGTTTTATTAGAAATTGTTAGTTTTCTGAAAATGTCCGTTGGGGCACTTTGATACACTAAGACGTGGGGCACATTGATACGTATAAAAGTGCCCCGCTAGTGTACAATAGTGCCCCAATATACAAATTTGCATGAAATCTCTAAACTGATTAACTACTCATGAAATTTGAAAAGAAAAAAACTGTTGTTTACTATGTGGTCAAAGTCATTTCTAAATATAATATGACCGATTATCAAGTGTCATATCTGAGGAAATATCCAGGATTTTGTATGTTTGTCTTCCCCATTGTAGAAGATAAGGCAAGCGTTGATTTCAAGGATGCTGTTTTGCAGTTGCCAAAACCAAATTTCTCAAAGGGCACATCGCAAACATCATCTCTATACTTTTTCTTTTGACTTCTGTGGATATAATGTGCAATAGAAGGAAATATCTTGTTTTTTATAAGCATTTTGTTTAAATTACTATTTTTTGACTACCTAATGTGGGTTCTTATACTTTTAAAAGTTTTTCCAAATTTTTTTTTTAATGGATAGGGTGTTTGAGGAAAGATTAGTATAAGTTTTGTTAAGAAAACCTGCCATAAAGTCTATGATATGTGTGAAACACTGTTAGTTTTGATACGTAATTTAGATTTTTAAGTAACAAATTGTAGGGCTGATTTACCTCACAATAAAAATTGCTTTTTTCATTAAATTTTTGTAAATAATTACCATTCTCATACAATTTGCGCTTTGTATCAAAGTGCCCCGTAGGTGGGGCACAATCATGCAAATCCCATTTCCCCCCCAAGTCATTATATTCTCATTATCTTCTAACTTTAATGGTTCTTTTGATTGCTATTATAATATTGATTAGTTATGCCATGCATAAAGCAATATTTTTTAATTATTTGACTCATTTTGGTACATAAAATATGAGATTGAATTTTTCTGCATCAATCTGCCCCCCTTTCCCCTACCCAAGTGTCAAGGCAAAAGGTTGTTCTGTATCCCGCCTCAAATCTGTCCATTTCAATTTTATTTTTTTAATTAATTTAAAATGCATTTTGCTTTCCTGGCCCCCTCCCTGCTGTTTCTTTGTGTCCCCTCCTCCTGTTTGTCTTTTGCCATCCCTTACTCTAGCCAAAGGGGCATGGGGGGCTGTTCTTAAGCATCTCCCCCCCATCATACTCTGAAGTGACCCCTTTTCTCCTCCCAGAGTCCCAAACTTATTTCTGCCTCCCCCACCAAGAAAAGTGTTTGCTGTTTGGTCCAGAAAGGAAGACTGTTAAGGGGGGAGAGGAGCTTGAAGGGAAACTGCCTCCCCTGAGCCCCCCTCCCCTCCCCACTGCCCCCCCTCACCTGTCCTCAGCAGAGTCTCCTTCCCGTAGTCCAGGTATCTCTGCAGCCACTCAATGCAAATCTCCTCCAGGTAGTGCTTCTTGCCCTGGTTCAGGGCCAAGTCAGGATCCAACTTCCTCTTGGTCACTTGGGCCTCCATCTGGGCTGCCGTCCAGGTGAGGGTCTCCTTGTCGAAGGCGATGAAGTCCCTCCCGTCGTAGCTGTACTGCCAATACCCTCCTTTGCGCCCGTCTGACCTCAGCTCACAGCCAGACATGTACTGAAGGGTGTGGATCCCTGGAAGGACCAGAAGAGGCCCAGGAGGTCAAGGGGGGTCAGAGCAGCCCCTCCCCCATCAGCAAAAGAGCCCAGGAAAAAGGATTTATTTCCCTCAGACTCAGGGAAGAGGCAGCAGTCAGAGGGGAGAAAAATCAGCCAGCATTGTATCTTTCTGAAGGCTCATCCGCATAACACGTTCCCTGAGGGAAACACTACAAGTTCCCCTTTAATTGCCCTCCTCTCTTCATCGCCTCACACTCCCCCCCCCCAATTCCCAGTGGATTCTCCCAACTCCCTGGAGGCGGGGGAGGGGTGGGGTTTCCCTTCCTGCCCAAGAGGAGCATCCCTTGCAGGTCGGAGGTCACAGTCTGTCCCTCTTTCCCCCCAACTCTGCTCCTCCGGATCTTGCTCCTTTTGGAAAGATGCATCAGCTGCCCCCCCCCGTCCCCCCCTAGAAAAAGGAAAAGGGCAACATGGAAGGGGGACACCCACACATTGGGGCCTTTCAAGAGAGAAGGTCTCCTCTTCCCCTCCATCTCTCTCCCCCCAGCTTCTCCATATCAAGGACCTTTTCCCTAAAAGGAGGGAAGTCATGGAAGGGCCTTTGGAAAAAGAAGTTTCCTCATAGTCTGGGTGGGAAGGAGAAGCCGCAAGGGGGGGTTGCCCCACTTCAAAATGCTCCCCCCCTTCTCAGCAGAAGCCAGGCTGCCCTTGTCAAAGATGGGGGGTCCCTGCATCCTCCTGCCCACCCCAGGGGGCTACCACCAAATCTTCAAAACAACAACAACAACAACATTAAAACAATCATTTTGAAGTCCCATAATCCCTAAATGGGACAGATCATTTTGATTCTCTCATTACGTGTTTCATATATTTGTCTATGCATATTTACTTGAAGGTAAGTCACACTGAGTGGGGTTGGACTTACTTCCAAGTAAACATGCAGAGGACTGAGCAGTTACAATTGGAAATTAAAATAAAAAAAAAATCTGTTTGTGATCCTGGCTGCCCACACACCAGGACTAGCCCATTTCTGAACTCTCTTGTTGAGGGACTCTTTCCTGGCAGTCAGTTCCATGGGGTAAGGCAGGTTTTAAAGAAGAATAACTGCCAGATGTGGGGCCCTGTTCTCTATCAGCCCCCCAGCAGGCGGAGTGAGCAGTCCAGACAACCTGATGGATTCTGAAAGGCTCCAAGGAGAAAGGGGGGCTGACAGCCAGCATCCCTGGGGGGGCCCCCATCTCCCTATGGAATATGGAATAGGGACACCATTCCTGTCGTCTCCAGCACTGCAGACCCCGGCTGCCCCCCACCCCCAGTTCACCAGGGCAGTGGGGAGGACGAGGAGGCAGAGGGAAGAAGTTTCATGGGGGGACGACTCATAGCTGTGCTTATTCTGGGGTCATGATTGCAGCAGACTGGGGGGGGGCATATTGGCACCTCAATAATGCAACTACAATCAACTTGCTGCCTGGGACCAGTATTAAGGCACTTGAGCACAGAGTCATCAAAGTTTCAGGGGAACCCCATCCTATCTAATTTCAATATCGGCAATGCCAGGGCTGGATTTCCAACTGGATTCCCAGCTCTTTGCTCTCTTCCAGGATCCTTCCCTATTACTCCTTTGCCACAAAGCCAGTGCCAACGGTGCCAGGGAGAGAGCAAAGCGTCATCTGGCATCCTTGTTTTGTGCCACAAATAACAGGCATGGGGGGGGGGAGGGAAGACATCTGTGCCTGCCACTGCAGAGTCTTCTTCCGTAGAACTTTCCAGTATTGTGTCCCCCCTGCCCTGCAATACAAGTACTTTTGTACACTGGTGCCTTGGTTCCCAAACACCGAAAACCCAGGGAGGCCTCGGACAACCGTAAGTCTGAGTATGGGCTGAATGTAAACTCCTCGCTCTGGATTAACCTGCAGTCTTCAGATCAAGTAATTCGCTTATTTAGCTTATGTGGGTAGCAATTTAAGATTTTAAGGAGGTTTTCTCACCACTGCTGTATTGCAATCACCATCTTTTTCCCCATGTTAAATCTTTTTTGCAGTTTCTAAATGAAAGGCTGTGATATAGTGTGGTACTTTGGTTCTCAAACGGCTTGGTTCCCAAATGCCAAAAACCCAGAAGTAAGTGTTCTGGTTTTTACATGTTTTTCGGAAGCCGAACATCCGATGCAGCTGTCGGCTATTGTTTGCGGGGCACCTGCACCAATCAGAAGCTGCGTCTTGGTTTTCGAACATTTCGGAAGTCAAACGGACTTCTGGAATGGATTAAGTTCGAGAACCAAGGTACAACTGTATTTGGCACTTTTGTTTTTGCTACAGTGGTACCTCTGGTTGCGGACACGATCCGTTCCGGGGTGCCGTTCGCACCCCGAAATGTCCGTAACCAGAGTGGCGCTTCTGCGCATGTGTAAATACTTCCGGGTTTGCCGTGTTCTTAACCTGAAAAAAACGCAACATGCAATGTTCGCAAGAAGAGGCATGACTGTATTTATTTTGCGTTTTTGTGGCTTTTTCGGTTAATTTGTTTTCGTGACTGTGTGGAACCCAGTTCAGCTACTGATACGATTTATTGACTGTGTGACTGCGGAAATGGATAAAAGCCCCCCATCCAAACAATGACTATCATCAGTGCAGGTTAGGAAAAAATAATAATCTTAATTTTTATCATCTACAATACTGTCTTATTTATTATATAGTACAGTACATTGATTATTGCTTTCATTTTATGGACCAATGGTCTCGTTAGATAGTAAAATTTGTGTTAAATTGCTGTTTTAGGGGTTGCTTTTAAAAGTCTGGAACGGATTAATCCGTTTTGCATTACTTTCTATGGAAAGCGCACCTTGGTTTTGGAACGCTTTGGTTTTGGAAAGGACTTCCAGAACGAATTAAGTTTGAGAACCAAGGTACCACTGTATAATATTAAGCAAGTGATGCATTTGAGGGATTTGAACCCAGGTTCAAGGACAACTGAAAGGTAACTGTGCTCATGGAGTGGAATATAAAGATATAAATGATGGAACAAACAGATGTTTGTAAATGTGTGCCTAAACACACTTTGGCTATATACTAAATTCTTTGCTCCTGGTGAAAATAATGAAATGCTGATGTTAAGCCAACTTGTTGCTTTTCAAAAGGCCATGCCTCTTCCCTTTGATGCTCAGCACCACCAGGGCAGTCTATGCTGTGAAGAGCTGGGAGCTTTCCTGGGGAGAGGACAGACCTGGAGGACAGACCTTGCTTGGCTGCTCTTTGCCCCCCAGAGCTGAGTGCCCCTTCCCTGCCCCACCTCCCTCTGCTCCTGCAAGGGCCGCATCCAGAAGCGCAGGAGAGAGGAGGAGAGACCAGGAGTCTGTGTCCTGTGGCTGCACATCTTGGGCAAGAGAACTTGGAAATGAGGCATCAAGGGGTCTCCTGGGGGCACAGGGGAAAGAAGGGGGCACAGCATGCGCTTGGGCTCATGCCAGGAACCGTCTGCCAGTATCTCAGCCAAAGGCAGCCTGGGGAGCCGGACATTCAGACAGAGCGGTTTCCTCACGGCTCACTTTTCAGAGATGGCACTTGGACTGGATGCATAATCAAAGATCTGGGGTGGTATCTAATGCAACCCCTACTCAGAGTAGACCCACTGAAGTGATTTGGCATTTCTGTTTTCAATGCACTGATTTCAATGGGTCTACTCTAAATATAACAGTATTGGATGCAACCCTGTGTGTACTAAAAATGTCAAACACCTGCCCTAGCTCTCACTTTCAATAAATACTGAATTTTTGGTACCTGCTAAAAAAAATCCTGTTTAGACAAGCCTACCCAGATGCCTAGAAAGTTGAGGTAATTCTAATCTGTTTTAGTAGTTTAACTTCCTGTGTTTTAAAGTATGGTTGTGAGTTTTTCTTAATTTTACTGGGGGGGGGGGTTTACAATCAATAAGTGTATGTATTTTAATAAATAAATAAATAGTATTTATTGATGTTTTATGTACATTCTATGGATTTTTTCCCTGATTTTTATTATAACTTTCCAGGTTGCATACTATCTTGATACAGTTTTGTGGGAAATACATATTGTAAATACTTTAATAAAACCTTCAGTCGATTGATAATAAAAGAAGAGCTGGTTTACATTAGCTAGTTGATGTCCACCTAATAAATCCTTCATCAAAGAGGGCATGATCCTTATATCTGCTACTTGTCATGCTGCACCTCTAGTGTCCCATTTTACAGATCCACAACATGTTAATGCTCGTGGCTTTTAAATGTGCTCTTCAATTTCAGTATCTGAAGGATTGATCTGGTGTTTTCACTTGGCAGGTGGCATCACACAGGACTCGATGAGACCCCTGGCAGGGCCCTCGGGTGCTGAGGACCCAGCCCCGTCTCCTCTAGGCCAGCCAGCAGGGTCAGCAGACAGCCATTTTCATTTCCCACCACAAAACCATGGAGAGAAGCTACGTCCGGCACCCCAAGACGGGATGGGAAATGGCAATGGTTGCTCCTGGCCATGCACAGAGTTCTGCTACTCTTATTAGAGGTTACCGCCCACACACTTCCACTGCACTTCTCTGCTTGTGTGGTGGCACCTCAGTAAAACCACTTCTGGCTGTTTGTAGCAGAGTTTTCCCCGGAGGCAGAGGAGAAGAACAGGAGTCATACTCAAACTCACAGTCAAGAGCTTCTTTATTGCTTGACTTTATTGCACAAGCATTTCTGTTACTATTATATACAAGCTACTGACATTCCTTCTTTATATCTCCAGCACAATTTAATCTCAGTCCAGTAATTAACAATCCTGACACAGCAAAACTCACAGTATCAGCAGCACACATTGTCTTACTTCCAACCTTGTTGTCAGTGAGTGTGCTGACAGAGTGTGAGTGTGAGTGCGCACACACACACTTTCCTTGTGCGGAAATTCCAGCCTGCAACTTCCTCCCTTTATTTGCACCTCCAGCTGACACCAATCAAGCCTAGAGTGCCACTCTTACACGCTAAGGAAAATTCTGGAACCCTCTTTAAAGCTTCCAGGAACCTTGATTTGTTTCTTGAAGAATGTTTTCCTAACAGCTCTTTGTGTTTCTGGCCAGCCTGAGGGAGTTCAGCAATGGAGGAGAGGCTGTCCCAGAGGACACCAGGTTGCTCTCTCTTTAATTCTGGCTTCCTCTTTCACCTCAGGAGCCTTTGGCTTACAACTGAATTGAGTTGGGGAATATAAAGCCTCTGGAAGGAAATCCTGCTTTTCTGGGCTGGATTCAGCTAACACAGTTAGTCTAGCGGGAGCCAGAAGGAACAAGTCTCACTCACACAACTGGGGCTTTCTCCCCATCTCCTTCCCGTGTGCTCCCCAAAAATCAGCTTGGGGGGGTCAGGAGAAGCCCCAGAAAGGTGTGCGGGGGGGGGGGGGAGAAGGGAGATTGCTCCCTCCGGCAAGTAGAATGATTGTAACAGTGCTATTTTGGAGCCCTCCCTCTAGAACTATTCAACATATTTAATAATAATAATAATAATAATTAGTATCTCCTACAATACCATGTCCCAAGGTGCTATAGTTCTTTTTATACACTCACACAATGGTTTGTGGTTGACCTATGCAAACAACAAACCAAACCACAAACCCCACCAGCTGGTCTGGATATGGAGCTTTTGCTTGGAGGGAAGTTGCTTTGTCTCATTGCTTCTTCAGCATAAATTGCTTTCTCCCTCATTTTATAGATGAAACTCACTCCCCTCCCGTTTCCTCAAGATGTTAAGTGGGATCAATCATGATACACCTATACCTTCAACATTGTTGTTAATTAGAATCAGATATCATTTCCAGGGCTGTCCGTGGCACCTTTAAAGTGGCCATCTCATTTGTTTGGGATTTTCTGAGCTAAGCAATTGCAAGAAATGATCTGCATCAGGAAACGAGAGGCGCCCCTTGGTGACATTTATGCGGCATTTTCCATGGATAGGTGCAGGGGCTCAGGAGGGACCCAATCCCCATTTTTAAAAGGGGGAGAAGCAGAATTCCCAGGAGCCCAAGAGGAAGCCTGCAAGGCAAGGCCTGATCCCACTGCAAGAAAAGCAGACCTGCCCATTGCAGCGCTGGCTTGGTCTCAGCTGACCCCCTGGGTTTCTTCCTTGCAAGCCTGGCAAGGCCAACGAAGGCCCCAGAGGGCTCTGGACACACTCAGGCTGACCCCTTTGGCAAGGCTCCTTCCACCTCCGTTATTCTGTCTCACAGGTGGGGAATCTCTTTGGCTTCAGGGCCAGATCCTGATCAGGATTGTCCCCATGGGCCAAAGGGGCAGGAGGCTGAAGCTGACATCATAGCATAGCCCACCTGTCAATCTCACCCACCTTTCAAAAGCCCTTGAGGGGGTTTCCAAGCACCCAGCAGGTGCTCAGCCTCTTGGGAACTGCAGCACAAGGGGCACGGCCTGCCTTGCACTCTGCACTTGGGGAAGCTGGCAAACTGCTTCTTCCTCATCTCCAGGGGAAGCCCTTCATTTCAGCCACATTCTGACGCAAATCCCCTCCTGAATCCGGAACATGAAGTCCTGCCAAACTGAGCAGGATTTTACTTCTGCTCATGGGGCAAATCCTACCCCCTGGCAGGCCAAGACTGGCCCACAGCCACAGGATCCCCATCCCCGTTCTGTTGCCACTTGGGTCCCTGCAACATGGAATAGTGGCTTCAGCTGCATGGAGACTAGACGGGTCTGTTCCAGGAAACAGGAATCTTTGGGTCCCTTCCCTCTGTCCCTGCCCTCCATTCATATTAATGGTAAGAGCTGCTCAACAGTGGAAAGGGCTCCCTTGGGAAGTGGTGGACTCTCCTTCCTTGGAGGTTTCTTAAAGCATCAATCATAAACGTATTTCTTAGGAAGTAAGCTCTTCCAGACACCTTAGGACTTGTCTATTGTTTTTAACTGTATTTCTTACCATTTTAATATTTCTAGCAAACCTGTTTAGAAATTTTAATGCACTGAGGGGGTATATTATTAAACAAAATAAAATTCTATTAGACAAAATAAAAATAAATACAATGAAAAAATGTTCTGCCAAATGTTGTTCAACTGCTTGTTCCAATATGAGACTCTCAAAAAATGACAAGGAGCAGGAGGATAACATGTTTGTGTAATTGATTTAGAGAAGAAAACAGGGAAGGATTTATCCAGCTAATCATTGTCATGTATTGTTACAGCACTAAATAAAAACACTTCTCTGAAAAGAACTTTTCTATTGATGGGAAGAGAAAACTTTAGATAAGAATTGGGTCTTCAAAATGTTGAGTGTCTGATGTAGAGCTAAATTAAGAATTATCCTCAGAGCACATGCAATGCCAACTCCTCCAAGACTGCATTTCAGCGAGCAGAGAAAACAGGACTCTTGAAGCACCCTCGCTGGGTGTTACACGTGTGTAGGGGGCAAGTGCTGTGAAAGGTGTTGCTGTTAGGGGCAGGGGTAAAGTCCTGAAGCAGGGAGCCTGCTTAGGAAGTGAGTGGAGAAGCCTGGAAGGTAAAGGTGCAAAATCATAGAGAGACCTCCGTCCAGACCCAGCAGAGGCTCCCACTTCTGAAGTTCTGATCCTAAATTGCAATTGGAGGGGGGAGTCACTCAACTTTGGGGCTAAACACAAATGCCTCCCCCCACCCTTCCAGCATACTGGCTCCTTTCACACAACTAACATCTTAAAAGAATTTTGACATTTCAGAAGAAAGTTTTAAAAACAAAAATGTGTGCCAAGAGGCTTTGGCCAGAGGTCTACCAGCTTTTACTAAGTTTAAACGATTCCTGTTGTAAGAGTTCCAAGGCTGGATGAGGAAGGGGGAGGAGTGTGGCAGAAATCGCCGTAACTGGACAAAGCGGGTGAAAGACCTTTCTAAAGGGTCCTGCTATTCTTCCCTAAGTGTAGACCGTTAAGAGAATAAGGTAAGTACAGATGTATAATGAATGTTGGAGGTGTGGGGGCCTTGGGGGCTCTGGTCTACCCCACTTCATGTATTTGCCACTCTGACCCCCCAAACCCAGTCCGTTTGTGTTCCTTAAAAAGGCTTCTCTTTCAACACTGTGCCAGGGAGTGGGAGGGGCTTGGTGATGGTCAGAAGGGTCAGCCAATCAGCACCTCTCTCTGGGCAGCTGGCTTCTCCTTAAGCAGGACCAGAACTCAAGGCTTGCTTGTCTCAGCCTCAGGATCCCCACCCTTCTCTTCCCCTCCCAGAGGAAAATGAACTAGACAGATTTCCACCTCACAAGGCCTAAGCCAAGCCTAGCATGGAAGGAAGGGCAGGCAATGGAGACATTTCCTGGGTAGAATGTGCAGGTCCAGAGAGGGTCATACTGGGGGGGTGTCTCTCCCCTCCAAGTCTCGTTCTCTGTGTCCCCCCCCACTATCCCAGCCCCCATTAAGGGAAGGGGAGGGGAGATGCCTCTGCCCTGGTGGAGACCCCCAGCCTCCATTTCCTTTCCTCCCAGCAGCCCCCTCCCCGCAATTCTGGCCCTTGGAGGAAATGTCATGGGGGGGAGGTGTGACTCTGTTCCTCTCCTGCCTTCCACTCACCTCCGGTCTGGTTGTAGCGATTCCGCAGAGTCTGCAGATTCACCCTGAACCCCAGCTCAGAGCCCTGAAAGTTCCGGTTGTTCCTTTCCTGGTACTGAGGATCCTCCTTCTCCGCCTTCTTTATCCAGGGAACTAGGGACAGATATTTCTTGCTGTCACTGTCGTACTGAACAAATTGCTGGTCATCCACGTACCCCACAGCGATGAACTGGGGCAGCCCCTGGCCAGGCTCAGACACGGCTGTGTAGAAGTAGCGCACGGAGTGAGAAGTGGAGCCTGGAAAGGAAGAGAAAAGGGGGCAGAGAGTTAGGGGTCCTGCAGATGAAGGCAGCAGCCTAATCCTGCTGTATTGCAGGAAGCAGCCCTAAATTAGGAGATCCAAAGTTCAGCAGGGTTTCGGGGAGTTTGTAGACCTGCCCTTAAACATAGAGGAGGCAGAGCAGAGGCAGCCTAAGAATCAGAGAGTTGAAAAGGGGAGAGGATATAAATACAAGTAACAACAACAATAGCCCATGGAGCAGAGGGCGAGAAAAAGCTCTGTGAGGCAGCACTAAATCTCTTCCCAAGTCACAGTGAATGTGTACTAAGGGGGCTGTGTGCCTCCTTTGTGCATGAGGAAAGAGCCAAGGCTCCATGGTCCTCGTAATCTCTAGGGTACAGGATGAGCCCCACAGAGAAGGCCCTCCAAGACAGCTGCAGCCCCTTAATTCCCACCCTGGGCTCCTTTGGGAGGAAGGTGGGGATATAAACTCAATTTTAGAAGATGACTCTGTCAGTACCAAGAAAGGCCTCACAGATTTGGGCGTAAAGATGAGGCCTTCCTTCCAACACCTGTCCCATTCTCTGCCTAGAGATTATCAGAGACCCACAGAAACAGCTCACAAAGACTTGGGGAGGGAGGGAGCTGATCATAGGCTTTCAGCATCATACCTGAGGCTTCTGCCCCCACCAGGACACCCCCTCTGAGGGAAAAGCTGAGTCGAGTTCAGCGAGAGATGGGGCATTTCCCTGGCGGAAGGTAAAGGGGCACAGTGCTAAAAGGGGAAGAGGGGGCTATTCCTGTTTTGCCTCAGGTAGCAGAAATGGGACGTATAATTCTTATTATTTGTTGAATTTATATACCGCCCTATCTTCTTCTTCTAAAGCTCACCCAAATGGATGCCGATTAAGACATTAAAGAAAATACCGCCCTATACCCGGAGGTCTCAGGGCGGTTCAGAGAACAAAATCAAAATATAAAACCACAAAATATTCAATAATAAAAAAGCCAATACCCCCCCAAACCCCATACTTTTAAAAGGATGTCAATCAAATCAATCAAAGGCCTGGTTAAAAGGGATTGTTTTTGCCTGATTTAGTCAAAAGGTGTATAATGAAGGTGCCAGGCGAACTTCCCAGGGGAGAGCCTTCCAGACGGGGAGCCACTGCAGAGAAGGCCCTTTCTCGCATTGCTGCCACCCTCCGCCCTCCGGACCTCTAGAGAAGAAGGCACAGGAAGGAGGGCCTCAGAAGATGATCCCAGGGTCCGGGTAGGTTCATATAGAAAGAGGTGGTCCTTGAGGACCCATCATACCCTGTGAAAATTGTCTTGAATGCACTTTGGACAACCTCACCCTCGAGGAGGAAGAAGCTCGCTTGAGTTTGGCCAGTGACTCATCTCAAAACAACTAGGAAACTAAAAGAAAAACCATAGACAGGACTCTGAGGGTCCAACCCCCCTGCGATGCTGGCATCTCAACTGCAGCATCCATGGCAGATGGCCAAACAACCTCTGCTAACAAATCTCCACGGATGTAGGATCTACCACCTTCTGAGGGAGATCCACTGTGGAAAACAAAGTTCAAGGAAGCGAAAAACTGCAAGATGTGTTTGCTTGAATTACATACGCCGTGATGGTGTGTGGACTCTGCTACCTCCCTCCAGCTGGGTTTCCTTTCAGGCAAGATCAAATGGGATCCACTTCCCAGACCCCCCCTCCTAGGACGAGGGCTCCCCCCACTTCAAACCACAAGAGCTCAGAGCAAGGCTGCCTCTGGTTGTGGCATCTGGCTAAACAACACAGGCAGTTCTGCTCAGTGGTCGGGAGACAAAGAGCCACAAAATGAGTCACACTTGAGTCCCCAAAGTGAGGAGGAATCTGAAGGAACCAGTGGTCTCCACCACCCTTTGCCCAGCCCTGTAGCAGACACAGTGAGGGGGCAGCCCCCCATATGGGGAGGGTTCAAGAGAGAAATAACAAGTCTTACTCTTTAGTTCTTAAAGCTTTGAAGTTACAGTGAGAATTTTTATGCAACAAGCAACTTTTAAACTAAAGATAGTATTATATTCACACCATTTTCCATTAGAAAACCACAAGAATTATTTACAATAAAGATTCAAGTAGGTAGCCGTGTTGGTCTGACGCAGTCGAAATTAAAAAATTGTCCAGTAGCACCTTAGAGACCAGCTAAGTTTGTTCTGGGTATAAGCTTTCGTGCGCATTCACACTTCTTCGGATACACAGTGTTCAAAAGGTAGTGAAAGGGGCTGTACAGGAACGGCACAGAGGAGCCCCCTGCATAATTTACAAAATCTACATTTTTGACAGGCAACAGGAAGGGGATTTTTTTGGGGGGGGGAGTTACAATTGTAAAGCAGGAGAACCTAATTATGAATGTGCCTGTGAAACGGAACTCCTGAACAAAACAACATTGGGAATTGCGGGTGGGGACCCCTTCTTCAGACGTCCCCCCCCCCGCAATGAAATCAGCTCTACACCCGTCCAGCTCCCACCCCCAGGCTGGTCTCCCGAGTGTTTAGCTGAGTTTTCAGAGCGGCTGAGGGTTAGAAGAGGGAAGGTAAAAAATAGAAAAGGAAAGACCTGTACTGTGTCTGTCTCTGTCTCTCTCTCTCTCACACACACACACACTCACACTCACACAAACCCGAGTCAACACGAAGCTGCGGGGGGCGGGACAGGCGAGTCACTTTCCCCACCATGAATCCTGCCAACAACTTCAAGCTTTGTTTTGTTCTTCGCTTGAGCCTCGAGCCCAGGAGTGAAGCGGCCCCTGCCCCGGGCGGCATACAAAACAAGCCCCAAGTCTGGGAAACAGATGTCTGGGAAGGGATCCGGCTCCACTTCGGAGAAGAAACTCCCCGATCGCCCTTTCAGTGACCACGAAATGCAATTCCCAAAGAGCCGTGTCCCCCCCCCAAAAGAAGGAGGCTTAGTGGAAATGATTTTCTCCCCCCGCCCCAGAGCCCAGTCCTTACCTGCGCAGTCCAAGAGCAGCAGCAGGTGGGCAGCCGCCCCCAGGATCAGGGGGGGCCAGCGGAGGAGGACCCCCATCTCCCCCCAAAAGGAAGCTCCTTTTCCTCCTCTTACTCCAGCGACGTCCTTCTCCCTCCGACTCTGAGACCCGCTCTCTGCCCCGCCTGCGGAACCAGCGGCAGAGCGAGCCGTGATTGGTTGAGGGGAAAATATTCCGCCAATCGGAAATCTTCACGCAGATGACGGTCTCGGTCGCCGGGCAGAATTCGAGGCGCAAGTTTGGCCGCGAGGCTGGAGAGGGAAAGAGAAAGTGATTGCAGCTCCTCGCTGGAAATCGGCGCCTCCCTCCCTCCCTCCCTCCCCCCCCCGGCAGCTCTTCCTGTCCTGCCCTGCAGGGAGGGCGGAGGGGGGGTGTGCCAGGGGAGGACCCCAGGTTCAGTCCCCGCATCTCCAGGGGGGTCTGGGATGCCCCCCTCTCTGAAACTGGGGGGAGGGGCTGTGGGATCCTGAGCGAGGTGGACTCGTGGCTGAGTCAGTGCAGGACAGTCTCCTGGGTCCTATTCTTAAGAAGCCCTCGGATTGCTTAAAAGATGGCTCCCTTCTTCCTCCGCTGCCAGAGGCAGTAAATGCATGAGCATCCCACTCACTGGGTGTCCCTCCCGTCCCCCTTGCATGCTTCCTTACTGGGGCATCTGGGTGGCCACTGGGAGACCACCATGCTGGACTTGATGGGCCCCTTTGGTGTGATCTAGCAGCCCAGCTCTTCTCCTGTGACCCTCTATCTAGTGGCAGGGGGTTCCAGCGGTTAATTGTGTGCCTTGTAAAGAAATGCTCAGTACTGCAACTAGGGCTGAACCTCAGGGTTGAAGTCAAAACAGAGAGAGAGACACACACAGAGAGCGAGCCCCCTTTGCACAGCCAGCAAGACCCAGCAGCTGCCAAGCCTCTTCTGGAAGGCCCTGAGCCAAGGCTGGGTGTTTGGCCCAGAGAGTGCTTGGCCCACATTCCACTTCCAGAAGCCTGAACGTTTGAAACCTGAGCTAAGCATGGGACACACACAGAAGCTGCTGCCTTTTCCAAGAAATCAGGAGAGAGACAAGTAGTGGCCGCTCCTTGCCCAGGTACAAGGAAGCTTGTTGCAAGATAAGCTCCTGCGAAGAAGGAGGCTGGCTGTTTCAAGGGGGGCTCTCCTGGACCCACTTTTGGGACTCAATGGGCTCAGTCACCTCAGGGACGTCTTAAGCTTCACTTTTCACCTGCTCCATCCAGTTTTCCTGGACAGGGATAGTCTGCCCACAAAGATCCATGTTCTGCTAACCTCCTGACAAGATTATTGTAACGTGTTGTTTTTCCCAATACAATAGGGATGCTTTAGCTGCTACAAGATAAACCTGACAGGATTTTCCCTGTTACAGCTCATTTAAACCAAATCTCACCAGGGCCAAAAGACCCTCTGCCTGTTTGTCTGGTTCTGAGTTCAATTCAAAGAATTAGTATTGTTTTAGAAAGTCCTTGGTGGTTTAAGGTGCCTTCTGCTCCCCTGCTCTCCTCTGTGGAGGCTTTTCTCCCTCTCCGTTCCCTTCTTTGGGGAGGTGGAGTGGGCGACGACAACAACTAACGGCCAGGAGGAAAATGTTTGTTCTTCACAGACTTTTAAACTTTTTTACAGGACTTTAGACATTATTTTTCCTCTGTTCTTGATATTCTGTGGAAACAGCAATGAGTCTTCTTGCCCCTTAAAGGCTAACAAATAGATTATGGCATAAAAACATCCTTGGTGTGTTTCTCCGTTCCAAGCTGGATTGTTTCCCAGGGGACTTTGCCCCCTTCTGCCTCCCTCAGCAACCTCTGAGTCAGGTTGGAAAGTCCCAGGGCAGTTCCCAGAACAAGGCCAGAACAGTTCGGACTCCCTTTTTTATGTTTTGTTTTCCTTTTTACTTCTTAGAAGAATAGCTGAGGGTTCAGTAAACAGTTTTTGGCAAGATACAATAATCTAAATTTCGTTTGCATGCCAAGCTAGCAAAGGAATCTCAAGTGACTGCATCTCAGGCTGCTTGACTGACATTTCTCACAGGAATTGAAAAAAACGGAGGCAGATTTTGCTGAGAAAGTCCTCATCCTTCATTAACACTGGGGTGTGTTTGTGTTTGTTTCCAGGCTGGATTCCTGCCCTCACGTTCTCTCTCTGCCACAAGACACCCTCCCCCATTTCTCCACAGTCCCTAGTTATATTTTCTCGCTTTCTCATTTTCTCGATCGTCCGCTGCCCCCTGCCGGCTGCTTTCTTCCCCAGCTGAAATGGAAATCAGGTGATTTCTAAGAAATCCTTCAAGGGACCAGTTGAAGCAAGTCACGGGTTGCAAAAAAAAAAGGTCAAGGTTCCGACATATATCACAGATTTGCAATCATTGAAAATGTGTGCAAGACAGTAAGAGTCGTGGCAAAATGATACAGGCAACTCCCCACATGCACGCAATATTCTTGCACACAACCACAAGGCCTTGTGAGCAGACCCTCCCCAGAGCCCAAAGAGGATGTGTGCTCAGGCCAAGCCAACCACTTCTTCCTTCCTCCTGATGTGGTTTCTGTGCTTGATCACCATGTGCCAAAGTCAGGAAAGACCAAACACTGTCCTTCTGAAAGACGTTTCTGGGTACCGATCTCCCCGCCAGCCTGCAATCCTGGAGGTCTATTGTGGCTTTTGATTTGTCACTTGAGGGGGAAAGGGGGCATTTCTCAGTGGGGCTTCAACTGTTTAAGGCAGGCCCAAGCTACTTTTTGGACTGCTAGAGGTGGCCACTAGTCAGTTTGCAAAAATCTAGGCTGAGACTTGTAATAATCTTCAGGCTGCATGACATGATGTCATTGAGCCAGTAAAGAGACGCACCAGCGAAACACCACCATTTTGTTTCCTCTTCTCCTCTGCAGCCTGGCCTTCACAAAATGGCTTCCGTTCTTGGCAGGCAGGCAGGAGGGTGGGGACCTGCCTTGCCCTGACCACTTTCCTCCCTTCAGGGGAGAAGTTTGTTCAGGGTGAGGCTGGCCACGGAAGAAAGGGAAAGCCATAGCAGCTCCCACCATAACACAGCCTGTTTGAGAAGAATTAATATATAGATTTGGCTGTTTGTCGGGTGATGGTTCTGTCCCCCCTCACAAGCAGTGACTGGGGCTTGTTATGTATTGAAGTTCTCACCCTGGCCACCAGGAGCATTGTATATATAGTTTTCACTCAGGTCCACGTCAGTTAATTTAGGCGGGAAACCCTGGGTTGTTGTTACAATGTGACAGCCGGCTACCTATAAAAGCAGGCCGGCTGAGCTGTTCAGTTCAGTTCAGTTCCAGCTTAATCATAAAGAACTACTTGGAGGAATCTTTGCGTCGTGTGCTTTGTCAACCCACTACTTAATAGGTCTCATCCACTCTTCCACTTCTCCCACCTCTTTCTGCTGTAGAAACCGGCTGTTCACGGCTGAATCGGAGCAAACATCAACCAGGTCTTCTGCAGATTGACGTTTGCTCCGATTTAGCAGCAAAGAGTGGATTTTCTGGGGGGAAGCAGCAGGGCAAACAGAACATGGCTCGGACAAGGGCTTTTTTTCAGCCAGAACTCAGTTCCTTCACCTCTCAGGTGGGAATAAGGGCAGCCTTCATGGCGAGTTCCAGCACCCCTTTTTCTAGAAAAATAGCACTCTCCCCAGGGGCCCTAGAAGGCCTTCACACTCCCAACAGCCCCAGGAAGCTTCAACCACCTCCCAGTGAGACCAGACTCTCCCCAGTGGCACCTGGTAGTGGCATTATGAAAAGGATGTTGAGATTCCCCCTCCCATCCAAATGCTGGACCCCATCTGGCGATGGTCCTTCTGCTACAATGCCATGGTCCCCCTACTCACCCGGGAAATATAAATCACCATTTCACCATTTCTTGCAGGGAATCCACTGGGGGCTGGCCATAGTCCGAGCCTGAGCACTTTCCACAAGAAATGAAATGCTGTTATGATTGACTGATTTCACAAAATGTATGTGCCGCCTGATCCCTCCTCAACTCACACATTTCAATCAAAGGGGAGGAGGAAGAGATATTCCAACGCTGAATTTATTGAGATTGAAAACCATTCATTCATTCTTTTTTTAAAAAAAAACACCTTTCAGGAATTGAAAATGAGCAACATAAATGCAGCATGCAAGGAAAAGTCAAATGTTACCTGCATTTCAGCAGCAGGCCTTATAATTCAACAATAAAATCCGTTTTTATAAATCCCAGTCACAGTGGTCGTGTGGATCTCAAAAGGACATATCTCAGGTGCCAAAGGGCAGGACAAAGAGTGTTTTTAGCAAACAATAGAAGCTGTAAAGTCAGACCCACCTCTGTGCGCAGAGATGCTACCATTTAGGAGCTGCCACAGATAACACCCTTTCCTGGGCCACTAGCACCCCACGTGTCTGTGAGCAGCGGAAGGTCTGGGGCAGCACCAAGATCCACACTGAATTGCAGTCGGGACAATCTGATTTTGGTGTGGCAGAACTTTTTCCAGGGGAGCGGGAAGGAGGAGGAAGGGGGCACCTTAAGAGACATGAAAACGGAAGGATTTGGGAGCTGGTGTGTGTCATGTAACCGTCAGTGTGCTGGACTAGGAGCTGGGAGACCAGGGTTCAAATCCCCCCTCGCCCATGAAGCTCACTGGGTGACGTTGGGCCAGTCATTGCCTCTCAGCCTAACCTACCTCACAGGGGTGTTGTGGAGAATAAAATGAGTGGAGGAGAACCATTCAGGGTCATAGCTCAGAGCTGGAACCTTGCTTGCAGATGGCTCCAGGTTCAATCCACAGCATCTCCAGGTAGGACCAGGAGGGAACCTTTTATGAAATCCTGGACAGCCACTGCCAGTCAGTGCAGGCAGTATAGAGCTAGATGGACCAATGTAAGGGAACTTCCTGTGTTCCTCCTGTGACTCTCTCTCTCTGGGCAGAAGAAACACACTTCCATTCCCCACCCACATAATAATAATAATACATCACCCACATCGACTGGATAATGCCTTCAGCAGTATGAAATTAAAGCAGACGACCAAAAAGGTCAGCACTGCAGGGGCCTCTTCTCTGGCCTGCGGACTGGAGGCAAGTCCATTTGCCCTAGGAGCTCCTGCTCTCCTCCTCTGGGTTCAGCACCAACGTCCTGCCTGGCCAGGGCACCTCGGAACAGACTTGGCAAGGAGGCCGGATGGCTTCTTCCCTGCGTCTGGAGCCCCTGTCAGCAGCACACCTTTTAAATGTGTTTGGGGGTGTTATTGGGTTGTGATTTTATCCTGTGAACCGCCCTGAGGTCTGCGGGTATAGGGCAACATACAAATTTAATAAATGAACAATAACAATGCCTGTCACGGGGCAACAAAAAACCCTTTTGCCCAATTCAGTCTGCAGCTGATAGCACCAAACCTCTTGGGCACCAGTAATTTGGGCCTTTTGCCTCGCAGTCTCCTTTTGCTGTTCCTTTGGTGGCAGATCGGCCAGTTTAAGGTCACTTAACGGAGTGTCTTGAGAGGCTGAAATGGGTTTTGACTCCTCGGAGGTCAAATTCCTGTCGCTTTGTTCTTTTTGTGTAGTCTGTTGTTTTCACTGCAGAGGGGGAGATAGTTCTGGATGCCAACCACGTTCCCATCTCAAAGCAGCCCTGAGGAGCCGGTCAGCCTGGAGGCCTCTCCCCGCTGGGATGGGCAGGTTTGGAGGCAGGTATTTCATAAAGAGAAGTCATCTGAAGGTAGCCTCCCTCCTCGTTGAAAATTCCTCATTTCTATTTCTGCGCTGGCTTGAATGTCCCCTGCAGGAGGAACAAGAGGAAGAAGCATGATGAAGCTGTCAGTATTGGGGCATTCGATGGCACAGAGGCCACCTGCTCCAATCCCTTCAAATATCAAGCCACGCTAAAAATAAACATACTCAGAGCAAAGACTTAAGGTTTCCAGAGGAGGCTCCAGCAACTCAGCCAAGCCTCTCACTTTAGGGAAGGTGGGAAATACACAGGGACACTAAGCAGCCCGATCCGGAATATAAAGCCCTTTCTGTTGTTCAGACCCTGGGTAGAACCCCTGGGCTTCTTGGGAGGAGAATAATAAATAATAAATAATAAATTCAAAGTAACAGAGGAACAAGATCCTCCACAAAATCAGACGGTGGCAGTGATGGGCTTTCTTAGCATACGTGTGTGCAGAAGTTATTCTCACTTGCGGCTGACTCCAGATTGTTTTATCATTCCCAGAAAGTAGAAGCCCCCCATCACCAAAAGAATGATCCCTTCCGTACGGAGGCCTGTTTTCAAGGAGGTCATCCATCCCCATCCACTCCCCACTTACTGACGGAGGAGCTGGTGGAGCTGGCGGGCTCCTGGCTGCTTGCTGCAAAAAGGAGAAAATAAGGAGAGTGCGTATCACTGCCTGTGTTTTAGGGAGGGAGTTCTCATTTCCACTTGCACGTTTCCCCTCTGCTTCCACATACCCCTCCATGCCCCATTAAGTCCAAATGTTAACATACATCTCAGTCTACAACCTCCTAAGATTATACAGTAAAATTATAATCATACAGGAATAATAATTCGGGATGCTTTGCAACCAACAGTGCAGTTCTCCATGTGTTGCCTGGATATACTATTATCTGCACGTGTACATGTGCAAATGATTGTGCAGTGCTCCAATGTCGCCTTAAGTTGTGTTTTCTGTGAAGTCCCATTGTACGTAGCAAAACTTACACACCAAGGCCAGCCCAATACATTTTGACACCTGAGGCGGGCCCCAAAATGGCCTCCCTCTTCCCACCAGGGAAGGAGGAGTGAGGGAAGATTTACATCCAGGGCGGAGGGAGAAAGATTGACATGGGGATCTGCTACCCTGCTGAATCCTGCCACCTGAGGCAGTCTCCTCCCCTTGCCTCCTGGGTGGGCTGGCCCTGTCACACACCATTCTCCTGAAACGGAAGTGCTTTGTGTTTTTCACTGTTCCTAAATGTTTAGCTTTGGAACGGACTGTGGCTAAAAACACACACTCTCCTTTCATGCTCATTGGGTGGTTATAGGATGCTGGAGACAGAGACCCTGCTCCAGAAATAGTGATGGGTCTTTGACCGCCTGTGACCTCTGACCTAGGGTTGCCATACGTATTAGAAATCCCAGACATGTCCTCTTTTGGGGGGTCTACATGCCCATCTGGGGGGGATTTTTACACTTTTAAGCTAATGGCTGGGGGGGGGGGGTTTAAAAAAAACCTGTGTGCATGTGGGCAACCTGTGCTCTGTCTCTCAACTCTGCCTCTGTTTTTGGGGGGGCGAGGTCAACAATCTTTTGGGCTATCGTGCAAATAGAAGCTTAACAACATGCCAGCCCTACTGTGGCCACTATATCACTGGCGGTTAGCACTTATTTGCTGCTATAAATCTTGCAACAACAAAAACAAACACTTTTCAAAGGAAAAAGGAGTGACTCACTTGAGGTTCTTTCATAGGCTGCTCCCATTCGTACTTTCTCTACAGAAACAGAATAAGAAGATCAGATCAGGGAGAGGATGGAGCGTGAGAGGCAGGGAGTTCCAAATTTTGGCATTGCACAGGGCGCTGCTGAAATTTGACATTCCACTGTTGCTAGTTACATGTGGCTGGTGGGCAGAAATTGGCTAAGCAACCAGTGGAGTCTACTTTGCTGCTTCCTCTTCCCTCCCGCCCATCACTTGCCCCAACAAGAGATTGCAAGCAAGGCTTTGATGGTACTCAAGGCCTACAAGCAGAAAGCAAGCAAACAAACAAACATGACATTTGAAATGTCCCCACTGTTCAAGAAGGGTTGGAAACCACAGCTGTAGATCGCCACCATCACAGATCTACACGACACACGGCGACTCAGTCGCCAACAAATGTACTGTAGGCTCAGTTAAAAAAGGTAAAGGTACCCCTGCCCGTATGGGCCAGTCTTGACAGACTCTAGGGTTGTGCGCTCATCTCACTCTATAGGCCGGGAGCCAGCGCTGTCCGAAGACACTTCTGGGTCACGTGGCCAGCGTGACGAAGCTGCATCTGGCGAGCCAGCGCAGCACACGGAACGCCGTTTACCTTCCCGCTAGTAAGCGGTCCCTATTTATCTACTTGCACCCGGGGGTGCTTTCGAACTGCTAGGTTGGCAGGCGCTGGGACCGAGCGACGGGAGCGCACCCCGCCGCGGGGATTCAAACCGCCGACCTTTCGATCAGCAAGTCCTAGGTGCTGAGGCTTTTACCCACAGCGCCACCAGTGTCCCCGTAGGCTCAGTTATGCAGCTGCAAATGAAACATTTTAAATGTGTTGCAAAGTGCAATATATAAATGTGACACCAGATGGCGACAGTGAGCTATCCCAAATTCAATGCCTTTTTCAAAACGGTTTTTAAAAAGCATTTTCACAGCAGTTTTTTTATATGTGTGTAGATTCCAGCTTGAAGCTACCAGCACGAGTCTGACCAAACTGCGGGACGCAGTGGAAGACAGAGTGCCTGGTGTTCTCTGGTCCATGGGGTCACGAAGAGTCAGACACAACTAAACGACTAAACAACAGATTCCAGCTTAGTATCCCTGTGCAAATTTGGGCTAGAGGTCAGGGATATTTGTGTCTCTGCCAATGTTGCTGGACTCTGGTTCCCAGCAGCCAGCAAGGCTAACTGTCAGGGTTGACGAGAATTGTGGTCCGTATCGGAGTCTGGAGGGCCACAAATTCTCCATCGTTGGTCTAGATGACAGGGACTTGCCAGCCCCTTGGCATTTTGGAGCCATTATTACATTATGTAACCCACATGAATCCTGCTTCCCAAACATATCAGAATAGGGGGCAGGAGGCAGTGGGGAAGAACAGTTAGGCTACTTTCTGGTTGGTGTTCCACAGGTCATTTATGGGGTGGGGGAAACTTGTGAGGGAGCTGCCAGGAAGGCTTTGCCATCAGCACATTCTCAGGACAGACAGAACCCAGCAAATCCATCTAGTGTTTACTTACTGCGGACAAAGAAGATCACAGCAGCCACCACAACCAGTACCACCACAGCAGCCAAGCCCCACAAAACATTTTCCAGAGTGGCTAAAGAATGGCCTCCCTTGGCTAAAAGGAAACAAAATATATTTCTGTTCAGACACTGGTGGCAGCTCCCAAAGCCTCATCCAGACATCCCGCAACCTTTTTTTTTGAGGAGAGATTCTGTGTACCAAATCTGAGACCTCCCATGAGCAAAACAATGTGCTTTGGCAATGCTCTCAAGAATGCCCTCCCCTCTAAGGCAACCCATCGCTCACCATTAGATTGCTTCAGAGAAGACCAGAAGAACCTATGATTAGGAGTGGCATTCAGCAACCTCATGGAACACCCCATAATTATATCAATAAAACCAGTAAGATTTCTCACCTCCCAGAGAGGGTCCCTCTCCTTCCAATGATTGCTCTTCAAACTCCACTCTTTGAACACCACGCCCTCCCCACTTCCCTGAACCTAAATCACATCTCCTCCTTTGCACCCCCAAAGTATGGATGATGTCACATGGAGTATTAGCCTATGATAGCGCTGGAGTCCCTTGTTCAACTCTGGGAGGACGTTCTCCTCCTAGAATCCTGCAAAGAAGGCCTTTCCAAGAGGTTGGGTGGTCATCTATCATGGATGCTTTAGCTGAGATTCCTGCATTGCAGGGGGGTGGATTTGATAACCCTTGAGGTCCTTTCCAACAACTCTATTGTGATTCTCTGACTCCTCCTCCTGCCCCTCTCTTGTCATTCCTCACCAGGCTCCTCCCAGGCCAAGACCAGAGGCTGTGTTAGGCTGACATGCTCTATGTGGCAATAATAGCGGTTCCTGTCCTGGGGATCCATGTCAATGCTGAGCCAGGCGTGGTAGGTCCCGTTGGAATTGGGAGCGACGTCCCTGCGGAAAGTGGCATGCTCCATGACCTTCCCGTCCATCCTCCAGGTGGTGTCAATCTCTCTGGGGTAGAAGCCATAGGCCTGGCAGATGAGGGACTCCTGGCTGTCTGGAAGGGCCTGACGCGTCACCTTCCCCACTGGGAGCTCTGCCAAAAACAAAGGAACCTCTCCAGTAGCTGGCAGGATGGATGGTGCAATTCACGTGGTCATCCAGTGCCATCCTGACCTGAAATTCGATTACTGATGCCTTCAACATCCCCAAGAGATGACAAGGTCAGAAGAGAGAAATTATCGACTTCCCTTGTGTTTCGTCAGACTTAAAAATCCCTGTCCTCCACAAATATGCTTAAGTTCTTTGTAGTGAATATCATCAATAGATGAATTGACCCGTGGCTCAGACCGATTATGTCCCCATACCTGTTCCCATAGATGTTCCACCGTGAAACCTTTGTCCATTTTTAAAAGAAATTATTCAGACAAATCCCATGGGTCTCCCTGCTATGGGCCTGTGATACCCAAAGCAATCTGAAGCCCCTGTGTGGCAGTTGCGGAGACTGAAGGTCCCCACTTCCCCACAGTTGTCTAAGTCCACCCTCTTCAGGGTTTTCCCCAAGCAATCTGAGACTGCGCCTGCATGAAGCTAACTTCTCCTCTGCCCTCTTCATGCCTCTCCTGGTTCTTTGAGACCAGGGAGGAGGGGAGCTGGTCACAGCAGGAGGGTGAGACTCCCTGGATTCTTCAGCAGCCTGCCTCGCTTCTGTCTCCTGGCCTCCCTCCTCTCCAGCCTCTGCTTCTGCCTCTCATTCTGGACTGCTCTCTGCCACAGACTCTCCCAGCTCACTAAGCCCTGTTACCTCTTCAGATTCTGACACTTCCCAGTCTTCTCCCTTTGACCGTTCACCATTGTCCTACCACCATTCCCTGAGCTCTGAGCCTTCTTCTCTTGAGGGTTCCTCAGCTGGTTCCTCCCACCAGTCCTCTGCATCCAGCCAGCCCATGACACCCACATACCCGAAACCCCTCAAATGTCTCATTTATTTTTACCAACCACACCCACGTTTTTAGTTTTGACACACAGTCCAAAGACCGCTTCAGCTCCTGGAGTTGCTCATGGGTCAATCTGTCCCTCTGACCCAAAATTATCAGCCACCCCGTTCTAGGCAGATTTGGGCTTCTTTTTTATTTTTTTAAAAAATCAACACCCACACACTGTAGCCTGAAGTGACCCACTCCCAGACTTCCTTCCTGCACAAAACAGAGTTTTGGTCTGAAATATGATGTGGGTGGAGAAATAAGTAGCGAAATCCACCCTCCGACAGGAAAGGAGATTCAGACTCAACATCAGGAGTAACTTTCATAAAGATAAATTCCACAGTGTAAATAAGTTTTGATGGATGTAATACTGGAATACTGAATGGCTTAGTTCATGTAAAATATGCGGGGATTTACGGTATGCAAAATGAACCATGGAAAGAGAAGGAGGGAAGTCATTGATATTTTAAGGTTGTTTAAATGAATATTCTAAAATGTAAAACAGAAAAAATTAATAAAAATTATATATATACGGTAGTACCTTGGTTCTTGAACAGAATGCTTTCTGTTCTGTTCATAAATCAAGCTGCGGCTTCTGATTGGCTGCCGGAGCTTCCTACAGCCAATCGGAATCCGCGGAAGCTGCACCAGACATCCGGCTTCCCAAAATTGTTCAAAAACTGGAACACTCAACACTGGTTTTTGATCATTCAGGTGCCGAAATGTATGAGTTCCAAGGCGTTCAGCAACCAAGGTATGACCGAATATTTTTAAAAAAGGAATAACTTTCCAACAGCAAGAGCTGTTCAACAGTGGAAGAGTCTCCCTCAGGAGGTGGTGGACTCTCCTTCCTTGGAGGAGTCTAAGCAGAGGTTGGATGGCCCTCTGTCCTGGATGCTTTAGCTGAGACCCCTGCATTGCAGGGGGCTAGACTAGATGACCCTGGGGGTCCTTTCCAACTCTACAACTCCACAATTCTATCATTTGATGCATTAGCCCTCCTCCCCACTCCCATTCCCCACCCACCCATCTCACCTGTCCTCAGCAGAGTTTCATTCCCGTAGTCCAGGTATCTCTGCAGCCACTCAATGCATTCCTCCTCCAGGTAGGCCTTCCGGTACTGCTTCTTGGCCAACTCTGCATCCCTCTTCCTCTTCATCACTTGGGCCTCTCTGTCAGCTGCCGTCCAGGTGAGGGTCTCCTTCTCAAAAGTGAGGAAGTCCCTCCCATTGTAATACCCTTCTTTGCGCCCGTCTGGGCTCAGTTCACAGCCGTACATGAGCTGCAGAGTGTGGAAGCCTGAAAGAGACCCCCGAGAGGTCAATTGGGGGGGGCAACAGGATCAGAGCAAGATTTCTATCCCTTGTTAAGCCCCACAATAACAACAACAGTAAGGTAAAGGTAAAGGACCCCTGGCCATAAGGAAGGCTGATGGCCGAAGAATCGATGCTTTTGAATTATGGTGCTGGAGGAGACTCTTGAGAGTCCCATGGACTGCAAGGAGATCAAACCTTTCCATTCTGAAGGAAATCAGCCCTGAGTGCTCACTGGAAGGACAGATCCTGAAGGTGAGGCTCCAATACGTTGGCCACCCCATGAGAAGAGAAGACTCCCTGGAAAAAACCCTGATGTTGGGAAAGATGGAGGGCACAAGGAGAAGGGGACGACAGGACAAGATGGTTGGACAGTGTTCTCGAAGCTACAAATATGAGTCTGACCAAACTGCGGGAGACAGTGGAAGACAGGAGTGCCTGGCGTGCTCTGGTCCAGGGGGTCACGAAGAGCCGGACACGACTAAATGACTAAACAACAACAAAGGACCCCTGGAAGGTTAAGTCCAGTCAAAGGTGACTATGAGGTTGTGGCGCTCATCTCCACTTTCAGGCTGAGGGACCTGGCGTTTGTTCACAGACAGCTTTCCAGGTCTTGTGGTCAGAATGATGGAAACCAGAGTTCACGGAAACGCCGTTTACCTTCCCAATGCAGCAGTCCTTATTTATCTACTCGCACTGGCATGCTTTCGAAGTGCTAGGTTGGCAGGAGCTGGGACAGAGCAACGGGAGCTCACCACAGCGCCACCTGCATCCCTTAACAACAACAATAATACTACTAAACAAGGCACACACCCCCTCAGCCTTACTGATGTGGTCCAAAGGAAAGCAGAGCAGGATGTTTGGCAGCAGCTTGGCTGCAGGTGTTGCCCGCAGGAGTCATGCAAGGCGCCATCCAACCGCTTTAGGGACTATGCTCTGGATGTGTGTATGGTTTACTCCGTCGCCTTTTCTCTTCCTGCAGCTATCCCACAAGGCAGTGGAGGCTTAGGGTCAGGATTCTCCTTCTCCTAGATGGGCTCCCTTCCCAGGTGGATGAGCCCCATCTGCCCCTCACTTCCCTCTATGGCAGGGGTAGGCAACCTAAGGCCCGGGGGCCGGGTGCAGCCCAATTAAATCCAGCCTGCGGATGGTCCGGGAATCAGTGTGTTTTTACATGAGTAGAATGCATTTCAAATGCATCTCTGGGTTATTTGTGGGGCCTGCCTGGTGTTTTCACATGAGTAGAATGTGTTCTTTTATTTAAAATGCATCTCTGGGTTATTTGTGGGGCCTGCCTGGTGTTTTCACATGAGTAGAATGTGTTCTTTTATTTAAAATGCATCTCTGGGTTATTTGTGGGGCCTGCCTGGTGTTTTCACATGAGTAGAATGTGTTCTTTTATTTAAAATGCATCTCTGGGTTATTTGTGGGGCCTGCCTGGTGTTTTCACATGAGTAGAATGCGTCCTTTTATTTAAAATGCATCACTGGGTTATTTGTGGGGCATAGGAATTCTTTCTTTCTTTTTTTCAAAATATAGTCCGGCCCCCCACATGGTCTGAGGGGCAGTGGACCAGCCCACGGCTGAAAAAGGTTGCTCTACGGCATGTGCAAAAAACGCCTTTTTGACCGTTGGACCCACTCTCGGTCTCATCTGCTCAACCCACCAGAGCCTGTCTTCGCATGCAGGGGATGTCCCTAACTCACCAAAGTTTTGAGACCCATCGGCTCCCCTCACCTGATTCCCAGGACTGTGGCTGCTGTCACAGGCTAAAAGTCTCCAGGAGCCACAGGTGAGAGCCAAGTGCAGGTTGGGGACCAAAGGAGGGCAAACGACCCCAGAAGGGGCCTGACTGGCAGGGAGAAAGCAGCTTATCCCTATTTAGGAATCACTATTCTCCCTCTCTGCGGGAGGCAGTGGAAGACAGGAGTGCCTGGCGTGCTCTGGTCCAGGGGGTCACGAAGAGTCGGACACGACTAAACGACTAAACAACAACAACAACATTCTCCCTCTCAAGGCACCATCTCCTGCCCCTGGAAGGGACAAACCTGGCAGAGAGAGAGAGGGAGACTGAGCTCCCTTCCTGCCCTCCACTCACCGTTGCTCTGGTTGTATTGATCCTGTAGGTCCAGCAGGTACTGGCTGAATTTCATATCCAGCTTGAGGAATTCCTGGGTGATCTTTTCCCAGTACTGAGCATTGTCCTTCTCTGCTTTCAACATCCAGGAAACTTGGGGCACAGCCTTCTCGGTTTCGCTGTCATACTGAACAATGGGCTGGTGGTCCACGTACCCCCCAGCAATGAACAGGGGCAGCCCCTGACTGGGCCCTGACACCCCCGTGCACAAGTAGCGCAAGGAGTGACTGGAGCAGCCTGGGAAGGACACAGAGAGGGGGCGGGGGGGAGCTTCATATATTTATTTGCCATCGTATTCTGTTTTATTTGCCGAAGCACAAAGAAAATGAAGCAGAGAAACATTTGAAAAAATGGGCAAGTAGGCAGGTAAATGTATCAAATTTTTCAAGTGCTTTTCTTTTTCATCTTCTTTGTTTGTACAACTAATCCAAAATGCAGCAGCCAGACTGGTGACTGGGAGTGGCCGCCGAGACCATGTAACACCGGTCTTGAAAGACCTACATTGGCTCCCAGTACGTTTCCGAGCACAATTCAAAGTGTTGGTGCTGACCTTTAAAGCCCTAAATGGCCTCGGCCCAGTATACCTGAAGGAGCGTCTCCACCTCCATCGTTCTACCCGGACACTGAGGTCCAGCTCCGAGGGCCTTCTGGCAGTTCCCTCACTGCGAGAAGCCAAGTTACAGGGAACCAGGCAGAGGGCCTTCTCGGTAGTGGCGCCCTCCCTGTGGAACGCCCTCCCACCAGATGTCAAAGAAATAAACAACTACCAGACTTTTAGAAGACATCTGAAGGCAGCCCTGTTTAGGGAAGCTTTTAATGTTTGATGTATCACAGTATTTTAATATTCTTTTGGAAGCCGCCCAGAGTGGCTGGGGAAACCCAGCCAGATGGGCGGGGTATAAATAATAAATTATTATTATTATTATTATTATTGTAACAGTATCGATTTGATTTAAATCAAATTGATATAAATCACGATTTAAATCAGTGAGACTGGTATAATCTTAATATGGTATAATCTTAATATGCTGGTATAATCTTAATATTTACAACCAGATGAAGGTTTCCTTTTTGGAATAATAAATTTTCAGAGTAGTTTTTACAGTTATATCCAAAATTACTGATTTGGTTATACTATTAGAAATACATAGACAGATCATTATGAAATTATAGTGAGCTTTAATAAGTTAACTGCTTATATTTGGACAACTTTTCTGCTGTACTTTATTGGAAGGAAAAAAATAATCATTTCCTTAATAACGATTTAAGCAATTTATTTAACAAAAACAGTAACATTATAGCATATGTATCCATGTTTGTTAAATGATGTGGTTAAACAATTTTTTAAAAAATACCACTTCGGACTGAATTTTAGCATACATGAAAAAAATTGAAACAAATCCTTATTTCCTTATGAATAGCCTTTGGACTATAATGTAACTTAAGTAGAAAACTATATTTAGAAATATTTTTCCTGGAAAAGCATTTTATTTTTAAAATCCTATTTAAATAAAAGAAATCTGACTTAATTTTAAAAAAATCCGATTTTTAAAAAAATCATGAACATTTATCCCCCCTGGTTTGTAATAACTAATACCTAATAACCAATATTCTAAAGGGTTCAGTGAGTTCATCGATAGAGATCTCAAAGTATTCCCAACGAAGCCTGAGGCATTTATATTTTCTTGCAACTTGTTCCATCAGCACATGATTTTTAAAAGCCACGGTTTCAACAAAATGATCACAATTTTGTCTACCCTCTCCGACTGGGATCATAGCAGCGAGTTGTGTATCTGAAGAAGTGTGCATGCACACGAAAGCTCATACCAAGAACTAACTTAGTTGGTCTTTAAGGTGCTACTGGAAGAAAAAAATTTTTTTGTTTTGTCCCAATATTTAGTCAGCTAATCAGCGAGGCGGGGATCAGATTTTATTCCATTGTAAGCAATGATTATATGGGCTGCACTCGGTCAGTAAAGGACCATCATCTCCCCATCGCTTGTCCCTCAGGCATCTTTCACAGGCTAAGCAAAAAAGCTAATGAGCCCAGGGGGAGGGTTTGTCCTCTGCTGAGTTCAGTGTCTTTAGTAACACCAACCGAAAGCTTCCTTATAACATTTTTTTAAATTTATTTACAATGATATTTTTTTTAACAAAACCGACCAGGTTGCCCCCTCCACTTGCCTGGATTCTTAAGTGGGGAGAGGGCAGCTGTGGCTGTCAGGTCCTGCTTTGGGGGTTCCCCCTGGGGCATCTCCGGGGGGGGCGCTGGGAGACCACAATTCTGGACTACGATGAGTCCCCTCTGGCTGGATCTCCCCACTGAATCCCAGACTGGCTTTTGGGGGGAGAGCAGGTCTCCAGAACAGCAGGGAGGGTAGTATCTCCTGCAGATGAGAATATCAGGAGGAGGAAGGAGAGACTAGAAAGCGGACTGGATCCGGATCAGGCGGCGGGCAACCCCTCCGCTCTCTTTCTACATTCTGCCCATCCCGACTTGTGGCACTCGGGGGGACTCACCGAAGCAGCCCCCCAACAAGAGGGGGAGGAGCAGCAGCCACCCCATCGGCCTCCCCCCTCGCCCCACACAAAGCCGCTCCTGCCAAGAGGAGGAAGCCCCCCCCCCGCAATCCGGAGCAAGAGGCGAGATGGGCGGGGCCGAGATGGATATCCGCCCAATGGGAAAGGAGCCCGGGAGCTGCGGTGGGAAAGTGAAACTGAAAGTTCTCCGCCGGATGACGCGTTTGCGGGGGAGGGGAGGGGAAAGTCAGGCAAGGAGGGGAGTCCACGGCGGGGGGGGCAGAGATGTGCCCTTATTTTGGAGGGAGAGGCGGGCAGAGGGGACTCTGCGTATTCCCACAGGCCGCTTCTCTTCAGCGCTTGTTTCTTCCTTCTTCTTTTCATGGGGTTCCTCCCCTCCCCCCGTATTGTACTCTGTGAACCGCTCTCAGATCATAGGATGGAAGGGCAGTCTATAAATAAACAAAGCAAATACATTAATTGAAAAAGCAAAGCTTCGTCCTATATGTCAACACACCCTATATTTGTCGCCTCTCTCTCCATAGCCAAGAGGGGGAGCGAGGGAGGGGCAGCCCCCCAAAAAAGAAATCAATAAAGGTAAAGGACCCCTGACAGTTAAGTCCAGTCGGGAATGACTCTGGGGTTGCGGCGCTCATCTCGCTTTAGTGGCCGAGGGAACTGGCGTACAGCTTCCGGGTCATGTGACCAGCATGATTAAGCCGCTTCTGGCGAACCAGAGCAGTGCACAGAAACACCGTTTAGCTTCCCGCCGGAGTGGTACCTATTTATCTACTTGCACTTTTGTGCTTTCGAACTGCTAGGTTGGCAGGAGCTGGGACCGAGCAACGGGAGCTTACCCTGTTGCGGGGATTCGAACCGCTGACCTTCTGATCGGCAAGCCCTAGGCTCATCGGCAAAGAGGCTCTGTAACTTGTGTTTCCCTCCTGGCTCTGGAGGAGGGGAATCACAGCCCTGGTTTTTTCTCCTTTCCTCGCTCCTTCTGCGCAGAACGTCTCCTTTGAGCTCCGTCCCAGGGAGGTGGTGGCGCTGGTGGGTCTCAACGGCAGTGGGAAGAGCACCTGCGTGGCACTACTGGAGCGCTTCTATGAGCCCCAGTCTGGGGAGATCCTGCTGGACGGGGTCCCGATCCGGGATTATGAGCACAAGTACCTGCACAGCAAGGTGAGTCGGGGGGCCCACAAAGTGTGGCTGAGATCAAACTCCTGTTTCCCCTTTATTATTTATTGAATTTATATACCGCTGTATACCCTCAGGTCTCAGAATAAAATTATAATATATAACAACACAATCCATAATCCATTCTTCCTTGTGGAAGATGCAGAAATGGCAAAACTCTACTGGAAGAATAAGAAATCAAGATAACAAGTTTTTTTTGATAAAAGAATGGAAATGGTTTATTGAATATTTACAGATAAATTGTAAACAGATAAAAACAGTGGCAGGATTATTGTAATAACCTGCAGCTACATAAGAGTATGTAGCTACAGGGAGTTCCAAAGGATTTTAGGGATGTTAGAAAGTTCTCCTTGCCATGGGGATGGCGGTTCTGTTTTTCACTAAAGAGGAAGCATCTTCTGCAAAAGAGGAAACGACAGGGTGTGGCTGAGCACTGGAGAGGAAATGTGGGTTGCAAAAGGCCATGCCCACCAAGTTTTTGTGATACACAAACACTTCCCAGCCTGGTACTTAAGCTGTAAACTGGCTTTTTCCAGGGGATGGTGACTGGAGATGAGTTCCCACAAGAAGATGCTTGCAAGGAGCAGCTGCGGCTGTTGAGCCTTGAGAAGGGATGGTTCAGAGGGGATGCAAGAGCCTCCTTCAGATATTTGAAGGGATGGAAGGACCTGCCCCTTCCTGTTCTCTCAGCTTCTCATCTTTCCAACTTTAATTTAGTTCTGTACATTAATGCAGCAATTTGTGGCTTTTGCTTTTAAAAATCTGCATGAAAATTTTTCATTATTTCAGTGCAAATCTCTCCTAATGAACATGTTATTGTCTGCAGATTTGACTAATGCACACATTTTTGCAAGCAATTTCTGCTAATAAAAAGCATTTTTGTAGGCTGTTTTCACTAACATCTTCATTTCTTACTGTTACCGGAAAAATCCGAGGGCTCCCTTGGACAAAAAGTAAAGACACCAACCAGAGTAAATTGAAGCAAATCAGCAGCCTGTAGGCTTGGCCTTTGTTGAAGAAAGACTGTCGCGACAGGGTGCTCGCCTCACTTGCAGGTGAGAGAAAAGACACAGAAAAATGGTGTGCAAGGTCTTATAAAAACTTTTGGAATTCCCATCCTGTAAGTCAAGCCCACCCCCAGAAACATCATGCATACATTACAGAAAGGAGGGGTTGAGGGAGGGGTGGTGGTGGTAACCTGAGTGTCCTGTCACCTGGCTGGTTCCCTTCTCTCCCCCTCCCCATGAGTCACTTCCAGGAGACAAAGGGGAGTTGGCAGTTTCCTGCCCCCAGAGGGAAGATCTGATCATTGTCCTTTGTTTCAGTCCATGCTGAATCCACTCCCATATGCAAGTTCTTTGTGATCTTGATTGTCTTCTGTCTAGGACCATCAGGGTTGGCATAGCAACTGGGCAGGGCTCCTGTGGATGTGCTGGGCTGGCCTGTATCAAACCTTCCCCATTTTGTAGTCCTTCCTTCATGGAGTAAAATAAAAGTAGAACAGTGCAAATCTGATGCATGGTTGATTTTCTATGAATTTATAACAGAAGCGTAGCGTATGTAGTGTGTGAGTGTGAGTGTGTGTGAAGTTTGTACAAACTGGATGATGGGGGGGGTTTCCTGCTACACTTACACACATTTTTGTAACACTTCGAGTTGGAAAACAGGGTTGCAAAATCCAGAGAACTGTGAATGTTCGTCTGTGTTTTGGTTCTCATATTGTTTGAGAAGGTGCAAATATGGTGGAGTCTGCTTCAAATGCAAAATGAATCCAATTTCTCTCTAGTCGTCACACTTCATTCTGCCTGCAGGTGGCGCTGGTGGGACAGGAGCCGGTCCTCTTCTCTGGGTCCATATGGGACAATATCGCCTATGGGGTGCAGGATTGCAGCCAAGAAAAGGTGGCGGCTGCGGCAAGAGAAGCCAACGCCTTAGGCTTCATCAATGAGCTGGAAGGAGGGTTCGCCGCAGGTGGGTGAAACCTCTTTCCTCCCATCTCCCTTTGTCTCTGCAAAACTCCACTCTCCTTCCAGAAAAGGCACCTCGCCTGATTCTTACCCTCTCTGAGATAACATGAATTTCTGTGGCCCACTGAATTCCTCCAGGAAAATTGGTGGGGCTCCAGTCCCTTGTGACTGTCAGAATATGAGGTCATGGCAGCTGCAGACAGCCGGCTTGTTGACACCACATGATGGGGCTGACTGTGGGAAACAGTGTTCCAGTCAGTTCACAGGGCAGTTTACCGGAAATTGCTCAGAGTGTAATATGAGACCTTCCTCTTGCGTATGTACAGGAAGTCTCTCTCTTGCTTGCTGAAGTTTGAAGTGAACAGACACGTTTTCTGTAGTGCTGCAAAGTCAGAAATAAAGGATGTAAAAGGACGTTTCTGACTATCTCCTTTCCCTGCCGGGGGGGCAGGAGGGAGGAGGTGTCCATCTCCCACGCTGGGAGGTGTCACCTCTCGAGACCTAGCCTGGAGTCTGAGGGGATTGCAGCCAGGGAGGTCAACCGGAGATCAAGCCGGGAGCCTGGGAGAGTTGCCAGTTTCTCCCGAGGGGGGGCTTGTTTTCCAACAGTGACGAGTGAGAATTCCAGGCTCTAAGCCTCAACTCCTCTTGTCACTGTGACCGACCCCCACCCAACTGCTCACTCCATCCCATCAAATGAACCCAGGAGTTTGGGATCCTCCTTTACCTGTGACTCCCCTTTTGCACACCTGCCACCACTCCCACCAGGCTTTCTTTTTCCCTCTTCCCACCCCTTCTCTCTTGTTCCTGCCTGCCTGCAGATGTCGGGGAGAAGGGAGGCCAGCTGTCCGCAGGGCAGAAGCAGCGCCTGGCCATCGCTCGAGCCCTGATCCGGAACCCCAAGGTCTTGGTGCTGGATGAGGCCACAAGTGCTCTGGATGTGGAGAGCGAAGCTGCCGTGAGTGTCGGGGGGGAGGGGGAGGAATTGTGGTGGACATGAGAAGCGTTAGCCATGAGTGGGTGCAGTGGTTTTATATTATTGTAGGGACACGGGTGGCGCTGTGGTCTAAACCACTGAGCCTCTTGGGCTTGCCGATCAGAAGGTTGGCAGTTTGAATCCCCGCGACGGGGTGAGCTCCCGTTGCTTGGTCCCTGCTCTTGCCAACCCAGCAGTTCAAAAGCATGCCAGTGCAAGTAGATAAATAGGTACCACTCCAGCGGGAAGGTAAACTGCATTTCCGTGTGCTCTGGTTTCCGTCACGGTGTTCTGTTGCCCCAGAAGCGGTTTAGTCCTGCTGCCCACATGACCCAGAAAGCTGTCTGTGGACAAACGCCGGCTCCCTCGGCCTGAAGCGAGATGAGCACCACAACCCCATAGTCACCGTTGACTGGACTTAACCATCCAGGGGTTCTTTGCCTTTACCTATGTTATTGATATTTATAATATTAATAAATGGACTTGCATTTTCCAGTGCCAGTCATCTTTTAGATAGACCTTATCCTTTCAGTTTTTTCCATCATTATTTTTCCAATTTGGCCAACCTTAGGATGACAAAATTATATCTATCCTGGGCCGCATGCTATTCTGTATGGAGGCCAATGACGTCCGGGGGTCCGGCACACTTCTCTGCGCGACTCTGACCTTCCCCAAAGACCTTTGACTCCAGCAGCAAGTAAACACAGCGGAAGCAGAAGCAGGAACGTTCTGTCGTGTGGTAATAACTCAGGCTGAAACGCAGCAGTCTCCTTATCTTTAAAGCCTTTATTCCTTAGCAAACACAACAGCTATAAATTTCCTGGCGACAGAGCGCACATCTTGCTGCTGCTCTCTCCTCGGAGCAAACACGCACACTGAGAGACGCAGTAAAACCCTCCCTTCAGTGTTCTAAACCCGCCTCAAAATGTGAGACGTCATCACTCAGAACTCTTAACCCTGTAAGTTCTGAGCCTCTCTCCATACCCCCTCTCGAATCATATTTTGAGAGGACTTTTGAGTGTTCAACACCTTCCCCATTGCCTTCCGCCCCTTCCTGGCATCGTTGTTAGGCACCTGTTGAACCTCACAAACCTTAGGTTCGCACTGTGCGAAACCAACCCACGCATTTGTGACCTGAAACCTCTCAGGTGGAATTCCCTTTGTAGCCCGCGATGACCGCCTGGGCACAAACTGGGGTGCTCCTTTTGACCCACTGGGGCCAGCATGTGCGTCTTCCTCATCAGAAGACTCCCCCTCTGACTTGACACGTCTGTGAGCTTTCTCCATTATGCGCACAGGAGATGAGGGCTCACTCTTGGACACTCCTTTAACAACCTGTGGAGACGCCCTACTCTGTTCAGGGACCTGGTCTCCACCAGCAGGTTCAGGCTCTGGCTCTCCTTCCTCCTCAGAGTCAGACAGACAATCTGAGTGAACGTCAGAGCGCACTTTGCGCCTTGCCCAACCATCCTGCTCAAAGAACTCAGCCTGTTTACTGACCAGAAGCTTGGTCTGATCACCTTCTGGGTATGCGAATCTCCATCCTTTTGTCGCAGGCTCATATCCACAGAAGATCATTTCCTGGTACCTTGGGCCACCCTCCTGCTGCAGAAACTTTGGTACAGGCACCATGGCTCTGTTACCAAAAGTGCGAAAGAAATGCACAAGCGGCTTCTGCCGATGAAGCAGGAAATACGGGGTGTCACCTACCACTGCATTATAGCACCTGTTCATCGTGAAATTGGCTGTCTTTACCGCCTCCCCCCAAAAACTTTGAGGCAAACCAGAGTCATCCAGTAGAATCTCTGATGCTTGAACCAGAGCTTTACTCCTAAGCTCTGCCACGCCACTGTCCTGAGGAGAAGTCACCTTGTGACGTATCCCCCTCTGGCGAAAGAAACCCTTTAGAGCAGACCCAGTGACCTCTGAACCTCGGTCACACTTGAACCCCTGCACCTTGGTGGAGAACCTTAGTTCCACCTCTGCAACCCAATCTTTGATAAGTTGTGTTGCCTCCTCCTTAGTTTTCAGCGTGTACGCCCATGCGTTCTGCGTATAATCATCTGTCAGCACCATCAGCCACTTGGCCTTGCCCAGACTTGGCTGTGGCATATCAGAAAGGTCTGCATGCACAAGCTCAAAAGGCTTTGTGGTTACTCTCTCCACCCTGGGATGATTAAATCCCTTGTTTCTGGCTTTTCTGCAAACTTTGCAATTCAAAGGTTTACCACATTCTTTTACCCGGCACCCTTTGGTGCACTCTGATAACATCTGAACGTCCTCACAGGACCCATGTGACATTCTCTTGTGCCACACGCAAGCACACGACACATGAGTGTGATCAGTGGCTTTCCCAGTATTCCCCTCACCCTCCAGAGGTGTTTCCAGAACAAAGAGGTTGTTCTGATCCTTTTCAACACTTATGAGCTTCTTCCCATCTCTGGAAATTGTACAAATTTTTTTTTCAAAACTCACTGAATATCCCTCCTGTAAAAGACAAGGTACAGATAACAGGCAGTGTTTTATCTCAGGGAGAACATAGACCTTCAGTTCATCCTGCAAGAAAGAGACAAACATGTTAGCAACATGGGTCACATGTCCCTGTGAACCTGTAGCAAATTTAACTGTTTTCTCAGTTGAAACAGCCTTGCAGTTCCACATTTGTCCATCAGGTGGCGCTGTTACCAGGTGGGCATTCGCAGCCGAGTCAACAACCCAACGTAGGACCCTCCCCCCTCCGGAGTTGTCCTTCTTTGTTGCCTTAGCAACCGACTTCCTGCTGCCCCCGACCTTGGGGCCTTCGCTGCAGGTGCTCTCCAAAACAGCCATTGACGCAGTCAGCTGATAAGCGTTTCCTCCCCTCTCTGGAGCGTGTACTATCTGCGGTTTGCCACGCCTGCCTTCTCTGTTGCCATGGAAACCCGGCTGGTTCCCATGGGAAGCAACCTTGGAAACATCCTGCCCTGTCTCCCTCGCTCTCTGTGGGCAGTTGCGACGCAGGTGTTCAGCCGAAGCACAAACAAAACATCGCCGAGTGGAAAACTTTGCAAACTTGCCTTTGGTCTTCTCTTCCCCCACCAACCTTTCCAGCAGCACTCCCTGAAGCTTTTCTGCTGTTGGGGAAATGGCCTTTGGCTTCTGCTGTGGTTTCTCTGCAAACCCCCTCCAGCTCCTGCCAAACAGCCTGGGCACTCTCAAGACCCTTGGAATGGCCTGCACCCCCATTCCCAGGTGCAAAGTTCTCAGTGGAAGAGATAGCCACTGCATCTCTCTCCTCTTCTCTCAGCTGCTCTCCAGCACGCAGCTCTTTTGTAGGGGCATTCCGGCAGCCCTCCAACACAGTCCCAGCCCCCTCTGGGCCTTCTGGGCGTCCCTCAGCCCATCTTGGACTTGGTGCCTCCTTTGAGTAGCTCTCAGCCCCTCCTGGGCCTGGTGCTTCCTCAGAGCAATTCTCAGCCCCCTCTGGCCTGGCTCCCACTGCTTTCTTCAGTGCCTGCCTTCTCCCGGCCCAGGGCTTGCTCCCGTCCACCTTATCAACAGGGATTGACGACTTCTGGCTGTCTGCCATCTCTCCCCCAGGGCCCGGCCTACTTACAGGTACAGTAGCACCTCCCGGTCCGGCAGATCCCAGCTCCTCCCGGCTGGCTCCAGCTACTCCTTAGCTGGCCTTTGGCTGCTCCTCAGCCTCTTTGCCTGCAGTCACCCTTCCCAGCGTCTCATCGGCTGGCCTCTGGCTGCAGTCTCTCACACGCACGAACGTTGCTTATCTTTATTGCTGATCACCCATAAACTTTGGAGGCCAATGACGTCCGGGGGTCCGGCACACTTCTCTGCGCCACTCTGACCTTCCCCAAAGACCTTTGACTCCAGCAGCAAGTAAACACAGCGGAAGCAGAAGCAGGAACGTTCTGTCGTGTGGTAATAACTCAGGCTGAAACGCAGCAGTCTCCTTATCTTTAAAGTCTTTATTCCTTAGCAAACACAACAGCTATAAATTTCCTGGCGACAGAGCGCACATCTTGCTGCTGCTCTCTCCTTGGAGCAAACACGCACACTGAGAGACGCAGTAAAACCCTCCCTTCAGTGTTCTAAACCCGCCTCAAAATGTGAGACGTCATCACTCAGAACTCTTAACCCTGTAAGTTCTGAGCCTCTCTCCATATTCTGCCACCCAAATGCTGGGTTACCTAACATGGGCAGGGTAATAATAATAATAATAATAATAATAATAATGTAGAGCATGCCAAGCTCTATATCCTTGTGTGGGAAAACAGAAGGATTCATAATGCTTACAAACATCTCTCTTAATCTCTGTCTCCGACTCTTTCTCTCTCTTATACACACACACACACACAGAGCCAGTGGTTAGTGTGTTAGACTGGGATGCGGGTTCAAATCCCCACTCAGCCATGCGGCTCACTTGGTGACCTTGAGCCCATCCCTGCCTCTCAGCCTAGGCTACCTCGCAGGGTTGGGAGGAAGAGCCCCATATACGTCACCTTGAGCTTCTTGGAGGAGGGCTGGGATATAAACCTAATAAATAAATAAAATAAATCTAATACAGGGTTTCTGGCTTCTTCCCCTAGATCCAGCAGTCACTGATGAGCGGCCAGGCCAGGGCGGTGCTGGTGATCGCTCACCGGATGCAGACGGTGGAAAACGCGAACAGGATCGTCGTCCTGGAGGGTGGGGAGGTTGTGGAGGAGGGGACGCACTCTGAGCTGATGAGCCGGAGGGGCCCCTATTACCGCCTGGTGCAAAGGAGCCAGGCTGAGTGACCTCCGCCCAGGAGGGGGCAGGGCTGTCAGTAACTTCATCCTCTGGGCTGAGTGGTCTTCTGGGATCCCCCTCTTGAGGTGGTCATGTGTGTGGCATAACTGCGTTTAGAAGGGGGTCTCTGTGCCTTCTGCCGAGTGGGACCTTGGCCCACAGCCCCAAATTCCTGCCATGATGGGGCTCCTAAGAGACTCACCTAATTGGCTGATCCCTTCCGAGTGCAGAAACTCTGGCTTAGCAAGAAAAGTGGGTGTGAGCCCCACTTTGGAGACAGATGAAGTGGGGTGTGAAAAGGACTGTGTAGCACCCCTTGTAATCACTATGCAGCTGTTAAATAGCAGACAATTTGGAGTATCGGTATTTGCCCCAGGAGAACTTAAGCTGTGACTTTGAAAGTCTTGTTCCCAAGCTCCCATTTTTGAAGCTCCCCCCCCAAGCTTCTTTCCAAGTAGCATTCCGCTCAGAAGCCCTACTGAGTTCAATAGGGCTTACTCCTAGGTAAGGATTTCATCTTGAGTTGCTTAAATAAGGAGTCTGGGTTCTTTCCCAATCCTGTCTCTTGGTTCTGTATGTCTTAGGTGTTTCTGAGTGTGTTGTAAAAATATCTTAAGGCACTTTTGGTCTCTTGCTGTTGATTGTCCAGGACTATGATGGCATGAAAGTGGCATTTTGTAAAATAAAATGTGTGCATATGATAACTCTTTGAGGTTTGAAATTTTGTGTCTCGCAGGGGTTGCAGAATGATGCCTCTTCTAGGGTATGGGAACAGAAGAGGCTGCTGGATTAGGGGGGAAAGGGGGCTCCTCTGGTCCAGGGCTGGATCTACACAAGATCTGAGTGCTTGAGGGACACATTGGCCTGCCAAATGGCTGCCAGTTTCCTCAGCAAGAGAAGATCTTGCTTCAGGGGGAGAACACTCTGCCTTGTACAGAGTGAGGCCATGTAGCTGAGTGTTGTCCACTGACTGGCAGAGGCTCTCCAGGGTTACAGGCAGGAACCTTCATCTCAGCCCTAACTGGAGAGGCCAAAGATGGAACTCAGAACCTTTAGCTACAAGAAAATTACCAAGAGATGAATCCATTTATTCACTTTCGGAGATGCTGAAAGACATTCCTGTTAAGCCAGGTGTTGGGTAGCTGACAGGTGCTGCCTAGGGCTGGGCAATATACCATCTGAAAACCATTTTGAAATCCCTATCATATCAATTTCATAATTTTTGACCTAGAAATGTATTTCTGACATAAACGGCCTCGGTCCAGTATACCTGAAGGAGCGTCTCCACCCCCATTGTTCTGCCTGGATACTGAGGTCCAGCTCCGAGGGCCTTCTGGCGAGAAGTGAGGTTACAGGGAACCAGGCAGAGGGCCTTCTCGGTAGTGGTGCCCGCCCTGCGGAACACCTTCCCATCAGATGTCAAGGAAATAAACAACTATCTGACTTTTAGGAGACATCTGAAGGCTGCCCTGTTTAGGGAAGTTTTTAATGTTTGATATTTTATTGTGGTGTTAATATTCTGTTGGGAGCTGCCCAGAGTGTGCTATCCGAAAATGCAGGAAAAACCGTGAAGCCAGCTGGTGCCTCTACATAGCTCCATCCTTATTTCAGACATTCAGACATTGTGATATATCAATATATTGCAATGTTTAGCTGGTGGTATATCATGATGTTGAAAACCAGATATTGCCCAGCCCTAATTCTGTCCATGGCAACCCCAAAAGGAGTTACGGAGGCAGCATACTTCTGAGCACAAGGTGCTGGTAATCTCTCCTGGGCAGAGTCCCAATGTTCTGCTCTTGACCTGGTCTACTCATTGAGGCATCTGTGAGGAGCCTGGACCACATGGGCCATTAGCCATTTCCATCCAGGAAGCTCCTCTTATGTTCGCAACTGTAAGAGTATTCCAACTCTTTTAAAGTTATTTTGGGTTGATTTAATTTGTTTTAAATTATCTTATTTTAAATTTTAATAATTCAAATCTTTTAAATGGTATTGCTTTTAACATTTTGATGTTTGCTGCCCTGAGCTCCTTTGGGAGGAAGAGTGGGATAAAAATTTAAAATAAATATTTTGGGCATCTTTTCATCTCAGTGGGAGAACTTCCTCCTGGGTTTGCGGACTTTTGGGGCAACTCTGCCTTCGTCTTCTCCCACCACCCCTTGCCCCAGATCAGATATCTATATATTTCTTTTATTATATTCCCAATCCTCCTTTCTTCCGTCCTGGAACCAAAGGCAGCCTCCAGGTGGTTCCCCATCCAGGCCCTGAGCAGACTTCACACCCTCTTGGCTTCAGCAACACAGCGGCCTCATGTAACTTAAGTGCACCCCTGCAAAACCACAGATTATGTCCCCATCTCACTTTGGATACTTGTTCTTCAGTCACTTTGCAATCGAAGACCAATTATTGGCACCTCTTTGCCAGAGGCTACAAACTCTGAATATTCTCAGGAACCTCAAAATCTCTGGAACTCATGTGATAAGAAGGAAAGAACCACTAAAGAAGAAGGGGGTGCACTCTTATTTATTTCAGTCAAACAGATATTACAAAAGGAGTAATGATAATAATAATTACATCCAGTGTCTTCAAAGCAAGATGCAGCAAATCTATTGGGTTAGGCAAGAAGAGTCCTGCAGCCCCTGGGGGTCTAAAAGAGTTATTACATTCTTATTTCTAAGAAAGAGTTTCCTGAAGGAATGCCAATCTATGAGAAGGGAAGGAAGATGGCGGGAATCATATGGAGGGAACCGCAGAGAGGCAAAGTATGATCCTCAACCGACCACAGGTGAAAAAGCAAGAATGTGTGAGATAAAAATTACGCAAATTGAAGGCAACAAAACTAGTTTACTTGGAGGAGTTCATGTGGTCCCACTCCCAGTGGGTCACCCCTCCTAGAAGGCTGTGGGGACCAGGCAACAAGTCTCATGAACTGGAGGCATGAAGCCCAAAAGAAGGGGCTGTTTATTTCAGATCAAACTGTGACCATGAAGCTCCTGATCTGCCTCTTCTCCTTGCTGGCTTTCTCCTTGGTTGTCAGCAGGATCAGACATTACATCCGTTTAGCCAAAGGCTAAACCTGCCCAAGAGGCAGGAACAACTTAGCCTATTTCCTGCATAATACACCTAAAGCAGTTCTCAGATGTTGCCTTTCCTTCAATTTGGATGGCAAGCGAGGGACACAAGATTGGGGAAGGGCTTGTGGAGGGAACCACAGCAACAAAGAAGAGAAATCATCAAAATCACTGCAAGTCACGCTCAATCTCCCCTCCCCTTTTAAAAGCTTTTAGTTGTGTTTATCTGGTACATTTCTGATTAATACAAGCACATTTCTGAAAATCAGCTGCAAAGCAAAATAGGCCAAAATCCATCCGAAAAACGTGATTATCCTCAAATTCAAGTTACAGCTGAAGTCAGAGTGGATGACTGAGAGCCAGGATTAAGGAACATCAGAAACAGCATTAAAGGACAGCAGGAGCTCTGAGCCTCTGCAATTCACAGCAAAACCTGGGCAGGCTCCTTCTGGTCTCATCTCACACACCGGGCTGGTATGAAACTGCAGAAATAAAGAACAGGAGTGTTTCAAAAGCCAGCATCATGGTGTGGGGACATCAGCATTACAGAGCTAGTGGGAACCCAAAGGGCATCTAGTCCAGCCTCCCAAGGAAAGCCACCATCCCTCATCATGTCAGATCAGACATGAGATATGCCAGGAGCGTCACCAAAATGGACCTGCAGAGCAAATGCCTGTGGAGGGCAGCTCAAGCAAGTGAGCCAAGCTGCACTCTTTGGGGGAATACCGGAAGGAGAAATCCTTTTCCAGACCCCAAAATGTGACTCCCTCTTATTCAGATACTGGGGAGAACCCATTTGTCAGATGGAGGGGATCCTCTGTGGAGCTTAGATGGACAGACAGAATGAGTCACAACAGCTTTTTCCAGCTCAATGGACACTCCAGATTATGTCACACTTGGAAACCCCAAGGGGGGGAACAGAAGCAGCTTTCCCCCATTTGGGGATGTTCCCCACGGAGTCTTCTGCAAGAGCCCCCCTGTGCCCCCACCTGCATTGCCACTTACCCTTGGCGGAGCTGTCGGACCCCTGGTCGCTTGCTGCAAAAGGGAGGAAACACAGGAGTCAGGATCCCAGGAAGGGAGATCCCATCCCCCCAGCCCTTCTCCCTCCTTCCAACCCCATCCCAAATCAGTCTCAATACGGGGAGGGGCCTAAGAAGAGTTCAGGGACAGGCAGCCCGGAGGCAAGGGGGCTCAAAGACAGCACTGGAGGGAGAAGCAGACGCTGGAGGGCAAAGAGAGATGGGCACAGCCTGGCATGGAGGCAGTGGGTGACTAGAGCGGGGGTGGGTGCGAACTGGGCAGGAAGGCAGAAGGGGGGAGTGCAGTGGGTTCCTGACATCCACAGACATGAGCCAACGAACCAATTCTTTAGCTTCAGGTTCCAGTAAATTAAACCCCCAGAGACCCCTCTCTCCCCCCACCCTCGGCTCTTCCTCGTGCTCCTTCTTGGAGCCCCTCCCTCAGCCGACAGTCTCTCTGCAGCCTCTTCCTGGCCCTGAGGGACCCCCTGCTGTCCACAGACAGGCTGAGCATCAGGGTCTTGGGCTTGAGGACTAGGCCACCACCAGGTTTGGTTTTGTCTGTTTCTAACTCCATGGTGAGAAAAATATGTCAGACAGAGAGAGGGGAGGAGTCACTCACTTGAGGCTGCTTTGTAGGCTAATTTCTCATTCCGTTTCCCTGTGAAGACAAAAGCAGAAGGTCAGAGCTGGAGGGAACCTGCAGAGGCCACTCAAATCCCATTTTGACCATTTGGCTCTCAGATGCTGAAACCTTCCCAGCAGATGCTTCTCCTGTCTCTTCCAAAAACCTCCAAGGAAGGGGAGCCCAGAAGCGGATCTTTTCAAGGAACTCATTTTACAAAGAAGTAGAAAAAATTGAGAAAATTAAATTTAAAAGATCAACCTGGGAAACCAGGCTGTGGACAAATTCCAAGAGGCTGGCAGGAAACATTATCCATTCATTAAACATTCATTTTTGGATTATTATTTGGTGATTCTCCAAATAAAAATACAAAATGAGAGCACAAAATACATAATAAAACAAAAACAAACCAGTAACTCACATTTAAAAAGCTCAAGGCCTGGTTCGAGAGAAACATTTTTGCCTGGCGCCTAAAGATATGTAAGGAAGGCTCCCTGCTAAGTGTTCACAGGATTGAAGGCTTAGGACTGATTAAAACGTCAGGTGGAAAGTGAATTTCTTGAGCACAGAGTGAGCACAAAGCAACAACCACTATGACTTTTGGTTCATGTTCACAGGGTGTTTTATGGGGAGGGGTCTCTGTAGGGATACACGGAGCAGTTGCCAGGAAGCTCCACCAGCACATTCCCAGTCGGAGGCCAAGACAGGAGAGGCAGCAAAGACATGCAGGGTTTACTTACTGCGGATGAAGAAGAAGATGATCCCAGAGATCCCAGCGACAAGCAGGACCACGGCAACCAGAATGGCTCCCACAATGAGCCACAGGTTGACTAAAAGGGGACAAGAGACATTTTTATTCAGACGGGGGCAGCAGCTCCCCAAGGCCTCAAGCAGGAGATTTGAGTGGAGGTGCTGAGCTATGAGCCCGGGAGGATTTTATGTGTACAAAGCAGGCCCTCTCTCTCTCCTGACAGGCCAAGGTCCTCTCTGTAGTGGCCCCGATACAAGGGAGTTTTTTTCCCACCAGAGTAAAGCATTAGAGGTCTTTAAAATAACCAATTCATTTAAGGAAGACAGTTGACAGGCACATCTGTTTCATCACAGACTCAAGACTTAAAAGCAGGTCTCCTCCTGCTTAGGCGCTTCAGCCTTCTCTGTCCTGACCCTGAGAGGAAGGGATTCCCTCCCCTCTGAGACCCCCCAGAGCCCAGCATTACAGGCCTTCAGGGAAGGCACAAACCCTTAGAAAAAGGCATCTTGTGTAGGGTTGCCATACGCCTGGTTTTTGCTGGACACGCCCTCTTTTTCAGACTTAAAATGTCTGTCCAGACAGATTCTTAAAATGGGGCCAAATGTCCAGGTTTTTTTGTTTGTGTAGAATCTCTGAAGTCCGTAGCGCTAGTGAGTGAGCCCTGGTTCCCTCTCCCCTGCCTGGGTGAGTCTTTGGCTCAAGGGCCGCTTCCATAATCCTCGCTTGCCTGCCTGTGAGAAGGAGAGTCTGGGGTGTGGGTGGGGATGTGCGTTCATGTGCTCCTGCTGGGGAAAAGGGAGTCTTGCTCTTAGACATTCTGCTTTGGTTCCTGCAGGCCCGGTTTTCCTGGCGGTGTGTGAGAGACAAGCATTACTAGAAACCCTGCTTGCTCTTCCCAGCGGTGTGCGGATGTTTGGGCTGAGGGGGGATGAATATCAGTTTTTGTAGCTGGACGTGCTTGTGAGGAAGAGCAAGTGAGAATCTTTTTCACTGTGAAGTACAGTCAGTCTGGGACTCCCTCTTTTAAGTTGACATCTTTCCGCAGGGCCTGCAAGACAGAGCTGTTCCACCAGGCCTTTGGCCAGGGCACAGCCTGACTCCCTCCCTCGGCAATCTTCGCGGAGCTCTGGCCCAATGGTTGCCAGTGGCTTGAATTAACTAATTTTATAATGAATGATTTTAGAGTGTTTTTATGCTGTACTTTTGTACTGTTTTATTGTTGTTAGCCGCCCTGAGCCCGGCTTCGGCTGGGGAGGGCGGGATATAAATAAAATTTATTATTATTATTAAATTTATTATTATTAAGTTTGTTGCTCCTTTTTCAGCCGCAGTGACTGTGAGTAAGTTTGATTCTGAAGTAGTAAAATATGTGCCCACATTCTTTGACATCACAACTACTAGGGCTTAAAGGCAAGAAGGTGATGGCCAGTTTTTACCTATAACATCCAATTTGAGTTCAAGGCCTATGAGACACTTGCCAGAAAAGGCTGCATCTCTGTTGAAATCTACAGATTCTGATTCAGTTAGTTCCCTCCAGAGACGTAGACAGGATCCAACTGGGGTTCCCCATCTGAGCTGTGCTGCTGCTGAAGGGAGGAGTTGGGTGGAAATCCCCCTCCCAGAGCCCACCCTTTCCCCTGTCTGTCTGTCTGTCTGTCTGTCTGTCTCTCACCAGGCTCCTTCTCCCAGGCCACGTCCAGAGGCTTCTCCAGGCTGTCATGCTCCACACGGCACCGGAAGCGCTCCCTCTCCTCGGGGTCGATCTGGACACTGAGCAAGAGATAGTAGGTCCCGTCCGAGTTGGGGGCGACCAATCCTCGGAGGGTGCCCTCCTGCCAGACCTCCCCGTCCTTCACCCAGTTGGCCTCAATCTCCTTGGGGTAGAAGCCGTGGACTTGGCAAACGAGGGTCTCCAGGCCGTCATAGTCTGCCTTCCTGGTCACCTTCACCACCGGAGCCTCTGCAAAAAGGGCCACATTGGGGTTAACAGAGAGACATCCACAATGGAATCCTGGAAGAATCCTGTATTTTTTAAGAGCAGAGGAGCAGGGACCCAAAGGGCAACCTAGTCAGAAACTCACATCTCCAGAAATTAAAAAGAACTGTGAATAAATGGGATTTCCTCAACCTCCCTTGGCATCTTCCCCAGTCAGTGTCTATGCTGGAACTGTTTTTAGATGTTTTATCCTTTGTTTGCCAAAGCAGACTCCTTTGGGAGGGAGGACTGGGTACAAATTAATATATCATCTTGAAAAGCTCTTGTGGTTCCAAGATAGTCCCAGGGAGCTGCCTCTAGGCTGAGGGACAAATTCCACCAGGTCCCCAATGGGATCCTTCCAAGTTGCAAGTCATGAACTGAGGGCAGCTCAGGCTGATTCTGGTTCCTCTCTTGAGGGGGAAGAAATGCTGGACTCACTGCTCTCCGTTCTCCGGGACTTTTCAGCTCAATAGTGAACAAAGCCAACAGCCCTGGGAAAGACAGAGCTCCTTTCTAGTTCTCCCGCCTGCCCTGAAAGGGTCCCTTGAGGTTGGAAAGGGCCCATCTCCCTTCTGCACGGCAGCCTCTCCTGGAGTGGAAAGGGCAGACCAGGAGGCCCAGTAAGCCAGCAACTTGCACACATTTAACTTGTGCACATTCAGCTTTACGCACTTGCCAAAAATATTCTAAAAACCAAAAAGAGGAGGCAAGTGTCTGGGAAGAAGGACTTTGGCAACCCAATCGCCCTTGAATCCAATGTGTTTTGACTATACACAATTTTGGCTTTAGGCACGATTCACAGAATGTAACCCTTGTTCAAAAACTGGCTCCCTGGGTAGCTGTTGTCTGAAGGGGCTGTTCCAGGATCCCACCCACTTTGCAGTGCCTGGACTGGAAACTCAGGTCTAGGAGGGGATGTGACTCTGCTGGGGGGAGCAGGAAGGAAGGAAGGTCAAGCCCTTTCCCCACAGAAACCCCAAACAAGACCTCCCCTCCCCACCCCACACCTGTCCTCAGCAGAACCTCCGTCCCAAAGAGGATGATTCCCAGCCTCCTTTGCACGTTGTCACCCTTGAAAACGCTTCGTTGTGGCTTTTGAGGTGAAATCCTCAACCTCAATAAGTATGCTCAGTGTCTTTGGGGTGAATTATCACCAGGCCCCCATAGATGAATTTGCTCAGATCTCTCTAAGCGCGGCTAATACATATGTGTCAGTCCGCAAAAAGGGAGGGTGCTGGAATTATTTCATTTTTAATTAATGTTCATATTAGCAAAGTTAATAGAGACAGGAAGAAAGCCAGTCAAAACACTTGATCATTTGATTGGCCCCTGAGCCAGATTCCTGAAGGCGGAAGAGTGGACTGTACCATTTCAAGGCATGGGGTTGGGGAAGATGACACTTCTGAATGTTCCCCATGGGAAAAAGTACTATTCCTCACAAATAAAAAATATAAGAAGGTAGAAGAGGGAATTTCCATACTCTCTCACTATGTGCAGGATTTCTGCTTCTAGGCCACGAGTGGCTAACCTACAGACTTAGTGAGGGGGCCACATTTTCTATTTAAAAAAGGTTAATTAATTAATTTTTAAATACTTTTTAGCGGGGCTAACTAAAAAATTACGTGAAATGTAAAAGTGTTCCAATGCTGTTTTTCGTCGTTTAGTTAAGATTTAAAAATACCAAAGGTAAATTATCCCACTCAGTAATCAGGATTACACGTGATTTTTTAAATAAGTTCAGTGGTTTTATTAGAAATTGTTAGTTTTTTGAAAATGTCCATTGGGGCACTTTGATACACTCTAAAAGTGCCCCGCTCGTGTACAATAGTGCCCCAATATACAAGTTTGCATGAAATCTCTAAACTAATTTCCTACCTATGTAATTTGAAAAGAAAAAAACTGTTGTTTACTACATGGCCAAAGTCATTTCTAAATATAATACGACTGATTATCAAGTGTCATATCTCAGGAAATATCCAGCATCTTGTATGTTTGTCTTCCCCATTGTAGAAGATAAGGCAAGCGTTGATTTCAAGGATGTTGTTTTGCCAAAACCAAATTTCTCAAAGGACACATCTCAAACATCATCTCTATACTTTTTCTTTTAACTTCAGTGGATATAATGTGCAATAAGCATTTTGTTTAAATTATAAGCATTTTGTTTAAATTACTATTTTTTGAGAGATCTTATACTTTTTAAAGGGCTGATTATGATCTCTCACAATAAAAATTGTTTTTTTATTTTTTTTTTGTAAATAATTGCCATTCTCATACAATTTACTCTTTGTATCAAAGTGCCCCATGCACTGTATCAAAGTGCCCTGTAGGTGGAGCAGAATGATACAAAACCCATTTTTTTTACTCAAGTCATTATATTCTCATTATCTTCTAACTTTAATGGTTCTTTTGATTGCTATTATAATATTAATTATAATTAATTTATGCCATGCATAAAGCAATTTTTTTAATTATTTGAATCATTTTGGTACATAAAATATGAGATTGAATTTTTCTGCATCAATCTGCCCCACTTTCCCCTACCCAAGTGTAACGGCAAAAGGTTTTTCTGTATCCTGCCTCAAATCCGTCCATTTCAATTTTCTTTTTTTACTAAATTTAAAATGCATTTTGCTTTCCTGGCCCCCTCCCTGCTGTTTCTTTCTGCCCCCTCCCCCATTTGTATTTTGCCATCCCTTATTCTAGGCATGGGGGGCTGTTTATAAGCATCCCCCCCCCAATCATACTCTGAAGTGACCCCTTTTCTCCTCCCAGAGGCCCAAACTTATTTCTGCCTCCCCCACCAAGAAAAGTGTTTGCTGTTTGGTCCAGAAAGGAAGACTGTTAAGGGGGGGAGGGGAGCTTGAAGGGAAACTGCCCCACTGAGCCCCCTCCCCTCCCCACTGCCCCCCCCTCACCTGTCCTCAGCAGAGTCTCCTTCCCGTACTCCAGGTATCTCTGCAGCCACTCAATGCATTCCTCCTCCAGGTAGTGCTTCATGCCCTGGTTCCGGGCCAAGTCAGGATCCCACTTCCTCTTGGTCACTTGGGCCCCTGTATCAGCTGCCGTCCAGGTGAGGGTCTCCTTGTCAAAGGCGATGAAGTCCCTCCCGTCGTAGCTGTACTGCCAATGCCCTCCTTTGCGCCCGTCTGACCTCAGCTCACAGCCGTACATGTACTGAATGATGTGGATCCCTGGAAGGACCAGAAGAGGCCCAGGAGGTCAAGGGGGGTCAGAGCAGCCCCTCCCCCATCAGCAAGAGAGCCCAGGAAAAAGGATTTATTTGCCTCAGACTCAGGGAAGAGGCAGCAGTCAGAGGGGAGAAGAATCAGCCAGCATTGTATCTTTCTGAAGGCTCATCCGCATAACACGTCCACTGAGGGAAACGCTACAAGCCCCCCTTTATTTGCCCTCCTCTCTCTCATCGCCCCACACTTTCTCCCCCCCCCCAATTTCTAGTGGATTCTCCCAACTCCCTGGAGGCGGGGGAGGGGTGGGGTTTCCCTTCCTGCCCAAGAGGAGCATCCCTTGCAGGTCGGAGGTCACAGTCTGTCCCTCTGGATCTTGCCCCTTTTGGAGAGACGCCTCAGCTGCCCCCCGAAAGAGGAAAGGGGCAACATGGAAGGGGGACACCCACACATTGGGGGCCCTTTCAAGAGAGAAGGTCTCCTCTTCCCCTCCATCTCTCTCCCCCCAGCTTCTCCATATCAAGGACCTTTTCCCTAAAAGGAGGGAAGTCATGGAAGGGCCTTTGGAAAAAGAAGTTTCCTCATAGCCTGGGAGGGAAAGGGAAGCCGCAAGGGGGGGTTGCCCCATTTCAGAATGGCCCCCCTTCTCAGCAGAAGCCAGACTGCCCTTGTCAAAGATGGGGGGTCCCTGCACCCTCCTGCCCACCCCAGGGGCTACCACCAAATCTTCAAAACAACAGCAACATTTAAAAAGTTATCCCCCATTATCCCCCCCCCAAATTTCATTTTAGTTGTGTTGTCTTCGGAATGAATCATTTTGTAGTCCCATAATCCTTAAATGGAACAGATCATTTTGATTCTCCCATTAGATGTTACATATATTTGTCTTTGCATATTTACTTGAAGGTAAGTCACACTGAGTGGGGTTGGACTTACTTCCAAGTAAACATGCAGAGGACTGAGCCGTTACAATTGGAAATTAAAATAAAATAAAATCTGTTTGTGATCCTGGCTGCCCACACACCAGACGCCTAAAACCAGCTGGGAAGAATGTGACTAGCCCATTTCTGAACTCTCTTCTTGAGGGACTCTTTCCTGGCAGTCAGTTCCATGGGGTAAGGCAGGTTTTAAAGAAGAGCAACTGCCAGATGTGGGGGCCCCGTTCTCTATCAGCCCCCCCCCCAGAAGGTGGAGTGAGCAGTCCGGACAACCTGATGGATTCTGAAAGGCTCCAAGGAGAAAGGGGGGCTGACAGCCAGCATCCCTGGGGGGGCCCCATCTCCCTGTGGAATATGGAATAGGGACACCATCCTTCCTTCCTGCCGTCTCCAGCACTGCAGACCCCGGCCGCCCCCCACCCCCATTTCACCAGGGCAGTGGGGAGGATGAGGAGGCAGAGGGAAGAAGTTTCACAGAATGGAGAGAACTCATAGCTGTGCCTGTTCTCTGGTCATGATTGAAGCAGACGGGGGGGGGCATATTGGCACCTCAATAATGCAACTACAACCAACTTGCTGCCTGGGACCAGTATTAAGGCACATGAGCACAGAGTCATAAAAGTTTCAGGGGAACCCCATCCTATCTAATTTCAATATTAGCAGCGCCAAGGCTGGATTCCCAACTGGATTCCCAGCTCTTTGCTCTCTTCCAGGATCCCTCCCTATTATTACTTTGCCACAAAGCCAGTGCCAACGGTGCCAGGGAGAGAGCAAAGCGTCAGCTGGCATCCTTGCTTTGTGCCACAAATAACAGGCAGGGGGGGTGAAGGGAAGACATCTGTGCCTGCCACTGCAGAGTCTTCTTCCGTAGAATTTTCCATTATTGTGTCCCCCCTGCCCTGCAATACAAGTACTTTTGTACACTGGTGCCTTGGTTCCCAAACACCGAAAACCCAGGGAGGCCTCACTTCGGACAACCGTAAGTCTGAGTATGGGCTGAATGTAAACTCCTCGCTCTGGATTAACCTGCAGTCTTCAGATCAAGTAATTCGCTTATTTAGCTTATGTGGGTAGCAATTTAAGATTTTAAGGAGGTTTTCTCACCACTGCTGTATCGCAATCACCATCTTTTCCCCCATGTTAAATCTTTTTTGCAGTTTCTAAATGAAAGGCTGTGATATACAGTGGTACTTTGGTTCTCAAACGGCTTGGTTCCCAAACGCCAAAAACCCAGAAGTAAGTGTTCCGGTTTTTAAATGTTTTTCGGAAGCCGAACATCCGATGCAGCTGTCGGCTATTGTTTGCGGGGCACCTGCACCAATCCGAAGCTGCGTCTTGGTTTTCGAACATTTCGGAAGTCAAACGGACTTCTGGAATGGATTAAGTTCGAGAACCAAGGTACAACTGTATTTGGCGCTTTTGTTTTTGCTACAGCGGTACCTCTGGTTGCGGACACGATCCGTTCCGGGGTGCCGTTCGCACCCCGAAATGTCCGTAACCAGAGTGGCGCTTCTGCGCATGTGTAAATACTTCCGGGTTTGCCGTGTTCTGAACCTGAAAAAAACGCAACATGAAGCGTTCGCAAGGAGAGGCATGACTGTATTTATTTTGCGTTTTTGTGGCTTTTTCGGTTAATTTGCTTTCGTTACTGTGTGGAACCCAGTTCAGCTACTGATACGATTTATTGACTGTGTGACTGCAGAAATGGATAAAAGCCCCCATCCAAACAATGACTATCATCAGTGCAGGTTAGAAAAAAATAATATTTTTAATTTTTATCATCTACAATACTGTCTTTTTTTTTATAGTGCAGTACATTGATTATTGCTTTCATTTTATAGACCAATGGTCTCGTTAGATAGTAAAATTTGTGTTAAATTGCTGTTTTAGGGGTTGCTTTTAAAAGTCTGGAACGGATTAATCCGTTTTGCATTACTTTCTATGGAAAGCGCACCTTGGCTTTGGAACGCTTTGGTTTTGGAAAGGACTTCCAGAACGAATTAAGTTTGAGAACCAAGGTACCACTGTATAATATTAAGCAAGTGATGCATTTGAGGGATTTGAACCCAGGTTCAAGGACAACTGAAAGGTAACTGTGCTCATGAAGTGGAATATAAAGATATAAATGATGGAACAAACAGATGTTTGTAAATGTGTGCCTAAACACACTTTGGCTATATACTAAATTCTTTGCTCCTGGTGAAAATAATGAAATGCTGATGTTAAGCCAACTTGTTGCTTTTCAAAAGGCCATGCCTCTTCCCTTTGATGCTCAGCACCACCAGGGCAGTCTATGCTGCGAAGAGCTGGGAGCTTTCCTGGGGAGAAGACAGAGCTGGAGAACAGACCTTGCTTGGCTGCTCTTTGCCCCCCAGAGCTGAGTGCCCCTTCCCTGCCCCACCTCCCTCTGCTCCTGCAAGGGCCGCATCCAGAAGGGCAGGAGAGAGGAGGAGAGACCAGGAGTCTGTGTCCTGTGGCTCCCAGGCAAGAGAAATTGGAAGTGAGGCCTCAAGGGGTCTCCTGGGGGCACAGGGGAAAGAAGGCGGCACAGCATGCCCTTGGGCTCATGCCAGGAACCGTCTGCCAAAGGCAGCCTGGGGAGCCGGACATTCAGACAGAGCAGTTTCCTCACAGCTCACTTTTCAGAGGTGGCACTTGAACTGGATGCATAATCAAAGATCTGGGGTGGTATCTAATGCAACCCCTACTCAGAGTAGACCCACTGAAGTGATTTGGCATTTGTTTTTAATGCACTGATTTCAATGGGTCTACTCTAAATATAACAGTATTGGATGCAACCCTGTGTGTACTAAAAATGTCAAACACCTGCCCTAGCTCTCACTTTCAATAAATACTGAATTTTTGGTACCTGCTAAAAAAAATCCTGTTTAGACAAGCCTACCCAGATGCCTAGAAAGTTGAGGTAATTCTAATCTGTTTTAGTAGTTTAACTTCCTGTGTTTTAAAGTATGGTTGTGAGTTTTTCTTAATTTTACTGGGGGGGGGTTACAATCAATAAGTGTATGTATTTTAATAAATAAATAAATAAATAGTATTTATTGATGTTTTATGTACATTCTATGGATTTTTTTCCGATTTTTATTATAACTTTCCAGGTTGTATACTATCTTGATACAGTTTTGTGGGAAATACATATTGTAAATACTTTAATAAAACCTTCAGTTGATTGATAATAAAAGAAGAGCTGGTTTACATTAGCTAGTTGATGTCCACCTAATAAATCCTTCATCAAAGAGGGCATGATCCTTATCTCTGCTACTTGTCATGCTGCACCTCTAGTGTCCCATTTTACAGATCCACAACATGTTAATGCTCGTGGCTTTTAAATGTGCTCTTCAATTTCAGTATCTGAAGGATTGATCTGGTGTTTTCACTTGGCAGGTGGCATCACACAGGACTCGATGAGACCCCTGGCAGGGCCCTCGGGTGCTGAGGACCCAGCCCTGTCTCCTCTAGGCCAGCCAGCAGGGTCAGCAGACAGCCATTTTGATTTCCCACCACAAAACCATGGAGAGAAGCTACGTCCGGCACCCGAAGACAGGATGGGAAATGGCAATGGTTGCTCCTGGCCATGTACAGAGTTCTGCTGCTCTTATTAGAGGTTACTGCCCACACATTCCGCTGCGCTTTTCTGCTTGTGTGGTGGCATCTCGGTCAAACCACTTCTGGCTGTTTGTAGCAGAGTTTTCCCCGGAGACAGAGGACAAGAACAGGAGTCATACTCAAACTCACAGTCAAGAGCTTCTTTATTGCTTGACTGTCACACAAACATTTCTGTTACTATTATATACAAGCTACTGACATTCCTTCTTTATATCTCCAGCACAATATAATCTCAGTCCAGTAATTAACAATCCTGACACAGCAAAACTCACAGTATCAGCAGCACACATTGTCTTACTTCCAACCTTGTTGTCAGTGAGTGTGCTGACAGAGTGTGAGTGTGAGTGTGTGAGTGCGCACACACACACTTTCCTCGTGCGGAAATTGCAGCCTGCAACTTCCTCCCTTTATTTGCACCTCCAGCTGACACCAATCAAGCCTAGAGTGCCACTCATACACGCTAAAGAAAATTCTGGAACCCTCTTGAAAGCTTCCAGGAACCTTTATCTGTTTCTTGAAGAATGTTTTCCTAACAGCTATTTGTGCTTCTGGCCAGCCTGAGGGAGCTCAGCAATGGAGGAGAGGCTGTCCCAGAGGACACCAGGTTGCGCTCTCTTTAATTCTGGCTTCCTCTTTCACCTCAGGAGCCTTTGGCTTACAGCTGAATTGAGTTGGGGAATATAAAGCCTTGGATGAGAGCAGTTTCTCTGGAAGGAAATCCTGCTTTTCTGGGCTGGATTCAGCTAACACAGTTAGTCTAGCGGGAGCCAGAAGGAACAAGTCTCACTCACACAACTGGGGCTTTCTCCCCATCTCCTTCCCGTGTGCTCCCCACAAATCAGCTTGGGGGGGGGGTCAGGAGAAGCCCCAGAAAGGTGTGCGGGGGGGGGGGGAGAAGGGAGATTGCTCCCTCCGGCAAGTAACAGATTGTAACAGTGCTACTTTGGAGCCCTCGCTCTAGAACTATCAAACATATTTAATAATAATAATTAGTATCTTCCACAATGCCATGTCCCAAAGTGATATAGTTCTTTTTATGCACTCAAACAATGGTTTGTGGTTGACCTATGCAAACGACAAACCAAACCACAAACCCCACCAGCTGGTCTGGATATGGAGCTGTTGCTGGAGGGGGGGAGTTGCTTTGTCTCATTGCTTCTTCAGCATAAATTGCTTTCTCACTCATTTTTATAGATGAAACTCACTCCCCTCCTGTTTCCTCAAGATGTTAAGTGCGATCAATCACGATACACCTATACCTTCAATGTTGTTTTTAAACAGAATCAGATAACATTTCCAGGGCTGTCCGTGGCACCTTTTTTCTGAGCTAAGAAATGATCTGCATCAGGAAACGAGAGGCGCCCCTTGGTGACATTTATGTGGCATTTTCCATGGACAGGTGCAGGGGCTCAGGAGGGGCCCAATCCCCATTTTTAAAAGGGGGAGAAGCAGAATTCCCAGGAGCCCAAGAGGAAGCCTGCAAGGCAAGGCCAGGCCTGATCCCACTGCAAGAAAAGCAGACCTGCCCATTGCAGCGCTGGCTTGGTCTCAGCTGACCCCCTGGGTTTCTTCCTTGCAAGCCGGACAAGGCCAACGAAGGCCCCAGAGGGCTCTGGACACACTCAGGCTGACCCCTTTGGCAAGGCTCCTTCCACCTCCATTATTCTGTCTCACAGGTGGGGAATCACTTTGGCTTCAGGGCCAGATCCTGATCAGGGTTGTCCCCAGGGGCCAAAAGGGGCAGGAGGGTGAAGCTGACATCATAGCATAGCCCACCTGTCAATCTCACCCACCTTTCTACCCCTCCACTTCAGCTGCCCACGCTTAATGTTTGAAGTGCTGGGACACCTGTGGTGCTGTTAGGGGCAGGGCTAAAGTCCTGAAGCAGGGAGCCTGCTTAGGAAGTGAGGAAGTGGAGAAGCCTAGAAGGTAAAGGTGCAAAATCATACAGAGACCTCCGTCCAGACCCAGCAGAGGCTCCCACTTCTGAAGTTCTGCTCCAAGATTGCAATTGGAGGGAGGAGTCACTCAACTTTGGGGCTAAACACAAATGCCTCCCCCCACCCTTCCAGAATGCTGGCTCCTTTCACACAACTAATGTCTTAAAAGAATTTTGACATTTCAGAAGAAAGTTTTAAAAACAAAAATGTGTGCCAAGAGGCTTTTGCCAGATGTCTACCAGATTTTACTAAGTTTAAATGATTCCTGTCGTAACAGTTCCAAGGTTGGATGGGGGGGGGGAGTGTGGCAGAAAACTGGTCAAAGGGGGTGAAAGACCTTTCTAAAGGTCCTGCTATTCTTCCCTAAGTGTAGACCGTTAGAGAATAAAGTAAGTACTGGAGGAGTGGGGGCCTTGGGGGCTCTCGTCTACCCCCCCACTTCAGCTGCCCACCATGCCTATTATTTTAACCATGTATTTGCCACTCTGACCCCCAAAACCCAGTCCATTTGTGTTCCTTAAAAAGGCTTCTCTTTCAACACTGTGCCAGGGAGAGGGAGGGGCTTGGTGATGGTCAGAAGGGTCAGCCAATCAGCACCTCTGTCTGGGCAGCTGAATTCTCCTTAAGCAGGACCAGAACTCAAGGCTTGCTTGTCTCAGCCTCAGGATCCCCACCCTTCTCTTCCCCTCCCAAAGGAAAATGAACTAGACAGATTCCCACCTCAGAAGGCCTAAGCCAAGCCTAGCATGGAAGGAAGGGCAGGCAATGGAGACATTTCCTTGGTAGGACGTGCAGGTCCAGAGAGTGTTATTCTGGAGGGGGAGTCTCTCCCCTCCAAGTCTCATTCTCTGTCCCCCCCACCCCACCCCATCCCTGCCCCCATTAAGACCTTCCTTAAATTAAGGGGAGATGCCTCTGCCCTAGTGGAGACCCCCACCCTCCATTTCCTTACCTCCCAGCAGCCCCCTCCCTGCAATTCTGGCCCCTGGAGGGAACATTGAGGGGGGGAGGTGTGACTCTGTTCCTCTCCTGCCTTCCACTCACCTCCGCTCTGGTTGTAGCGATTCCTTGCAATTTCCAGGTTCTCCCTGAACACCAGCTCAGCGCCCTGAAGTGTCTGAGTGTTCCTGTGCCAGTACTGAGGATCCTCCTTTTCCACCTTCCTTATCCAGGGGACACGAGGCAGATACTTCTTGGTGTCACTGTCATACTGAACAAATGGCTGGTCATCCACGTACCCCACATCAATGAACTGGGGCAGCCCCTGGCCAGGCTCAGACACGGCTGTGTGGAAGTAGCGGAGGGAGTGAGAAGTGGAGCCTGGAAAGGAAGAGAAAAGGGGGCAGAGAGTTAGGGGTCCTGCAGATGAAGGCAGCAGCCTAATCCTGCTGTATCACAGGCAGCAGCCCTGAATTAGGAGATCCATGGACTATATGGAACTTGCCAAACTGACTGGGAGACTCCGAGACCAGAGAGATGAGACGGTGGAAGACGATTGGAAGAAGTTTAAAGAATATTTGAAAAAATATGCTAATGGAAGTGGATATAGGCTGTAGGGTTAGAAGTAGAACATAGTGTCTTTTAAAATATTATTACTTGTAAGGGATAAAATGTGAAGATTTTTATGGTAAAAGTAAGTGTGATTAAAAAATGGTTTAAAATTATGATATATGTAAACTGTTAAAGATGAGGTAAAATGAAAATCAGATACAGGGGACTCGGGGAAGCTCACCTAACAATGTTTAGAAAAAATAAGGATAAGACAAGAATTTGTTTGTATTTTCTGTTTTTTCTGTTTGTGTTGTTAAGTTGTGTTATAAAATGAATAAAAAAATTTGGAAAAAAATAAATAAATTAGGAGATCCAAAGTTTATCAGGCTTTGGGGGAGTTTGTCCTACCAAGCCAGGATTATAAACTGTGGTTTGAAATTAGCATGATCAGACACACTATAGGTAAAACTAACTACAGTTTATCTCAGTTCAGACATAACACAATGTTAGTTGAAAGTGAAAACACATGCTTCCAATCGCCTCCTTGTAGCCACATGCAAAAAGGGAATGCATGAACCCAAAGCTTAGTGTGTTATGTCCAAATGCAGCTCGTGTTTCAATACATAGCCTGTCCAGAGGGGGTGGGCTTGCTGAGCATTCTTGTCTTTTGGCCTGTGCTTGCATCTCTCATAAATTATGTTACGTCAACTTGACTTCTTTTTACCTTTCCTCGTTGCCAATAATCAAGATTCTACCGACAGAATGAGGCTGACAATCTTGCTGAAGGATGGAACTGAAGGGAATTCAGCTCGACATCCCATATATGAACCAACTCTGTGTGTGATGAAGAATAAGTCAATTGTATGTCAGGGAAAAAAAGAGTAAAGAGACTTGATTCTGACATCTATGAATCAGGAGCTCATAAGAGACCCTTGTATGTAGTCTCATCTATAAAATAAATGGATCAACTTCAAAAAACAAACAAACAAACAAACAAACAAACAAACAAACATTAGCCCATGGAGCAGTGGGTGAGAAAAAGCTCTGCCAGGCAGCACTAAATCTCTGCATGTCTCTGCTGAGGCTCCATGGGAGGGAGAGAGAGGCCAGCCCCTCCCTTTTGTCAAGGGGGCAGGAATTGCCCCCCACTTGCAAGCGCCAGGCTGATGAGAGCTCCCACAACATGGTCTGAAGGCTCAGGATGCAGGCACTGAACTGAAGCTAAGCAGGCTCAGGACTGGAAGTGGATGGAGGGGAGACCAGACGAAGCAAAATCCATATATGGGAGAAGAAGAAGCTGCCTCCTCCTGGGTCAGAACACTGGTCCAGGTAGCTCAGAGTTGTCTGCCCTGACTGGGATGGCTCATATCTGCAGAAACGGGCCTAGGGAAGCCACTCCCTTAGAGCCGCCCCACCATCTGACCTTCTGGAGCCATGCACTGAACAGGTCTGACCTGGGTCTTGCTTCCTGGGCTCTGGGAGGCGTTGGAAAGATCTCCTGGGAACTCAGGAGAGCCCCACAAGATCCTGAGAGAACCTGCCAGAGTCTGTTATGCAAGGCAGAGGGCTGCAAAGCTCTTTTGGTACTGGGAAAACCTTGCACAAAAAGAGCTCTCTGCCTTCTGCATATATAATTGGTGTGATTCCAGCATACAGCTGAAGTCCTTCAAGTTAAATGCATTCCAGTCTCCTGCACTTTCCACCAGTTTTCCAGGGACAGATGTCAAGTTAATTGGCCTGTAATTTCCAAGATCCTTCCTGGATCCCCTTTTGAGAATTGGTACTTAAAATGGTTCAATGCTGCAATCTTTCAATGGTCTGAGCTGCCACCCACAGAGCGGGTTCCCCACTTGAGAAAGAAGGCCCCCCAGGGCTAGCAGGGGCAGGAGGGCAAATGCAACTTTGGGGTCAGGTCTCAACATGTGGCCCCACATCCCCTTTCCCCACACTTGCCCCTTCACGAGATCGAACACAGGCAGGGGGACAGAGCTCTGGCCACCAGGGGGCCTAATGAGTCTCCACAGCAGATCCCCTTCAGAAGCAATTAACTTTTGTGGACGTCCATCAGCAGATTTTGCCGTTTCTGCTGACTCACCACACTCCTTCACCCTCTTCCCGAGTCACAGTGAATGTGCACTAAGGGGGCTGTGTGCCTCCTTTGCGCATGAGGAAAGAGCCAAGGCTCCATGGTACTTCTCTAGGACCACCGCTGTACAGGGTACAGGATGAGCCCCACAGAGATGGCCCCCCAAGACAGCTGCAGCCGCTTAATTCCCTCCCTGGGCTCCTTTGGGAGGAAGGTGGGGATATAAACTCAATTTAAAAGATGACTCTGTCAGTACCAAGAAAGGCCTCACAGATTTGGGCATAAAGACGAGGCCTCCCTTCCAACACCTGTCCCATTCTCTGCCTAGAGATTATCCGAGACCCACAGAAACAGCTCACAAAGACTTGGGGAGGGAGGGAGCTGATCATAAAATCTGTGTGGGGCATTTCCCTGGCGGAAGGTAGAGGGGCACAGTGCTAAAAGGGGCAGAGGAGGCTATTCCTGTTTTGCCTCAGGTAGCAGAAATGGGACGTATAATTATGATTATATATTGAATTTATATACCGCCCTATACCTGGAGGTCTCAGGGTGGTTCACAGAACAAAATCAGAATACAAAACCACAAAATATTCAATAATAAAAAAGCCAACCCCCCCCAAACCCCACACTTTTAAAAGGATGTCAATCAAATCAATCAAAGGCCTGGTTAAAAGGGAACGTTTTTGCCTGACTTAGTCGAACAGGTGTATAATGAAGGTGCCAGGCAAACTTCCCAGGGGAGAGCCTTCCAGACGGAGAGCCACTGCAGAGAAGGCCCTGTTCTCACATTGCTGTCACCCTCCGCCCTCTAGAGGAGGCAGCACAGGAAGGAGGGCCTCAGAAGATGATCTCAGAGTCCGGGTAGATTCATATAGAAAGAGGTGGTCCTTGAGAACCCTGTGAAAATTGAGTTGAATGCACTTTGGACAACTTCACCCTCAAGGAGGAAGAAGCTCGCTTGAGTTTGGCCAGTGACTCATCTCAAAACAACTAGGAAACTAAAAGAAAAATCATAGACAGGACTCTGAGGGTCCAACCCCCCTGCGATGCTGGCTTCTCAACTGCAGCATCCATGGCAGATGGCCAAACAACCTCTGCTAACAAATCTCCAAGTAAGGAGAATCTACCACCTGCTGAAGGAGATCCACTGTGGAAAACAAAGTTCAAGGAATCGTAATCCTGCAAGGTGAGTTTGCTTGAATTACATACGCCGTGATGGTGTGTGGACTCTGCTACCTCCCTCCAGCTGGGTTTCCTTTCAGGCAAGATCAAATGGGACCCATGTCTAAGACCCTCCCCTCCCAGGGCAGGGGCTTCCCCCACTTCAAACCACAAGAGCTCAGAGCAAGGCTGCCTCTGGTTGTGGCATCTGGCTAAACAACACAGGCAGATCTGCTCAGTGGAGACAAAGAGCCACAAAATGATGAGGAATCTGAAGGAACCAGCGGTCTCCACCACCCTTTGCCCAGCCCTGTAGCAGACACAGTGAGGGGGCAGCCCCCCATATCAAGAGGGTTTAAGAGAGAAATAACAGGTCTTACTCTTTAGTTCTTAAAGCTTTTAAGTTACTTTGAGAATTTTTATGCAACAAGCAACTTTTAAACTAAAGATAGTATTATATCCATACCATTTTCCATTAGAGAACCACAAAAACTATTTACAATAAAGATTCAAGTAGTTAGCCGTGTTGGTCTGACGCAGTCGAAATAAAAAAATAAAAAAATTGTCCAGTAGCACCAGTGGCGTAGCGTGGGTTGTCAGCACCCGGGGCAAGGCAAGTAATTTGCGCCCCCTAACCCGTGGATTTGCGCCCCCTAACCCCAGATGTTGCGCCCGGTGTGGCCGGCCCCCCCTGCACCCCCCACGCTACGCCACTGAGTAGCACCTTAGAGACCAACCAAGTTTGTTCTGGGTACTGTGTAAACTTTCGTGAGCATGCACACTTCTTCAGATACAGTGTGCAAAACGTAGTGAAAGGGGCTGTACAGAAATGGAACAGAGGAGCCCCCTGCATAATTTACAAAATCTACATTTTTGACAGGCAACAGGAAGGGGTTTTTTTGAGGGGGGGAGTTACAATTGTAAAGCAGGAGAACCTGATTATGAATATGGCTGTGAAAGGGAACTCCTGAACAAAACAACACTGGGAATTGCGGGTGGGGACCCCTTATTCAGACGTCCCCCCCCCAATAAAGTCTGCTACACCCGTCCAGCTCCCACCTCCAGGCTGGTCTCCTGAGTTTTTAGCTGAGTTTTCAGAGCAGCTGAGGGTTTGAGGGTTAGAAGAGGGAAGGTAAAAAATAGAAGATGGAAGACCTGTACTCTGTCTGTCTGTCTCGGTCTCTCACACACACTCACACTCACACAAACCAGAGTCAACACGAAGCTGCGGGGGGCGGGACAGGCGAGTCACTTTCCCCACCAGAATCCTGCCAACACCTTCAAGCTTCGTTTTGTTCTTTGCTTGAGCCTCGAGCCCAGGAGTGAAACGGCCCCTGCCCCGGACGGCATACAAAACAAGCCAAGCCTGGGAAACAGATGTCTGGGAAGGGATCCGGCTCCACTTCGGACAAGAAACTCCCCAGTCGCCCTTTCAGTGCCCACGAAATGCAAATCACAAAGAGTCGTGTCCCCCCCCAAAAAAGGGGGGCTGAGTGCATATTATTTTCTCCCCCCGCCCCAGAGCCCAGTCCTCACCTGCGCAGTCCAGGAGCAGCAGCAGGTGGGCAGCCGCCCCCAGGATCAGGGGGGGCCAGCGGAGGAGGAGGACCCCCATCTCCCCCCAAAACGAAGCTCCTTTTCCTCCTCTTACTCCAGCGACGTCCTTCTCCCTCCGACTCTGAGACCCGCTCTCTGCCCCGCCTGCGGAACCAGCAGCAGAGCGAGCCGGGATTGGGCGAGGGGAAAACATTCCGCCAATCGGAAATCTGCGCGCAGATTGCGGCTTCGGTCGCCAGGCAGAACTCGAGGCGCAAGTCTGGCAGCAAGGCTGGAGAGGGAAAGAGAAAGTGATTGCAGCTCCTCGCTGGGAATCGCCGCCTCCCTCCCTCCCTCCCTCCCGCAGCTCGTCCCGTCCTGCCCTGCAGGGAGGGCGGGGGGGGGGTTGCCAGGGGAGGGGGGTCCAAGAGAACATCTTCCTTGGAGAGGCGCAAGAAGGTGAAGCCTCGGCTCAGTGGAAGAGAAGCTGCTTGGGAGACCCCAGGTTCAGTCCCCGCATCTCCAGGGGGTCTGGGAATCCCCCCCTCTCTGAAACTGGGGAGAGGGGCTGTGAGATCCTACCCGAGGTGGACTCGTGGCCCAAGGCAGTGCAAGGCAGCCTTCTGGGTCCTGTTTTTATGAAGCCCTTGCATGGCTTAAAAGATGGCTCCCTTCTTCCTCCACTGCCAGAGGAAGTAAATGCATTCGCATCCCACTCGCTGGGTGTCCCTCCCGTCCTCCTTGCATGCTTCCTTACTGGGACATCTGGTTGGCCACTGGGAGACGGCCACGCTTTACCCTTTGGGGTGATCCAGCAGCCCGGCTCTTCTCCTGTGTCCTTCTATCTAGAGGCAGGGGGTTCCAGCGGTTAACTGTCTGCCTTGTAAAGAAATGCTCAGGTTTGCAACTGGAGCTGAAACTCAGTGTTGAAGTCAAAACAGAGAGAGAGAGAGAGAGAGAGAGAGAGAGAGAGAGAGATAAATGGCCACACAGAGAAGCACAGCAGGTGCTGGGAGACGGACAAACAGGCCAGAGCCCACCAGCTTGCCACAATTTCCTTTCTCCATGTGCTTTTTAAAAGGGCATTTTATATCTCCACATATCTCTGCTTCCTTCTCTCATCCTACTGGCCCCAACATGAGTTTCTCTCCCCCTGCCTGGGACCCTCTAAGTCTGCAGGCCCCCAAAGGGGGTCAGGGAGGCCCCCTTGGCACAGCCAGCAAGACCCAGCGGCTGCCAAGCCTCTTCTGGAAGGCCCTGAGCCAAGGCTGGGTGCTTGGCCCAGAGAGTGCTTGGCCCACATCCCACTTCCAGAAGCCTGAACGTTTGAAACCTGAGCTAAGCATGGGACACACACAGAAGCCGCTGCCCTTTCCAAGAAATCAGGAGAGAGACAAGTAGTGGCCGCTCCTTGCCCAGGTACAAGGAAGCTTTGGATTTAAGGGGGGGGGCTGTGAAGTAGGAAGGTAAAGAATTATTTGGGAGTTCTCTTTTTCCCAAGCTGCATGATCTCTATCATCCCTATTTCCCCTTGTCTGGTGCCAAAATATTGTGAGTTGGGGGGGGGTCTTAGTCTGCCGAATGCCTGAGTCCCTTCTGATTCCTGGGGTCCTGGATCCAGCCAAGGTTGAAATCTAATGGAGGGATCCATTGTTGAACTATCTCAGTGAGATGTCACCTAAGCACCCCCACTAGTATAACAAAAGAAGTTGCTCTCACCCTCCAAACTGCCTGGTACAGTGGTACCTTCGTTTGCATACGTTTTAGATTACAAACACGACAACCCCGGAAGTGCGTGTCTGGGTCTGCAAAATTTTTTTGGATTACAACCCATTTTGGGGGCCATTATAAATAAAAAAAATTTGGAGGCCCCATTGGCGAAAGCACGCCTTGGGTTACAACCTGTTTTGGTTTACAAACAGACCTCCAGAACGGATTATGGTTGTAAACCAAGGTACCACTGTCATTAGAAAGTCAAAAAGTTTTGCCATTGTGTTTGAGCTGGGCTGAGAGGAGGCTGCAGGTGAAGAAGCTGTTTCAGTGCCAGGCTTGATTTCTGTCGGATGGCCAGGCTGTGACTCTGGGAGAAGCAAGATCTCCTGTGGGGTGAATACTGTGAGTCCCTCCATCCAAGGCTCAGGTGGTCTATAGGTGCAAATAAACCCCACACCCTAAAGACACCGCCATCTCTTCCGTCCCTCCTTCTAAGGAAATTCAACTCTCTGTGTAAATGCCTGGATGCATTGAAATCTTGCCCCTCTTGGAGACTGGGGTGCTGTGTGACAGTATATTCAAAGCATCTATGAAGAAAACAGCCCCCATAATCATTTGCAGAAAGGGGGAGACTGGGGGGCAGATGGACCAGCGTCTAGAGTCAGTGATGGGCTGGATGAGAGTCAACAAACTGAATTTCCCTCCCCAAACAAGGCGCAAATGCTGCTCAGGGAGATGCCATTTGCCCCGTCCTAAACATCGACAAACGTGACAGATAGTTCACATTTTGTTTTGTTGCTGCAGAATATCTCTTGGATGGCTTTAAAAGAGGTTGAGTCTAATTCATGGAGGAGGAGGAGAGGGCTATGCATGCCCCCCAGCCATGATGGCTCTGCTCTTGCTCCCCCTTTGGAGGCAGCCATGCTTCTGTATCCCCATTTCTGGAAGCCCCAGGAGGAGGGCAGAGTGAGGCTCTGGTGCTCAGGGCCTGTTTTGGGGCTTCCCAGAAGAGGAGGCATCATCCGGTCATCCATTGTGAGGACCAAAGGCTGGACTCAAGGGGCCTTTGGCCGGATCCAGACAGGCTCTTCTTGTTTCCCCAGTCAAAGTGACTCTCTCAGAGCCCGTCTCTTCTCCGCCATTATTAGCCGCGACAATTCGTGGTTGCAAGATGAGCCCCTGTGAAGAAGGAGGCTGGCTGTTTTGAGGGGGGCTCTCCAGGACTCACTTTTGAGACTAAATGGGCTCAGTCACCTCAGGGACGTCTTATGCTTCACTTTTCACCTGCTCCATCTAGTTTTTCTGGACAGGGATAGTCTCCCCACAAGGATCCATGTTCTGCTCACCTCCTGACAGGATTATTGTAACATGTGTTGTTTCCCCCCAATATAGTAGGGATGCTTCAGCTGCTACAAGTTAAATCTGACAGGATTTTCACTGCCACAGCTCATTTAGACCAAATCTCACCAGGGCCAAAAGACCCTCTGCCTGTTTGTCTGGTTCTGAGTTCAATTCAAAGTGCTAGTATTGTTCTAGAAAGTCCTCGGTGGCTTGAGGCTCCTTCTCCTCCCCTGCTCTCCTCTGTGGAGACTTTTCTCCCTCTCCTTTCCCCTCTTCCTGGAGGTGCAGTGGGCGACAAAACCTAACGACCAGGAATAAAATATTTTCTTCTTCACAGACTCTCTAAAAAGTTTTCAGGACTTTAGACATTGCCTGTAGCTCTGTTTTCCTGCTGGATAGCCTTGTTATGTGGCTTTAACCCACCTTTGAATCAATTTAGGGAGATGGTGGCATGTAGATGAACAAATAACAAAGCCGCAGCTTGAGGCAGCCCTTCCAGGAAGGAGGCACCATTTCCCCTCCATTTCTGCATCACTTCCAGCCCTCCTCAAAATGGCTTCCGTCCCCAACAAGCAGGCCGGGTGGGGCTGCCTCAGCCTCCCCTCTTCCCTCCCTGCAGAGGAGACCTTTGGTGCAAGGGAGAGCAGCCAAGCAAGGCAGAAACCGAAAGCCACAGCAGCCCACAGATCAGGTTGCCTGACTGGGAGATCGGCAGGCAGAAATGTCGCTCAGGGGAAGTCACTTTCTTTCTCCCCACGATGCCCCTCAGCGCCCAGATGGGGAGACCATTGGCATTTCTCCCTCTTGGCCTGGCCTGGGCCCCCTCCAGCCTTGGAAAGACCCGTCTCCCTCAGCATGCAGGACAAATCCCTGAGCCTCCACAGCTCTCTTCCTCAAGGCCAAGTGGCCAGGACTCCTGGGTCCCTTTTGGGAGGAGACTCGGCAGGAGCCAGGACTCCTGGGTCCCCTTTGGGAGGAGACTCGGCAGGAGCCAGGACTCCTGGGTCCCCTTTGGGAGGAGACTCGGCAGGAGCCAGGACTCCTGGGTCCGCTTTCTGGCAGGCAAAAGGCATCTTCCTCTCTAGCTGACTCTGCCTTCAAAAAATGAGTATTTCTATCCAGGTGGCATTCATGTTCTCCTCATAACGGCCCTGAGAGGCCCAAGGTCCCTGAGGGAGCTTCATGGCTGCATGGGGATTTGAACCCAGGACTCCCAGGCTCCCATATCCCAGTCAAACCACAGCCCCACACTGGATCCTTGTAGGCTTCTCCACCTCTCAAGACCAGGCCCTGCAGGGACATCTCTCCTGACATTATTTTTGTCCCCTTCTTGGTATCGTGTGGAAACAGAATATGGAGTCTAACAAATAAATGATGGCATAAAAGTGTCCTTGGTGTGTTTCTCCGTTCCAAGCTGGATTGCTTCCCAGGGGACTTTGCCCCCTTTCTGCCTCCCTGAGCAACCTGTGAGTCAGGTTGGAAAGTCCCAGGGCAGTTCCCAGAACAAGGCCTTTTTATTTTAAATGTTTGTTTTCATTTTTACTTATAAGAAAAACAGCTGAGGGTGCAGTAAAGAGTCTTTGGTGAATTCCAATAATCTAAATTTTGTTTGCATGGCAAGCTAGCAAAGGAATCTCAAGTGACTGCATCTCAGGCTGCTTGACTGACATTTCTCACAGGAATTGAAGAACAGAGGCAGATTTTGCTGAGAAAGTACTCATCCTCCATTAACACTGGTGTTTGTGTGTGTGTTTGTTTCCTGCCCTCACGCTCTCTCTCTGCCACAAACACCCTCACCCATTTCTCCACATTCCCTAGTTGTATTTTCTCGTTTTCCCCTTTTTGTGATCCTCTGCTGCCCCCTGCCGGCTGCTTTCTTCCCCGGCTGAAGTGGAAATCAGGTGATTTCTAGGAAATCCTTCAAGGGACCAGTTGAAGCAAGTCACGGGTTGCAAAAAAATGGTCAAGGTTCCCACATATGTCACATCTTTGGAATCGGTGCAAGTGGGTGTATTCATACCTATGGTATGGAAACGCGGAAATATATAAAACTTTTACAAATCATGTAATCAAGAAAAAACCTATTTAGAGTATGGGAAAATTATAACAACTTATTAGAAAGAAAAACACCACTGTGGATCTCCCCAGTGGAAGCTACAACCAGGAAAAGAATCAATATGGATTAGCAGTGGTTAACATACAGTGAAATTTAATCTCTTACGGGACAGGAACCAAAACTGAGAAATCTCGAGGAATCAAGAAATCTGGTTACCAATTAGCTACAGGTACATCACATTAATGAATTGTTTAAGATAGATAGGAAAAATGGCTTTGCAGAACAAAAGTCTCAGTTTACCAAAGACCTATTAGATACAATTACAAAAGTATTATCAAATATGTACAAACTGCTGTTGGAGTGGGAAACGAAAGAGGAATTTGTGAAATTTAGCAGGATTAAGTGGGCACAGGATGTGGGTCACAATATCAATCACGAATTATGGTGAAAGTTGTGGAAAATAAATATGAATTTTATGGCAAGTTATGCGATAAAAAAAATATGATGAAAATGGCCCACAGATGGTATTTAACACCCACCAGGTTAGCGAAAATGTCTAAAGAAGAAAAAGGAATATGTTGGAAGTGTAATGAAATTGAGGGATCTTTTATTCACATGTGTTGGTCGTGTAAAATAATTAAGGGATATTGGGAAACGATAGAAAATGAATTTAAAAAGATACCTAAAAAGACTTTCCCCAAAACACCTGAGAGTTTCCTTTTGGAGATAGTAACAACAGAGGTCCCCCAAAAACAAGAGAGTTTATTACTATGCGCCACTGCTGCAGTTAGAACCTTCTTGGCACAAAGGTGGAGAACAAGGATAGAACCCACTCAGGAAGAATGGCAGTGTAAAATGTTTGAATGTACTGAACTGGCTGGTCTGATGAACAGGATAAGAGAAAACAGATATAAGGAATATAAGGAGGAATGGATGTTGTTTCTTGAATATTTCAAGAACTAGTATAGAGAAAGACATAGCTTAGCAGGTCTCGTATAAATCCAGCAGTTGAAATAGATGAGAGTATTTAATAGGTAACAAATTGGATGATTAAAAAGATGTGGATTACGCAGAGTCGTAGAAAAGCAAAGGAAGCAGGAAAAGTGTGGAAGGAAAGTCATATGGTCTATGTATACATGCTGTATTTGGTATGAAGTTGTAAATAGGACGAGGGAAGGAGAGAGGGGTTAAATATGCTCTGTTCCTGTTTTTGAAAATGCAATTTATTTATTTTTAATTGATCCCCTCTTCACAGAGGCGCTTTCAAGGTGGGCACCCACGCCCACACCGATAGAGGAGCTGCTCAAATGTTAACATACGTCTCAGTCTACAACCTTCTAAGATTATACAATAAAATTATAATGGTACAAGAATAATAATTAGAAGTGTTTTGCAACCATCAGTGCAGTTCTCCATGTGTTGCCTAGACGTACTATTATCTGCGCATGTACATGTGCAAATGATTGTGCAGTGCTCCAATGTCGCCTTAAGTTGTGTTTTCTGTGAAGTCCCATTGTACGTAGCATAATTCACACGCCAAGGCCAGCCCAATACATTTTGACACCTGAGGCGGACCCCAAAATGGCATCCCACTCCCCACCAGGGAAGAATTGGTGAGGGAAGATTTCTATTTTGGGCATCTTCTCAGTGGGAGAACTTCCTCCTGGGTTTGTGGACTTTCGGACAACCCTGGCTGGTCGCCCCCAACCACACTCTGCCCCAGATCAGATATCTACAAATTTCTTTTATTATATTCCCAACCATCCTTTCTTTGGCCTGGAACCAAAGGCAGCATCCAGGTGGTTCCTCACCCAGGCACTGCAGGCTTCACACCCTCTTGGCCTCATATAACTTAATCCCACCCCTGCAAAACCACAGATTATGATCCCATCTCACTTTGGATACTAGTTCTTCAGTCACTTTTCACTGGAAGAACAATTATCGGCATCTCCCTGCCAGAGTCTGTGAATATTCTCAGAAACTTCAAAATCTCTGGAACTCCTGTGATAAGAAGAAAAAAACCACTAAAGACAAAGGGTGTGCACCCTTATTTTTTTAAGTCAAACATATGTTACAAAAGTAAAAAATATAATTACATCCATTGTCTTTAAAACAAGGTGCAGCAAATCCATTGGGTTAGGCGAGAAGAGTCCTGGGGGCCCTGGAGGTCTTCTTGCTGGCTTCCTCTTTGGCTGTCAGCAGGATCAGTCCCTCTCATCTCCTGTAGGAGAGTCGCTACACCCCATCCCCTCAGCCTCTCTACCTCCTCTCTGTTCCCTGCTTCTCCATTTCCCCCTTCAGCTGTTTCTTCCTCCCCCTCCAGCCTGTTTCTCAACTCACTGCCCCAGGGCATCATGGGAGCTCCAGGGTGGAGGTCCAGAGCTCAGCAGCTGGTTGTCCTGGACGTGGAGCTCCATGAACCAGGCAGGAGAACTGGAACCTTGCAAGGTATCGGGACAGAAAGAGGGTCTGGAGGAAACTGCCTCAGCAGCTACCATTGCCACAAGGAGGGTCTGAACGCCCGCTGGAGCTCCTCATTCTCTGCCCAGCCTGAGGATGTTTGAGAAGAGGCCTCAGAGGTCACTTCTGGACCAATCTGGATCTAGTCAGACATGACAGTGAGGTTCTGTGGATGTAGAAGGTGACCGAAGAGGGCTGGTGGTGGACGTCCCTCTCATCTGCAGGGTAACCGGAGCACAGCTCTTGGTCAACACAGACAATACCCGTCCCTATCCAGATGTTGTAACTAGAGATGATGCCCTCCTTGGCTTCTACGGGATCAATGGCCAATGCCTTCATCTTCTGAAGCAAACTTGCAAGGTTCCAGATTAGAATCGGATCCAATTCTGACAGCCTCTCTTGTCTTCAGCCACTCTGTTCCTTCTCTCTTTCAGCTTCAACTCCTGAGCATCTAAGTATCCCTCCTCCCTGCCCACCATCCCTCTCTGTCAGTTTTTTCACTTCCTCATGCAGAAGGTGGTTGAAAACACTCAGCCAGAGCAGTTAGACTGCCTTTATACATTCCATGACATTACATCCGTGTAGCCAAAGGCTGGGTAGCCCAAGAAGCAGGTCAGCCGTAACAATTTAGCCTATTTCACGGATTATACACTTAAAGATGTTGCCTTTCCTTCCATTTGGATGGAAAGTGAGTGACATAAGATTGGGGAAGGGCTTGTGGAGGGAACCACAGCAACAAAGAACCAAGAGATACCATCAAAATCACTGCAAGTGGTTGTCAATCTCCTCATCCCTTTTTTATATTATAATTCTTAAAATGTATTTCTATTAAAGATTTCTTAGTTTACAAAAATATCCGCAATGTCTCTTATTTCAAGTTGTGTTATGTACAGATCAGTTTCATTTGTTGTGAGACATTAGTCTCCTCATTAATTTTAAAAGCTTTTAGTTGCATATATCTGGAGGATTTCTGATTAATACAAGCACATTTCTGCAAAGCAAAATTGGCCATAATCTATCAGAAAAGCATGATTACCCTCAAATTCAAATTACAGCTGGAGTCAGAATGAATGGGTGAGAGCCAGGATTAAGGAACAGCATTAAACGACAGCAGGAGCTCTGAGCCTCTGCAATTCACAGCCAAACTTGGGCAGGCTCCTTCTGGTCTCATCTCACACACCAGGCTGGTATGAAACTGCAGAAATAACAAACAGGAGTGTTTCAAAAGCCAACATAATGGTGCGGCGGCATCATCATTACAGAGCTAGTGGGAACCCAAAGGACATGTAGTCCAGCCTCAGAAGGAAAGCCACCATCCCTCATCATGTCAAATCAGACATGAGATATGCCAGGAGCACCACCAAAATGGGCCTGCAGAGCAAATGCCTGCAGAGGGCAGCTCCAGCAAGTGAGCCAAGCTGCACACTATGGGGGAATACCAGAAGGACAGAAAGCAGTCCACTGGAAGGAAAAATCCCTTCCAGAACCCCTTCCAAGATCTCTCATTCAGATCCTGCGTAGAACCCATTTGTCAGGTGGAGGGGATCCTCCATGGGGCTCAGATGAACAGACAGAATGAGTCACAAGAGCTTTGTTCAGCTCAATGGACACTGCAGATTATTTCACTCTTGGAAACCCCAAGGGGGGGGACAGCTTTTCCCCATTTGGGGATGTTCCCCACAGAGTCTTCTGCAAAAGCCCCCCTGTGCCCCCACCTGCACCCCCACTTACCCCTGGCGGAGCTGTCGGACTCCTGGTCACTTGCTGCAAAAGGGAGGAAACACAGGAGTCAGGATCCCGGGGAGGGAGATCCAACCCCCCCCCCGCCCTTCTCCTCCCTCCTTCCATCCCCGTCCCAAATCAGTCTCAATATGGGGATGTTCAGGGAGAGGCAGCCCAGAGGCAAGGGGGCTCAAGGACGGCATTAGAGGGAGAAGCAGACGCTGGAGGGCAAAGAGAGATGGGCACAGCCTGGCATGGAGGCAGTGGGGGGGGGCGGGTGTGACTTGGGAAGGAAAGGGGCAGAAAGGCGGGGGGGGGAGCAGTGGTCCCAAATCAGGAGGGGAGGGTTCCTGACATCCACAGACTTGAGCCAACCAAATCTTTAGCTTCAGGTTCCAGTAAATTAAACCCCCAGAGATCCCTCTCTCCCGCACCCTCGACTCTTCCTCCTGCTCCTTCTTGGAGCCCCTCCCTCAGCCGACAGTCTCTCTGCAGCCTTTTCCTGGCCCTGAGAGACCCCTTGCTGTCCACAGACAGGCTGAGCAGACAGGCTTAAGCTTTCCATCAGGGTCTTGGGCTTAAGGACTAGGCCACCACCAGGTTTAGTTTAGTCTGTTTGTAACGTGTTCCTGCTCCATATTGGGGGGAAATATGTCAGAGAGAGGGGAGGAGTCACTCACTTGGGGTTTCTTCGTAGGCTGATTTCCCTGTGAAGACAAAAGCAGAAGGTCAGAGCTGGAAGGGACCTCCAGAGGCCACCCAAACCGATTTTGACCATTTGGCTCTCCAATGCTGAAACCTTCCCAGCAGAGGCTCCTCTTGTCTCTTCCAAACACCTCCAAGGAAGGTGAGCCCAGAAGGTGAGCATTTCAAGGAACTCATGTTACAAAGAAGTAGAAAAAATTGAGGAAACTAAATAAAAAAAAATCAACATGGGAACCAGGCAGCGGACAAATTCTAAGAGAGTGGAAGGAAACATTATCCAATCCCTTCACTTATTCCTTTTCAGATTATTATTTCACTCCTAAAGGTAAAGATAAAGGTACCCCTGACCATTAGGTCCAGTCGTGACCGACTCTGGGGTTGCGGCGCTCATCTCGCTTTATTGGCCGAGGGAGCCGGCGTACAGCTTCCGGGTCATGTGGCCAGCATGACTAAGCCGCTTCTGGCGAACCAGAGCAGCGCACGGAAACGCCGTTTCCCTTCCCGCCGGAGCGGTACCTATTTATCAACTTGCACTTTGACGTGCTTTCGAACTGCTAGGTTGGCAGGAGCAGGGACCAAGCAACGGGAGCTCACCCCGTCACAGGGATTCAAACCGCCAACCTTCTGATCGGCACGTCCTAGGCTCTGTGGTTTAACCCACGGCGCCACCCGCGTCATTCCTAGCAGACCCTTAATCCTCAAATTTGCCCAGAGAGGTGGTGCGGAAGAGATAATGAACTTTAACAGTGCAATTCTAGGCAAGTCTGCTCAGAGGAATGTCCTATTCAGTTCAATACAGCATCCTCCCAGATCAATATTTATTTATTCATTTAATTAAGATGGCAGGGCAGTTTGCAACATAAAAATACAAAATGAGAGCACAAAATACATAATAAAGCAAAAACAAACCAGTAACTCTGCTCCCAGAAACACATTTAAAAGGCCAAAGGCCTGGTTAGAGAGAAATGTTTTTGCCTGGCACCTAAAGATTTGTAAGGAAGGCTCCCTGGTAAGTGTGTACATGATTGAAGGTTTAGGATTGATTAAAACATCAGGTGGGAAGTGAATTTCCTGAGCACGGAGTGAGCGCAAAGGAATGACCAACATTACTTTTGGTTCATGTTCAAAGGGTGTTTCATGGGGAAGGGTCTCTATAGGGATGCCAGTAGCAGTTGCCAGGAAGGCTCCACCAGCACATTCCCAGTCAGAGGCCGAGACAGAAGGACACAGGAGAGGCAGAAAACGCATCCAGGGTTTACTTACTGCGGATGAAGAAGAAGATGATCCCAGAGACCAGCAGGATGGCAGCCATGACACCCAAAATGGCTTCCACAATGAGCCCCAGGTTGACTAAAAGGAGGCAAGAGACATTTTTATTCAGACTGGCGGCAGCAGCTCCCCAAGGCCTCAAGCAGGAGATTTGAGTGGAGGTGCTGAGCTATGAGCCTGGGAGGATTTTACATGTGCAAAGCAGGCCCCCTCTCTCTCCTTATAGGCCAAGGTCTTCTCTGTAGTGGCCCCGACACAAGGGAGTTTATTTTTCCACCAGAGTTCAGCATTAGAGGTTTTCAAAATAATCAATTCATTTAAGGAAGAAAGTTGCCAGGCACAACTGTTTCATCACAGACTCCAGACTTAAAAGCAGATCTCCTCCTGCTCAGGCGCTTCAGCCTTCTCTGTCCTGACCCTGAGAGGAAGGGATTCCCTCCCCTCTGAGACCCCCCAGAGCCCAGCATTACAGGCCTTCAGGGAAGACACAAACCCTTAGGAAGAAGCATCTTGTGTAGGGTTGCCATATGTCCGGTTTTTCCTGGACACGTCCTCTTTTTCAGACTTAAAACGTCTGTCCAGACAGATTCTTAGAATGAGGCAAAATGTCCAGGTTTTTTTGTTTTTTTTTATAAGATATTTATTGAAGTTTTACAAAAACATAAGTTTACAAAAATTAAAAAAAAAGTCGTATAATAAAAAAAATACAAAAGGATACATAAAAAACAGAAAAAAGAAAGATAAAAATACAGAATTCAAAAGACAAATAGATACAAAAAAATTAAAAACAAATCAGTTTTTGTAACTTTAAATTCATTTAACTTATTTCCTTGACTCCCTCAAACCTCCCCTTTTTGTATTCCCATTTAAATAATCAAATCAGCAAATCCTTACCCTCTTTCATTTATCTTAACTCTATATCTTAACATATTATAACTCTATATTTTCATCCATTTATCAATTCATTTTTGCATATTCTTATTAACCTTTGTTGCTAATGCCACTTATTTCCAATCCAAACGTCATTTTAACATTCATTAATTTTACAATATTTCTGAAGATAGTCTTTAAATTTCTTCCAGTCTTCCTCCACCAACTCTTCTCCCAAGTCTTGGATTCTGCCAGTCATTTCCGCCAATTCCATATAGCCCATCACCTTCATCTGCCACTCTTCCAGAGTGGGTAGCTCTTGTGTCTTCCAATACTTTGCAATAAGTATTCTTGCTGCTGTTGTTGCATACATAAAGAAAGTTCTATCCTTCTTTGGCACCAATTGGCAGACTATGCCCATGACGACATGGACAGGTTTTTTTGTTTGGGTGGAATCTCTGACGTCCGTAGCGCTAGTGAGTGAGCCCTGGTCCCCTCTACCCTGCCTGTGTGAGTCTTTGGCTCAAGGGCCGCTTCCATAATTCTTGCTTGCCTGCCTGTGAGAAGGAGAGTCTGGGATGTTAGTGGGGATGTGCGTTCATGTGCTCCTGCTGGGGAAAAGGGAGTTTTGCTGCTAGACATTCTGCTTTGGTTCTTGCAGGCACAGCTTTCCTGGTGCTGTGTGTGTGAGACGAGCGTGATTATTAAAATTCCTGCTTGCTCTTCCCAGCGGTGTGCGGGCGTTTGGGCTAAGTGGAGATGAGTATCAGTTTTTCTAGCTGGGAACGAGTTGAAGTACTGTCTGTCTGGGGCTCTCTCTTTTAAATTCGCTGCCCCTTTTTCAGTCGCAGGGAGTGTGAATAAGTCAGCCATGTGGAGGAGGTCGTATGATTTTGAAGAAATAACACATCTGCCCACATGCTGTGACATCACAACTGCTTGGGTTTAAAGGCAAAAAGGTGACAGTCAGTTTTTACCTACAACATCCAAATTGAGACACTTGCCAGAAAAGGCTGCATCTGTCGAAATCTACAGATTCCAATTCAGTCGCTTGCCTCCAGAGCAGCCTTTCTCAACCTGTGGGTCCCCAGATGTTGTTGAACTACAACTCCCATCACCCCTTGCTAGCAAGGCCAGAGCTCAGGGATAATGGGAGTTGTAGTCCAACAACATCTGGGGACCCACAGGTTGAGAACCGCTGCTTCAGAGACATAGACAGGATCCAACTGGGGTTCCCCATCTGAGTTGTGCTGCTGCTGAGACTTCCGGGTTTAGCGCCATCGGTAATGGCGGATTCCCTCTGAGCTGGAGGGACCCGCTCCGTGGAAATCGGGTCAAACCGCTACGGCGAAGAGGTGAAATCACAGGCAGGGTGAAGCCTGTGAACGTGGGACTCGGCGGGCACCCTTTGCGCCCCCCCAACTCGCAAGGAAACCCGACTACGGGCTCCGGAGCGGAGCGGGGCGAGTGGCGCGGTGCTGAGAGTAAACTGCTACTTCCACGGAGCGAAGCCACATAGCTGTTACTGGAGAGCGCTGACTTCTTCCTGAAACAATTCGACTCCAAAAGCAACTACCCGTGAGTAGGATTAATTGGAAAAGGCAAGGAAAAAAGGATTTAAATCTGGCACCGAAGCGGGAAGGCATAAACAGGAAGTCCGCCTTCCGCTTTTGTAAATAGATTAAAGCAAAGAACTTGTAAGCCAAAGCCGTGGGGAATTGATTTGAAAGGATTAAAACCCCAACACCTAAATAAGTGATCCCCCCCTTGGATGCAGGAGAAGAGGGGGGAGAGATTTGAACTTTGTATACCTGCAAGAGAGAGGGAAGGAAAAAAGATCTACTGCTCAAAACCTGGGAACGGGCTGCCAATAGACAATAAGACTGCTGTATTGGGAAGCGCACTGTTGGTGAACAGAGCAACTTTTGACAGCTAGCTCTGCAAGGGAGATACATTGTTTTTGGCTGTTGCCTCCTGATCTTAGAAAGAAAAGGAAGTAACTGGAAAGTAACTGAAATTGAAACTGACTTTTATCTTTGTTTCTCTGCTTGAAGTGGGGATTTTAAAGTGCTACTTTGGAATATAACAACAAGAGACTGATACTGTGTCCCCCTAGAGGAAGTTTCTGAAACTGTTAACAATTGGGCCAGGGGAATTTTCCACTTCAAAATAAGTTGTGGCCGTGGGATTGACCTTGAGTGTTCAATTGAAGTGTTATGGCAGATGGAAAAGAAAAAGCAGACTCTCTTTTAGACAAAACAACGAGGTCTGGGAAATCTTGGCAGCGAAGACCATCAACATCTGGTCCTTCTGCCTCATCTGCGGCTGCATCCACACAATCTAAGTCAAAAGGTATGTCATCTGAAGAAGCTCCAGCAGTTGCATTAGGCAAGATAAATGAATCATTGGAAAAACTAAGCAAACAGGTGGTTGAAGCAACAACTAAAATTGACCAAAATACTATAAGTATTAACAATCTGGGACAAAAGGTAAATACCAACACAGAAACTATTGAGAAACTGCTACAGGAATCTACTCTGACCCGACAGACAGCTGAAGAAGCTAAGGAAAAAGCAGCTGCCGTAGAGGAGAAGATTCCAGGTATACAGAGGCAACTTGAGGATTATAGGTCAACTTTTTCTATGATTGAACTTAAGGAGAAACAAACTAACTTGAGGATTAGAGCTGTGCCTGAGTTAGAGAAGGATAACCTGACAGACTTTCTTATGCAGGAATTTGCAGACTTCTGGGAATTGGATTCGGGAAAAGAAGGATTTAAGATCGTGAGTGCTTTTAGACTTGGAAGAGGAGGGAAGAAGAACAGGGTGAGAGACTGTTTGATTACCCTCCGATCAAAAGAGGAGAGAGACAAAATTCTGGGTCTGCATTTCCAGAAGACTTTAGAAATACATCAGTCAAGAGTCGAAATATTTAAAGATATTCCAAAACATCTTTTGGACCTTAGGTCAAATTACGGAGATTTGGTTGCCTTGCTGAGAAGGAACAGACTTATCTTTAGGTGGGAATTTCCCCAAGGCCTATCTTTTAGTTTTAAAGGAAGAAAGATAAAAATAAGATCAGTGGAAGACAAAGAAAAATTTCTGAAAGATTACGGAGAAGACTTACAGAAAGAATCTGGAGAAGAGCCAAGAGCACTGGACAGAGAACCATTTGACAGAGGCCTAGAGCAAAGAGCATCGGATAGAGGATCACCAAAAAGAGGAATACTAGACATATCAAGACTATCTTTTGGATTGGACTGTCCAGAGAAAGTAACAGTAATACCGCCGACAGAACAAGAGCAAGCACTTGGTGCAGTTGGAGGAAAAGCAGAATAATTACATCATGGCCCTGCAACTATTGAGCTGGAATACCAATGGTTTGAACTCGCCTCAAAAAAGGAAAAGTGTTTTTCATCTATTAAAAAAGGAATAATTGGACTTGATTTGCCTACAGGAAACACATGTGATAAGGCTCCACAGGAAAGTATTGATTAATAAAAGATTGGGTCAAGAGTTTATCACATCAGACAAAGTAAAAAAAAGAGGAGTAGTAATTTATGCAAAGGAGAGCCTATCACCGAAATTTATATTTAAAGATGATCAAGGAAGATTTGTGGCAATTGAAATTCAACTACAAGGAGAGAAATTTTTGATAGTAGGCGTCTATGCACCGAATGAGGGAAAATCAGAATTTTTTTAAAAGTTGCATGAGACCTTGTTGGACTATTTGGATTACAATATGATCATGATGGGGGATATGAATGGAGTGGTATCTACAAATATGGACAAGGCACAGAGACAGGTCGTTACCAAGGACGGCAGACTACCAAAAACCTTTTTTGAGATGACTGACAACTTGGACTTAGTTGATATTTGGAGAACAAAGAACCCCTTGGGTAGAGAGGGAACTTTCTTCTCTGAAGCCAAAATGACATGGACGAGAATTAACCAAATTTGGATAACTAGAGGACTGGCTCCAAAATCTAGAAAAGTGGAAATTTGTCCTAAAACCTGCTCCGACCATAATGCTGTGAAAATGGAGATGAAACTAACACCAATCGGCTCCTTCAGATGAAGGATGAATGACACCTTGTTTAGAGACGAAGAAGTGACCAAGAAGGCCCAAAAAGCTTTGAGAGATTATTTTGAGATAAATATGAATACTAGTGTTGAAAAAAGAGTAATCTGGGACGCAAGCAAAGCGGTTATGAGAGGGTTTCTGATACAACAGAATGCAATAAAGAAGAGAACTCAAAATGAGAAAAAAGATAAAATTTTGCAGAAAATAAAAGAAGGTGAGAAGAAATTGAGAGCGAAACCAAAGTCGCAAGAGATTCTGAGAGAAATAGGGGGACTTCCGGTCGGCGCCAGCGCTAATGGCCGCCTCCTGCTGAGCTCCACTCAGGGAGGCTACTTCACGAGTTCGGGTCTGACCGCTACGGCGAAGCGGGGACCCCTAAAATCTCAGGCGCGGAAGCCTGAGAGCAAGGAGGCTCGGTGGGCACCTTAAGCGCCCCCCCTTACTGCAAAGGAGTCTTTTTAAAGGCTCCGGAGTGGCATCGGGGAGCGCGGTGCTGAGAGCCGCTACCCAGCCCGTGGAGTGAAGCCGCGTCGCCATTGACGGAGAGCGCCGATTCCTTCCTGACATTTGGAATTTAAATTGGACTACCGTGAGTAAGACTGAACAACAAATTTAAAAGGAAACAATTAGAAATTGGCTGAAAACGGAGAAGGCAAAAAATAAGGAAGTCTGCCTTCCTCGGACTGCATGTAAGTAAAGCAACGAAACAGGAAGCTGCAATTTGACAGAAAGCAGCTTTAAAATTGACGGACTCAGACATTGGACTCAAATCCCCCCCTTAGCGGGCAGGGGCAGGGGGGGAAGATTTGTGATCTGTTTTACCTGCATGAAAGAAGCTTAGAAGGGGAAAGTTCTGCCATTTTAAACCCTTGGGGAGGACTGCTAGGAAAGTGAGTCACCGGGACTGAGAACTGTCATCCGATTTGCTACAAAGTAGGCGCTTTGCCTTGGATAAAAACTAAAGACCCTATTTGTTATAAGTTTGGCACTTTGGAAAGATACAATTTGATATTTTGGAAATTATTGGACAATTGGTTGCTACTTTTGTTTACCTCTGAAGGGAACTTTTGTTTCTTTGTATTTGGAACTTTGAGCTGCTCCATCTAGAGGCTGTAGGAAAATAGCCACTATTTTTTACTGTAAGGAACAGGCTTGTGGAATTCCCCAGCTGAAAGTGATTCTCGTGGGAACGACCTTGGGATATGAGTGGCCCAACAGAGGAGAGATTAACAAGGGCTAAGAGCAAAGTTGAACAGAAGAGAAGAGGCTCAATTGTAAACCCAACTGCAGCTGCTTCAACTCCCTCCATGGATACAGTAACAATAACAAAGGCATTAGTCAAAATAAATGAAACTCTGGAAGTGCTAACAAAGCAGAGCACTGAAAACTCCAAACAGTTGAATGAATTATCAACAAAATTGGACCTGAATACAGAGACTATAAATAAATTAGTTCAAGAAAATGAGATAACTAGAAAGATCGCAGAGGAGGCAAAAACTTCGGCAGAGGAGGCAAAAATTTCTGCAGGAAACACACAGGAAAAGATAGTACCATAAAAAGCTGGAAGAACATGATGCGGCCCTGTCTTTATTGGAACTACAGAGGAAAAGTAGAAATTTGAGATTGAGATTGATTCCAGAAAATGAAAAGGACAATTTGATAGACTATCTTACAAAGGAATTTCTGGACTTTTGGCAGGACAGCTTGAAAGAGGAGGAATTTAAGATAACAACTGCTTTCAGACCGGGAAGGAGACAGAACAGAAAGAGCCCAAGAGATTGCCTGATAACTCTGAGATCTCAGGAGGAGAGAGACAAGATATTGAATTTACATTTTCAAACAGCCCTTGAGATTGAAGATTCTCGTGTGCAGATCTTTAAAGATATCCCTAAATATATTTTGGAAGCGAGGACCTATTACAAGGATTTGGTCACTCTATTGAGAAAGAACAACATACTATTCAGATGGGAGTTCCCACAAGGCCTGTCTTTTAACTACAAAGGAAAGAAAATTAAGATAAAAACAGTGCAAGACAAAGAACAGTTTCTGACAAGGAACGAGGAGGATCTTTTGAAGGAAACGGCGGAACCTACGGACCTAGAAGATTTACCAGACATTTCAAATCTATCTTTTGGGGCTAAAAAACCAACAGAAGAAGATCTTCCTGGAGCTGTTGGAGGGGTAACCAAATAAATAACAAGATGTCTCTGCAATTTCTAAGTTGGAATTGTAATGGTCTTAATCTTCCTAGAAAGAGACGAGAGGTTTTTCATATTTTAAAAAAAGAACAATTGGACTTGATTTGTTTACAAGAAACCCATGTGACTAGAGTACACCGAAAATTACTTATTAACAAAAGACTAGGACAAGAATTCATTTCATCGGACAAAGTGAAGAAAAGAGGAGTGGTGATTTATGCAAAGGAAAAGTTGGCCCCTAAATTAATATTTAAAGATGAACAAGGAAGGTATTTGGCAATTGAAATTCAAGTTCAAGGAGAAAAATTACTGATAATAGGAGTTTATGCACCAAATGAAGGGAAGTCAGAATTTTTCAAGAAATTGCATGAGACATTAATAGACTTTTTGGATTATAATGTAATTTTAATGGGAGACATGAATGGAGTGGTTTCTACAAATATGGACAAAGCACAAAAACAGGTGATCTCCAAGGATGGGAGATTACCTAAGACCTTTTTTGAAATGACTGACAATATGAACCTGATTGACATCTGGAGAACAAGGAACCCTCTTGAGAGAGAGGGAACTTTCTTCTCTGAAGCAAAAATGACATGGACTAGAATCGACCAAATATGGGTAACTAGTGGGATGGCATCAAAGATTAAGAAAGTGGAAATCTGCCCAAAGACTTGCTCCGACCATAATGCTGTAAAGATGGAGATGAACCCAACAACAGCTGGCTCCTTTAGATGGAGGATGAATGACTCCCTATTTAGAGACGAAGAGGTCTATAAAAAGGCCCAGAAAGTGGTAAAGGACTACTTTGAGATAAATCTGAGAACAGAAGTGGAAAAAAGAGTAATTTGGGACGCAAGTAAAGCCGTCATGCGAGGATTTTTAATACAACAGAATGCCATAAAAAGAAAGAGACAGAATGAGAAGAAGGATAAGATCCTGGAAAAGATAAAAGAAGGAGAAAAAAGATTGAGATCTAAACCAAAGTCACATGAAATCTTGAGAGAAATCAAGTTCTACCAGAGACAATATATGGAACTGATGAATCAAGAGATAGAATGGAAAATAAAACAAATGAGACAAAAGACATTTGAATCGGCAGACAAATGTGGGAAACTTTTGGCATGGCAATTGAAGAAGAGACAAAAACAGAATACGGTTACAAATTTAGAAGTGGAAGGAAAGAACATTTATAAACCAAATGAGATTAGAAACTGTTTTCAGAGTTATTTCAGGAGACTTTATACACAAGGGCCGGTGAATGAAAAAGAAATAGAAGAATTTCTTAAAAAATATGGATTACAAAAAATTTCTGAACAAAGTAAAGTGACTTTGAACCAGAAGATAACTGATCAAGAAATTGAGGGAGCCATTCAAAATATGCAATTGGGAAAATCTCCAGGACCTGATGGACTGACCTCCAGATATTATAAAGCTTTGAAAGATTGGCTTATACAACCGTTGAAGGAGGTCTGTAACGAAATCTTAGAGGGGAAGAAGGAACCTGAAACGTGGAAAGAAGCATATATTACACTTATACCAAAGTCAGAGACTGAGAAGAACCAGGTTAAGAACTACCGCCCTATATCATTACTTAATGTGGATTACAAAATTTTTGCAGACATTTTGGCAAAAAGATTGAAGAGAGTTTTGGTGGGGGAGATTCATAAAGACCAAGCGGGCTTTCTTCCAGGAAGACATTTGTCAGACAATGTGAGAAACATAATAGATATTATGGAGTTGCTGGAAGTTAATATTAATACTAAGGCAGTATTAATATTTGTGGATGCGGAGAAAGCCTTTGACAATATTTCTTGGAGTTTTATGGAAAAAAATCTCCAAGGGATGGGGGTAGGCCAAGGTTTTGAGAATGGTATAGGTGCAATTTATTCTGAACAAAAAGCAAAACTGATTGTAAATAATGTAGTAACAGAAGAATTTGCTATTGAAAAAGGGACACGACAGGGGTGCCCAATATCCCCATTACTCTTTATATCTGTCTTGGAGGTCTTATTAAACATGATCAGAGGGGACCAGCTGGTTAAAGGGATTCAGGTCGGAGCTAAACAATATAAACTGAGAGCGTTTGCAGATGATCTAGTACTAACTTTACAAGAGCCAGACACTAGTACGAGAAGAGTTTTAGAGCTAATACAAGTATTTGGTCAAGTAGCAGGATTTAAGTTGAACAAACAGAAAACGAAAGTATTGGATAAAAATCTAACAGTGGTTGAAAGAGAGAGGTTTCAGAGTGAAACTGGTTTAATGGTAGCAAAGAAGGTGAAATACCTGGGGATTAATTTTAGATCTAAGAATGTGAATTTATTCAAAGATAACTATGAGAAATGTTGGTCAGAAGTTAAGAAAGATTTAGAAGTATGGTCAAATTTGAGACTTTCCTTGTTAGGCCGAATCGCTGTTATTAAGATGAATGTCTTGCCGAGAATGTTGTTTTTGTTTCAAACATTGCAGATTTTGGACAAAATGGATTGTTTCAAGAGGTGGCAAAAAGATATATCTAGATTTGTCTGGCAGGGCAAAAAGCCCAGAATAAAATTTAAGATACTAACTGATGCAAAAGAAAGAGGGGGGTTTGCCCTGCCGGACTTAAAGTTGTATTATGAATCAGCGGCTTTCTGCTGGCTGAAAAGTTGGCTGCTTCTTGAAAACACAGACATTTTGGATTTGGAAGGGTTCAATAACAGATTTGGCTGGCATGCATATATATGGTATGACAAGGTTAAAATTCATCAAGGTTTCAAAAACCATATTGTTAGGAAAGCATTATATAATGTTTGGATTCGGTATAAAGATTTGTTGGAAAACAAAACCCCCAGGTGGTTGTCACCAATGGAAGCTAAGGAAGTGAAAAAACTTAATATGGAACCCAAATGGCCAAAATATTGGGAAATTATAGAACATGAGGAGGGAAAAGTGAAATTGCAGAGCTATGAGAAATTGAAGTCAAAAGTAAGAGATTGGCTTCATTATTATCAGATAAATGAAGTTTTCAAACTGGACAGGAAAATTGGCTTCCAGGTGGAGAGGTCAAAATTAGAAACAGAGCTATTGGAACCCAATACTAAGAATCTGTCAAGAATGTATAACTTGCTGTTGAAATGGAATACACAGGATGAGACGGTTAAATCAGCTATGATTAAATGGGCACAAGACATTGGTCATAACATTATGTTTGCTGACTGGGAACAGTTATGGACCACCGGTATAAAGTTCACGGCATGTAATGCCTTAAGAGAGAATATTATGAAAATGATATATAGGTGGTACATGACCCCAGTCAAGCTGGCAAAAATTTACCATACGCCCAATAATAAATGTTGGAAATGTAAGGAAACTGAAGGTACCTTTTACCACCTTTGGTGGACGTGCCCTAGGATTAAGGTCTTCTGGGAAATGATTTATAATGAAATGAAAAAGGTGCTTAAATGCACTTTCGTGAAGAAACCAGAAGCTTTCCTCCTGGGCATGGTAGGTCAATTGGTGTCAAGGAAAGATAGGACGTTTTTTATGTATGCTACAACAGCAGCAAGAGTACTTTTAGCAAAGTATTGGAAGACACAAGAACTACCCACACTGGAAGAATGGCAGACCAAGGTGATCGACTACATGGGACTGGCGGAGATGACTGGCAGAATCCGTGACCAAGGGAAAGAGACGGTGGAAGAAGACTGGAAGAAATTTAAAGTTTATCTTAAGAATTGTTGTAAAATTAATGAATGTTAAAATGTCTTGGGTAATGCAAAATAGAATTGCAGTGACAAACAATTGGACATGAAAAAAAGAGTTAAAGAAAGGGCTATGAGAAATTGAAATTAGGGGTTGCTGGAAGGATTTAAAACAGGGATGCAGAAAGGGGAGGTATGGGGAAGTCGCTGAAAGAAGGTTTTAGGAAAGAAAGGTCAAGAAATTATACGTGTTTATATGTTTGTTTGTTTATGTATTGTGTTGTTTTGTCTTTTAATATGTGTTGAAAAACCAATAAAAAATTTATTAAAAAAAAAAGAGATTCTGAGAGAAATAAAGTTACATCAAGTACAATATATGAAAATGATGAACCAGGAAATAGAGTGGAAAATCAAACAGATGAGACAAAAGACATTTGAATCGGCTAATAAATGTGGGAAATTGCTAGCTTGGCAAATGAAAAAAAGACAAAAACTTAACACTATTACAAATTTGGAAGTGGAAGGAAAGAATATACAGAATCCAGTGGAGATTAGAAAATGTTTCCAGAGGTATTTTAAACAATTATATACACAAGGGCCACAGAAAGAAATTGATATAGATCAATTTTTGAAAATAAATGGACTACAAAAAAATCTCTCAAGAAAATAAATTAATGCTGAATTACAAAATAACTGAACAGGAGGTAGAAGGTGCCATCCAGAATATGCAATTGGGTAAATCTCCAGGACCGGATGGCTTAACTTCAAGATATTATAGATCCTTGAAAGATTGGATAATACAACCATTAAAGGAAGTTTGTAATGGAATTTTGGAAGGGAAAAAAGCACCAGAGTCGTGGAAGGAAGCTTACATTACACTTATACCGAAAACTGAGTCTGAGAAGACACAACTTAAGAATTACCGCCCCATATCTCTGCTTAATGTGCATTATAAAATTTTTGCAGATATTTTGGCTAAAAGATTAAAAAAAGTACTAGTGGAAGAGATACATAAAGACCAAGCAGGCTTTCTCCCGGGCAGACATTTGTCTGACAATACGAGAAATACAATTAATATCTTAGAAAAATTTCAAGTTAATATTAATACTAAAGTAGTTTTGATATTTGTAGACGCGGAGAAAGCCTTTGACAACATTTCTTGGAGTTTTATGAAGAAGAACCTGCAGGGGATGGGGGTTGGTCAAGGTTTCGGAAATGGCATAGGTGCAATATATTCAGAACAAAAGGCCAAATTAATTGTCAATAATGTGGTGACGTAGGAGTTTACAATAGAGAAAGGGACACGACAAGGTTGCCCAATTTCCCCATTGCTTTTTATTTCGGTCCTGGAGGTTCTCCTAAATATGATTAGAAGGGACCAATTGGTTAAAGGTATACAAGTCGGAGCCAAACAGTACAAATTGAAAGCATTTGCAGATGACTTAGTATTGACATTACAGGAGCCTGAATCTAGTACTAAAAGAGTACTGGAACTGATTCAAGAATTTGGTCAGGTTGCAGGATTTAAGTTGAATAAGTTAAAAACTAAGGTTTTAGAGAAAAATCTAACAGCGATTGAGAAAGAGAGGTTTCAGAAGGAGACAGGTTTAACATTGGTGAAGAAAGTAAAATACCTGGGGGTTAATATGATTGCTAAGAATGTGAATTTATTTAAAGATAATTATGAAAAATGCTGGACAGAAGTGAAAAAAGATTTAGAAATATGGTCAAACCTGAAGCTTTCTTTGCTAGGCCGTATTGCTGCTATAAAAATGAATGTATTGCCAAGAATGTTGTTTTTCTTTCAATCATTGCAAATTTTGGATAAAATGGACTGTTTCAAGAAGTGGCAGAAAGATATTTCCAGATTTGTCTGGCAGGGCAAGAAGCCCAGAATAAAATTCAAAATACTAACCGATGCAAAAGAAAGAGGTGGATTTGCCCTGCCAGACCTCAAAACTTATTATGAATCAGCTGCATTTTGCTGGCTGAAATAATGGCTGCTTCTTGAAAACACAGACATTTTGGATTTAGAAGGTTTCAATAATGTATTTGGGTGGCATGCATATTTGTGGTATGATAAGGTCAAAGCACATAAAGCGTTTAAAAACCATATTGTCAGGAAAGCACTGTTTAATGTTTGGATAAGATATAAGGACCTACTGGAAAATAAAACCCCAAGGTGGTTGTCACCGATGGAAGCGAAGGCTCAGAAAAAACTAAATATGGAGGCCAAATGGCCGAAATATTGGGAAATTTTGGAACAAGAGGGAGATAAATTAAAATTGCAGAGCTTTGAAAAACTAAAAAACAAAGTGTGAGATTGGCTCCATTATTATCAAATAATGGAGGCATACAATTTGGACAAGAAAATTGGTTTCCAGGTGGAAAAATCAAAATTGGAAACTGAACTGTTAGATCCCAAAACTAAGATTCTGTCAAGAATGTATAACTTGCTGTTGAAATGGAATACTCAGGATGAAACGGTGAAATCTGCTATGATTAAATGGGCTCAAGACGTTGGACATAACATTATGTTGGCTGACAGGGAACAATTATGGACCACAAGTATGAAGTTCACGGCATGTAATGCCTTAAGAGAGAATATTATGAAAATGATATACAGGTGGTACATGACACCAGTCAAGCTTGCAAAAATCTATCATTTGCCCGATAATAAATGTTGGAAATGTAAAGAGACTGAAGGTACATTCTTTCACCTTTGGTGGACGTGCCCAAAGATTAAGGCTTTCTGGGAGATGATCTATAATGAAATGAAAAAGGTATTTAAATATACCTTTCTGAAGAAACCAGAGGCCTTTCTCCTGGGCATGGTTGGCCAATTGGTGCCAAAGAAGGATAGAACTTTTTTTATGTATGCAACAACAGCAGCAAGAATACTTATAGCGAAGTATTGGAAGACACAAGATCTACCCACCCGGGAAGAATGGCAGATGAAAGTGATGGACTATATGGAACTGGCGGAAATGACTGGCAGAATCCGAGACCAGGGAGAAGAGTCGGTAGAAGAAGATTGGAAGAAATGTAAAGACTATCTACAGAAATATTGTAAAATTAAGGAATGTTAAAAGGATGTTGGAATGAAGTAATGTGGTTTTTGCAGTAATGTTATATAGGGTTAAGGAAGAATGGATTGTTAACAGGTCAGAATGTAAAGTTACAATATATTAAGATAAATTAATAAGGTAAATACAAGAATGGAAAGGACTTGCTGAAACAATCAATTGAACTAGAATACAAAAAAGGGAGGTGTGAGGAGGTCAAGGAAATAAGTAAATGAAAGACAAGTTATGGAAAGATGGATTTCTTTTTAACTGTTTTTACTTTTTCTGTATTTTGTATTTTCTGTTTTTTCTTTTTCCTTATTTTTGTAATTTTTTTGAAACTTTAATAAATATTATTTTAAAAAAAAAAGAGTTGTGCTGCTGCTGAAGGGAGGAGCTGGGTGGAAATCCCCCTCCCAGAGCCCACCCCCTCCCCTCCTGTCTGTCTGTCTGTCTCTCACCAGGCTCCTTCTCCCAGGCCACGTCCAGAGGCTTCTCCAGGCTGTCATGCTCCACGCGGCACCGGAAGCGCTCCCTCTCCTCGGGGTCGATCTGGACACTGAGCAAGAGATAGTAGGTCCCGTCTGAGTTGGGGGCGACCAATCCTCGGAGGGTGCCCTCCTGCCAGACCTCCCCGTCCTTCACCCAGTTGGCCTCAATCTCCTTGGGGTAGAAGCCGTGGACTTGGCAAACGAGGGTCTCCGGGCCGTCATAGTCTGCCTTCCTGGTCACCTTCACCACCGGAGCCTCTGCAAAAAGGGCCGCATTGGGGTTTACAGAGAGACATCCACAATGGAAGCCTGGAGGAATCCTGTATTTTTTAAGAGCAGAGGAGCAGGGACCCAAGGGGCAACCTAGTCAGAATCTCACATCTCCAGAAATTAAAAAGAACTGCGAATAAATGGGATTCCTCAACCTCCCTTGGCATCTTCCCCAGTCAGTGTCTATGGTGGAATAGTTTTTAGATGTTTTATCCTCTGTTTGCCAAAGCAGACACTTTTGGGATGGAGGGCTGGGTACAAATTAATTTGTCCACTTGCAAAGCTCTAACACTACTCAAACAGGACAACTTGTGGTTCCAAGATTGTCCCAGGGAGCTGCCTCTAGGCTGAGGGGGCAAATTCCACCAGGGCCCCAATGGCGGGATTCATTCAGATTCTTCGAAGTTGCAAGTCATGAACTGAGGGCAGCTCAGACTGATCCTGGTTCCTCTCTTGAGGGGGAAGAAATGCTGGACTCGCTGTTCTGTTTTTCAGGACTTTTCAGCCCAATAGTTAGTGAACAAAGCCAACAGCCCTGGGAAAGACAGAGCTCCTTTCTAGTTCTCCCGCCTGCCCTGAAAGGGTCCCTTGAGGTTGGAAAGGGCCCATCTCCCTTCTCCACGGCAGCCTCCCCTGGAATAGAAATGGCAGACCAGGAGGCCCAGTAAGCCAGCAACTTACGCACATTTAACTTGCGCACATACAGCTTTACAGACTTGGCAAAAATATTCTAAAAACCAAAAAGAGGAGGTGGGCATCTGGGGAAGAAGGACTTTGGCAAACCCAATCTCCCTTGAATCCAATATACACAATTTTGGCTTTAGGCAAGATTTGCAGAATGTAACCCTTGTTTAAAAACTGGCTCCCTGGGTAGCTGTTGTCTGAAGGGGCTGTTCCAGGATCCCACCCACTTTGCAGTGTCTGGACTGGAAACTTAGGTCTGGGAGGGGACGTGACTCTGCTGGGGGGATCAGGAAGTAAGGAAGGTCAAGCCCTTTCCCCACAGAAACCAAAAACAAGAGCTCCCCTCCCCACCCCCTCACCTGTCCTCAGCAGAACCTGCACCCCAAAGAGGATGGTTCCCAGCCTCCTTTGCACGTTGTCACCCTTGAAAACGCTTCAATGTGGCTTTTGGAGTGAAATCCTCAATCTCAACAAATATGCTCAGTTTCTCTGGGGTGAATTATCACCAGGCCCCCATAGATGAATTTGCTTAGCTCTCTCTAAGCACGGCTAATACGTATGTGTCAGTCCGCAAACAGGGAGGGTGCTAGAATTATTTCCTTTTTAATTAATAATAATAATAATAATAATAATAATAATAATAATAATAAATTATTTATACCCCGCCCATCTGGCTGAGTTTCCCCAGCCACTCTGGGCGGCTCCCAATCAAGTGTTAAAAACAGTACAGCGTTACATATTAAAAACTTCCCTGAACAGGGCTGCCTTAAGATGTCTTCTGAATGTCAGGTAGTTGTTTATCTCTTTGACATCTGATGGGAGGGCGTTCCACAGGGTGGGCGCCACTACCGAGAAGGCCCTCTGTCTAGTTCCCTGTAGCCTCACTTCTCGCAATGAAGGAACCACCAGAAGGCCCTCGGCGCTGGATCTCAGTGTCCAGACTGAACGATGGGGGTGGAGACGCTCCTTCAGGTATACAGGACCGAGGGCTTTAAATGTCAGCACCAACACTTTAATCGTGCTCGGAAACATACTGGGAGCCAATGCAGATCTCTCAGAACCGGTGTTATGTGGTCCCGGCAGCCACTCCCAGTCACCAGTCTAGCTGCCACATTCTGGATTAATTGCAGTTTCCGGGTCACCTTCAAAGGTAGCCCCACGTAGAGCACGTTGCAGTAGTAAAAGCAGGAGATAACTAGAGCATGCACCACTCTGGCGAGACAGTCCGCAGGCAGGTAGGGTCTTAGCCTGCGTACCAGGTGGAGCTGGACAGCTGTGAGTCCAAAATGACTCCCAGGCTGCGCACCTGGTCCTTCAGGGGCACAGTTACCCCATTCAGGACCAGGGAATCCCCCACACTCACCCGCTCCCTGTCCCCCCAAAACAGTACTTCTGTCTTGTCAGGATTCAACCTCAATCTGTTAGCCGCCATCCATCCTCCAACCGCCTCCAGGCACTCACACAGGACCTTCACCGCCTTCACTGGTTCTGATTTAAAGGAGAGGTAGAGCTGGGTGTCATCTGCATACTGATGAACACCCAGTCCAAACCCCCTGATGATCTCTCCCAGCGGCTTTATATAGATATTAAAAAGCATGGGGGAGAGGACGGAATCCTGAGGCACCCCACAAGTGAGAGCCCAGGGGTCTGAACACTCATCCCCCACCACCACTTTCTGGACACGGCCCAGGAGAAAGGAGCGGAACCACTGTATAACAGTGCGCCCAGCTCCCAGCCCCTCTAGACGGTCCAGAAGGATGTTATGGTTGATGGTATCAAAGGCCGCTGAGAGAGCCAGCAGAACTAGGAAACAGCTCTCACCTTTGTCCCTAGCCCGCCGGAGATCATCAACCAGCGCGACCAAGGCAGTTTCAGTCCCATGGTGAGGCCTGAATCCCGATTGGAAGGGATCCAAATGGTCCACAACCTCCAGGCGTGCTTGGAGTTGTTCAGGAACCACCCGCTCAATCACCTTGCCCAAGAATGGTAGATTTGAGACTGGGCGATAGTTGGCCATACTAGCCGGGTCTAAAGATGTTTTTTAAAGAAGCGGTTTAATGACCGCCTCTTTCAGCGGGTCTAGGAAGGCTCCCTCACAGAGGGAAGCATTCACCACCCCACAGAGCCCATTGCCCAGCCCTTCCCAGCTCGCTTTTATCAGCCAGGATGGGCAAGGATCCAGGAGACAGGTGGTCGGTTTCACTTGTCCAAGCAGCCTGTCCACATCCTCGGAGGTAACAGATTGGAATTGATCCCACACAACTTGACTAGACAGGACTCTAGCACTCTCCCGCCCTGGCCCTGCTCCCACGGTGGAGTCCACCTCCTTCTGAATCTGAGCAAAAACTGAATCTTTTGCAAAAAAACTTTGCAAAAGCATTGCAGGAGATCTTGGGGTCCCTACCAGGCCCCGGTGGTACAGGTGGTTCCGATAGTTAATTAATGCTAATTAATGTTAATATCAGCAAAGCTAATAGAGTCAGGAAGAAAGCCAGTCAAAACACTTGATCATTTGATTGGCCCCTGTGCCAGATTCTTGAAGGCAGAAGAGGGGACTGTACTATTTCAAGGCATGGGGTTGGGGAAGATGACACTTCTGAATGTTCCCCATGGGAAAGAGTAAAATTCCTCACACATAAAAAATATAAGAAGGTAGAAGAGGGAATTCCCATACTCTCTCACTATGTGCAGGTTTTCTGCTTCTAGGCCACGAGTGGCTAACCTACAGACTTAGTGAGGGGGCTGCATCCATATTTTATGGGCTCCCTACACATTTTCTGTTTTTAAAAAAGGTTAATTAATTTAGTTTTAAAGACGTTCCCCACTTTCCCCTACCCAAGTGTAAAGGCAAAAGGTTTTTCTGTATCCTGGCTCAAATCTGTCCATTTCAATTTTATGTTTTTACCAAAAATGCATTTTGCTTTCCTGGCCCTTTCCCTGCTGTTGCTTTGTGCCCCCTTCCCCCATTTGTCTTTTGCCTTCCCTTATTCTAGCCAAAGGGGCATGGGGGGCTGTTTTTAAGCATCTCCCCCCCATCATACTCTGAAGTGACCCCCTTTCTCCTCCCAGAGTCCCAAACTTATTTCTGCCTCCCCCACCAAGAAACGTGTTTGCTGTTTGGTCCAGAAAGGAAAACTGTTAGGGGGGGGGAGGGGAGCTTGTAGGGAAACTGCCCCCTGAGCCCCCCTCCCTTCCCCACTGCCCCCCCCTCACCTGTCCTTTGCAGAGTCTCCTTCCCGTACTCCAGGTATCTCTGCAGCCACTCAATGCACACCTCCTCCAGGTAGTGCTTTTTGCGCTGGTTCAGGGCCATGATAGGATCCAACTTCCTCTTGGTCACTTGAGCCCCTGTATCAGCTGCTGTCCAGGTGAGGGTCTCCATGTCGAAGGCAAGAAAGTCTCTCCCGTCGTAGCCGTACTGCCAATATCCTCCTTTGCGCCCATCTGAACTCAGCTCACAGCCAGACATCCGCTGAATGATGTGGATCCCTGGAAGGACCAAAAGAGGCCCAGGAGGTCAAGGGGGGTCAGAGCAGCCCCTCCCCCATCAGCAAAAGAGCCCAGGAAAAAGGATTTATTTGCCTGAGACTCAGGGAAGAGGCAGCAGTCAGAGGGGAGAAAAATCAACCAGCAATGTATCTTTCTGAAGGCTCATCAGCATAACACGTTCCCTGAGGGAAACACTACAATCCTGAGCCTATAAAGCCCCCCTTTAATTGCCCCCTCTCTCTCATCGCCTCACACTCTCCCCCCCCCCTTGCAGGGTCGGAGGTCACAGTCTGTCCGTCTTTCCCCCCAGCTCTGCTCCTCTGGATCTTTTTTTTTTTAAAAAAAATAATTTTTATTAACTGGCCAATCACATCAAATTAAATCACATCACATAAATTCCGAATTACAAAGCCGAATTTTAAATTTTGTTGGGGGGACCCATATTTCAAGATCCGAAGGGGAATTCTGATCATCTTCTTGCTGCTGCATTAATGTCCAAATCAGTCCAAATCAGTCCAAACAGAGTTCATAATTCTATCCCATCTTATCTTGCTGTTTCCACATCACATCTTGTTCATATATTTTCTCTTTTTTCTTTATGATCTCTTCTGATAGTCTCCTTAAGCCGATAAACACCAATAGTACTAATAATCCTGTGTGAATTTTCCGTTCTTCCAATCCTCAAATCGAGATGGTTTCCATATATCATCTCCTTCATAGATAACATCACTCTTTCCATCATAATCTCGCAAAACTGTCGCTCTTAAGTCCCACTGAGGAGTTTAACCCACAATATATAAACAGCTCTATTTCTCTCTTTCTCCTCCCAGACTCAAGACCTCCGACAGAACTTCCCAATATGGGGACTTCCGGAGGCGGCGCCATTGGCAATGGCGGATTCCCTCTAGTCTGGAGGGAGTAGCTCCGCAGAAATCGGGTCTGGCCGCTACGGCGAAGCGGGGACCCTTTTGAAAATCACAGGCGGGTGAAGCCTGTGACCGTGGGACTCGGCGGGCACCTTCAGCGCCCCCCCAATTCGCGAGGGAACCCCGCGAGGGGCTCCGGAGTGTAACGGGGGAGTGTGGCGCGGTGCTGAGAGTCAATTGCTCTTTCTGTGGAGTGAAGCCGCGCAGCTGTTGCCGGAGAGCGCTGACCTTTTTCCTGTGACAATTCGGCTACTAAACAACTACCCGTGAGTAGGTGAAGCTTAAAGATTGGGATTAAAGGGGGAAAAAGGGACTAATTTGGCACTGAAGCGGGAAGGCGTAAACAGGAAGTCCGCCTTCCGCTTTCTGTATATAGATCAAAGCAAAGACTGTTTAAGCTAAGACCCGGAGAATTGCGTTTAAAAGTCTCAAATCCGAACGTCAAGACAAAAGAACTCCCTCCCTGAATTGCAGGAGAGGGGAGGGAAGAGGGGAAAGTAATTTTTTGCCTGCAAAAAAAAAAAAGAAAAGAAGGAGAGAAAGGGGAATAAAGACCACCACTTAATCCTTGGGAACGGATTGCCAGGATTACTAGAATTGCTGTACTGAGAGTCGCACTATTTATGGACAATGTAATTTTTTGACAGTTAACTCTGCAAGGGAGATACTTGTTGAAGGGCTTCTTTGGACTTGAAACTGTTGCCTATTTTGTTGAAGGGGGACTTTGGAAAAGTTGGAAAGATACTCTATTACAATATTATTGACTGCTACTGTGTCCCCCTAGAGGAACACTGAAATTGTTACAACCAGTTGGGGAATTTTCCATTTTCAACTAGCTTGGGAATTTCCACTTCAAAACAAGCTTCGGCCGTGGGACTGACCTTGATTCTCAGACAAAGTGTGATGGATGAAAAAATAACAAGATCGGGTAAGGTCAGATTGCAGCAGACCAGTGTAATATCCCAGCAGCGTAGACCATCTGCATCCGGCCCTCCTGTACCACAGGGGGAAGATCCTGCACAAGCTGGGTCAAAAGGAATGGCCTCTGAAGAGGGATTTACTTCAGTACTAAATAAAATTTATGAAACATTGGAAAAATTAAGTAAACAAGTTACTGAAGCAACAACTAAAATTGACCAAAATACTACTAGTATTAACAACCTGGGGCAGAAGGTGAATTCCAATACAGAATCCATTGAAAAACTGCTGCAAGAATCTACTTCTAATTGAAAGACAGCTGAGGAAGCAAGGGAAAAAGCAGCGGCTGTAGAGGAAAAGATAACACGGATATGCAAACAGCTTGGGGACCATCAGTCGCTTTTGTCTATGATTGAACTGAGGGAGAAACAGACTAATCTGAGGATCAGGGCGGTTCCTGAACTTGAAAAAGACAGCCTAAGTGATTTTCTTACACAGGAATTTGCAGACTTTTGGAACTTGGATGATAAGCAAGACTTTAAGATAGTAAGTGCCTTTAGACTTGGAAGAGGAGGGAGAAAGAACAGGTCGAGAGACTGTTTGATTACCCTCCGATCAAAAGAGGAGAGAGACAAAATACGGAGTCTGCACTTCCAGAAGACCCTGGAAATAAACGAATCAAGAGTGGAGATATTTAAGGATATTCCGAAACACCTTTTGGACCTTAGGTCTAATTACGGAGATTTGGTGGCCCTGTTGAGAGGAAATAGAACCATTTTTAGGTGGGAATTCCCCCAAGGCCTATCCTTTACCTTTAAAGGGAAAAAGTTTAAGATAAGATCAGTGGAAGATAAAGAAATTTTTTTGAGAGAACATGGAGAAGTCCTGCAAAAAGAAGCTGTAGAAGAGCTAAGAGCCTTAAAACCAGGAGTACTAGACATAGTACCACCACCTTCGGGATAGGACAAGCTAGAGAAAGTGATACCACCGTCGGAACAAGAGGAATTATTGGGAGCAGTTGGAGGAAAGTAAAATAAATACACCATGTCTCTGCAAATACTAAGTTGGAACATTCATGGATTTAACTCCCCAGAGAAAAGGAGGAAAGTCTTTCATTTACTGAAAAAGGAACAATTGGACTTGATTTGTTTACAGGAAACACATGTGATAAGGCTACACAGGAAAGTATTGATAAACAAAAGATTGGGTCAAGAGTTTATTTCATCGGACAAGGTTAAAAAGAGAGCAGTAGTTATTTATGCAAAAGAGAGCCTATCACCGAAATTCGTTTTTAAAGATGATCAAGGAAGATTTGTGGCAATCGAAATTCAAACACAAGGAGAAAAATTTTTGATATTAGGAGTTTATGCACCAAATGAGGGGAAATCTGAATTTTTTAAGAAGTTGCATGAGACATTGTTAGACTATATGGACTACAACATCATTATAATGGGAGATATGAACGGAGTGGTATCTACAAACATGGACAAGTCGCAGAGACAGGTAGTTACTAAAGATGGCAGACTACCAAAAACCTTTTTTGAATTGACTGACAATATGGACTTGATTGACATTTGGAGAACAAAGAACCCCTTGGGTAGAGAGGGAACCTTTTTTTCTGAAGCCAAAATGACATGGACAAGAATTGACCAAATCTGGATAACTAGAGGACTGGCACCTAAGACTCGAAAAGTGGAAATTTGCCCAAAAATTTGCTCCGACCATAATGCTGTGAAAATGGACATGAAATTAACACCAACCGGTTCCTTCAGATGGAGGATGAATGACACCTTGTTCAGAGATCAAGAGCTCACCAAGAAGGCCCAAAAAACCTTGAGAGACTATTTTGAGATAAATTTGAATACCACTATTGAAAAAAGAATAATCTGGGACGCAAGTAAAGCAGTTATGAGGGGGTTTCTGATTCAACAGAATGCAATAAAGAAGAGAGCCCAAAATGAGAAAAAAGATAAAATTTTTGAAAAAATAAAAGAGGGTGAGAAGAAACTGAGAGCGAAACCAAAGTCACAAGAGATTCTGAGAGATATAAAGTTATACCAAGTGCAATATATGAAGATGATGAATCAGGAAATTGAATGGAAAATCAAACAAATGAGACAAAGGACATTTGAATCGGCTAATAAATGTGGAAAATTGCTAGCTTGGCAAATGAAAAAAGACAAAAGCTCAACACTATTACTAACTTGGAAGTGGAAGGAAAGAACATTCAGAATCCAGTGGAAATTAGAAAATGCTTCCAGAGGTATTTCAAACAGGTATACACACAAGGGCCACAGAAAGAGTTTGATATAGACCAATTTTTAAAAACAAATGGATTACAAAAAATATCTCAAGAAAATAAGATAATGCTGAACCATAAAATTATAGAACAGGAGGTAGAAGGTGCCATTCAGAATATGCAGTTGGGCAAATCTCCAGGGCCGGATGGCCTAACCTCAAAATATTATAGATCCTTGAAAGATTGGATAATTCAACCACTAAAGGAGGTCTGTAATGAAATTTTGGAGGGGGAAAAAGCGCCAGAGTCGTGGAAGGAAGCCTATATTACGCTTATACCGAAAACTGAGTCTGAAAAGACACAACTTAAGAACTACCGCCCCATATCCCTGCTCAATGTGGATTATAAAATATTTGCTGATATTTTGGCTAATAGATTTAAAAAAGTATTAGTGGAAGAGATACATAAGGACCAAGCTGGCTTTCTCCCAGGTAGACACTTGTCTGACAACACGAGGAATATAATTAACATTTTGGAGAAGTTGCAAGTGAATATCAATACTAAAGCAGTTTTAATTTTCGTAGATGCGGAGAAAGCCTTTGATAATATTTCTTGGAATTTTATGAAGAAAAATCTCCAGGGGAGGGGGGTTGGTCAAGGGTTTGAAAATGGTATAGGTGCAATTTACTCAGAACAAAAGGCTAAACTAATTGTTAACAATGTGGTGACAGAGGAATTCAAGATAGAGAAAGGGACACGACAAGGCTGCCCAATTTCCCCATTGCTGTTTATTTCGGTCCTGGAGGTTTTGCTAAATATGATTAGAAGGGACCGTCTGATTAAAGGTATACAGGTCGGAGCCAAACAATACAAATTGAAAGCATTTGCAGATGACTTAGTTTTGACGCTACAGGAGCCAGAATCTAGTACTAAAAGAGTATTAGAACTGATTCAAGAATTTGGTCACGTGGCAGGATTCAAGCTGAACAAGTTAAAAACTAAAGTTCTTGAGAAAAATTTAACACCGGTTGAGAAAGAGAGGTTTCAGAATGAGACAGGTTTAACATTGGTTAAGAAAGTAAAATACCTGGGGGTTAATATGACTGCTAAGAACTTAAACTTATTTAAAGATAACTATGAGAAATGTTGGTCAGAAGTGAAAAAGGACTTAGAAATATGGTCAAATTTGAAGCTTTCCTTGTTGGGTCGAATTGCTGTTAGAAAGAAGAATGTTTGCCAAGAATGTTATTTTTGTTTCAATCACTGTAAATTTTGGACAAGATGGATTGTTTCAAGAAGTGGCAGAGAGATATTTCTAGATTTGTCTGGCAGGGCAAGAAGCCCAGAATAAAATTTAAAATATTAACTGATGCAAAGGAAAGAGGTGGATTTGCCCTGCCAGACCTTAAACTTTACTATGAATCAGCAGCATTCTGCTGGTTGAAAGATTGGCTGCTTCTTGAGAACACAGACATTTTGGACTTAGAAGGTTTTAATAACGTTTTTTTTTTTTAATGAATATTTATTAGATTTTCCAATTTTATATAAACACATAAAGAAAAAGAAAAAGAAAAATATTAAAAACAATTCAGTTTCGATAACAATTTTTCAATCACATGTTTCTTTGACTTCCTCATACCTCCCCTTCTTGTTCTCTAGTTCAATTTGTTAATTCAGCAAATCCTATTCTCTTAACATTCCTTTTAGAATATCACCTTATTTTCCACTCACCTTTTTCTTTTTTAAATTTCATAACAAAAACAATTATAATCCCCATTATCTTTATCATAACAGCTAGAGACCATCAAAGTTCAATCCAACATCTTTTCAAAGTTCATTAATTTTATAATATTTCTGTAGATATTCCTTAAATTTCTTCCAATCTTCTTCTGCTGACTTTTCTCCCTGGTCGCGGATTCTGCCGGTCATTTCTGCCAGTCCCATATAGTCAATCAACTTCATCTGCCATTCTTCCAGAGTGGGTAAATCTTGAGTCTTCCAGTACTTTGCTATGAGTATTCTTGCTGCCGTTGTAGCATACATAAAAAACGTTCTGTCCTTCTTTGGCACCAAATGGCCGACTATGCCCAAGAGAAAAGCCTCTGGTTTTTTCAGAAAAGTATACTTAAATATCTTTTTCATTTCATTATAAATCATTTCCCAGAAGGCCTTAATCTTTGGGCATGTCCACCAAAGGTGAAAGAATGTACCTTCAACCTCCTTACACTTCCAGCATTTATTATCGGGCAAGTGATATATTTTTGCAAGCTTGACTGGGGTCATGTACCACCTGTATATCATTTTCATAATATTTTCTCTTAAGGCATTACATGCCGTAAATTTCATACCTGTGGTCCATAACTGTTCCCAATCAGCAGACATAATGTTATGTCCAAGATCTTGTGCCCATTTAATCATAGCTGACTTAACCGTTTCATCCTGTGTATTCCATTTCAGCAGCAAGTTATACATTTTTGACATGATTTTAGTTTTAGGTTCTAGCACTTCTGTTTCTAGTTTAGATTTTTCCACCTGGAAGCCAATTTTCCTGTCCAAATTGTATGCCTCCCTTATCTGAAAATAATGTAGCCAGTCTCGAACTTTGTTTTTTAGTTTCTCAAAACTCTGCAATTTCAGTCTATCTCCTTCTTGCTCCAAAATTTCCCAATATTTTGGCCAACTGGCCTCCATATTGAGTTTTTTCTGAGCTTTCGCTTCCATTGGTGACAACCACCTTGGGGTTTTGTTTTCCAATAAATCCTTGTATCTAGTCCAAACGTTAAACAAAGATCTCCTAACGATGTGATTTTTAAACGCTTTGTGAGCTTTAACCTTGTCATACCACAGATATGCATGCCATCCAAAGACATTGTTAAAGCCTTCTAAATCCAGAATGTCTGTGTTTTCAAGAAGCAGCCAGTCTTTCAACCAGCAGAATGCTGCTGACTCATAATACAGTCTAAAGTCTGGCAGGGCGAAGCCACCCCTTTCTTTTGCATCAGTTAAAATCTTATATTTTATCCTAGGCTTCTTGCCCTGCCAGACAAATTTGGAAATATCTTTCTGCCACTTCTTAAAACATTCCATCTTGTCCACGATTTGTAATGTTTGAAACAAAAACAACATTTTAGGCAATACATTCATCTTTATAGCTGCTATTCGACCCATCAAGGAAAGCTTCAAATTTGACCATATTTCAAGATCTTTTCTCACTTCTGACCAGCATTTCTCATAATTGTTTTTAAATAAGTTCCCATTTTTAGATGTCATGTTAATCCCCAGATATTTCACCTTCCTCACCACAGACAGACCTGTTTCATTCTGGAATTTCTCTTTTTCAAACAATGTCATATTTTTCTCTAAAACCTTGGTTTGGGTCTTGTTCAATTTAAATCCTGCCACCTGACCAAATTCTTGGATTAATTCTAAAACTCTTTTTGTACTAGATTCTGGCTCCTGTAACGTCAAAACTAGATCATCTGCAAATGCTCTCAATTTATACTGTTTGGCTCCGACCTGTATACCTTTAACCAACCAGTCCCTTCTAATCATGTTCAGCAAAACCTCCAGGACCGATATGAAAAGTAAAGGGGAGATTGGGCATCCTTGTCGTGTCCCTTTTTCAATCTTAAATTGTTCCGTAACCACATTATTTACAATTAATTTGGCCTTTTGTTCAGAATATATTGCACCTATACCATTTTCAAACCCTTGGCCTACCCCCATACCCTGTAAATTCTTTTTCATAAAACTCCAAGAAATATTATCAAAGGCTTTCTCCGCATCCACAAATATCAAAACAGCTTTAGTATTTATATCCACATCTAACTTTTCCAAGATGTCAATTACGTTCCTCAAATTGTCAGATATATGTCTTCCCGGCAGAAAGCCCGCCTGGTCCTTATGTATCTCTTCAATCAATACTCTTTTCAATCTCTTAGCCAAAATGTCAGCAAAAATTTTGTAATCCACATTTAATAAGGATATGGGACGGTAGTTTTTAAGTTGGGTCTTTTCAGTCTCTGTTTTCGGTATAAGTGTAATGTAAGCCTCTTTCCACGATTCTGGTGCCTTTTTCCCTTCCAAAATCTCATTGCAGACTTCCTTCAGGGGTTGTACTATCCAATCCTTCAAGGATCTATAATATCTGGAAGTCAGTCCATCCGGTCCCGGAGATTTGCCCAATTGCATATTTAAGATGGCACCTTCTATCTCCTGATCTGTTATTTTACAGTTCAACAATGCTTTACTTTCCTGTGAGATTTTTTGTAATCCATTTGTTTTCAAAAATCCATCAATGTCCCTTTCATTCTGTGGCCCAAAGGTTTTAATAACGTTTTTGGGTGGCATGCATATTTGTGGTATGACAAGGTTAAAGCACATAAAGCATTTAAAAACCATATTGTCAGGAAAGCATTGTTTAATGTCTGGATAAGATATAAGGACCTACTTGAAAATAAAACCCCAAGGTGGTTGTCACCGATGGAAGCAAAGGCTCAGAAAAAGCTCAATATGGAGGCCAAATGGCCGAAATATTGGGAAATTTTGGAACAAGAAGGAGACAAATTGAAATTGCAGAGTTTTGAGAAATTAAAAGATAAGGTGCGAGATTGGCTTCATTATTATCAAATTATCAAATAAGAGAGACCAGGGAGAAGAGTTGGTGGAAGAAGATTGGAAGAAATTTAAAGACTATTCTATTCTATTGTAAAATTAACGAATGCTAAAATGATGCTGGATTGAAATTAAGTGGCATTAGCAACAAGGTTAATAAGAATATGCAAAAATGGATTGATAATGGATGAAAAAATATAGTTATAATATGTTAAGATATAGAGTTAAGATAAAGGAAAGAGGGTAAGGATTTGCTGAACTGACTATGTGAATGGGAATACAAAAAAGGGAGGTGTGAGGAGGTCAAGGAAACAAGCAAACGAGCTTAAAGATATGAAAAAAAATGGATTTGTTTTTAACTTTTTCTACTTATTTCTTTTTTGTATTTTGTATTCTCTTTTTTTATGTATTTTTGTATTTTTTTCTTTTTTTTCTTGTCTTCTTTTTATTCTGTTAATTTTTGCTTTTTGTAAAATCCTAATAAATATCTTATTAAAAAAAAAAGAACTTCCCAATATGGCGACGGCATTTTTAACTGCGACATTCCAAAGCTCTTATACATTCCACGGTCTTCTTAAAACATGCTTTGGTTCGAAAGTTTATCTCCACACAGTCTTAAATCCACAGCTTAAGTCCTTAAAACGACATTTCTGACTCATGAGGGGAGGGGATTCTTGTTTAATCACATAAGAAAAGAAAGGAAAGTTCCCCCCCATCAGTCATTAGCCGTACCGTGTCTTGGCGAATCTTCTCATGTTTTATTCTTGTCTTGTTTTATCAGAGATCTCTTCTGTTAGCAGTCTTTACTCCCCCTTCTTCCTTGAAATATGTGCATTTCGCTTCCTCCAAATTGTTTCTTTTGACGTTCTTGCAGCTAGTGCCGCGAATCAGGGACGGCGTCCAGGAGTCCCGAAATCCCACAGGAGGGCTTTGTGCCTAGTGCCCCCATCCCCACAAATTCGGGGGTGGTATAGGGCACAGCAGGCAAGGGCCATCCCCCCCACCATCCTGGGGGGGTTAGGGAGGCTAATTACTCCCATCATAGCCTCCAAATTACCTCGTGTGGGTCGGAGAGATGTTATTGTCAGCCATCTTCCAATGCGCCCCCTAGTGGCCCCCTCTGCTCCTCTGGATCTTGCCCCTCTGGGAGAGACGCCTCAGCTGCCCCCCGTCCCCCCCTAGAAAGGGGGACACCCACACATGGGGGGCCCTTTCAAGACAGAAGGTCTCCTCTTCCCCTCCGTCTCTCTCCCCCCAGCTTCTCAGTATCAAGGACCTTTTCCCTAAAAGGAGGGAAGTCATGGAAGGGCCTTTGGAAAAAGAAGTTTCCTCATAGCCACAAGCGGGGTTTGCCCCCCTTCTAAATGCAGTCCCCCTTCTCAGCAGAAGCCAGGCTGCCCTTGTCAAAGATGGGGGGGGTCCCAGCATCCTCCTGCCTACCCCAGGGGGCCACCAGCAAATCCTCAAAACATCAACAACAAACTCAGGGGCATTTCCAGGGCTGTCTGTGGCACCTTTAAAGTGGCCATCTCATTTGTTTGGGATTTTCTGAGCTAAGCAATTGCAAGAAATGATCAGGAAACAAGAGACGCCCCTTGGTGACATTTATGGGGCATTTTCCATGGACAGGTGCAGGGGCTCAGGAGGGGCCCAATCCCCATTTTTAAAAGGGGGAGAAGCAGAATTCCCAGGAGCCCAAGAGGAAGCCTGCAAGGCAAGGCCAGGCCTGATCCCACTGCAAGAAAAGCAGACCTGCCCATTGCAGCGCTGGCTTGGTCTCAGCTGACCCCCTGGGTTTCTTCCTTGCAAGCCTGACAAGGGCAACGAAGGCCCCAGAGGGCTCTGGACACACTCAGGCTGACCCCTTTGGCAAGGCTCCTTCCACCTCCATTATTCTGTGTGGGGAATCTCTTTGGCTTCAGGGCCAGATCCTGGTCAGGATTGTCTCCATGGGCCAAAAGGGGCAGGAGGGTGAAGCTGACATCATAGCATAGCCCACCCATCAATCTCACCCACCTTTCTACCCCTCCACTTCAGTTGCCCACCATGCTTAATGTTTGAAGTGCTGGGACACCTGTGGTGCTGTTAGGGGCAGGGGTAAAGTCCTGAAGCAGGGAGCCTGCTTAGGTAGTGAGGAAGTATAGAAGCCTGGAAGGTAAAGGTGCAAAATCATACAGAGATCTCCCTCCTGACCCAGCAGAGGCTCCCACTTCTGAAGTTCTGCTCCAAAATTGCAAATGGAGGGGGGAGTCACTCAACTTTGGGACTAAACACAAATGCCTCCCCCCACCCTTTCAGCATGCTGGCTCCTTTCACACAACTAACGTCTCAAAAGGACTAACATCTTCTGACTCATTTCAGAAGGAAGTTTAAAAAGCAAAAATGTGTGCCAAGAGGCTTTGGCCAGAGGTCTGCCAGCTTTTACTGAGTTTAGTGATTCCTGTCGTAACAGTTCCAAGGCTGGTTGAGGAAGGGGGCAGAAATCACCATAACTGGACAAAGGGAGTGAAAGACCTTTCTAAAGGGTCTCTAAGTACAGACTGCTAGACAATCAAGTAAGTACAGATGTATAATAAATGCTGGAGATGTGGGATCTTATGCAGGTTTACTCAGAAGCAAGTCCCATGGAGTTCAGTGGGGCTCCTTCCCTTCCAGGTAACTGGCCATAAGTTTTCCAACTAAAATCAGAAATAACACAACCCAAAGTGCTTAGGAAACAGATTATTTCTGATATTAATGGGCCTGATCCAGTTCTGGCCTAATGCTCCTTTTGGACACAAGACAGTAAAACATGGCAGCCCCAGGCTAATAATTGGCAGTGTCGATCTTCTGGGGACTCCCTGCCTCAGGCTGCAGAAAGACCGTGGGGGCTCTTGTCTGCCCCCCCTTCAGTTGCCCACTGTGCTTATGGTTTTAACCATGTTTTAGCCTCAGGATCCCCAGCCTTCTCTTCCCCTCCCAGAGGAAAATGAACTAGACAGATTTCCATCTCAAAAGGCCTAAGCCAAGCCTAGCATGGAAGGGCAGGCAATGGAGACATTTCCTTGGTAAGATGTGCAGGTCCAGAGAGGGTCATACTGGGGGGGTCTCTGCCCTCCAATTCTCGTTCTCTGTCCCCGCCACCCCACCCCTTCCCAGCCCCCATTAAGACCTTCATTAAGGGAAGGGGAGATGCCTCTGCCCTGGTGGAGACCCCCACCCTCCATTTCCTTTCCTCCCAGCAGCCCCCTCCCTGCAATTCTGACCCTTGGAGGAAATGTCATGGGGCGGGGGGAGAGGTGTGACTCTGTTCCTCTCCTGCCTTCCACTCACCTCCGCTCTGGTTGTAGCGATTCCGCAGATTCTGCAGACTCTCCTTGAATGCCAGCTGATTGCCCTGAGCAATCTGAGTCTCTGTGTGCCAGTACTGAGGATCCTCCATCTCCGCCTTCTTTATCCAGGGAACTAGGGACAGAGCCTCCTTGGTGTCACTGTCGTACTGAACAAATTGCTGGTCATCCACGTACCCCACAGCAATGAACTGGGGCAGCCCCTGGCCAGGCTCAGACACGGCTGTTTCAAAGTAGCGCAGGGAGTGAGAAGTGGAGCCTGGAAAGGAAGAGAAAAGGGGGCAGAGAGTTAGGGGTCCTGCAGATGAAGGCAGCAGCCTAATCCTGCTGTATTACAGGCAGCAGCCCTAAATTAGGAGATCCAAAGTTCAGCAGGGTTTGGGGGAGTTTGTAGACCTGCCCTTAAACACAGAGGAAGCAGAGCAGAGGGAGCCTAAGAATCAGAGAGTTGAAAAGGGGAGAGGATATAAATACAAGTAGCAACAACAATAGCCCATGGAGCAGTGGGCGAGAAAAAGCTCTGCCGGGCAGCATGTCCCTGCTGAGGCTCCGTGTGAGGGAGAGAGAGGCCAGCCCCTCTCCTTTGCCAAGGGGGCAGGAATTGCCCCCCACTTGCAAGCGCCAAGCTGATGAGAGCTCCCACAACATGGTCTGAAGGCTCAGGATGCAGGCACCAAACGGAAGCTAAGCAGGCTCAGGTCTGGGAAGTGGATGGAGGGGAGACCAGACGAAGCAAAATCCATATATTGGGAGAACAGGAAGCTGCCTCCTCCTGGGTCAGAACACTGGTCCAGGTAGCTCAGAGTTGCCTGTCCTGACTGGGATGGCTCATATCTGCAGAAACAGGCCTAGAAAAGCCACTCCCCTGGAGCCGCCCCACCACCTGACCTTCTGGAGCCATGCACTGAACAGGTCTGACCTGGGTCTTGCTTCCTGGGCTCTGGGAGGCTTTGGAAAGATCTCCTGGGAACTCAGGAGAGCCCCACAAGATCCTGTGAGAACCTGCCTAAAATATACTCAGACTCAGTACATAACACTGCCAGAGTCTCTTATGCAAGGCAGAGGGCTGCAAAGCTCTTTTCGTACTGGGAAAACCTTGCAGAAAAAGAGCTCTCTGCCTTCTGCATATATAATTGGTGTGATTCCAGCATACAGCTGAAGTCCTTCAAGTTAACTGCATTCCAGTTGCTGGTTTCTTGCACTTTCCACCAGTTTTCCAGGGAGATGTAAAGTTAATTGGCCTGTAATTTCCGAGATCCTTCCTGGATCCCAATTTGATAATTGGTGCTTATATGGTTCAATGCTGCAATCTTTCAATGGTCTGAGCTGCCACCCACAGAGCGGGTTCCCCACTTGAGAAAGAAGGCCCCCCAGGGATAGCAGGGGCAGGAGGGCAAATGCAACTTGGGGGTCAGGTCTCAATATGTGGCCCCACATCCCCTTTCCCCACACTTGCCCCTTCACGAGATTGAACACAGGAAGGGGGACAGAGCGTGGCAAAGGAAGAACCTTACCCCCAAAAGGGCTCACTTTCCCACAGGCTGTACCAGCTCTGGCCACCAGGGGGCCTAATGAGTCTCCACAGTAACAACTAACAAAGACTTGGGGAGAGGATGGAGGGGAGGCAGGGAGCTGAGCAGAGGCTTCAGAATCATATCCAGAGCTGGCCTGCTTAGGAGGCAACCACACTGCTTCTGCTGCCACCAGAAGAGCCCCCACCCCCCCGAGGGAGCCGTTCTGGCCCGTGGTGTTGCCCCGTATCTTTTCCACCCCGGACGGAGAAGCAGAGTCGTTCAGCGACAGAAGGGGTGGAAGGTAGGGGGCACAGTGCTGGGGGGGGGGAGAAAATTCCTGTTTTGCCTCAGATAGCAAAATGGGATGTATTATTATTGTTTTTATTTATTATTATTAATTGAATTTATATGCAGCCCTATACCCAGAATCTCAGGGCGGTTCACAGAACAAAATCAAAATATAACCACAAAATATATAAGCCAAATAAAAACAACAACCTAATAACCCTCCCCCCAAAAAACACATTTTTTTTTAAATGAATATTTATTAGATTTTCCAATTTTATATAAACACAAAAAAAGAGAAAAAGAAAAATATTAAAAACAATTCAGTTTCAATAACAGTTTTTCAATCACATATTTCTTTGACTTCCTCATACCTCCCCTTCTTGTTCTCTAGTTCACCTTATTAATTCAGCAAATCCTAATCTCTTAACATTCCTTTTAAAATAAAACCTTATTTTCCATTCAGCTTTTTTTAAATTTAATAACATAAACCATTATAATCCCCATTATCTTTATCATAACAGCTAGTCCCCACCAAAGTTCAAACCAACATCTTTTCAAAATTCATTAATTTTATAATATTTCTGTAGATAGTCCTTAAATTTCTTCCAATCTTCTTCTGCTGACTTTTCTCCCTGGTCGCGGATTCTGCCGGTCATTTCTGCCAGTCCCATACAGTCGATCAAAACACATTTTAAAAGGATGTCAGTCAAATCAACCAAAGGCCTGGTTAAAAAGGAACATTTTGCCTGGCAACTAAAGGTGTACAATGTAGGCGCCAGGTGAACTTCCCTGGGGAGAGCATTCCACAGACAGGGAGCCACTGCAGAGAAGGCCCTGTTCTTGCGTTGCCACCCTCCAGGCTCTTAAGGAGGGCCTCAGAAGATTATCTCAGGGTCCAGGTAGGTTCATATGAAAAGAGGTGGTCCTTGAGGACCAATCATACCCCTGGGAAATTTGTGTGGAATGCACTTTGGACAACTTCATCCTCAAGGAGGAAGAAGTCCACTCAAGTTTGGCCAGTGACTCATCTCAAAACAACTAGGAAACTAAAATAAAATTCATAGGCGGGACCCTGAAGGTCCCACCCCCTGCGATGCTGGCATCTCAACTGCAGCATCCATGGCAGATAGCCATACAACCTGTGCTAAAATGCCTCCAAGGAAGGAGAATCTACCACCTTCTGAGGGAGTTCCACGGTGGAAAACAGAATGCCCTGCTGCTATCTCCAGATCTTTCTCCCATGAAGAATACGCTTGTCTCACAAAAGTGTCTGTTTAAAACATTTTTCTTTGGGCAACCCTATCCAGATAGGCAAATATTGACGTGTTTTGACCTCTCAATGCTAATTTTAGTTATTTTTTTAATGCTATAACTGTTTTTATTATTTTACTATTTCCTGTAAATTAATAAGAGTTTTTATCACAATCGAGCAGGATATATATTTTTTTAGTTAAACAGAGAACATGAGTGGCAACCCCAAAAGGAGAAAAACACCAAAGGCAGCAATCAGGAATGTGGAATTAAGAATTTAATAGTGATAAATCCTGGAATAGTATGCAGAGCCTGTCGATTGGTGGGCTGAGGGAGCAGGAATATTCTGAGCAAGGACAATTCATGTCTAGGAGCCTCAGAAGCCAGGCAGGGGCTCCAACATTTTTGAATTTTTTTGCGGGGGAGGCAGAAGAACCTGATAATGTGGCTGTGAAAGGGAATTCCTGAACAACACAACATGGGGAATTGCGGGTGGGGACCCCTTCTTCAGACGTTTCCCTCGCAATGAAGTCAGCTGTACACGCGTCCAGCTCCCACCCCCAGGCTGGTCCCCATGGTTTTTAGCTGAGTTGAAGAGCGGCTGAGGGTGAGATTAGAAGAGGGAAGGTAAAAAATAGAAGAGGGAAAACTCTGTATCTGTATCTCTCTCTCACACAAACTCACAAACACTCTCACACAAACCAGAGTCAACACGAAGCTGCGGGGGGCGGGACAGGCGAGTCACTTTCCCCACCGTGAATCCTGCCAACACCTTCAAGCTTTGTTTTGTTCTTCGCTTGAGCCACGAGCCAAGGAGTGAAGCGGCCCCTGCCCCGGGCGGCATACAAAACAAGCCCCAAGTCTAGGAAACAGATGTTTGGGAAGGAATCCGGCTCCACTTCGGAGAATAAACCCCCCGATTGCCCCTTTCAGTGCCCACGAAATGCAATTCACAAAGTGTCACGTGTCCTGTCCCCCTCCCCTCCCCAGAGCCCAGTCCTTACCTGCGCAGTCCAGGAGCAGCAGCAGGTGGGCAGCCGCCCCCAGGATCAGGGGGGGCCAGCGGAGGAGGAGGACCCCCATCTCCCCCCAAAACGAAGCTCCCTTTTCCTCCTCCCTCCGCCGCTCTGAGACCCGCTCTCTGCCCCGCCTGCGGAACCAGCGGCAGAGCGAGCCGGGATTGGGCGAGGGGAAAATATTCCACCAATCGGAAATCTTCGCGCAGATGGCGGTTTCGGTCGCCGGGCAGAATTCGAGGCACAGGTGGCGAGCGAGGCTGAAGAAGGAACGAGGAAGTTCTAATGCAGCTCCTCGCTGGGAGGAGGAGGAACCTGTAGTACTGCTTGAAACTACTAAAGGGGAGGTTTAATTTATTGTGATTTCACTGTGCTCTGTATTATCTGAAAAGGAAAACATTTATTTAAAAAACAGGACTGTATAGCAGCAATCTAATCTCATCTTGATCAGTGGGACTTATTCCTGAGCCGACGGTGCATAAGATGGGCTGCAATCCTATGCACCCCTTGCATCCAACTTGTACCTAAACCTCTGCACAAGCCTGCACCAGACCCCTGAGGGTCATCTAGCCATATCCCTGGGGCAATGCAGGAATCTCAACAAGACCATCCCTGACCGATGGCCATCCGTCTTCTATTTTCCCCCTCAGCCAGGACACACAACAACAGAGACTGGAGGTGGGGGGAAAGATAAATTTTGGCAATGGGGCAGTTTTGTCAGGCATGCGCAGGAACAGCTTGAAGACTTTAATATTTAACACTGTATTGTTTTTAATACTTGATTGGGAGCCGCCCAGAGTGGCTGGGGAAACTCAGCCAGATGGGCGGGGTATAAATAATATATTATTATTATTATTATTATTATTATTATTATTACTTTATACAGAGAGGAACCCCACATGGGTTTCCCCACATGTAACGTAACAGGCAGGGAGCCAGCTCAGATAGAAAGACATTGGGGGAGAACAGGACAAAAGAGTACCAGAGTCTGCCCATTTCATCCTCTTTGGGATGGTGACGCTGCTCCACTGAATTAAAATTTCAGTCTTCACAACACAGGAAAACGGTAAAGTAAACAGCTATTTTCGTGGTGGAGGGTCAAGATATTAACTGATATGCATGAAATTTCATACATAGCTATATAACCCCTAGTGTAGTAAGATAATACCTTTGGAGCAGGCATTTTCCAAAAAAAAAGTTAAAAAAATATTAATGAACTGCCCTAGTAGGGCAGTAATTGTTCCTTATTTGTCATCCCCCCCCCAATGATGGAACCCGGGGCGACCCGCCCCCCACTGCCCCCTTCCTACGCCCTTGCTCAGATGCAGTGTTCTCATGATTCACTACTATCTAGTATATAGTTTATCTCTTAAGTAACTAAAGCCTGCCTTCAGGAACAACTCTGTAAACTGAATGAATCTGAAAGTAAAGTAGTTGATGTAAATATGGCTCAGATTCATGTGTGTTTTGTTTGGAGGGACAGAAGGGATTATCAACCAGGAAGGTATAAATATTGATAGGACTTAAACGAGTTAGCAATCCACTTGTCACTGCATAAATTCACAGGGAATCGTTTAAACTCTGCTAAATTATATAAACGCTCCCACAGAGTCAGTGCAAGAAAGCCTCCTGTGTCCTTTTTTTTAAAAAAGCCCTTACATGTCTTAAAAGATGGCTTCCTTCTTCCTCCATTGCCAGAGGCAGTAAATGCATTCGCATCCCACTCACTGGGTGTCCCTCCCGTCCTCCTTGCATGATTCCTTACTGGGACATCTGGGTGGCCACTGGGAGACCGCCATACGGGACTCGATGGGCCCCTTCTCCTGCGTCCCTCTATCTAGTGGCAGGGGGTTCCAGTGGTTAACTGTGTGCCTAGTAATAAATGCTCAGTGTTGCAACTAGGGCTGAACCTCAGGGTTGAAGTCAAAACAGAGAGAGAGAGAGAGAGAGAGAGAGAGCGCGTATGACCACACAGAGAAGGGAAGCAGGTGCTGGGACACTGACAAACACGTTTGGTTTTAGCACAGGGTCAGGCCAGAGCCCACCAGCTTGCCACAATTTCCTTTCTCCATGTGGTTTTTAAAGGGGCATTTTATATCTCCACATATCTCTGCTTCCTTCTCTCATCCTACTGGCCCCAACATGAGTTTCTCTCCCCCTGCCTGGGACCCTCCAAGTCTGCAGGCCCAGGGTGTTGGGGTCAGGGAGGCCCCCTTTGCACAGCCAGCAAGACCCAGGGGCTGCCAAGCCTCTTCTGGAAGGCCCTGAGCCAAGGCTGGGTGCTTGGCCCAGAGAGTGCTTGGCCCACATCCCACTTCCAGAAGCCTGAACGTTGAAACATGAGCTAAGCATGGGACACACAGAGAAGCTGCTGCCTTTTCCAAGAAATCAGGAGAGAGACAAGCAGTGGCCGCTCCTTGCCCAGGTACAAGGAAGATTTGAATTTAAGGGGGGGGGGCTGTGAAGTAGGAAGGTAAAGAATTATTGGGGAGTTCTCTTTTTCCCAAGATGCATGATCTCTGTCATCCCTATTTCCCCTTGTCTGATGCCAAAATATTATTGTGAGTTTGGGGGGGGGGTTAGTCTGCAGGATGCCTGAGTCCCTTCTAATTCCTGGGGTCCTGGATCCAGCCAAGGTAGAAATCTAATGGAGGGATCCATTGTTGAACTATCTTGGTGAGATGATGGCCGTAGATGTCACCTAAGCACCCTCACTAGTATAAGAAAAGAAGCCTGGCTGGCTGTTTCAAGGGGGGATCTCCTGGACCCACTTTTGGGACTAAATGGGCTCAGTCACCTCAGGGACGTCTTAAGCTTCACTTTTCACCTGCTCCATCTAGTTTTTCTGGACAGGGATAGTCTGCCCACAAAGATCCATGTTCTGCTCACCTCCTGACAGGATTATTGCAATATATGTTGTTTTTCCCAATACAGTAGGGAGGCTTCAGCTGCTACAAGATAAACCTGACAGGATTTTCACTGTCACAGCTCATTTAAACCAAATCTCACCAGGGCCAAAAGACCCTCTGCCTGTTTGTCTGGTTCTGAATTCAATTCAAAGTGCTAGTCTTGTGTTAGAAAGTCCTCGGTGGCTTGAAGCGCCTTCTCCTCCCCTGCTCTCCTCTGTGGAGACTTTTCTCCCTCTCCTTTCCCTTCTTCATGGAGGTGCAGTGGGCGACAACAACTAACGGCCAGGAGGAAAATGTTTGTTCTTCAAAGACTTTTTAAAAAGTTTACAGGACTTTCGACATTTCTGTATAGCTTTGTTATGTGGTTTTAAACCACCCTTGAACCAATTTAGGGAGATAGTGGCATGAAGATAAAAAACAAAGCAGCCGCTTGAGGCAGCCCCTTCGGGAAGGAGGAAGAAGCCATTTTCCCTCCCTTTCTGCTTCACTGCCAGCCCTCCACAAAATGGCTTCCGTCCCCAACATGCAGGCTGGGTGGGGCTGCCTCAGCCTCCCGCTTCCCTCTGTAATAAAAAAAATTAAGGTCTTATATATATAATAAATGTTCATAAATGTACCAACCAAGCACGTACATAGAGATGTGGACCACATGTCTGGAGCAGCACAGGAAGACCGCCCTGAAACCATTTTGACTCCCAAGCTGATGAAATGTTTTCTCGGCAAGGAGGGAGCGGGCGAGGGAACCTTTCCATTGTCTCAGGAATTGGGTAATCACCATCTCAAAGGAATGGCCAGACTACCAGGAAAGGCAATCAGATAAGGTATTATCAGATAACCTGGCAGACAGGAAAAACAACATTCAAATTTCTGTTGTATCCCGCCTTTTCTGTGGTGTAGGTATGATGTTTTTTGGGGGGCAGACTTGGGTTACACCCCTTCTGTGGTGTATGTATGATGTATGGAGGGATGGTCTTGAGCTCCAGGGCAGGGAATTTAAAATGTCTTTACAGTAGTACCTCTGGATGTGAACGGGGTCGCCGCAGAGCGTAACCTGAAAATGCTCAACCTGAAGCATATTTAACCCAAGGTATGACTGTATAAGGGCAGGTACACCTTGGTTCTGAGCCCTCCTCTGCTCTCCTGTGTGTGAGGGGAGCACCCTGTTGCATCAGTTCAATAAAGATCAGACTTACTAGCTGCTTTACTTCTCAGTATTCTCTGGTTGGCCTCTGTTATTTTCTCCGACCGATGGAGAACCTACAAAGGACTCTATAAGGGCTCTTGTGTCCCCCATAACGGAATAAGGGCAGATTTTGTTTAAAACACCTCCCTGCAGAGGAGACCTTTGGTGCAAGGGAGAGCAGCCAAGCAAGGCAGAAACCGAAAGCCACAGCAGCCCACAGATCAGGTTGCCTGACTGGGAGATTGGCAGGCAGAAATGGCGCTCATGGGAAGACGTTTCCTTTCTCCCCACGATGTCCCTCAGCACCCAGATGGGGAGACCTTTGGCATTTGTCCCTCTTGGCCTGGCCTGGGCCCCCTCCAGCCTTGGAAAGACCCGTCTCCCTCAGCATGCAGGACAAAACCCTGAGCCTCCACAGCTCTCTTCCTGAAGGCCAAGTGGCCCGGACTCCTGGCTCCCCTTTGGGAGGAGACTCAGCAGGAGCCAGGACTCCTGGGTCCTCTTTGGGAGGAGACTCGGCAGGAGCCAGGACTCCTGGGTCCCCTTTGGGAGGAGACTCGGCAGGAGCCAGGACTCCTGGGTCCTCTTTGGGAGGAGACTCGGCAGGAGCCAGGACTCCTGGGTCCCCTTTGGGAGGAGACTCGGCAGGAGCCAGGACTCCTGGGTCCCCTTTGGGAGGAGACTCGGCAGGAGCCAGGACTCCTGGGTCCTGTTTCTGGCAGGCAAAAGGCATCTTCCTCTCTAGCTGACTCTCCCTTCAAAAAATGAGTATTTATATCCAGGTGGCATTCATGTTCTCCTCATAACGGCCCTGAGAGGCCCAAGGTCCCTGGGGGAGCTTCATGGCTCCGGGGGGATTTGAATCCAGGTCTCCTAGGCTCCCATATCCCAGTCAAACCAAAGCCCCACACTGGATCCTTGTAGGCTTCTCCACCACTCAAGACCTGCAGGGACGTCTCTCCTGACATTGTTTCTGTCCCCTTCTTGGTATCGTGTGGAAACAGCAACAAGTCTTCTTGCCCCTTAAAGGCGAAGAAATAGATTATGGCATAAAAACGTCCTTGGTGTGGTTCTCTGTTCCAAACTGGATTGTTTCCCAGGAGACTTTGTCCCCTTCTGCCTCCCTCAGCAACCTGTGAGTCAGGTGGGAAAGTCCCAGGGCAGTTCCCACAACATGGCCTTTTTATTTTAAATGTTTGTTTTCATTTTTACTTATAAGAATAGCTGAGGGTGCAGTAAAGTCCTTGACGAGTTACAATAATCTAAATTTTGTTTGCATGCCAACCTAGCAAAGGAATCTCAAGTGACTGCATCTCAGGCTGCTTGACTGACATTTCTCACAGGAATTGAAGAACGGAGGCAGATTTTGCTGAGAAAATACTCATCCTCCATTAATACTGGTGTTTGTGTGTGTGTTTGTTTCCTGCCCTCACGCTCTCTCTCTGCCACAAGACACCCTCCCCCATTTCTCCACAGTCCCTAGTTGTCTTTTCTCGCTTTCCCCTTTTTGCGATCCTCCGCTGCCCCCTGCCGGCTGCTTTCTTCCCCAGCTGAAATGGAAATCAGGTGATTTCTAGGAAATCCTTCAAGGGACCAGTTGAAGCAAGTCACGGGTTGCAAAAAAATGGTCAAGGTTCCCACTTACGCCACAGCTTTGGAATCGGTGCAAGTGGGTGTATTCATACCTATGGTATGGAAACGTGGAAATATATAAAACTTTTACAAATCACGTAATCAGGAAAAAACCTATTTAGAGTATGGGAAAATTATAACAACTTATTAGAAAGAAAAACACCACTGTGGATATCCCCAGTGGAAGCTACAACCAGGAAAAGAATAAATATGGATAAGCAGTGGTTAACTTACAGTGAAATTTAATCTCTTACGGGACAGGAACCAAAACTGAGAAATCTCGAGGAATCAAGAGATCTGGTTACCAATTAGCTACAGGTACATCACATTAATGAATTGTTTAAGATAGATAGGAAAAATGGCTTTGCAGAAGAAAAGTCTCAGTTTACCAAAGACCTATTAGATACAATTATAAAAGTATTATCAAATATGTATAAACTGCTGTTGGAGTGGGAAACGAAAGAGGAATTTGTGAAATTTAGCAGGATTAAGTGGGCACAGGATGTGGGTCACAATATCAATCATGAATTATGGCGAAAGTTGTGGAAAATAAATATGAATTTTATGGCAAGTTATGCGATAAAAAAAAATGATGAAAATGGCCCACAGATGGTATTTAACACCCACCAGATTAGCGAAAATGTCTAAAGAAGAAAAAGGAATATGTTGGAAGTGTAATGAAATTGAGGGATCTTTTATTCACATGTGTTGGTCGTGTAAAATAATTAAGGGATATTGGGAAACGATATAAAATGAATTTAAAAAGATACCTAAAAAGACTTTCCCCAAAACACCTCAGAGTTTCCTTTTGGAGATAGTAACAACAGAGGTCCCCCCAAAACAAGAGAGTTTATTACTATGCGCCACTGCTGCAGTTAGAACCTTCTTGGCACAAAGGTGGAGAACAAGGATAGAACCCACTCAGGAAGAATAGCAGTGTAAAATGTTTGAATGTACTGAACTGGCTGGTCTGACGAACAGGATAAGAGAAAACAGATATAAGGAATATAAGGAGGAATGGATGTTGTTTCTTGAATATTTCAAGAACTAGTATAGAGAAAGACACAGCTTAGCAGGTCTCGTATAAATCCAGCAGTTGAAATGGATGAGAATATTTAATAGACAACAAATTGGATAATTAAAAAGATGTGGATTACGCAGAGTAGTAGAAAAGCAAAGGAACCAGGAAAAGTGTGGCAGGAAAGTCATATGGTATATGTATACATGCTGTATTTGGTATGAAGTTGTAAGTGGGACGAGAGAAGGAGAGAGGGGTTAAATATGCTCTCTGTTCCTGTTTTTGAAAATGCAAATAATTTTTTTAAAAAATTGATCCCCTCTCCACGGAGGCGTTTTCAAGGTGGGCACCCCACACACACCGATGGAGGAGCTGCTCAAATGTCAACATACGTCTCAGTCTACAACCTTCTAAGATTATACAATAAAATTATAATGGTACAGGAATAATTTGGGATGCTTTGCAACCATCAGTTCAGTTCTCCATGTGTTGCCTAGACCTACTATTATCTGTGCATGTACATGTGCAAATGATTGTGCAGTGCTCCAATGTCGCCTTGATGCGCCTTCGCTGCATCAAGCAGTTGGTCCCTTACCTTTCCTGCCCCGCCCTGGCCACAGTGATCCATGTGACGGCCACCTCCAGGCTTGACTACTGTAATTCGCTCTACGCGGGGCTGCCCTTGAAGCTGACCCAGAAACTCCAGCGGGTGCAGAATGCTGCAGCGAGGCTCCTCACGGGGTCCCTGCCATGGGAGCATATTCACCCACTGATTTTCCAGCTGCACTGGCTCCCGGTGGAGTACAGGGTCAGATTTAAGGTGCTGGTTTTTGACCTTTAAAGCCTTTCACAGCCCAGGACCCTCATACCTACGGGACCGCCTCTCCCGGTATGCCCCACGGAGGACCTTAAGGTCCATAAATAGCAACACCCTAGAGGTCCCGGGCCCTAAGGAAGTTAGATTAGCCTCAACCAGAGCCTGGGCTTTTCCAACACTGGCTCTGGCCTGGTGCAACGCTCTGTCTCATGAGACCACGGCCCTGCGGGATCTGATTTCTTTCCGCAGGGCCTGTAAGACAAAGTTGTTCCACCTGGCCTTTGGCTTGGAGTCAATTTGATTCCCCCCCCCCCTTTCTTTTTTCCTTTCTCCTCCTGTGATGAGGCTGCATTTTAATGTTTCAATGTTTTAATGTTGTATTTTAATCTTGTTTTTAAGTTGTATTCGTTCAACTTGTTTTTATTATTGCTTGTTAGCTGCCCTGAGCCCGGCCTAGGCTGAGGAGGGTGGGGTATAAATAACATTTATTATTAATAAATAATAATAATTAGAATATAAAATTAAGTATGGTTTAAACAAGGTTTTGAACTTGCTGAATTTGATTGGAATAAAGTGGAACACAAAAAAGGGGGATGTGAGGAGGTCAAGACAGAGGGGCATGGAACTTTATAAATTCAAGAAAGTGTGTTTTTCTTTTTTCTTATCTTCTTCTTTTTTCTGTTATATATTTTTGCTTTTTTTGATGTATTTCCTTTTTATATGAGCTTTATGTATGGAAACGATACATTTTGAAATGATGAATTTTTTGTTTTCTAAAACTTTAATAAATATTTATAAAAAAAAATAATATAATTATTAAGTGGTGTTTTCTGTGAAGTCCCATTGTACGTGGCATAACTCACCCACCAAGGCCAGCCCAATACATTTTGACACCTGAGGCTGGCCCCAAAATGGCCTCCCACGCCCCACCAGGGAAGAAGGGGTGAGGGAAGATTTCTATTCAGGGCAGAGTCTGTGTCTGTGAATATTCTCAGGAACTTCAAAATCTCTGGAACTCCTGTGATAAGAAGGCAAGAACCACTAAAGACAAAGGGGATGCACCCTTATTTATTTAAGTCAAACATATATTACAAAAGTAAAAAAAAATAATTACATCCAGTGTCTTCAAAGCAAGGTGCACGAAATCCACTGGGTTAGACGAGAAGAGTCCTGTGGCCTCTGGAGGTCTCCTTCCTGGCTTCCTCCTTGGCTGTCAGCAGGATCAGTCCCTCTCTTCAGCCTCTCTACCTCCTCTCAGTTCCCTGCTTCCCCATTTCCCCCTTCAGCTGCTTCTTCCTCCCCCTCTAGCCTGTTTCTCAACTCACTGCCCCAGGGCATCATGGGAGGCCCAGGGTGGAGCCCCAGAGAACAGCAGCTGGTTGTCCTGGACGTGGAGCTCCATGAACCAGGCTGGAGAACTGGAGCCTTGAAGGTATCGGGACAGAAAGAGGGTCTGGAGGAAACTGCCTCAGCAGCTGCCATTGCCATGGGGAGGGTCTGAATGCCCCCTGGAGCTCCTCATTCTCTGCTCTGCCTGAGGATGTTTGAAGAGAGGCCTCAACTCCAGCAGAGGTCACCTCTGAGCCACTCTGGATCTAGTCAGACAGGAGAGTGAGGTTCTGGGGATGCAGGAGGTGACCCAAGAGGGCGGGTGGGGGACATCCCTCCCATCTGCAGGAGAACCAGAGCACAGCTCTTGGTCAACACAGACAAAACCCCTCCATATCCAGATGTTGTAACTGGAGATGATGCCCTCCTTGGCTTTTATGGGATCAATGGCCAAAGTCTGTCCTTCATCTTCTGAGGCAAACTTGCAAGGTTCCAGATCAGAATCGGATCCAATTCTGACAGCCTCTTGTTCCTTCTCTCTTTCAGCTTCAACTCCTGAGCATCTAAGTATCCCTCCTCCCTGCCAACCATCCCTCCTTGCCAGTTTCTTCACTCCCTCACACAGAAGGTGGGTTGAAAACACTCAGCCAGAGCAGTTAGGCTGCTTTTACACATTCCATGACATTATATCCGTTTAGCCAAAGGCTGGGCGGCCCAAGAGGCAGGTAAGCAGTAACAATTTAGCCTACTTCACTCATAATACACCTAAAGATGTTGCCTTTCCTTCAATTTGGGTAGAAAGTGAGTGACATAAGATTGGGGAAGGGCTTGTGGAGGGAACCACAGCAACAAATAACCAAGAGATACCATCAAAATCACTGCAAGTGGTTGTCAATCTCCTCATCCCTTTTTTATATTATGATTTTTAAAATGTATTTCTATTAAAGATTTCTTGCTTTACAAAAATATGTGCAATGTCTCTTATTTCAAGTTGTGCTTTGTACAGATCAGTTTCATTTGTTGTAAGACATTAGTCTCCTCATTAATTTTAAAAGCTTTTAGTTGCATATATCTGGAAGATTTCTCATTAATACAAGCACATTTCTGCAAAGCAAAATTGGCCATAATCCATCAGAAAAGCATGATTACCCTCAAATTCAAGTTACAGATGGAGTCAGAATGGATGGGTGAGAGCCAGGATTAAGGAACATCCTAAACAGCATTAAAGGACAGGAGGAGCTCTGAGCCTCTGCAATTCACAGCCAAACTTGTGCAGGCTCCTTCTGGTCTCATCTCACACACCAGGCTGGTATGAAACTGCAGAAATAAAGAACAGGAGTGTTTCAAAAGCCAATATCATGGTGTGGGGACATCAGCATTACAGAGCTAGTGGGAACCCAAAGGCCGTCTAGTCCAGCCTCACAAGGAAAGCCACCATCCCTCATCATGTCAGATGCTAGGAGCATCACCAAAATATGCCTGCAGAGGGCAGCTCGAGCGAGTGAGCCAAGCTGCACACTTTGGGGGAATACCGGAAGGACACAAAGCAGATAAAATCCCTTCCAGAACCCCTTCCAAGATCTCTCATTCAGATCCTGCGTAGAACCCATTTGTCAGGTGGAGGAGCTCAGATGAAGAGACAGAATGAGTCACAAGAGCGATTTTCAGCTCAACGGACACTGCAGATTATGTCACTCTTGGAAACCCCAAGGGGGCGGGGTAACAGCTTTTCCCCATTTGGGGATGTTCCCCACAGAGTCTTCTGCAAGAGCCCCCCTTTGCCCCCACCTGCATTGCCACTTACCCTTGGTGGAGCTGTCGGACCCCTGGTCGCTTGCTGCAAAAGGGAGGAAACACAGGAGTCAGGATCCCAGGGAGGGAGATCCCATCCCCCAGCCCTTCTCCTCCCTCCTTCCAACCCCATCCCAAATCAGGCTCAATATGGGGAGGGGCCTAAGAAGAGTTCAGGGACAGGCAGCCCGGAGGCAAGGGGGCTCAAGGGCAGCACTGGAGGGAGAAGCAGACGCTGGAGGGCAAAGAGAGATGGGCACAGCCTGGCATGGAGGCAGCGGGGGACTAGAGCGGGGGTGGGTGTGACCTGGGCAGGAAGGCAGAAGGGGGGAGTGCAGTGGGTTCCTGACATCCACAGACATGAGCCAACGAACCAAATCTTTAGCTTCAGGTTCTAGTAGATTAAACCACCAGAGACCCCGCTCTCCCCCCCACCCTCGGCTCTTCCTCCTGCTCCTTCTTGGAGCCCCTCCCTCAGCCGACAGTCTTTCTGCAGCCTCTTCCTGGCCCTGAGGGACCCCTTGCTGTCCCCAGACAGGCTGAGGCTTAAGCTTTCCATCAGGGTCTTGGGCTTAAGGACTAGGCCACCACCAGGTTTGGTTTTGTCTGTTTCTAACTCCATGGTGAGAAAAATATGTCAGACAGAGAGAGGGGAGGAATCACTCACTTGAGGCTGCTTTGTAGGCTAATTTCTCATTCCGTTTCCCTGTGAAGACAAAAGCAGAAGGTCAGAGCTGGAGGGAACCTGCAGAGGCCACTCAAATCCCATTTTGACCATTTGGCTCTCAGATGCTGAAACCTTCCCAGCAGATGCTTCTCCTGTCTCTTCCAAAAACCTCCAAGGAAGGGGAGCCCAGAAGCGGAGCTTTTCAAGGAACTCATTTTACAAAGAAGTAGAAAAAATTGAGAAAATTAAATTTAAAAGATCAACCTGGGAAACCAGGCTGTGGACAAATTCCAAGAGGCTGGAAGGAAACATTATCCAGTCCCTTCATTCATTTATTTTCGGATTATTATTTGGTGATTCTCCAAATAAAAATACAAAATGAGAGCACAAAATACATAATAAAACAAAAACAAACCAGTAACTCACATTTAAAAAGCTCAAGGCCTGGTTCGAGAGAAACATTTTTGCCTGGCGCCTAAAGATATGTAAGGAAGGCTCCCTGCTACGTGTTCACAGGATTGAAGGCTTAGGACTGATTAAAACGTCAGGTGGAAAGTGAATTTCTTGAGCACAGAGTGAGCACAAAGCAACAACCACTATGACTTTTGATTATGGGGAGGGGTCACTGTCAGGATACAAGGAGCAGTTGCCAGGAAGCTCCACCAGCACATTCCCAGTCGGAGGCCAAGACAGGAGAGGCAGCAAAGACATCCAGGGTTTACTTACTGCGGATGATGAAGTAGATGATCCCAGAGACCAGCAGGATGGCAGCCATGACACCCAGAATGGCTGCCACAATGAGCCCCAGGTTGACTAAAAGGGGACAAGAGACATTTTTATTCAGACGGGGGCAGCAGCTCCCCAAGGCCTCAAGCAGGAGATTTGAGTGGAGGTGCTGAGCTATGAGCCCGGGAGGATTTTACGTGTGCAAAGCAGGCTCTCTCTCTCTCCTGACAGGCCAAGGTCCTCTCTGTAGTGGCCCCAACACAAGGGAGGTTTCCCCCCACCAGAGTCCAGCATTAGAGGTCTTTAAAATAACCAATTCATTTAAGGAAGACAGTTGACAGGCACACCTGTTTCATCACAGACTCCAGACTTAAAAGCAGGTCTCCTCCTGCTCTCGTACTGCAGCCTTCTCTGTCTTGACCCTGAGAGGAAGGGATTCCCTCCTCTCTGAGACCCCCCAGAGCCCAGAATTACAGGCCTTCAGGGAAGGCACAAACCCTTAGGAAGAAGCATCTTGTGTAGGGTTGCCATACGTCCGGTTTTTCCTGGGCACGCCCTCTTTTTCAGACTTAAAATGTCTGTCCAGACAGATTCTTAAAATGGGGCCAAATGTCCAGGTTTTTTTGTTTGGGTGGAATCTCTGAAGTCCGTAGCGCTAGTGAGTGAGCCCTGGTTCCCTCTCCCCTGCCTGGGTGAGTCTTTGGCTCAAGGGCCACTTCCATAATTCTCGCTTGCCTGCCTGTGAGAAGGAGAGTCTGGGGTGTGGGTGGGGATGTGCGTTCATGTGCTCCTGCTGGGGAAAAGGGAGTCTGGCTCTTAGACATTCTGCTTTGGTTCCTGCAGGCCCGGTTTTCCTGGCGGTGTGTGAGAGACAAGCATTACTAGAAACCCTGCTTGCTCTTCCCAGCGGTGTGCGGATGTTTGGGCTGAGGGGGGAAGAATATCAGTTTTTGTAGCTGGACGTGCTTGTGAGGAAGAGCGAGTGAGAATCTTTTTCACTGTGAAGTATAGTCAGTCTGGGACTCCCTCTTTTAAGTTGACATCTTTCCGCAGGGCCTGCAAGACAGAGCTGTTCCACCAGGCCTTTGGCCAGGGCACAGCCTGACTCCCTCCCTCGGCAATCTTTGCGGAGCTCTGGCCCAATGGTTGCCAGTGGCTTGAATTAATTAATTTTATAATGAATGATTTTAGAGTGTTGTTTATGCTGTACTTTTGTACTGTTTTATTGTTGTTAGCCACCCTGAGCCCGGCTTCGGCTGGGGAGGGCGGGATATAAATAAAATTTATTATTATTATTAAATTTATTATTATTAAGTTTGTTGCTCCTTTTTCAGCCGCAGTGACTGTGAGTAAGTTTGATTCTGAAGTAGTAAAATATGTGCCCACATTCTTTGACATCACAACTACTTGGGCTTAAAGTCAAAAAGTGATGGCCAGTTTTTACCTACGACATCCAATTTGAATTCAAGGCCTATGAGACACTTGCCAGAAATGGCTGCATCTCTGTCAAAATCTACCGATTCCGATTCAGTCGCTTCCCTCCAGAGACACAGACAGGATCCAACTGGAGTTCCCCATCTGAGCTGTGCTGCTGCTGAAGGGAGGAGTTGGGTGGAAATCCCCCTCCCAGAGCCCACCCCTTCCCCTCCTGTCTGTCTGTCTGTCTCTCACCAGGCTCCTTCTCCCAGGCCACGTCCAGAGGCTTCTCCAGGCTGTCATGCTCCACGCAGCACCGGAAGCGCTCCCTCTCCTCGGGGTTGATCTGGACACTGAGCAAGAGATAGTAGGTCCCGTCCGAGTTGGGGGCAACCAATCCTCGGAGGGTGCCCTCCTGCCAGACCTCCCCGTCCTTCACCCAGTTGGCATCAATCTCCTTGGGGTAGAAGCCGTGGACTTGGCAAACGAGGGTCTCCAGGCCGTCATAGTCTGCCTTCCTGGTCACCTTCACCACCGGAGCCTCTGCAAAAAGGGCCACATTGGGGTTAACAGAGAGACATCCACAACGGGAGCCTGAAGGAAACCTGTATTTTTTAAGAGCAGAGGAGCAGGGACCGAAAGGGCAACCTAGTCAAAAACTCACATCTGAAGAAATTAAAAAGAACTGTGAATAAATGGGATTTCCTCAACCTCCCTTGGCATCTTCCCCAGTCAGTGTCTATGCTGGAACTGTTTTTAGATGTTTTATCCTTTGTTTGCCAAAGCAGACTCCTTTGGGAGGGAGGACTGGGTACAAATTAATTTATCATCTTGAAAAGCTCTTGTGGTTCCAAGATAGTCCCAGGGAGCTGCCTCTAGGCTGAGGGGCAAATTCCACCAGGTCCCCAATGGGATTCTTCCAAGTTGCAAGTCATGAACTGAGGGCAGCTCAGGCTGATCCTGATTTCTCTCTTGAGAGGGAAGAAAACCTGGACTCACTGTTCTCTGTTCTCCGGGACTTTTCAGCCCAATAGTGAACAAAGCCAAGAGCCCTGGGAAAGACAGAGCTCCTTTCTAGTTCTCCCGCCTGTCCTGAAAGGGTCCCTTGAGGTTGGAAAGGGCCCATCTCCCTTCTCCACGGCAGCCTCCCCTGGAGTGGAAAGGGCAGACCAGGAGGCCCAGTAAGCCAGCAACTTACGCACATTTAACTTGAGCACATACAGCTTTATGCACTTGCCAAAAATATTCTAAAAACCAAAAAGAGGAGGCGAGTGTCTGGGAAGAAGGACTTTGGCAACCCAATCGCCCTTGAATCCAATGTGTTTTGACTATACACAATTTTGGCTTTAGGCACAATTCACAGAATGTAACCCTTGTTCAAAAACTGGCTCCCTGGGTAGCTATTGTCAGAAGGGGCTGTTCCAGGATCCCACCCACTTTGCAGTGCCTGGACTGGTTAACTCGGTCTAGGAGGGGATGTGACTCTGCTGGGGGGAGCAGGAAGGAAGGAAGGTCAAGCCCTTTCCCCACAGAAACCCCAAACAAGACCTCCCCTCCCCACCCCACACCTGTCCTCAGCAGAACCTCCGTCCCAAAGAGGATGATTCCCAGCCTCCTTTGCGCGTTGTCACCCTTGAAAACGCTTCGTTGTGGCTTTTGAGGTGAAATCCTCAACCTCAATAAGTATGCTCAGTGTCTTTGGGGTGAATTATCACCAGGCCCCCATAGATGAATTTGCTCAGATCTCTCTAAGCGCGGCTAATACATATGTGTCAGTCCGCAAAAAGGGAGGGTGCTGGAATTATTTCATTTTTAATTAATGTTCATATTAGCAAAGCTAATAGAGACAGGAAGAAAGCCAGTCAAAACACTTGATCATTTGATTGGCCCCTGAGCCAGATTCCTGAAGGCGGAAGAGTGGACTGTACCATTTCAAGGCATGGGGTTGGGGAAGAGGACACTTCTGAATGTTCCCCATGGGAAAAAGTACTATTCCTCACAAATAAAAAATATAAGAAGGTAGAAGAGGGAATTTCCATACTCTCTCACTATGTGCAGGATTTCTGCTTCTAGGCCACGAGTGGCTAACCTACAGACTTAGTGAGGGGGCCACATTTTCTATTTAAAAAAGGTTAATTAATTTTTAAATACTTTTTAGCGGGGCCAACTAAAAAATTACGTGAAATGTAAAAGTGTTCCAATGCTGTTTTTCATCGTTTAGTTAAGATTTAAAAATACCAAAGGTAAATTATCCCACTCAGTAATCAGGATTACACGTGATTTTTAAAATAAGTTCAGTGGTTTTATTAGAAATTGTTAGTTTTTTGAAAATGTCCATTGGGGCACTTTGATACACTCTAAAAGTGCCCCGCTCGTGTACAATAGTGCCCCAATATACAAGTTTGCATGAAATCTCTAAACTAATTTCCTACCTATGTAATTTGAAAAGAAAAAAACTGTTGTTTACTACATGGCCAAAGTCATTTCTAAATATAATACGACCGATTATCAAGTGTCATATCTCAGGAAATATCCAGCATCTTGTATGTTTGTCTTCCCCATTGTAGAAGATAAGGCAAGCGTTGATTTCAAGGATGTTGTTTTGCCAAAACCAAATTTCTCAAAGGACACATCTCGAACATCATCTCTATACTTTTCCTTTAACTTCAGTGGATATAATGTGCAATAAGCATTTTGTTTAAATTATAAGCATTTTGTTTAAATTACTATTTTTTGAGAGATCTTATACTTTTTAAAGGGCTGATTATGATCTCTCACAATAAAAAATGTTTTTTTAATTAATTTTTTGTAAATAATTGCCATTCTCATACAATTTACGCTTTGTATCAAAGTGCCCCATGCACTGTATCAAAGTGCCCTGTAGGTGGAGCAGAATGATACAAAACCAATTTTTTTTACTCAAGTCATTATATTCTCATTATCTTCTAACTTTAATGGTTCTTTGATTGCTATTATAATATTAATTATAATTAATTTATGCCATGCATAAAGCAATTTTTTAAATTATTTGACTCATTTTGGTACATAAAATATGAGATTGAATTTTTCTGCATCAATCTGCCCCACTTTCCCCTACCCAAGTGTGAAGGCAAAAGGTTTTTCTGTATCCTGCCTCAAATCTGTCCATTTCAATTTTATTTTTTTACTGAATTTAAAATGCATTTTGCTTTCCTGGCCCCCTCCCTGCTGTTTCTGTGTCCCCTCCCCCCACTTGTCTTTTGCCATCCCTTACTCTAGCCAAAGGGGCATGTGGGGCTGTTTATAAGCATCTCCCCCCCAATCATACTCTGAAGTGACCCCTTTTCTCCTCCCAGAGTCCCAAACTTCTTTCTGCCTCCCCCACCAAGAAAAGTGTTTGGTTTTTTGGTCCAGAAAGGAAGACTGTTAAGGGGGGGAGGGGAGCTTGAAGGGAAACTGCCCCCCTGAGCCCCCCTCCCCTCCCCACTGCGCCCCCTCTTACCTGTCCTCAGCAGAGTCTCCTTCCCGTACTCCAGGTATCTCTGCAGCCACTCAATGCATTCCTCCTCCAGGTAGTGCTTATTGTACTGGTTCAGGGCCAAGTCAGGATCCCACTTCCTCTTGCTCGCTTGGGCCCCTGTATCAGCTGCCGTCCAGGTGAGGGTCTCCTTGTCGAAGGCAATGAAGTCTCTCCCGTCGTAGCTGTACTGCAAATGCCCTCCTTTGCGCCCGTCTGAACTCAACTCACAGCCGTACATGTGCTGAAAGGTGTGGATCCCTGGAAGGACCAGAAGAGGCCCAGGAGGTCAGGGGGGGTCAGAGCAGCCCCTCCCCCATCAGCAAAAGAGCCCAGGAAAAAGGATTTATTTCCCTCAGACTCAGGGAAGAGGCAGCAGTCAGAGGGGAGAAAAATCAACCAGCATTGTATCTTTCTGAAGGCTCATCCGCATAACACGTTCACTGAGGGAAACGCTACAATCCTGAGCCTATGAAGCCCCCCTTTAATTGCCCCCCCTCTCATCGCCTCACACTTTCTCCCCTCCCTTGCAGGGTCAGAGGTCACAGTTTGTCCCTCTTTCCCCCCAGCTCTGCTCCTCTGGATCTTGCCCCTTTGGGAGAGATGCCTCAGCTGCCCCCCCCCCTAGAAAGAGGAAAGGGGCAACATGGAAGGGGGACACCCACACATTGGGGGCCCTTTCAAGAGAAGAGGTCTCCTCTTCCCCTCCATCCCCCCCCCCAGCTTCTCCATATCAAGGACCTTTTCCCTAAAAGGAGGGAAGTCATGGAAGGGCCTTTGGAAAAAGAAGTTTCCTCATAGCCTGGGAGGGAAAGGGAAGCCGCAAGGGGGGTTTGCCCCACTTCAAAATGGCCCCCTTCTCAGCAGAAGCCAGGCTGCCCTTGTCAAAGATGGCGGGTCCCTGCACCCTCCTGCCCACCCCAGGGGCTACCACCAAATCTTCAAAACAACAGCAACATTTAAAAAGTTATCCCCCATTATCCCCCCCCCAATTTCATTTCAGTTGTGTTGTCTTCGGAATGAATCATTTTGTAGTCCCATAATCCTTAAATGGAACAGATCATTTTGATTCTCCCATTAGATGTTACATATATTTGTCTTTGCATATTTACTTGAAGGTAAGTCACACTGAGTGGGGTTGGACTTACTTCCAAGTAAACATGCAGAGGATCGGGCAGTTACAATAGTGGAATAAAATAAAATAAAATAAAATCTGTTTGTGATCCTGGCTGACCACACATCGGGACTAGCCCACTTCTGAACTCTCTTGTTGAGGGACTCTTTCCTGGCAGTCAGTTCCATGGGGTAAGGCAGGTTTTTAAGAAGAGCAACTACCAGGTGTGGGGGCCCCGTTCTCTATCAGCCCCCCAGCAGGTGGAGTGAGCAGTCCAGACAACCTGATGGATTCTGAAAGGCTCCAAGGAGAAAGGGGGGCTAACAGCCAGCATCCCTGTGGAAACCCCCATCTCCCTGTGGAATATGGAATAGGGACGCCATCCTTCCTTCCTCCATCTCCAGCAGTGCAGACCCCAACCGCCCCCCACCCCCATTTCACCAGGGCAGTGGGGAGGATGAGGAGGCAGAGGGAAGAAGTTTCATGGGGGGGGACTCATAGCTGTGCTTATTCTGGGGTCATGATTGCAGCAGACTGGGGGGGCATATTGGCACCTCAATAATGCAGCTACAATAAACTTGCTGCCTGGGACAGGTATTAAGGCACATGAGCACAGAGTCATCAAAGTTTCAGGGAAACTCCCCCCCCCCCATTTCAAAATTGGCAGTGCCACGGCTGGATTTCCAACTGGATTCCCAGCTCTTTGCTCTCTTCCAGGATCCCTCCCTATTACTCCTTTGCCACAAAGCCAATGCCAACGGTGCCAGGAAGAGAGCAAAGCGTCAACTGGCATTCTTGTTTTGTGCCACAAATAATAGGCATGGGGGGGGGGGTGAAGGGGAAACATCTGTGCCTGCCACTGCAGAGTCTTCTTCCGTAGAACTTTCCATTATTGTGTCCCCCCTGCCCTGCAATACAAGTACTTTTGTACAGTGGTGCCTTCATTCCCAAACACCGAAAACCCAGGGAGGCCTCACTTCGGACAACCGTAAGTCTGAGTATGGGCTGAATGTAAACTCCTCGCTCTGGATTAACATGCAGTCTTCAGATCAAGTAATTCGCTTATTTAGCTTATGTGGGTAGCAATTTAAGATTTTAAGGAGGTTTTCTCACCACTGCTGTATCGCAATCACCATCTTTTCCCCCCATGTTAAATCTTTTTTGCAGTTTCTAAATGAAAGGCTGTGATATAGTGTGGTACTTTGGTTCTCAAACGGCTTGGTTCCCAAACGCCAAAAACCCAGAAGTAAGTGTTCCGGTTTTTAAATGCTTTTCGGAAGCCGAACATCCGATGCAGCTGTCGGCTATTGTTTGTGGGGCACCTGCACCAATCAGAAGCTGCGTCTTGGTTTTCGAACATTTCAGAAGTCAAACGGACTTCCGGAATGGATTAAGTTCGAGAACCAAGGTACAACTGTATTTGGCGCTTTTGTTTTTGCTACAGCGGTACCTCTGGTTGCGGACACGATCTGTTCCGGGGTGCCGTTCGCACCCCGAAATGTCCGTAACCAGAGTGGCGCTTCTGCGCATGTGTAAATACTTCCGGGTTTGCCGTGTTCTTAACCTGAAAAAAAACACAACATGAAGCGTTCGCAAGAAGAGGCATGACTGTATTTATTTTGCGTTTTTGTGGCTTTTTCGGTTAATTTGTTTTCGTGACTGTGTGGAACCCAGTTCAGCTACTGATACGATTTATTGACCGTGTGACTGCGGAAATGGATAAAAGCCTCCCATCCAAACAATGACTATCATCAGTGCAGGTTAGAAAAAAAATAATTTTAATTTTTATCATCTACAATACTGTCTTATTTTTTTTATAGTGCAGTACATTGATTATTGCTTTCATTCTATAGACCAATGGTCTCGTTAGATAGTAAAATTTGTGTTAAATTGCTGTTTTAGGGGTTGCTTTTAAAAGTCTGGAACGGATTAATCCGTTTTGCATTACTTTCTATGGAAAGCGCACCTTGGTTTTGGAACGCTTTGGTTTTGGAAAGGACTTCCAGAACAAATTAAGTTTGAGAACCAAGGTACCACTGTATAATATTAAGCAAGTGATGCATTTGAGGGATTTGAACCCAGGTTCAAGGACAACTGAAAGGTAACTGTGCTCATGGAGTGGAATATAAAGATATAAATGATGGAACAAACAGATGTTTGTAAATGTGTGCCTAAACACACTTTGGCTATATACTAAATTCTTTGCTCCTGGTGAAAATAATGAAATGCTGATGTTAAGCCAACTTGTTGCTTTTCAAAAGGCCATGCCTCTTCCCTTTGATGCTCAGCACCATCAGGGCAGTCTATGCTGTGAGGAGCTGGGAGCTTTCCTGGGGAGAAGACAGAGCTGGAGGACAGACCTTGCTTGGCTGCTCTTTGCCCCCCAGAGCTGAGTGCCCCTTTCCTGCCCCATCTCCCTCTGCTCCTGCCAGGGCCGCATCCAGAAGCGCAGGAGAGAGGAGGAGAGACCAGGAGTCTGTGTCCTGTGGCTCCCAGGCCAGAGAACTTGGAAGTGAGGCATCAAGGGGTCTCCTGGGGGCAGAGGGGAAAGAAGGGGGCACAGCATGTCTGCCAGTATCTCAGCCAAAGGCAGCCTGGGGAGCCGGACATTCAGACAGAGCAGTTTCCTCACAGCTCACTTTTCAGAGATGGCACTTGGACTGGATGCATAATCAAAGATCTGGGGTGGTATCTAATGCAACCCCTACTCAGAGTAGACCCACTGAAGTGATTTGGCATTTGTTTTTAATGCACTGATTTCAATGGGTCTACTCTAAATATAACAGTATTGGATGCAACCCTGTGTGTACTAAAAATGTCAAACACCTGCCCTAGCTCTCACTTTCAATAAATACTGAATTTTTGGTACCTGCTAAAAAAAATAATCCTGTTTAGACAAGCCTACCCAGATGCCTAGAAAGTTGAGGTAATTCTAATCTGTTTTAGTAGTTTAACTTCCTGTGTTTTAAAGTATGGTTGTGAGTTTTTCTTAATTTTACTGGGGGGGGGGTTTACAATCAATAAGTGTATTTAAATAAATAAATAAATAGTATTTTTTGATGTTTTATGTACATTCTATGGATTTTTTTCCTGATTTTTATTATAACTCTCCAGGTTGTATACTATCTTGATACAGTTTTGTGGGAAATACATATTGTAAATACTTTAATAAAACCTTCAGTCGATTGATAATAAAAGAAGAGCTGGTTTACATTAGCTAGTTGATGTCCACCTAATAAATCCTTCATCAAAGAGGGCATGATCCTTCTATCTGCTACTTGTCATGCTGCACCTCCAGTGTCCCATTTTACAGATCCACAACATGCTAATGCTCGTGACTTTTAAATCTGCTCTTCAATTCCAGTATCTGAAGCATTGATGTGGTGTTTTCACTTGGCAGGTGGCATCACCCGGCACCCGCTGAGACCCCAGACCCCTGGCAGGGCCCACAGGTGCTGAGGACCCCAGCCCTGTCTCCTCTAGGCCAGCCAGCAGGGTCAGCAGACAGCCATTTTGATTTCCCACAACAAAACCATGGAGAGAAGCTACGTCAGGCACCCGAAGACAGGATGGGAAATGGCAATGGTTGCTCCTGGCCATGCACAGAGTTCTGCTGCTCTTATTAGAGGTTACTGCCCACACATTCCGCTGCACTTTTCAGCTTGTGTGGTGGCACCTCGGTCAAACCACTTCTGACTGTTTGTACCAGAGTTTTCCCCGGAGGCAGACATTTCAGAAGAAAGTTTTAAAATAAAGTAAGTACTGGAGGAGGGGGGGCCTTGGGGGCTCTTGTCTACCCCTCCACTCCAGCTGATCACCATGCCTGTTATTTTAACCATGTATTTGCCACTCTGACCCCCAAAACCCAGTCCATTTGTGTCCCTTAAAAAGGCTTCTCTTTCAACACTGTGCCAGGGAGAGGGAGGGGCTTGGTGATGGTCAGAAGGGTCAGCCAATCAGCACCTCTGTCTGGGCAGCTGGCTTCTCCTTAAGCAGGACCAGAACTCAAGGCTTGCTTGTCTCAGCCTCAGGATCCCCACCCTTCTCTTCCCCTCCCAGAGGAAAACGAACTAGACAGATTTCCACCTCACAAGGCCTAAGCCAAGCCTAGCATGGAAGGAAGGGCAGGCAATGGAGACATTTCCTTGGGAGGATGTGCAGGTCCAGAGAGGGTCATAGTGGGGGGTCTCTGCCCTCCAAGTCTCGTTCTCTGTCCCCCCCCACCCCACACCATCCCAGCCCCCATTAAGACCTTCATGAAGGGAAGGGGAGATGCCTCTGCCCTGGTGGAGACCCCACCCTCCATTTCCTTTCCTCCCAGCAGCCCCCTCCCTGCAATTCTGGCCCCTGGAGGGAAGGATACTGGGGGGGGGGAGGTGTGACTCTGTTCCTCTTCTGCCTTCCACTCACCTCCGCTCTGGTTGTAGCGATTTCTTGCAATTTCCAGGTTCTCCCTGAACACCAGCTCAGCGCCCTGAAGTATCTGAGTCTCCCTGTGCCAGTACTGAGGATCCTTCTTTTCCACCTTCCTTATCCAGGGGACGCGAGGCAGCATCTCTTTGGTATCACTGTCATACTGAACAAATGGCTGGTCATCCACGTACCCCACATCAATGAACTGGGGCAGCCCCTGGCCAGGCTCAGACACGGCTGTGATAAAGTAGCGCAGGGAGTGAGAAGTGGAGCCTAGAAAGGAAGAGAAAAGGGGGCAGAGAGTTAGGGGTCCTGCAGATGAAGGTAACAGCCTAATCCTGCTGTATTACAGGCAGCAGCCCTGAATTAGGAGATCCAAATTTCAGCAGGGTTTGGGGGAGTTTGTAGACTTGCCTTTAAACATAGAGGAGGCAGAGCAGAGGGAGCCTAAGAATCTGAGAGTTGAAAAGGGGAGAGGATATAAATACAAGTAACAACAACAATAGCCCATGGAGCAGAGGTCAAGAAAAAGCTATGCCAGGCAGCACTAAATCTCTGCATGTCTCTGCTGAGGCTCCGCGTGAGGGAGAGAGAGGCCAGCCCCTTCCTTTTGCCAAGGGGGCAAGAATTGCCCCCCACTTGCAAACGCCAAGCTGTTAAGAGCTCCCACAACATGGTCTGAAGGCTCAGGATGCAGGTGTTGCAGGAAAACAAACTCCACACACACAGACATACGCAACGCTTCTGTTATAAATTTATAGAAAATCAACCATACATCGGATCTGCACTTCCGCTTTTATTTTACTCCATGAAGGAAGGACTACAAAATGGGGAAGGTTTGATACAAGGCAGCCATAATCTCTCGATCGTACCAACACGTCTTGGCATGCCAACCTTGATGGTCCTGCATGTGGGAATGGATTCAGCATGGACTGTGATCAGCTCTTCCCTCTGGGGACAGGAAACTGCAAACTCCCTTTGGTCCTCTGGAAAGTACTCATGGGGAGGGGGAAAGGAGGAACTGGCCAGGTGACAAGACACTCAGGTGACTACCAACACAACTCCTCCCTCAACCCCTCCTCTTTGTGATGTGTCAGTGATGTAGCTATGATGTAGTCTTAGAGGTGTAGCATGGGGGATTAGTAGCTAATAAAAGTTGGGGTCTTCTTTTGTTCAGGGCTTCCACCTTGCTTCATCTTGCAGTGGGTGGGAGTCCTGTCACGACAGTATTCAATAAAGACCAAGCCTACAGGCTGCTGTTTTGCTCCAATTGTCCTGGTTGGTGTCTTTGCTTTTTGTCCAAGGGAGCCCTCAGATTTCTCTGTTAACACAGGCACCAAACGGAAGCTAAGCAGGCTCAGGTCTGGGAAGTGGATGGAGGGGAGACCAGACGAAGCAAAATCCATATATTGGGAGACCAGAAAGCTGCCTCCTCCTGGGTCAGAACACTGGTCCAGGTAGCTCAGAGTTGTCTGTCCTGACTGGGAGTGGCTCCCCAGGGACTCAGGAAGGGGTCTCTTTCCCAACCCCCCAACCCCGAGATGTCAAGTGCTGCCCTATGTCCCTCCCTCTCATGTGCTGCCTTGAATTACATGGAGGAAGAGAAGTGGAATACTAAATATGAAAAACTATTATCTCGCAGACTTACTGTACACAAAGAAGAGCTTGCAGGATCTGACCAATGGCCCATCTAGATCAGCATCCCATTCATCTGGGGGGCCACTGTGAGAAAGGGGTGCTGGACCAGGCTGGCCCCTGGCCTGAAGCAGGCTGTTCTTCTTTTCTGGGAGTGGCTAATATATGCAGAAACATGCATAGTTCAGCCACTCCCTTGGAGCCGCCCCACAATCTGACCTTCTGGAGTCATGCACTGAACAGGTCTGACCTGGGTCTTGCTTTGTGGGCTCTGGGAGGCTTTGGAAAGATCTCCTGGGAACTCAGGAGAGCCCCACAAGATCTCGTGAGAACCTTGCACAAAAAGAGCTCTCTGCCTTCTGCATATATAATTGGTGTGATTCCAGCAGGCCAGCTCTCAACAGCATAAGCTGAAATCATTCAAGTTAAATGCATTCAAGGTGGGAGTTTCCACCTGTTTTCCAGGGACAGATGTCAAGTTAATTGGCCTGTAATTCCCAGGATCCTTTCTGGATGATCTTTTGATAATTGGTGCTTAAATGGTTCAGTGTTGCAATCTTTCAATGGTCTGAGCTGCCACCCACAGAGCGGGTTCCCCACTTTAGAAAGAAGGCCCCACTGTGATAGCAGGGGCAGGAGGGCAAATGCAACTTTGGGGTCAGGTCTCAACATGTGGCCCCACATCCCCTTTCCCCACACAAAGGAAGAACCTTATCCCCAAAAGGGCTCACTTTCCCACAGGCTGTAGCAGCTCTGGCCACCAGGGGGCCTAATGAGTCTCCACAGTAACAACTAAGAAAGACTTGGGGAGAGGATGGAGGGGAGGCAGGGAGCTGAGCAGAGGCTTCAGCATCATCTCCAGAGCTGGCCTGCTTAGGAGAACACACACACACACACACACACACACACACACACACACCTGGACGGAGAGAAGCCGAGTTGAATTCAGTGAGAGATGGGGCATTTCCATGGCGGAAGGGGGGGCACAGTGCTAAGGGGGGAAGAGCAAATCCTGTTTTGTTTCAGGTAGCAAAATGGGATGCATTATTATTATTTGAATTTATAGGTAAAGGTAAAGGTACCCCTGCCTGTACGGGCCAGTCTTGACAGACTCTAGGGTTGTGCGCCCATCTCACTCAAGAGGCCGGGAGCCGGCGCCGTCCGCAGACACTTCCGGGTCACATGGCCAGTGTGACATCGCTGCTCTGGCGAGCCTGCACCAGAGCAACACACGGAACGCCGTTTACCTTCCCAGTATAAAGCGGTACCTATTTATCTACTTGCACTTTTAGGGTGCTTTCGAACTGCTAGGTGGGCAGGAGCTGGGACCGAAAGACGGTAGCTCACCCCGCCGCGGGGATTCGAACCGCCGACCATACGATTGGCAAGTCCTAGGCACTGTGGTTTTACCCACAGCGCCACCCGCGTCCCACTTTGAATTTATATATCACCCTATACCCAGAGATCTCAGGGCAGTTCACAGAACAAAATCAAAATCTAAACCACAAAATATTCAATCAAAATAAAAACAACAACCCAATAACACCCCCCAAAACCCCCCACATTTTTAAAGGGCATAGGGTGTCAATCAAATCATCCAAAGGACTGGTTAAAAAGGAACGTTTCTGCCGGGCGCCTAAAGGTGTATAATGAAGGCGCCAGGTGAGAGCATCCCAGCGACGGGGAGCCACTGCAGAGAAGGCCCTGTTCTCACATTGCTACCCTCCAGACCTCTCAAGGAGGCGGCACAGCACACGAAGAAGGGCCTCAGCGCCTGCCCCCCTGGCTAGCCCCACCCCTGCACTGCTCCAGGTGCTAGGGCAGGTAGTTCTGTCCCTGCCTTGATGGTGTGTCCACTCTGCTACCTCCGGCTCCTCGGTTTCCTTTCAGGCAAGATCAAATGGGACCCACTTCTAAGACCCTCCCCTCCCAGGGCAGGGGCTCCCCCCACTTCAAACCACAAGAGCTCAGAGCAAGGCCGCCTCTGGTTGTGGCATCTGGATAAACAACACAGGCAGTTCTGGGCTTCCTGTTTCCGGTGGTGGGAAATGGCTGACTCCCACAAGGCCAGACCCCAGCCGTTCCGGTAATTCAGGGCTGATATGGGGGTAATTAGCCCTGGCAGCCTCCCCAGGGCAGGGGAGGACTGTCTTGCAGACCCACGGTTTGTCTGAGACTGACGACCTGCATCAATGTACAGGTGGCAGGGCACTGGGTCAAAGAGCACGGAAAGACTGGCTCTCCTTCAATGTCATTCTCATAGCCAGGAACATCTGTTTGGGAAAATTAATAGATTTGGACGACAAACAGACACAACTGGATCGAAGAAGCTTGAGGAAAAACCTGCAGAAGTGTGTAGTTCCTGGGGGTTAAGTTCGGACTTCAAAAAGATTCTCATCGTGGTGTTTGGATTACATTTGGTATTTTTTCTCTCTCCCTACTCAACAATTTCTATTGGTCTTTGATGCCAAGCTTCATTAAGAATTTAAACTTTAGAAAAAAAAGAGTACAGATGGACTTTTATTTATAATTAGGCTTTTAACCTCTCAGTCTCATTTCAGATTTGAGGGCTCTGACGGAGATGCAGGAGAAGACAAGATGGTTCCCACTAGTGACGCAGCATGAAATTTTATTTCTTTTCATTTCTTTGAGACAAGCAGGAGTTGTGTGCTTATTTAGTTCGTGATGAATCGAGATAATAACCTGGAACGATATACAGTGCAGCTGTTTGCAGAAGCTTTTTATATTCATTATGAGCGAAAGAGAAGGCTAAGGGATGTCTAGCAGCCCCCCCAGGGCCCGGAGGAGGGAGAGTGCGGTTTCCAAAGGCGACCGATCGCCAAATGACTGATATTGTGGAACACAGTTTAATATTGCAAGCAGTTTTGCCTAAAAACTTAATTTGGAAGGTACTGGTTTAATAAAGTTCAAAAGGAAGGTTGGACAATTAATTAGTTGCTATGCCATCAAAGATAACAGATTTGGACAACATCCCGGAATTGGAACGAAGCTGAGCTGATAAAAAGGCAGTTGGAAAAATATATATTAACAAAGCTGTATTCGGCGGATGAAAGTATATGGTGTTTGACATGAATGAGAATCCCAGACCCAGGGACAAAAAATTACCAAGCGTTAATACCAAGATCAAAATATGGAAACAACAAAGAGAAGCAGGAAAAATTAATAAATACAATACAAAATATTAATAAATACAATTTGGACTATAATTTGATCTTTTTTATTTTAGTTTTTTAATTGAAGTGCTATGATTGGATATATTAATTGGATGTTTTTTATTGGAAAATCAATAAAAATGATTTTTTAAAAACAACAACACAGGCAGTTCTGCTCAGTAGTCGGGAGACAAAGAGCCACAAAATGAGTCACACTTGAGTCCCCAAAGTGAGGAGGAATCTGACGGAACCAGTGGTCTCCACCATCCTTTGCCCAGCCCTGTAGCAGACACAATGAGGGTGCAGCCCTCCATATCAAGAGGGTTTGAGAGAGAAATAACAGGCCTTACTCTTTAGTTCTTAAAGCTTTGTAAGTTACTGTGAGAATTTGTATGCACAAGCAACTATTAAACTAATGCTAGTATTATATTCATACCATTTTCCATTAGAGAAGCACAAAAACTATTTACAATAAAAGCAAACAATTATTTTTTGGGGGGGGAGGAATCAGAAACATAAGAAAATAACCAAGCAACCCAAACTAGATAATCATATTCTTCAATAAAGAGGACCCCAGTGCAAAACAAATGTTATCTCCCTCATCTCATAAACAGCAGGGGTCAAGGAAAATTCCCCCATTATCTCAACACCCTATTCCCCCTTCCCACCCACAAAAATGCCCTGCTGCTATCTCCAGATCTTTCTCCCATGAAGAATACGCTTGTCTCACAAAAGTGTCTGTTTAAAATATTTTTCTTTGGGCAACCCTATCCAGATAGGCAAATGTTGACATGTTTTGACCTCTCAATCCTAATTTTAATTATTTTTTAATGCTTTAAACAGTTTTTATTATTTTACTATTTCCTGTAAATCAGTAAGAGTTTTTACCACAATCGAGCAGGATATACATTTTAGTTAAACAGAGAACATGAGTGGCAACCCCAAAGGAGAAAAACACCAAAGGCAGCAATCAGGAATGTGGAATTAAGAATTTAATAGTGATAAATCCTTGAATAGTATGCAGAGCCTGTGGATTGGGGGGCTGAGGGAGCAGGAATATTCTGAGCAAGGGCAATTCATGTCTAGGAGCTCCAGGCAGAGACTCCAACTATTTTGAATTATTTTTTGGGGGGGGAGAATATAAAGGAGGGGATATTCAAGAGGAACCGGGCTGTAGGGTGGGGGCCCCCACTTCACTCTCAGGAGTTGTTTGTGCCCTTCGTCCTAAACAACTTGACGTGTACAAAACGTAGTGAAAGGGGCTGTACAGAAACGGCACAGAGAAGCCCCTGCATAATTTACAAAACCTACATTTTCGACAGGAAGCAGTAAAGTGTTTTCTTTTGGGGGGAGTTACAATTGTAAAGCAGAAGAAAGTGATGGTGAATGATGACAGTGAAAGGGAACTCCTGAACAACACAACACTGGAAACTGCGGGTGGGGCCCCTTATTCAGACGTTTCCCCCCGCAATAAAGTCAGCTCTACACGCGTCCAGCTCCCACCCCCAGGCTGGTCTCCAGGGTTTTTAGCTGAGTTTTTAAGAGCGGCTGAGGGTTAGAGGGTTAGAAGAGGGAAGGTAAAAAATAGAAGAGGGAAGACTGTATCTTTCCCCACCATTAATTAAAAGCGACTCACTTTCCCCCCCATTAATCCTGCCAAGACCTTCAAGCTTTGTCTTGTTCTTTGCTTGAGCCTCGAGCCCAGGAGTGAAGCGGCCCCTGCCCCGGGCGGCATACAAAACAAGCCAAGCCTGGGAAACAGATGTCTGGGAAGGGATCCGGCTCCACTTCGGAGAAGAAACTCCCCGATCGCCCTTTCAGTGCCCACGAAATGCAATTCCCAAAGAGCCGTGTCCCCCCCCCCCAAAAAAAAAGGATTTAGTGGAAATTATTTTCTCCCCCCGCCCCAGAGCAGAGTCCTTACCTGCGCAGTCCAGGAGCAGCAGCAGCAGGTGGGCAGCCGCCCCCAGGATCAGGGGGGGCCAGCGGAGGAGGACCCCCATCTCCCCCCAAAACGAAGCTCCTTTTTCCTCCTCTTACTCCAGCGACGTCCTTCTCCCTCCGACTCTGAGACCCGCTCTCTGCCCCGCCTGCGGAACCAGCAGCAGAGCGAAGCCGGGATTGGGCGAGGGGGAAAAATCCACCAATCGGAAATCTGAGCGCAGATGGCGGCATCTGTCGCGAGGCAGAACTCGAGGCGCAAGTTTGGAAGTGAGGCTGGAGAGGGAAAGAGAAAGTGACTGAAGCTCCTCGCTGGGAATCGCCGCCTCCCTCCCTCCCTCCCTCCCCCCCCGCTCTCAGCTCTTCCTGTCCTGCCCTGCAGGGAGGGCGGAGGGGGGTGGCCAGGGGAGGACCCAGGGTCAATCCCCGCATCTCCAGGGGGGGTCTGGGAATGCCCCCCTCTCTGAAACTGGGGGGAGCGGCTGTGAGATCCCGAGCGAGGTGGACTCGTGGCTGAGTCAGTGCAGGACAGGCTCCTGGGTCCTGTTTTTAAGAAGCCCTTGCATGTCTTAAAAGATGGCTCCCTTCTTCCTCCACTGCCAGAGGCAGTAAATGCATTAGCATCCCACTCGCTGGGTGTCCCTCCCGTCCTCCTTGCGTGCTTCCTTACTGGGGCATCTGGCTGGCCACTGGGAGACCGCCATGCTGGACTCAATTGGCCCCTTGGGTGTGATCTAGCAGCCCGGCTCTTCTCCTGTGTCCCTCTGTCTAGTGGCAGGGGGTTCCAGCATTTAACTTTCTGCCTTGTAAAGAGATGCTCAGGTTTGCAACTAGAGCTGAACCTCAGGGTTGAGGTCAACACACACACACACACACACAGAGAGAGAGAGAGAGAGAGAGAGAGAGAAAGAGAAATGACCACACCGAGAAGGGAAGCAGGTGCTGGGAGGCTGACAAACAGGTTTCCTATCAGCAGAGGGTCAGGCCAGAGCCCACCATCTTGCCACAATTTGTTAAAAGGGCATTTTATATCTCCACATATCGCTGCTTCCTTCTCTCGTCATACTGGCCCCAACATGAGTTTCTCTCCCCCTGCCTGGGACCCTCCAAGTCTGCAGGCCCAGGGTGTTGGGGTCAGGGAGGCCCCCTTTGCACAGCCAGCAAGACCCAGGGGCTGCCAAGCCTCTTCTGGAAGGCCCTGAGCCAAGGCTGGGTGCTTGGCCCAGAGAGTGCTTGGCCCACATCCCACTTCCAGAAGCCTGAACATTGAAACATGAGCTAAGCATGGGACACACAGAGAAGCTGCTGCCCTTTCCAAGAAATCAGGAAAGAGACAAGCAGTGGCCGCTCCTTGCCCAGGTACAAGGAAGCTTGTTGCAAGATAAGCCCCTGTGAAGAAGGAGGCTGGCTGTTTTGAGGGGGTTCTCCAGGACCCTCTTCTGGGACTAAATGGGCTCAGTCACCTCAGGGACGTCTTAAGCTTCACTTTTCACCTGCTCCATCTAGTTGTTCCTGGACAGGGATAGTCTGCCCACAAGGATCCATGTTCTGCTCACCTCCTGACAGGATTATTGTAACATGTGTTGTTTTTCCCAATACAGTAGGGAGGCTTCAGCTGCTACAAGATAAACCTGACAGGATTTTCACTGCCACAGCTCATTTAGGGCCAAATCTCACCGGGGCCAAAACCCCTCTGCCTGTTTGTCTGGTTCTGAGTTCAATTCAAAGTGCTAGTCTTGTTTTAGAAAGTCCTCGGTGGCTTGAGGCGCCTTCTGCTCCCCTGCTCTCCTCTGTGGAGGCTTTTCTTCCCTTCTTCCTGGAGGTGGAGTGGGCGGCGACAACAACAACTAACGGCCAGGAGGAAAATGTTTGTTCTTCACAGACTTTTTAAAAATTTTACAGGACTTTAGACATTATTTTTTTCCTGTTCTTAATATCGTGTGGAAACAGCAACGAGACTTCTTGCCCCTTAGAGGATAACAAATAGATTATGGCATAAGAAACGTCCCTGGTGTGGTCCTCCTTTCCAAACTGGATTGTTTCCCAGGAGACTTTGCCCCCTTCTGCCTCCCTCAGCAACCTCTGAGTCCCAGGGCAGTTCCCAGAACAAGGCCAGAACGGTTCGGACTCCCTTTTTTATGTTTTGTTTTCCTTTTTACTTCTAAGAAGAATAGCTGAGGGTTCAGTAAACAGTTTTTGGCAAGATACAATAATTAAATTTTGTTTGCATGCCAAGCTAGCAAAGGAATCTCAAGCGACTGCATCTCAGGCTGCTTGACTGACATTTCTCACAGGAATTGAAAAAAACGGAGGCAGATTTTGCTGAGAAAGTACTCATCCTTCATTTACACTGGGGTGTGTTTGTGTTTGTTTCCAGGGTGGATTCCTGCCCTCACGTTCTCTCTCTGCCACAAGACACCCTCCCCCATTTCTCCACAGTCCCATTTGTATTTTCTCGCTTTCTTATTTTCTCGATCCTCCGCTGCCCCCTGCCGGCTGCTGTGTTCCCCAGCTGAAATGGAAATCAGGTGATTTCTAATAAATCCTTCAAGGGACCAGTTGAAGCAAGTCACAGGTTGCAAAAAAAAAGAAAAGGTCACGGTTCCCACATATGTCACTGATTTGCAATCACTGAAAATATATGCAAGACAGTAAGAGCCGTGGCAAAATGATACAGGCAACTCCCCACATGCATGCAATATACATGCACACAACCAGCAGGCCTTGTGAGCAGACCCTCCCCAGAGCCCAAAGAGGATGTGTGCTCAGGCCAAGCCAGCCACTTCTTCCTTGGAGGGAGGGCAAAGTGTGGTTTCTGTACTTGATCACCATGTGCCAAAGTCAGGAAACACTGTCCTTCTGAAAGACGTTTCTGGGTACCGATCTCCCCGCCAGGCTGCAATCCTGGAGGGCTGTTGTGGCTTTTGGTTTGTCACTTGAGGGGGAAGGGGGCATTTCTCAGTGTTGTGGGGCTTCAACTGTTTAAGGCAGGCCCAAGCTACTTTTTGGACTGCTAGTGGTGACCACTACTGTAGTCAGTTTGCATAAATCCAGCCTGAGACTTTTAATAATCTTCAGGCTGCATGACATGATGTTGTTGTCATTGAGCCAGGAAAGAGACGCACCAGCGAAACACCACCATTTTGTTTCCTCTTCTCCTCTGCAGCCTGGCCTTCACAAAATGGCTTCCGTTCTTGGCAGGCAGGCGGGAGGGTGGGGACCTGCCTTGCCCTGGCCACCTTCCTCCCTTCAGGGGAGAGGTTTGTTCAGGGTGAGGCTGGCCAAGGGAGGGAGGGAGGGAAAGCCACAGCAGCTCCCACCATAACACAGCCCGTTTGAGAGGAATTAATATATAGATTTGGCTGTTTGTCAGGTGATGGTTTTGTCCTCCCTCACAATGAGTGACTGGGGCTTGTTATGTATTGAAGTGCTCACCCTGGCCACCAGGAGTATTGTGTATATAGTTTTCACTCAGGTCCACGTCAGTTAATTTAGGCGGGAAACCCTGAGTTGTTGCTGTTACAAAGTGACAGCTGGCTGCCTATAAAAGCAGGCCGGCTGAGGTGTTCAGTTCAGTTCAGTTCCAGCTTACTTATAAAGAACTACTTGGAGGAATCTCTGTGTCGTGTGCTTTGTCAACCCACTACTTAATAGGTCTCATCCACTCTTCCACTTCTCCCACCTCTTTCTGCTGTAGAAACCGGCTGTTCACGGCTGAATCAGAGCAAACATCAATCAGGTCTTCTGCAGATTGAGGTTTGCTCCGATTTAGGAGTAAAGGGTGGATTTTCTGGGGGGAAGCAGCAGGGCAAACAGAACATTGCTCGGGCCAGGGCTTTTTTCAGCCAGAACTCAGTTCCTTCACCTCTCAGGTGGGCACCTTTGCCATCCTAAGAGAATAAGGGCAGCCTTCATGGCGAGTTCCAGCACCCCTTTTCCTAGAAAAACAGCACTCTCCCCAGGGGCCCTAGAAGGCCTTCACACTCCAACAGCCCCAGGAAGCTTCAACCACCTCCCAGTGAGACCAGACTCTCCCCAGTGGCACCTGGTAGTGACATTATGAAAAGGATGTTGAGATTCCCCCTCCCATCCAAATGCTGGACCCCATCTGGCGATGGTCCTTCTGCTACAATGCCCTGGTCCCCCTGACTCACCCTGGAAATATAAATCACCATTTCTTGCAGGGAATCCACTGGGGGCTGGCCATAGTCCGAGCCTGAGCACTTTCCACAAGAAATGAAATGCTGTTATGATTGACTGATTTCACAAAATGTATGTGCCGCCTGATGCCTTCTCAACTCACACATTTCAATCAAAGGGGAAGAGGAAGAGATATTCCAACGCTGAATTTATTGAGATTGAAAACCATTCATTCATTCTTTTTTTTTAAAAAAAAACACCTTTCAGGAATTGAAAATGAGCAACATAAATGCAGCATGCAAGGAAAAGTCAAACGTTACCTGCATTTCAGCAGCAGGCCTTATAATTCAACAATAAAATCCGTTTTTATAAATCCCAGTCACAGTGGTCGTGTGGATCTCAAAAGGACATATCTCAGGTGCCAAAGGGCAGGGCAAAGAGTGTTTTTAGCAAACAATAGAAGCTGTAAAGTCAGACCCACCTCTGTGCGCAGAGATGCTACCATTTAGGAGCTGCCACAGATAACACCCTTTCCTGGGTCACTGGCACCCCAAGCGTCTGTGAGCAGTGGAAGGTCTGGGGCAGCACCAAGATCCACACTGAATTGCAGTCGGGAGAATCTGATTTTGGTGTTGCAGAACTTTTTCAGGGGAGTGGGAAGGAGGAGGAAGGGGGCACCTTAAGAGACATGAAAACGGAAGGATTTGGGAGCTGGTGTGTGTCATGTAACGGTCAGTGTGCTGGACTAGGAGCTGGGAGACCAGGGTTCAAATCCCCCCTCGCCCATGAAGCTCACTGGGTGACGTTGGGCCAGTCACTGCCTCTCAGCCTAACCTACCTCACAGGGTTGTTGTGGAGAATACAATGAGTGGAGGAGAACCATTCAGGGTCGTAGCTCAGGGCTGGAAGCTTGCATGCAGATGGCTCCAGGTTCAATCCACAGCATCTCCAGGTAGGACCAGGAGGGAACCTTTTATGAAATCCTGGACAGCCACTGCCAGTCAGTGCAGGCAGTCTAGAGCTAGATGGACCAATGTAAGGGAACTTCCTGTGTTCCTCCTGTGACTCTCTCTCTCTGGGCAGAAGAAACACACTTCCATTCCCCACCCACATCATAATAATAATATATCACCCACATCGACTGGATAATGCCTTCAGCAGTATGAAATTAAAGCAGACGACCAAAAAGGTCTGCACTGCAGGGGCCTCTTCTCTGGCCTGCGGACTGGAGGCAAGTCCATTTGCCCTAGGAGCTCCTGCTCTCCTCCTCTGGGTTCAGCACCAACTTCCCGCCTGGCCAGGGCACCTCGGAACAGACTTGGCAAGGAGGCCGGATGGCTTCTTCCCTGCGTCTGGAGCCCCTGTCAGCAGCACCCCTTTTAAATGTGTTTGGGGGTGTTATTGGGTTGTGATTTTATCCTGTGAACCGCCCTGAGGCCTGCGGGTATAGGGCAACATACAAATTTAATAAATGAATAACAATGCCCGTCACGGGGCAACAAAAAACCCTTTCGCCCAATTCAGTCCACAGTTGATAGCACCAAACCTCTTGGGCAACAGTAATTTGGCCCTTTTGTCTCGCAGTCTCCTTTTGCTGTTCCTTTGGTGGCAGGACGGCCAGTTTAAGGTCACTTAACGGAGTGTCTTGAGAGGCTGAAATGGGTTTTGACTCCTCGGAGGTCAAATCCCTGTCGCTTTGTTCTTTTTGTGTAGTCTGTTGTTTTCACTGCAGAGGGGGAGATAGTTCTGGATGCCAACCACGTTCCCATCTCAAAGCAGCCCTGAGGAGCCGGTCAGCCTGGAGGCCTCTCCCTGCTGGGATGGGCAGGTTTGGAGGCAGGTATTTCATAAAGAGAAGTGATCTGAAGGTGGCCTCCCTCCTCGTTGAAAATTCCTCATTTCTATTTCTGTGCTGCCTTGAATGTCCCCTGCAGGAGCAACAAGAGGAACAAGCATGATGAAGCTGTCAGTATTGGGGCATTCGATGGCACAGAGGCCGCCTGCTCCAATCCCTTGACCTATCAAGCCATGCTAAAAATAAACATACTCAGAGCAAAGACTTAAGGTTTCCAGAGGAGGCTCCAGCAACTCAGCCAAGCCTCTCCCTTTAGGGAAGGTGGGAAATACACAGGGACGCTAAGCAGCTGATCCGGAATATAAATGCCTTCTTGTTCTTCAGACCCTGAGTAGAACCCCTGGGCTTCTTGGGAGGAAGAGCGAGATGTGCATTGAATAATAAATAATAAATTCAAAGTAACAGAGGAACAAGATCCTCCACAAAATCAGGTGGCAGCAGAGATGGGCTTTCTTTGTGCATGTGTGTGCAGAAGTTATTCTCACTTGCGGCTGACTCCAGATGGTTTTATCATTCCTAGAAAGTAGAAGCCCCCCATCACCAAAAGAATGATCCCTTCCCCATGGAGGCCTGTTTTCAAGGTGGGCATCCATCCCCATCCATTCCCCACTTACCGACGAAGGAGCTGGTGGAGCTGGCGGGCTCCTGGCTGCTTGCTGCAAAAAGGAGAAAATAAAGAGAGTGCGTATCACTGTGTTTTAGGGAGGGCGTTCTCATTTCCACTTGCACCTTTCCTCTCTACTTCCACACACACACATACCCCTCCATGCCCCATTAAGTCCAAATGTTAACGTACGTCTCCGTCTACAACCTCCTAAGATTATACAGTAAAATTATAATCATACAGAAATAATAATTCGGGATGCTTTGCAACCAACAGTGCACTTCTCCATGTGTTGCCTGGATATACTATTATCTGCGCGTGTACATGTGCAAATGATTGTGCAGTGCTCCAATGTCGCCTTAAGTTGTGTTTTCTGTGAAGTCCCATTGTACGTAGCAAAACTCACACACCAAGGCCAGCCCAATACATTTTGACACCTGAGGCGGGCCCCAAAATGGCCTCCATCTCCCCACCAGGGAAGGAGGAGTGAGGGAAGATTTACATCCAGGGCGGAGGGAGAAAGATTGACATGGGGATCTGCTGCCCTGCTGAATCCTTCCGCCTGAGGCAGTCGCCTCCCCTTGCCTCCTGGGTGGGCTGGCCCTGTCACACACCATTCTCCTGAAACGGAAGTGCTTTGTGTTTTTCACTGTTCCTAAATGTTTAGCTTTGGAACGGACTGTGGCTAAAAACACACACTCTCCTTTCATGCTCATTGGGTGGTTATAGGATGCTGGAGACAGAGACCCTGCTCCAGAAATAGTGATGGGTCTTTGACCGCCTGTGACCTCTGACCTATGGTTGCCATACGTATTAGAAATCCCAGACATGTCCTCTACATGCCCATCTGGGAGGGATTTTTACACTTTTAAGCTAATGGCTGGGGGGGGGTTTTAAAAAAACCTGTGTGCATGTGGGCAACCTGTGCTCCGTCTCTCAACTCTGCCTCTGCTTTTGGGGGGGCAAGGTCAACAATCTTTTGGGCTATCGTGCAAATAGAAGCTTAACAACATGCCAACCCTACTGTGACCACTATATCACTGGCGGTTAGCACTTCTTTGCTGCTATAAATCTTGCAACAACAAAAACAAACACTTTTCAAAGGAAAAAGGAGTGACTCACTTGAGGTTCTTTCATAGGCTGCTCCCATTCGTACTTTCTCTACAGAAACAGAATAAGAAGATCAGATCCGGGAGAGGATGGAGCGTGAGAGGCAGGGAGTTCCAAATTTTGGCATTGCACAGGGCGCTGCTGAAATTTGACATTCCACTGTTGCTAGTTACATGTGGCTGGTGGGCAGAAATTGGCTAAGCAACCAGTGGAGTCTACTTTGCTGCTTCCTCTTCCCTCCCCCCCAATCACTTGCCCCAACAAGAGATTGCAAGCAAGGCTTTGATGGTACTCAGGGCCTACAAGCAGAAAGCAAACAAACAAACATGACATTTGAAATGTCCCCACTGTTCAAGAAGGGTTGGAAACCACAGCTGTAGATCGCCACCATCACAGATCTACAGGACACACGGCGACTCAGTCGCCAACAAACGTACTGTAGGCTCAATTAAAAAAGGTAAAGGTACCCCTGCCCGTACGGGCCAGTCTTGACAGACTCTACGGTTGTGCGCTCATCTCACTCTATAGGCCAGGAGCCAGCGCTGTCCGAAGACACTTCCGGGTCACGTGGCCAGCGTGACAAGCTGCATCTGGCGAGCCAGCGCAGCACACGGAACGCCGTTTACCTTCCCGCTAGTAAGCGGTCCCTATTTATCTACTTGCACCCGGGGGTGCTTTCGAACTGCTAGGTTGGCAGGTGCTGGGACCGAGCGACGGGAGCGCACCCCGCCGCGGGAATTCAAACCGCCGACCTTTCGATCGGCAAGTCCTAGGTGCTGAGGCTTTTACCCACAGCACCACCCGCGTCCCCGTAGGCTCAGTTATGCAGCTGCAAATGAAACATTTTAAATGTGTTGCAAAGTGCAATATATAAATGTGACACCAGATGGCGACAGTGAGCTATCCCAAAATCAATGCCTTTTTCAAAACGGTTTTTAAAAAGCATTTTCACAGCAGTTTTTTTATATGTGTGTAGATTCCAGCTTGAAGCTACCAGCACGAGTCTGACCAAACTGCAGGACGCAGTGGAAGACAGAGTGCCTGGTGTTCTCTGGTCCATGGGGTCAAGAAGAGTCAGACACAACTAAACGACTAAACAACAGATTCCAGCTTAGTATCCCTGTGCAAATTTGGGCTAGAGGTCAGGGATATTTGTGTCTCTGCCAATGTTGCTGGACTCTGGTTCCCAGCAGCCAGCAAGGCTAACTGTCAGGGTTGACGAGAATTGTGGTCCGTATCGGAGTCTGGAGGGCCACAAATTCTCCATCGTTGGTCTAGATGACAGGGACTTGCCAGCCCCTTGGCATTTTGGAGCCATTATTACATTATGTAACCCACATGAATCCTGCTTCCCAAACATATCAGAATAGGGGGCAGGAGGCAGTGGGGAAGAACAGTTAGGCTACTTTCTGGTTGGTGTTCCACAGGTCATTTATGGGGTGGGGGAAACTTGTGAGGGAGCTGCCAGGAAGGCTTTGCCATCAGCACATTCTCAGGACAGACAGAACCCAGCAAATCCATCCAGAGTTTACTTACTGCGGACAAAGTACCAGTAGATCACAGCAGCCACCCCAACTACTGCCACCACAGCCGCTGCCACCATGCCCCCGACAATGTTTCCCGGAGTGGCAAAAGAATAGCCTCCCTTGGCTAAAAGCAAACAAAAGATATTTCTGTTCAGACACTGGTGGCAGCTCCCAAACCCTCATCCAGACATCCCACAATTTTTTTTTGAGGAGAGATGCTGCGTACTAAATCTGAGACCACTCATGCACAAAGCAATGTGCTATGGCAGTGCTCTCTAGAATGCCCTCCTCTCTAAGGCAACCCATTGCTCACCATTAGATTGCTTCAGAGAAGACCAGAAGTACCTATGATTAGGAGTGGCATTCAGCAACCTCATGGAACACCCCATAATTATATCAATAAAACCGGTAAGATTTCTCACCTCCCAGAGAGGGTCCCTCTCCTTCCAAAGATTGCTCTTCAAACTCAACTCTTTGAACACCACGCCCTCCCTACGTCCCTGAACCTAAATCACATCTCCTCCTTTGCACCCCCAAAGTATGGACGATGTCACATGGAGTATTAGCCTATGATAGCGCTGGAGTCCCTCGTTCAACTCTGGGAGGACGTTCTCCTCCTAGAATCCAGCAAAGAAGGCCTTTCCAAGAGGTTGGGTGGTCATCTATCATGGATGCTTTAGCTGAGATTCCTGCATTGCAGGGGGATGAATTTGATGACCCTTGAGGTCATTTCCAACTCTATTGTGATTCTCTGACTCCTCCTCCTGCCCCTCTCTTGTCATTCCTCACCAGGCTCCTCCCAGGCCAAGACCAGAGGCTGTGTTAGGCTGACATGCTCTATGTGGCAATAATAGCGGTTCCTGTCCTGGGGATCCACGTCAATGCTGAGCCAGGCGTGGTAGGTCCCGTTGGAATTGGGAGCGACGTCCCTGCGGAAAGTGGCCTGCTCCATGACCTTCCCGTCCATCCTCCAGGTGGTGTCAATCTCTCTGGGGTAGAAGCCATAGGCCTGGCAGATGAGGGACTCCTGGCTGTCTGGAAGGGCCTGACGCGTCACCTTCCCCACTGGGAGCTCTGCCAAAAACAAAGGAACCTCTCCAGTAGCTGGCAGGATGGATGGTGCAATTCACGTGGTCATCCAGTGCCATCCTGACCTGAAATTCGATTACTGATGCCTTCAACATCCCCAAGAGATGACAAGGTCAGAAGAGAGACATTTTCAACTTCCCTTGTGTTTCGTCAGACTTACAACTCCCTGTCCTCCACAAATATGCTTAAGGTCTTTGTAGTGAATATCATCAATAGATGAATTGACCCATGGCTCAGACCGATTATGTCCCCATACCTGTTCCCATAGATGTTCCACTGTGAAACCTTTGTCCATTTTTAAAAGAAATTATTCAGACAAACCCCATGGGCCTCCCTGCTATGGGCCTGTGATACCCAAAGCACTCTGAAGCCCCTGTGTGGCAGCTGGGGAGACTGAAGGTCCCCACTTCCCCACAGTTGTCTAAGTCCCCCCCCCCTCAGGGTTTCCCCCAAGCAATCTGAGACTGTGCCTGCATGAAGCTAACCTCTCCTCTGCCCTCTTCATGCCTCTCCTGGTTCTTTGAGACCAGGGAGGAGGGGAGCTGGTTACAGCAGGAGGGTGAGACTCCCTGGATTCTTCAGCAGCCTGCCTCGCTTCTGTCTCCCGGCCTCCCTCCTCTCCAGCCTCTGCTTCTGCCTCTCATTCTGGACTGCTCTCTGCCACAGACTCTCCCAGCTCACTAAGCCCTGTTACCTCTTCACATTCTGACACTTCCCAGTCTTCTCCCTCTTCTCCCTTTGACCGTTCATCATTGTCCTACCACCACTCCCTGAGCTCTGAGCCTTCTTCTCTTGAGGGTTCCTCAGCTGGTTCCTCCCACCAGTCCTCTGCATCCAACCAGCCCATGACACCCAAACACCCGAAACCCCTCAAATGTCTCATTTATTTTTACCAACCACACCCACGTTTTTATACTTTTGACACACAGTCCAAAGACCGCTTCAGCTCCCGGAGTTGCTCATGGGTCAATCTGTCCCTCTGACCCAAAATTATCAGCCACCCCCTTCTAGGCAGATTTGGGCTTCTTTTTGATTTTTTTAAAAAATCAACATCCACACACTGTAGCCTGAAGTGACCCACTCCCAGACTTCCTTCCTGCACAAAACAGAGTTTTGGTCTGAAATATGATGTGGGTGGGTGGAGAAATAAGTAGCAAAATCACGACTCCACCCTCCGACAGGAAAGGAGATTCAGACTCAACATCAGGAATAACTTTCATAAAGATAAATTCAACAGTGTAAATAAGTTTTGATGGATGTAATACTGGAATACTGAATGGCTTAGTTCATGTAAAATATGCAGGGATTTACGGTATACAAAATGAACCATGGAAAGAGAAGGAGGGAAGTCATTGATATTTTAAGGTTGTTTAAATGAATATTCTAAAATGTAAAACAGAAAAAATTAATAAAAATTATATATAGAGAGTAGTACCTTGGTTCTCGAACAGAATGCTTTCTGTTCTGTTCAACTGCTGGAACTGTTCATAAATCAAGGTGCGGCTTCCGATTGGCTGCCGGAGCTTCCTACAGCCAATCGGAATCCGCGGAAGCTGCACCAGACACCTGGCTTCCCAAAATTGTTCAAAAACTGGAACACTCAACTCTGGTTTTTGATCATTCAGGCGCCGAAACGTATGAGTTCCAAGGCGTTCAGCAACCAAGGTATGACCGAATATTTTTTAAAAAGGAATACCCTTCCAACAGCAAGAGCTGTTCAACAGTGGAAGAGTCTCCCTCAGGAGGTGGTGGACTCTCCTTCCTTGGAGGAGTCTAAGCAGAGGTTGGATGGCCCTCTGTCCTGGATGCTTTAGCTGAGATCCCTGCATTGCTGGGGGCTAGACTAGATGACCCTGGGGGTCCTTTTCCAACTCAACAACTCCACAATTCTATCATTCAATGCATTAGCCCTCCTCCCCACTCCCATTCCCCACCCACCCATCTCACCTGTCCTCAGCAGAGTTTCATTCCCGTAGTCCAGGTATCTCTGCAGCCACTCAATGCACTCCTCCTCCAGGTAGGCCTTCCGGTACTGCTTCTTGGCCAACTCTGCATCCCACTTCCTCTTCATCACTTGGGCCTCTCTGTCAGCTGCCGTCCAGGTGAGGGTCTCCTTCTCAAAAATGAGGAAGTCTCTCCCGTCGTAGCCGTACCGGTAATACCCTTCTTTGCGCCCGTCTGGGCTCAGTTCACAGCCGTACATGAGCTGCAGAGTGTGGAAACCTGAAAGAGACCCCCGAGAGGTCAATTGGGGGAGCAACAGGACCAGAGCAAGATTTCTATCCCATGTCAAGCCCCACAATAACAACAACAGTAAGGTAAAGGTAAAGGACCCCTGGCCATAAGGAAGTCTGATGGCCGAAGAATTGATGCTTTTGAATTATGGTGCTGGAGGAGACTCTTGAGAGTCCCATAGACTGCAAGAAGATCAAACCTATCCATTCTGAAGGAAATCAGCCCTGAGTGCTCACTAGAAGGATAGATCCTGAAGGTGAAGCTCCAATACGTTGGCCACCCCATGAGAAGAGAAGACTCCCTGGAAAAGACCCTGATGTTGGGAAAGATGGAGGGCACAAGGAGAAGGGGACGACAGGACGAGATGGTTGGACAGTGTTCTCGAAGCTACAAATATGAGTCTGACCAAATTGCGGGAGGCAGTGGAAGACAGGAGTGCCTGGCGTGCTCTGGTCCAGGGGGTCACGAAGAGCCGGACACGACTAAATGACTAAACAACAACAAAGGACCCCTGGAAGGTTAAGTCCAGTCAAAGGTGACTATGAGGTTGTGGCGCTCATCTCCACTTTCAGGCTGAGGGACCTGGCGTTTGTTCACAGACAGCTTTCCAGGTCCTGTGGTCAGAATGACGGAAACCAGAGTTCACGGAAACACCGTTTACCTTCCCAATGCAGCAGTCCTTATTTATCTACTCGCACTGGCATGCTTTCAAAGTGGTAGGTTGGCAGGAGCTGGGACAGAGCAACGGGAGCTCACCACAGCGCCACCTGCATCCCTTAACAACAACAACAACAATAATACTACTAAACAAGGCACACATCCCCCTCAGCCTTACTGATGTGGTCCAAAGGAAAGCAGAGCAGGATGTTTGGCAGCAGCTTGGCTGCAGGTCTTGCCCGTAGGAGTCATACAAAGCGCCATCCAACGCCTTAGGGACTATGCTCTGGATGTGTGTATGGTTTACTCCGTCGCCTTTTCTCCTCCTGCCCCCACTGCCCCCACAAGGCATTGGGGGTTTAGGATCAGGATTCTCCTTCTCCTAGATGGGCTCCCTTCCCAGGTGGATGAGCCCCATCTGCCCCTCACTTCTCTCTATGGCAGGGGTAGGCAACCTAAGGCCCGGGGGCCGGATGCGGCCCAATCGCCTGCTAAATCCAGCCTGCGGATGGTCCGGGAATCAGTGCGTTTTACATGAGTAGAATGCATCCTTTTATTTAAAATGCATCTCTGGGTTATTTGTGTGGCCTGCCTGGTGTTTTCACATGAGTAGAATGCATCCTTTTATTTAAAATGCATCTCTGGGTTATTTGTGGGGCATAGGAATTCTTTCTTTCTTTTTTTCAAAATATAGTCCGGCCCCCCACATGGTCTGAGGGGCGGTGGACCGGCCCACAGCTGAAAAATGTTGCTCTATGGATTGTGCAAAAAACCCCTTTTTGACTGTTGGATCTACTCTCGGTCTCATCTGCTCAACCCACCAGAGCCTGTCTTCGCATGCAGGGGACGTCCCTAACGCACCGAAGTTTTGAGACCCATCGGCTCCCCTCACCTGATTCCCAGGATTGTGGCTGCTGTCACAGGCTGAAAGCCTCCAGGAGCCACAGGTGAGAGCCGAGTGCAGGTGGGGACCAAAGGTGGGCAAACGACCCCAGAAGGAGCCTGACTGGCAGGGAGAAAGCAGCTTATCCCTGTTTAGGAATCACTATTCTCCCTCTCAAGGCACCATCTCCTGCCCCTGGAAGGGACAAACCTGGCAGAGAGAGAGAGAGAGACTGAGCTCCCTTCCTGCCCTCCACTCACCGTTGCTCTGGTTGTATTGATCCTGTAGGTCCAGCAGGTACTGGCTGAATTTCATATCCAGCTTGAGGAATTCCTGGGTGATCTTTTCCCAATACTGAGCATTGTCTTTCTCTGCTTTCAACATCCAGGAAACTTGGGGCACAGCCTTCTCGGTTTCGCTGTCATACTGAACAATGGGCTGGTGGTCCACGTACCCCCCAGCAATGAACAGGGGCAGCCCCTGACTGGGCCCTGACACCCCCGTGCATAAGTAGCGCAAGGAGTGCCTGGAGCAGCCTGGGAAGGACACAGAGAGGGGGTGGGGGAAGCTTCATATATTTATTTACCAAATCCTTATTTCCTTATGAATAGCCTTTGGACTATAATGTAACTTAAGTAGAAAACTATATTTAGAAATATTTTTCCTGGAAAAGCATTTTATTTTTCAAATCCGATTTAAATAAAAGAAATCCGACTTAATTTTTTTAAAATCTGATTTTAAAAAATCATTAACATTTATCCACCCTGGTTTGTAATAACTTGTTGTTGTTTAGTCGTTTAGTCATGTCCGACTCTTCGTGACCCCATGGACCAGAGCACGCCAGGCACTATTAGTAATAACTAATACCTAATAACCAATATTCTAAAGGGTTCAGTGAGTTCATCGATAGAGATCTCAAAGTATTCCCAACGAAGCCTGAGGCATTTATATTTTCTTGCAACTTGTTCCACCAGCACACAATTTTTAAAAGCCAAGGTTTCAACAAAATGATCACAATTTTGCCTCCCCTCTCCAGCTGGGATCATATTAGCCAGTTTACAACAATGCAGGCTAACGTCCCAATACTGAGTCAGCTAATCAGCGAGAGGCGGGGATCAGATTTTATTCCATTGTAAGCAATGATTATATGGGCTGCACTCGGTCAGTAAAGGACCATCATCTCCCCATCGCTTGTCCCTCAGGCATCTTTCTCAGGCTAAGCAAAAAAGCTAATGAGCCCAGGGGGAGGGTTGTCCTCTGCTGAGTTCAGTGTCTTTAGTAACACCAACCCAAAGCTTCCTTATAAAAATATTTATTTACAATGATTTTTATTTTTCTTAAAAACGACCGGGATTCTTAAGTGGGGAGAGGGCAGCTGCGGCTGTCAGGTCCTCCTTTGGGGGTTCCCCCTGGGGCATCTCCGGGGGGGGGCGCTGGGAGACCACAATTCTGGACTACGATGAGTCCCCTCTGGCTGGATCTCCCCACTGAATCCCAGACTGGCTTTTGGGGGGAGAGCAGGACTCCAGAACAGCAGAGAGGGTAGTATCTCCTGCAGATGAGAATATCAGGAGGAGGAAGGAGAGACTCGAAAGCGGACTGGATCCGGATTAGGCGGTGGGCAACCCCTCCGCTCTCTTTCCACATTCTGCCCACCCCGACTTGTGGCACTCGGGGGGACTCACTGAAGCAGCCCCCCAAGAGGAGCAAGAGCGGTCCCCACCGAAGGAGGAGCAGCAGCCGCCCCATCGGCCTCCCCCTCGCCCCACGCAAAGCCCCTCCTGCCCAAAGGGCTTAGTGGAAATTATTTTCTCCCCCCGCCCCAGAGCACAGTCCTTACCTGCGCAGTCCAGGAGCAGCAGCAGGTGGGCAGCCGCCCCCAGGATCAGGGGGGGCCAGCGGAGGAGGAGGACCCCCATCTCCCCCCAAAGCGAAGCTCCCTTTTCCTCCTCCCTCCGCCGCCCTGAGAGCCGCTCTCTGCCCCGCCTGCGGAACCAGGGATTGGGCGAGGGGAAAATATTCCACCAATCGGAAATCTCCCCGCAGGTTGCGGCATCGGTCGCCAGGCAGACCTCGAGGCGCAAGTTTGGGAGCGAGGCTGGACAGTGTTCTCGAAGCTACCAGCATGAGTTTGACCAAACTGCGGGAGGCAGTGGAAGACAGGAGTGCCTGGCGTGCTCTGGTCCAGGGGGTCACGAAGAGTCGGACACGACTAAACGACTAAACAACAACAACAACTTACAGTGAAATTTTAGATCTTACAGGACAGGAGCCAAAACTGAGAAATCTCAAGGAATCAAGAGATCTGGTTATGGATTGGCTCCAGATTCTTAGGGAAATTCTGGGAGAGAGGCTACTCGACAGTCCCAGCTGGTCGGGCAGAGCCCGCGGGTCCCAGCCACAAACCGGAGCAAAACAGCCGCCAGTAGACTTAGATCAAAGTTTATCGCGAAACAGGTTCAAACAACGGAATGAACCCCGAGAAAGAGGCGACATTGACTTTTAAAACTTCCCACCACATCCCAGAATACAGTTCGTACAGCATCATCAGTACATCATTGCAACATCACCAAAACATCAAGAAAAAGGGAGGGTAACATGGGATTAACATAAGGAAAATGAGTCAAGGTAACAGCCAAAAATAGGATTTGCATAGGCAAACGTATCTCAAGTACCCAAAAACCAAAGAACAATCGCCTTTCCTCGCATGTCTGTACCCTTAGGCCAGTCCAGTGATGGGCTTTTGGAAACTATCTGCCCAGCAATTGTCACCCATGGGCACTTCCTTGGGTGGGGAGTGCGTACCTGACTCCTCCCTTGAGGGATCATGGCGGGGACCAAGAGCACAAATGGTGTTGCAGTGAAGCAAACCGGTGGAACTAGTGATTTTATATGAATTTCTAAAGTTTTGAGGCTTTTCCTAAAGCTGATAGTCTGGCGGAAATACTTTGGTTTTGCTTGCAACATTGTAGTAGATTTAGAGAGAGTTAACAAGGTAATGAGGTTTCGATAGACTCAGTCCATTGTTCTGGCATCGGGGCTCCACTCAGCTGCTTAATGAGGGAGCAAACAGCTGGAGCACAGCTGCCTTGCAAGGCAACGGCAAAGGGCGAAGCTTGAGAGCGTAGCTTAAACTCAATTGGCTAGCTGTCACATTCCAACACTCCTGATTGGTTATGGCGCATCAGCATGCAAATACACAGTTCAGTCATACGGTATACCAATGTAGGGTATAGGGTAACAGAAAGGAAAGACAAGACTTTATTGAGGGAATTTATGTGCTGTTTGGTGTAACTTAATGAAGGGACGAGGTCTTCTTGAGCTTATAGTACGTGTGGCGGGGAAGACAGAAGTCTCTCCCCCCCCCCGCCCCGTCTCTGTTGTATAACAAGCTACATCAGATTGATGAATTGTTTAAGACAGATAGGGAAAACGGCTTTGCTGAGCAAAAGTCTCAGTTTACCAAAGACTTATTAGATACAAATATAAAAGGATTATCAAAAACGTACAAACTGCTCTTGGAGTGGGTAATTAAGAGGAATTGGTGCAATCGAGCATGATTAAGTAGGCACAAGATGTGGATCACAATATTGATCATGAATTATGGGGAAAGTTGTGGAAAAGTAAATATGAATTTTACGGCATGTTATGCGAGATAAAAGAAAATATGATGAAATAGCCCACAGATGGCATTTAACACCCACCAGATTGGCGAGAATATCTAAAAAAAGAAAAAGGTATATGTTGGAAGTGTAATAAAATTGAGGGATCTTTTATTCACATGTGGTCCTGTAAAATAATTAAGGAATATTGGGAATTTAATGAAATAAAAAAGATACTTAAAAATCTTTTCCCAAAACACCTGAGTTTTTCCTCTTGGAGATGGTAACAATGGAGCCCCCCCCCAAAAAAAGCAAAAGAGTTTCTTACTAGACACCACCACCACAGTCTACTGGCACAAAGGTGGAGAACAAGCATTATTTATATTATATTTATTATATTTATTATATTTATTATTATTATTATTATTATTATTATTATTATTATTATTATTACCCCGCCCATATGGCTGGGTTTCCCCAACCACTCTGGGTGGCTCCCAACCAAACATTAATACACAATACAGCATCAAACATTAAAAACTTCACTAAACAGGGCTGCCTTCAGATGTCTTCTAAAAGTCAAATAGTTGTTTATTTCCTTGACATCCGATGGGAGGGCATTCCACAGGGCAGGCGCCACTACCGAAAAGGCCCTGTGCCTGGTTCCCTGTAACCTCACTTCTCACAATGAGGGAACCACCAGAAGGCCCTCGGAGCTGGACCTCAGTGATGAGCGATGGGGGTGGAGACGCTCCTTCAAGTAAATAATTCTCTTTTTTTAATTCATCCCCACCCCACAGAGGCTTGTTTTCAAGGTAGGCATGCACCCCTACCCATTCTCCCATTTAGCAATGAAGGAGCTGGTGGAGCTGTCCAAACTTTAACATACAACACAGTCTACATCCTTCTAAGATTATACAATAAAATTATAATGATACAGAAATAATAATTTGGGATGCTTTGCAACCATCAGTTCAGTTCTCCATGTGTTGCCTAGATGTACTATTATCTGCATGTGTACATGTGCAAAACCTTGCCAACAAAGGCCCGTATAGTTAAAGCCATGGTTTTCCCCGGTAGTGATGTATGGAAGTGAGAGCTGGACCATAAAGAAAGCTATCGCCGAAGAATTGATGCTTTTGAATTCTGGTGCTGGAGGAGACTCTTGAGAGTCCCATGAATTGCAAGAAGATCAAACACATCCATTCTTAAGGAAATTAGCCCTGAGTGCTCACTGGAAGGAAAGATCGTGAAGCTGAGGCTCCAATACTTTGGCCACCTCATGAGAAGAGAAGACTCCCTGGAAAAGACCCTGATGTTGGGAAAGATGGAGGGCACAAGGAGAAGGGGACGACAGATGGTTGGACAGTATTCTCGAAGCTACAAACATGAGTCTGACCAAATTGCGGGAGGCAGTGGAAGACAAGAGTGCCTGGCGTGCTCTGGTCCATGGGGTCATGAAGAATCGGACACGACTAAACGACTAAACAACAACAACATGTGCAAATGATTGTGTAGTGCTCCAATGTCACCTTAAGTTGTGTTTTCTGTGAAGTCCCATTGTACGTAGTATAACTCACCCACCAAGGCCAGCCCAATACATTTTGACACCTGAGGCTGGCCCCAAAATGGCCTCCCACTCCCCACCAGGGAAGAAGGGGTGAGGGAAGATTTCTAATCAGGGCAGAGGGAGAAAAGATACCTGTCTGTGTCTGTAAATATTCTCAGGAACTTCAAAATCTCTGGAACTCCTGTGATAAGAAGGCAAGAACCACTAAAGACAAAGGGGCTGCACCCTTATTTATTTAAGTCAAACATATATTACAAAAGTAAAAAAAAAAAAAATTACATCCAGTGTCTTCAAAGCAAGGTGCAGCAAATCCATTGGGTTAGGCGAGAAGAGTCCTGGGGCCTCTGGAGGTCTCCTTCCTGGCTTGCTCCTTGGCTGTCAGCAGGATCAGTCCCTCTCATCTCTGTAGGAGAGTAGCTACACCCCATCCCCTCAGCCTCTCTACCTCCTCTCAGTTCCCTGCTTCTCCATTTCCCCCTTCAGCTGCTTCTTCCTCCCTCTCCAGCCTGTTTCTCAACTCACTGCCCCAGGGCATCATGGGAGGCCCAGGGTGGAGCCCCAGAGCTCAGCAGCTGGTTGTCCTGGACGTGGAGCTCCATGAACCAGGCTGGAGAACTGGAGCCTTGAAGGTATCGGGACAGAAAGAGGGTCTGGAGGAAACTGCCTCAGCAGCTGCCATTGCTACAGGGAGGGTCTGAATGCCCGCTGGAGCTCCTCATTCTCTGCCCAGCCTGAGGATGTTTGAGAAGAGGCCTCAGAGGTCACTTCTGGACCAATCTGGATCTAGTCAGACAGGACAGTGAGGTTCTGGGGATGCAGGAGGTGACCCAGGAGGGCGGGTGAGGGACATCCCTCCCATCTGCAGAGGAACTGGAGCACGGCTCTTGGTCAACAGACAAAACCCGTCCATATCCAGATGTTGTAACTGGAGATGATGCCCTCCTTGGCTTCTACGGGATCAATGGCCAATGTCCTTCATCTTCTGAGGGAGACTTGCAAGGTTCCAGATTAGAATGGGATCCAATTCTGACAGCCTCTCTAGTCTTCAGCCACTCAGTTCCTTCACACAGAAGGTGGGTGGAAAACACTCAGCCAGAGCAGTTAGGCTGCTTTTATACATTCCATGACATGACATCCACTTAGCCATAGGCTGGGCAGCCCAAGAGGCAGGTAGGCAGTAACAATTTAGCCTATTTCACGCATAACACACGTAAAGATGTTGCCTTTCCTTCAATTTGGATGGAAAGTGAGTGACATAAGATTGGGGAAGGGCTTGTGGAGGGAACCACAGCAACAAAGAACCAAGAGATACCATCAAAATCACTGCAAGTGGTTGTCAATCTCCTCATCCCCTTTTTATATTATAATTTTTAAAATGTATTTCTATTAAAGATTTCTTAGTTTACAAAAATATGTGTAATGTCTCTTATTTCAAGTTGTGTTTTGTACAGATCAGTTTCATTTGTTGTGAGACATTAGTCTCCTCATTAATTTTAAAAGCTTTTAGTTGCATATATCTGGGAGATTTCTCATTAATACAAGCACATTTCTGCAAAGCAAAATTGGCCATAATCCATCAGAGAAGCATGATTACCCTCAAATTCAAGTTACACCTGGAGTCAGAATGAATGGGTGAGAGCCAGGATTAAGGAACAGCATTAAAGGGCAGCAGGAGCTCTGAGCCTCTGCAATTCACAGCCAAACTTGGGCAGGCTCCTTCTGGTCTCATCTCACACACCAGGCTGGTATGAAACTGCAGAAATAAAGAACAGGAGTGTTTCAAAAGCCAACATCATGGTGCGGAGGCATCATCATTACAGAGCTAGTGGGAACCCAAAGGACATGTAGTCCAGCCTCACAAGGAAAGGCACCATCCCTCATCATGTCAGATCAGACCTAAGATATGCCAGGAGCACCACCAAAATGGGCCTGCAGAGCAAATGCCTGCAGAGGGCAGCTCGAACAAGTGAGCCAAGCTGCACACTTTGGGGGAATACCAGAAGGACAGAAAGCAGTCCACTGGAAGGAAAAATCCCTTCCAGAACCCCTTCCAAGATCTCTCATTCAGATCCTGCGTAGAACCCATTTGTCAGGTAGAGGAGCTCAGATGAAGAGACAGAATTATAGAATCATAGAATCATAGAGTTGGGAATAGACCACAAGGGCCATCGAGTCCAACCCCCTGCCAAGCTGCCAAGAATGAGTCACAAGAGCTATTTTCAGCTCAATGGACACTGCAGATTATATGAAGCTTTTCCCCATTTGAGGATGTTCTGCACAGAGCCTTGTGCAAGAGCCCCACTTTGCCCCCACCTGCACCCCCACTTACCCCTGGCGGAGCTGTCGGGCCCCTGGTCACTTGCTGCAAAAGGGAGGAAACACAGGAGTCAGGATCCCGGGGAGGGAGATCCCATCCCCCCAGCCCTTCTCCTCCCTCCTTCCAACCCCATCCCAAATCAGGCTCAATCTGGGGGGGGGCCTAAGAAGAGTTCAGGGACAGGCAGCCCAGAGGCAAGGGGGCTCAAGGACAGCACTGGAGGGAGAAGCAGGTGCTGGGGGGCAAAGAGTGATGGGCACAGCCTGGCATGGAGGCAGCGGGGGACTAGAGCGGGGGTGGGTGCAGGAAGGGGGCAGAAAAGCAGAAGCTGGGAGGAGAGCAGTGGTGGGTTCCTGACATCCACAGACGAGCCAACCAACCAAATCTTTAGCTTCCGGTTATAGTAGATTAAACCACCAGAGATCCCTCTCTCCCCTCACCCTTGGCTCTTCCTCCTGCTCCTTCTTGGAGCCCCTCCCTCAGCCGACAGTCTCTCTGCAGCCTTTTCCTGGGCCTGAGGGACCCCTTGCTGTCCACAGACAGGCTGAGCAGACAGGCTGAAGCTTTCCATCAGGGCCTTGGGCTTCAGGACTAGGCCACCACCAGGTTTAGTTTTGTCTGTTTATAACGTTTTTCTGCTCCATATTGGGGGAGAAATATGTCAGACAGAGAGAGGGGAGGAGTCACTCACTTGGGGTTTCTTCGTAGGCTGGTTTCCCTGTGAAGACAAAAGCAGAAGGTCAGAGCTGGAAGGGAACTCCAGAGGCCACCCAAACCTATTTCAACCATTTGGCTCTCAGATACTGAAACCTTCCCAGCAGATGCTTCTCTTGTCTCTTCCAAACACCTCCAAGGAAGCGGAGCCCAGAAGGTCAGCTTTTCAAGGAACTCGCGTTACAAAGAAGTAGAAAAAAGTGAGGAGAGGAAATTAAATTAAAAAAAAATCAACATGGGAACCAGGCAGTGGACAAATTCCAAGAGGGTGGAAGGAAACATTAACCAGTCCCTTCACTTATTCCTTTTCAGATTATTATATCACTCCCAGCAGACCCCTAATCCTCAAATTTGCCCCGGGGGGGGGGAGGGGGAGGGGAGGAAGAGATAATGAACAGTGCAATTCTAGGCAAGTCTACTCAGAAGAAAGTCTATTCAGTTCAATACAGCATCCTCCCAGATCAATATTTATTTATTCATATAATGAAGATAGCAGGGCAGTTCACAACATAAAAACACAAAATGAGAGCACAAAATACATAATAAATCAAAAACAAACCAGTAACTCACATTTAAAAAGCTCAAGGCCTGGTTCGAGAGAAACATTTTTGCCTGGGGCCTAAAGATGTGTAAGGAAGGCTCCCTGCTAAGTGTTCACAGGATTGAAGGCTTAGGACTGATTAAAACATCAGGTGGGAAGTGAATTTCTTGAAAACAGAGTGAGCGCAAAGCAATGACCAACAGGACTTTTGATTCATGTTCAAAGGGTGTTTTATGGGGAGGGGTCTCTGTAGGGATACAAGGGGCAGTTGCCAGGAAGCTCCACCAACACATTCCCAGTCGGAGGCCAAGACAGAAGGACACAGGAGAGGCAGAAAACGCATCCAGGGTTTACTTACTGCGGATAAAGAAGATGATGATCCCAGAGACCAGCAGGATAGCAGCCACGACACCCAGAATGGCTCCCACAATGAGCCCCAGGTTGACTAAAAGGGGACAAGAGACATTTTTATTCAGACGGGTGGCAGCAGCTCCCCAAGGCCTCAAGCAGGAGATTGGAGTGGAGGTGCTGAGCTATGAGCCCAGGAAGATTTTATGTGTGCAAAGCAGGCCCTCTCTCTCTCCTGACAGGCCAAGGTCCTCTCTGTAGTGGCCCCGATACAAGGGAGTTTCACCCCCCACCAGAGTCCAGCATTAAAGGTCTTCAAAACAATCAATTTTGAAGTGCCCCATTCTGTGGGTGGTGTGGTGGAATGGTGCCAGCCTTCGAGATAGGCTTTGCCATCCCATGTGGAGGTGAGGCCAATGTCCCATACACAGCTGTGAGATGTGAAGAGGAGGTGTCAAAGGAGAGGGCTGTCAAACCAGCGAGCTGTCAAAGCGAACGAGCTGTCAAACCAGCGAGCTGTCAAAGCGAAAGAGCTGTCAAAGCGAACGAGCTGACAAAGGGGTGTGCTGTCAAACTAGTGAGCTGTCAAAGCGAACGACCTGTTAAAGCAGAGCGCTGTGAAACCAGCGAGCTGTCAAAGCGAATGGGCCTGTCAAAGCGGTGCCTTTCGAAGTCGGAGGTGGACCGGGGGTCTCTCTCGGTTGTCTGTTGTAGGGTATGATCTCGGAGGTCCAGCGGGTCGTAGCCGGTGGTGGGGCAGGTCCGGTATGTTGGGCCCAATTCGTGCCCTGAGCTGGTTCGGTCCGTTGGGCCTGATTCGTGCCCCGAGCTGGTCTGGTCTGTTGGGGCTCCTCGGAGTCGGTGTCATCATCTGCCGGTTGCGGTGGAGTGGTGTGGGTCACGGGGGTGTTGTCTCCGTCTGCGACATCGTCGGGTGGAAGAACCGCTTTGCAGCAGGTGTGGTGGAGCCAAGCGGATTTCTCTGCTACTTTAAGAGAAGTGTTGGTTTCTATTTCCCTCACTGAGCAGCAACTGCAGTCACAAGACATTGTTTTGCATTCCACAGTCAGCGTTACTGTTGGGTTCCCACGGGAATGGGAGACTGGATGTGACGTACACTGGTTTCCTGTTTTTCACTGTTCTCTCGGTGTTCTTTGTTTCCGAGAAGGGGTTGCTTCTCTGCTCTCGCAGAGGCAAGATGCATGTTTGTATTCTCTCAGCATAGAGTGTAAATAAAATTAAGAATGTAGCACATACTGCTTATCCTTCCGCTGTGTGTGACGACGCTCTGCTTGGGCTCAAGATAAGACGAGCCTGTATCAGTTTCAGCTTCAGATGGGCCGAAGCTGGTCAAAATCTCACAGTCAGTAATACCTGATAGGGTCCTTCCCAGGTGGGTTGCAACGGCACCTTGTGGTAGATCTTCGTCAGTACCCAGTCACCTGGTTGGAAGGAATGGATATTTTCGTCCAGGGGTATATTTTGACTCCCAGCTGCATACCTGTGGAGAACAGTCAATTGCTTCTGGAGCTGGATTACATACTGGGTTAGTTCAGATTCACCCACTTCTAGTTCGGATGGGGGAAATTGGGTGCTGTATACAGGGGAGGGTCTCCCAAAGAGTAACTCGTATGGGGATAGGCTCAGGCTGCCTCGTGGGCACCCTCTGAGGTTATGTAGTACCAAGAGGAGGGCACTGACCCATTTTAATCTGGAGGTTTTGCGGAGTTTTCCCAGTTGGGACTTGAGTTGCTGGTTCATCCTTTCAACTTGTCCAAAGGATGGGGGTGGTAAGGGGTGTGCAATTTCCACTTAATTCCTAATGCGTTTGCTATTTGTTGAACTATGTCTAATGTAAAATGGGATCCTCTGTCACTGTATATATGTCTTGGGACTCTGAAACATGGTATAATCTCGTGTAATAAGGCTTTAGCTACTACTTGCGCTGTGGCCCGGCGTGTTGGGAAGCATTCCACCTACCCAGACAGCTGATTGATGATGACAAGAGCATGTTTGTAGCCCTGACAGGGGGGCAAGTCTATAAAATCTACTTGTAAACTTTCGAAGGGAACGAAAGCCCACGGTCTGGCTCCTGGGGGGGGGCATCTAGCAGTGTGTTTCGGGTTGAAAGTCTGGCAAGTGTGACAGTTTTTTACTGCTGCCTTTGCAGCAAGAGCTAGTCCCGGTGCATACCAGCAGCGTTGAACGGTATCCACGAGCTCGTCTCTTTCTCAGTGGGTACACTGGTGTAAGATTCTCAGGTGTTTGGACACCCAAAGTCTAGGCATTAGGAGTCTCTTATCAGGGAGGTACCAGATGCCATCTTTTAAAGAAGCCCCTTGTTCTTTCCATCCATCCAGCTCCTCTGTGGTTGCTGTCTTATACATTTGTTCAAAATCAATATCCGAAGGAATCTGAGCTCTGGAATTCGTTATCTGGTAATAGGGCTGCTTCCTGCGCTATACGATCGGCACAGCGGTTTCTGACCGAGATCGGGTCCTTTCCTTTGGTGTGGGCTTTGCAGTGCACCACAGCTATGGCTTCAGGGAGGTGTGTAGAGTTCATCAGACGTTCGACTAAGGGCGCATGGGCAATCTGGGTGCCTGCGGCTATCAGGAAACCCCTTTGGAGCCAAATCTGCCCTGTAGCATGAACCAGTCCAAAAGAGTATCTTGAATCTGTGTAGATTGTAATTCTTTGTCCCACCCCCAGTTTGCAGGCTCGGATGAGTGCAATTAGTTCGGCTGCCTGTATTTGGCATGGATGGGGCGTGCTTCTAGGATGTCAGTGGCAGTCACAACTGCATAAGCACTCTTACACTCTCCTCCCACTATCTTTGAGCTCCCATCTGTATATATAATGAGGTCTAGGTCCTCCAAGGGGAGGTAATCTAGGTCTTCCCATGGTTTCTCAGCATGGCGAACCACTTGGGAACAATCATGATGTGGTGTGCCGTAGGAGAGTTGCGGGGTTAAGGGAATTCACTCTTTTGATTGTTACATCTGAAGGGCTGAGGATGATAGCCTCGTACCTATTTAACCTTTGTATGGTAAAACGTTGGCACCCCTGTAGGTTAAGGAGGGTGGCCACAGCATGAGGGACATTTATAGTCAGGTCGTGCCCTAACACAGTCTCTTGTGCTTTTTCCAAAAGTAATGCTGCCGCTGCAACTGCTCTGAGGCACCCCCCGTTTCCCATTGCAGTGGTATCTAGCTGGAGACTATAGTAGGCAGCCGGTCTATTCCTTCCTTGGAAAGGCTGCATGAGGACACCGGAAGCTACCCCTTAATTTTTGTGTACAAACAGAGAGAAGGGCAGCCGATAATCAGGGAGTCCGAGGGTGGGTGAGGATCTCAACTCTCGCTTGATGGATTCAAAGTCTTCAAGTGCCTCTGCAGTCCATTGTACTTGTATTTCACTTCTTTCTGGAAATATTGTACTTTCTTTGGGGACACCTTATGTAGCTTATACGCTAATATCGTGAGGAGAGCTTCTAAGTCAAATCCCTTATAAATTTAGGATTTATAAGGATTTAGATTTGGTGGACAGAGTGTCTGAAGAACTATGGATGGAGGCTCATAACATTATACAGGAGGCAACAATGAAAACCATCCCAATAAAAAGGAAATGCAAGAAAGCAAAGTGGCTGTCCAACAAGGCCTTACAAATAGCGGGAGAGAGAAGGCAAGCAAAATGCGAGGGAGATAGTGAAAGATACAGGAAATTGAATGTAGATTTCCAAAGAATAGCAAGGACAGAAAAGAAGGCCTTCTTAAAAGAGCAATGCAAAGAAATAGAGGAAAACAATAGAATGGGAAAAACCAGAGATCTGTTCAAGAAAATTGGAGATATGAAAGGAACATTTTGTACAAAGATTACCATAATAAAAGACAAAAGTGGAAAGGGCCTAACAGAAGCAGAAGGCATCAAGAAGAGGTGGCAAGAATACACAGAGGAACTATACCAGGAAGAAATGGATGCCTCGTATACCCCAGGTAGTGTGGTTGCTGACCTTGAGCCAGACATCCTGGAGAGTGAAGTCAAATGGGCCTTAGAAAGCACTGCTAATAACAAGGCCAGTGGAAGTGATGATATTCCAGCTGAACTATTTAAAATTTTAAAAGATGATGCTGTTAAGGTGCTACACTCAATATGCCAGCAAATTTGGAAAACTCAGCAGTGGCCAGAGATCAGTCTACATCCCAATCCCAAAGAAGGGCAGTGCCAAAGAATGCTCCAACTACAGCACAATTGCACTCATTTCACACGCTAGCAAGGTTATGCATAAAATTCTACAAGGCAGGCTTAAGCAGTATGTGGACCGAGAGCTCCCAGAAGTGCAAGCTGGATTTAGAAGAGGCAGAGGAACCAGAGACCAAATTGTAAACATACGCTGGATTATGGAGAAAGCTAGAGAGTTCCAGAAAGACATCTACTTCTGCTTCATTGACTATGCAAAAGCCTTTGACTGTGTCGACCACAGCAAACTATGGCAAGTTCTTAAAGAAATGGGAGTGCCTGATCACCTCATCTGTCTCCTGAGAAATCTCTATGTGGGACAAGAAGCTACAGTTAGAACTGGATATGGAACAACTGATTGGTTCAAAATTGGGAAAGGAGTACGACAAGGCTGTATATTGTCTCCCTGCTTATTTAACTTATATGCAGAATTCATCATGTGAAAGGCTGGGCTGAATGAATCCCAAGCCGGAATTAAGATTGCCGGAAGAAATATCAACAACCTCAGATATGCAGATGACACAACCTTGATGGCAGAAAGTGAGGAGGAATTAAAGAACCTTTTAATGAGGGTGAAAGAGGAGAGCGCAAAATATGGTCTGAAGCTCAACATCAAAAAAACGAAGATCATGGCCACTGGTCCCATCACCTCCTGGCAAATAGAAGGGGAAGAAATGGAGGCAGTGAGAGATTTTACTTTCTTGGGCTCCATGATCACTGCAGATGGTGACAGCAGTCACGAAATTAAAAGATGCCTGCTCCTTGGGAGAAAGGCGATGGCAAACCTAGACAGTGTCTTAAAAAGCAGAGACATCACCTTGCCAACCGTATAGCTAAAGCCATGGTTTTCCCAGTAGTGATGTATGGAAGTGAGAGCTGGACCATAAAGAAGGCTGATCGCCGAAGAATTGATGCTTTTGAATTTTGGTACTGGAGGAGACTCTTGAGAGTCCCACGGACTGCAAGAAGATCAAAAGTATCCATTCTGAAGGAAATCAGCCCTGAGTGCTCCCTGGAAGGACAGATCCTGAAGCTGAGGCTCCAATACTTTGGCCACCTCATGAGAATAGAAGACTCCCTGGAAAAGACCCTGATGTTGGGAAAGATTGAGGGCACAAGGAGAAGGGGACGACAGAGGACGAGATGGTTGGACAGTGTCCTCGAAGCTACAAACATTAGTCTGACCAAACTGCGGGAGGCAGTGGAAGACAGGAGTGCCTGGCGTGCTCTGGTCCATGGGGTCACGAAGAGTCGGACACGACTAAACTACTAAACCAGGGGTCTGCAACCTTTAAGACAAAAAGAGCCAATTGGACCCATTTCCGAAGAAAAAACACCTGGGAGCCGCAAAACCGGGAAGGTGACGTCGGGACGGTGCGTGACTAACGCACGCACCGCCCCCATGCGACGTCACAGCCAGTACAGCGCCCGCCACAGTGGGGAGTGTCGGGGCGCACAATGCGCCTCCTCCCCTCGCTAGTATCCGCCCCGGAGCCACGGCAAAGGTGTAAAAGAGCCACATGCGGCTCCGGAGCCGCGGGTTGCAGACCCCTGGACTAAACAAACAGTCCCGCCCACATAGTAAGATATCATCAACATATAAAAGGAGGGCGTAGCCTCCTGGAAGAGTGACATCCAATAGGTCCTGGTGTAATATGGCTGAAAAAGTCACTGGGTATTCTACGTATCCCTGAGGCAGTCGTGCCCATGTTAACTGGCCGGTTTGCCAAGTAAAGGCAAAAAGGAATTGACTTTCTGCATCCACGGGGATACTGAAGAAGGCGGAGCACAAGTCAATGACCGAATAAACTACAGTTCCCTCTGGAATGGTACTCAGGAGGTGGTGCAGGTTAGCCACTACGGCGTGTCGGGGAATAACAAAAGAGTCCACAAGTCTCAGGTTCTGTACTAAGCGCCATTTAACGGGGTTTGTGTGGGGCTTACGGACAGGGAGTAGGGGGGTGTTATACAGAGAGGCGCAAGGAACTAGAACTCCCACCTTTAAGAACTCTTCAATCATTGGGATGAGTCCCTCTATTGCTTCTTTTAGCAGTGGGTCCTGCTAAAGCCTGTAGGCTTGGCCTTTATTGAATACTGTCACAACAGGACTCCCACCCGCAACAAGATGAAGCAAAATGGAAGTCCCGAACAAAAGAAGACCCCCAACTTTTATTAGTTACTAATCCCCCAAACTATACCCGCAAACTACATCACAACTACATCATTGACACATCACAAAAAGGAGGGGTTGAGGGAGGAGTTGAGGAGGTAACTTGAGTATCTTGTCACCTGGCTGGTCCTCCTTTCCTCCCTCCCTATGAGTCATTTCCAGGAGACAAAAGGGGGTTAGCAGTTTCCTGCCCCCAGAGGGAAGATCCGATCACTGTCCTTTGTTCCGTGTCCTTTGGCACGGTTCAGGGATTATGGCTGTCCTGTATCAACCCCCCCCCCCTTTGATAGTCCTTCTTTCATGAAGCAAAATAAAAGTGGTCTGGTGCAAATCCATTGTACAGTTGATTTACTATGAATTTATAACACAAACCCTTCAGAAGTTCAAAATTACTTAAACTTATCGGAAGCACCTTGATACATTTTGATTGGTTTACTCACGGTCAATTGAATCCGGAAACATTGTATTAACAGCTGTCAAAGTATAGAGAGGTAGGCGCAGTCGCTTGCAGTACCTGCGTAGCCGCCACAAGGGGCGCTGTTTGGTAACATTGATTGGCTAAAGCGACAGCCGATTGAGCTAGAGTTCAGGGAACAGGTCTACCCAGGAAAAAGATATGGCGAAAAGGAGTTTCATTAAAGCGAGCTGTCAATTCAAGCGCTTCCTTATTTACGGAAAGTTTTTCAGGGATGTCTCTCTAAAGGGGAATCCCCAGGGTCGGACGTGGGTGAGAGGGGGTGTATGTTTTGTGCTTGTGTAAACTAGACACTGATGTGTCATGAAACAAGGGGGGGTCTCCTACAACCAAGGCAAAAATGTGACAGCCAGTTTTTACCTACGATATCCAATTTGAGTTTAAGGCCTATGAGACACTTGCCGGAAAAGGCTACATCTCTGTCGAAATCTGCCAGTTGCTTCCCTCCAGAGACAGACAGGACCCAACTGGAGTTCCCCATCTGAGCTGTGCTGCTGCTGCTGAAGGGAGCAGTTGGGTGGAAATCCCCCTCCTAGAGCCCACCCCTTCCCCTCCCTGCTGTCTGTCTCTCACCAGGCTCCTTCTCCCAGGCCACATCCAGAGGCTTCTCCAGGCTGTCATGCTCCACGCGGCACCGGAAGCGCTCCCTCTCCTCGGGGTCGATCTTGACACTGAGCAAGAGATAGTAGGTCCCGTCTGAGTTGGGGGCGACCAATCCTCGGAGGGTGTCCTCCTGCCAGACCTCCCCGTCCTTCACCCAGTTGGCCTCAATCTCCTTGGGGTAGAAGCCGTGGACTTGGCAAACGAGGGTCTCCAGGCCGTCATAGTCTGCCTTCCTGGTCACCTTCACCACTGGAGCCTCTGCAAAAAGGGCCACATTGTGGTTAATGATAGACATCCACAGCGGGAGCCTGGAGGAATCCTGTATTTTTTAAGAGCAGAGGAGCAGGGACCCAAGGGGCAACCTAGTCAGAATCTCACATCTCCAGAAATTTAAAATAACTGTGAATAAATGGGATTTCCTCAAACTGCCTTGACATCTTCCCCAGTCAGTGTCTATGGTGGAACTGTTTTTAGATGTTTTATCCTCTGTTTGCCAAAGCAGACTCCTTTGGGAGGGAGAGCTGGGTACAAATTAAATTAATTTGTCATCTTGCAAAGCTCTAACACTACTCAAACATGACAACTTGTGGTTCCAAGATTGTCCCAGGGAGCTGCGTCTAGGCTGAGGGGGCAAATTTCACCAGGTCCCCAATGGCGGGATTCATTGAGATCCTTCCAAGTTGCAAGTTATGAACTGAGGGCAGCTCAGGCTGATCCTGGTTCCTCTCTTGAGGGGGAACAAATGCTGGACTCGCTGTTCTCTGTGACTTTTCAGCTCCATAGTTAGTGAACAAAGCCAACAGCCCTGGGAAAGACAGAGCTCCTTTCTAGTTCTCCTGCCTGCCCTGAAAGGGTCCCTTGAGGTTGGAAAGGGCCCATCTCCCTTCTCCACAGCTGCCTCCCCTGGAGTGGAAATGGCAGACCAGGAGACCCAGTAAGCCAGCAACTTGCGCACATTTAACTTGTGCACATACAGCTTTACAGACTTGGTAAAAAATATTGTAAAAACCAAAAAGAGGAGGCGGGCGTCTGGGAAAGAAGGAGTTTGGCAACCCAATTGCCTTTGAATCCAATGTGTTTTGGCTATACATGATTTTGGCTTTAGGCACGATCTGCAGAATGTAACCCTTGTTCAAAAACTGGCTCCCTGGGTAGCTGTTGTCTGAAGGGGCTGTTCCAGGATCCCACCCACTTTGCAGTGCCTGGACTGGAAACTCGGTCTAGGAGGGGATGTGACTCTGCTGGGGGGTGCAGGAAGGAAGGAAGGTCAAGCCCTTTCCCCACAGAAACCCAAAACAAGACCCCACACCTGTCCTCAGCCAAACCTCTGTCCCAAAGAGGATGATTCCCAGCCTCCTTTGCACGTTGTCACCCTTGAAAACCCTTCAATGTGGCCTTTGAGGTGAAATCCTAAACCTCAACGAATATGTCCAGTGTCTCTGGGGTGAATTATCACCAGGCCCCACAGATGAATTTGCTCAGATCTCTCTAAGCGTGGCTAATATGTATGTGTCAGGCCTCAAAAACGGAGGGTGCTAGAATTATTGCCTTTTTAATTAATGTTCATATTAGCAAAGCTAATAGTGACAGGAAGAAAGCCAGTCAAAACACTTGATCATTTGATTGGCCCCTGAGCCAGATTCCTGAAGGTAGAAGAGTGGACTGTACCATTTCAAGGCACAGGGTTGGGGAAGATGACACTTCTGAATGTTCCCCATGGAAAAAAGTAAAATTCCTCACAAATAAAAAATATAAGAAGGTAGAAGAGGGACTTCCCATACTCTCTCACTATGTGCAGGATATCTGCTTCTAGGCCACGAGTGGCTAACCTACACTTAGTGAGGGGGCTCCCCACACATTTCCTATTTTAAAAAAGGTTAATTAATATAGTTTTAAAGACTTTCCCCACAGGTACATACCCAAGTGTAAAGGCGAAAGGTCTGCATATTTATTGCTTTCTCCGTCCAGCCACGCTTCTCCTGCGCACACTCTGAGAAGAATGCCCCCGGGTAGAAAAACAAATAGCAGATACGCAGCAGTCTTTCGTGTGAGATAAGAGGGAGTAAATATAGTCCAGACAGCTTCTTCTAACTATAAGCGTTTATTTACAAGCAAAGCATTACATTCCATCGGAGCTTAAACCCATCATGTCTTTCTCCTTTCACTCTCGGAGAAAAGTGAAACCAATTCTCACAGAACAAAGACCTGTGGCATACAGGGCAGCGTCGCTTAGACGCTCCTCCCCCAGGGCAGAACATAAGGAGGTTAACTCTATAACCTCCAAACTCCACACCCCCTCTTGTTCCGCACTGGGGGGAAACAAACACCAATGCTTACCCCAAACCCAGACCTTCGCAGAACTCCCCATGCCTCTGGAAGGGTAGTGGTTTCGTAAAACCATTGGCGAGGTTCTTAGCTGAGGGACAGTACTTCAGCGCAACTAATCCCTCCTGAACACTCTGGCACACATTCTGAAAGCGAATGTCTAGATGTTTAGTCCTGGCCTTAAATTGCCCCGATTCGGCCAATTTCTGGCACGGTTGGTTGTCCTCGAAAACCGTGATGGGCAGATAACTCGATCCACAGAGTTCCTGGACCAAACAAGCATAGTACTCCAACTCTCTGTACACTTCAGAAAGAGCACTGAACTCAGCTTCAGTGGATGAAAGCGCTATGAGACTTTGCTTCCTGGACCTCCACCCAACTACTGAGTTCCCAAACTTCACCACTAGGCCGGACACGGACTTGCGATCTTGAGGATTAGCCCAGTCCGCATCCACCCAACAGGTCAGCTTGACCTCACCCTGAGCTGACAACTTAAGGCAAAAGTCTTTGGTATCCTGGAGATACCGCAGTATCCTGTTGATGCCATTCCAGGCCTGTACACTAGGACTTGAAGCCTCTCTGCTGAGCAGATTAATAGCAAACACTATATCTGGTCTGCTCCACTGGGACAAATACAGCAAACTTCCTATAGCTAACTGAAAGATTTCAGCATTTTTGAACACAGCGCATTCTACTTGCTGGCTTTCTTTCACGTAGCCAGTCTCCATGGGACTTCTGACACCTGTGCAATCACTCATCCTGAACTTCTGAAGCAGTTGCTCAATTTTACCTCTCTGGCTGAGCAAGAAACTTCCATCTTGTGTTCTAGAAACATCCACACCGAGATAAGTCCTAACAGCTCCAAGCTGCTTGAGCTTGAACCTTTTACCAAGCTCCTTGGCAAACTTTTCTACCTGCTTATCTGTCTTTGCAAGAAATAAAAGATCGTCAACAAAGATTAAAAGAGCTTCCTGTGTCTCACCTGACCCCTTCAGGTACAGGCAACTGTCAGCAACGCTTCTCCTGAAACCTAACTCTTCTAAGGCTTCATTCAGGCACATATTCCAGTTTCTGGCAGATTGACGTAACCCATAGATGGATTTGTGCAACCGCCACACAATGCCTTGCCCATTGATCTCAAAACCTGGTGGAGGAAGCATGTACAACTCCTCCTGGAGATCTGAGTTCAAGTAGGCAACATCCACATCAAAGTGGTTTACCTTCCAACCTCTCTGTGCTGCAACAGCTAAGAGCATGCGCAAAGTTTCACTTCATGAGGTAGGAAAATACACTTCCGTGAAATGAATTCCTTTCCTCTGTGTGAAACCCCTGGCAACTTATCTCGCTTTATACTGTGGTTCTCCAGCTTCTGTGGATTTAAGGCGATAAACTCATCTGCAACTCACAGCTTGTTTACCAGCCGGCAATTTTGTGAGTGAGAACACACCTAGAGATTCCATTGATCTCATCTCCTTCTGCATCACCTCATGCCATTTGCTGGCTTCCTCCTGAGGCAACATCCTCAAAGGTTTCAGGTTCACATCTGGCTACACCAACCCACACACTTGTGGCCTCGAACCTATCAGGAGGCTTGCCCTTGGTTGACCTCGCTGACCTTCTCAGCATGAACCCTGGCACCCCCTCTGACCCACTAGTGCCAGCAAGACCATCCTCAGTGTCAGAAACTTCCCCCTCTGACCTGCTGCACCTTTTGAACCTGACAGCCGGTCCTGCAGGTGAGGAAGGCTCACTCTTTGGCTCAGACTTGACAGTGGTTTGAGGAGGTGTTTTGGGCCTCCCCCTCTGAGGGATCCTGAGCTGCCCCTGTTGTGGGCTCTGCCCCTGCGGCAGACTCTGTTGCTCGGGACTTTGGTCCTCAGCAGCAGGTTCCTCTTCCTCCTCCCCATCTGAGTCAAAGAACTGCTGTGAAAGCACATCTGGATTGCCGTGCAGACGCGACCACCCAGCCTGTTCACAGAACTCAGCACTGTTGCTAATCACCAGTCTGGACTGGTTCCCACTCAGATATGCAAACCGCCAAGCTTTTGAGCCAGGTTCATACCCCACAAAGATCATTTTCTTGGATCAAGATCCCTTCCTGCGTAGAGCCATTGGGATGGGGACCCAGGCCTCACAACCAAACACACATAAGAAATGCACTTTGGGCTTCTTACCGTGCAGCAGGAAACAGGGTGTGTCTCCTACACTTGAATTGTACACTCTGTTCTGTGTAAAAACAGAAAATTTCTAGGCTTCGGCCCAAAAACGCTGGGGTAGCCCTGCATCAAAAAGAATGGCAGACACTGATTCCTGCAAAGTCCTATTTTTTCTCTCCGCAGTCCCATTCTGCTGTGGACTGTAAGGTGTCATCAGCCGGTGGCTGATTCCCTTCTGTCGGAAGAAATTCTGCAACGCAGACCCAGTGAATTCTGCCCCCATGTCACTTTGAAAACTCCTCACCTTGGTGGAGAAGGTCACTTCAACTGCTGTGATCCAATCTTTGATCAACCCAGCAGCCTCTGCCTTGGTTTTTAAAGAAAAAACCCAAGCCGATCTCAAAAAATCATCAACTAGAAGAACGTACTCTGAACCCCCCGAGGACTCTACAGGCATGGGCCCACACAAATCTGCATGAACCAATTCAAAGGGACTAGTGGTCTTTCTGTCTGACCTGGGATAACTGCTTCCCTCCCAGCCAAAGCTGCTTCCCTCCCAGCCAAAAGTACATTCTCCGGGACCAATCTTCCCAGTTATTTCCATTTAATCTTTCAAACGGAACATTAAAGGATTCAAAAATCTGTGCCTGGGGTTGAGCCATTCTTCCCTCCCTTCCGTGGCTAGAGCTTACTCACTCTTCCGCCAACCAGGTTTCCGAAGAATGCTGCTCCCCTCTCTTCACCAGCGACCTCAGAACTGCCCTTCTCTTCCTGGCAGGAGATCACAGCTGGCAGCCATCTTTTCCTCCCTTCTCACACTTTGAAATGTCGTTTCCATAACCTTTGCATATTTATTGCTTTCACCATCCAGCCACGCTTCTCTTGCGCACACTCTGAGAAGCACGACCCCGGGTAGAAAAACAAATAGCAGATACGCAGCAGTCTTTCGTGTGAGATAAGAGGGAGTGAATATAGTCCAGACAGCTTCTTCTAACTAAAAGCGTTTACATACAAGCAAAGCATTCCATTCCATCGGAGCTTAAACCCATTGTGTCTTTCTCCTTTCGCTCTCGGAGAAAAGTGAAACCAATTCTCACAGAACAAAGACCTGTGACGTACAGGGCAGCGTCGCTTAAGACGCTCCTCCCCCAGGGCAGAACATAAGGAGGTTAACTCTATAACTACCAAACTCCACAAAAGGATTTTCAGTATCCTGCCTCAAATCTGTCCATTTCAATTTTATGTTTGTACTTAATTTAAAAAGCCTTTTGCTTTCCTGGCCCCTTCCCTGCAGTTTCTGTGTCCCCTCCCCCCATTTGTCTTCTGCCATCCCTTATTCTATCCAAAGGGGCATGGGGGGCTGTTTTAAGCATCTCTCCCCTCCACTCATACTCTAAAGTGACCCCCTTTCTCCTCCCAGAGGTCCAAACTTATTTCTGCCACCACCACGAAGAAAAGTGTTTGCTGTTTGGTCCAGAAAGGAAGACTGCTAAGGGGGGGAGCTTGAAGGGAAACTGCCCCACTGAGACCCCCTCCCCACTGAGCCCCCCTCACCTGTTCTTTGCAGAGTCTCCTTTCCATAGTCCAGGAATTTCTGCAGCCACTCAATGCAAATCTCCTCCAGGTAGTGCTTCGTGCGCTGGTTCCAGGCCAAGTCAGCATCCCACTTCCTCTTGGTCACTTGGGCCTCCGTCTGGGCTGCCGTCCAGGTGAGGGTCTCCTTGTCGAAGGCGAGGAAGTCTCTCCCGTCGTAGCCGTACTGCCTATACCCTCCTTTGCGCCCGTCTGACCTCAGCTCACAGCCATACATCTCCTGAAAGGTGTGGATCCCTGGAAGGACCAAGAGACGCAGGTCAAGGGGGGTCAGAGCAGCCCCTCCCCCAATCAGCAAAACAGTCCAGGAAAAAGGATTTATTTCCCTCAGACTCAGGAAAGAAGTTGAGAAAAATCAACCAGCATTGTATCTTTCTGAAGGCTCATCCGCATAACACGTTCACTGAGGGAAACACCACAATCCTGAGCATATAAAGCCTCCCTTTAATTGCCCCCTCTCTCTCATCACCTCACGCTTTCTCCCCCCAACACCCCCAATTCCTAATGGATTCTCCCAACTCTCTGGAGGCGGGGGAGGGGTGGGGTTTCCCTTCCTGTCCAACAGGAGCATCCCTTGCAGAGTCAGAGGTCACAGTCTGTCCCTCTTTCCCCCCAGCTCTGCTCCTCTGGATCTTGCCCCTTTTGGAGAGACACACCAGCTGTCCCCCCCAGAAAGGGGGACACCCACACATTGGGGGCCCTTTCAAGAGAGAAGGTCTCCTCTTCCCCTCCATCTCTCTCCCCCCAGCTTCTCAGTATCAAGGACCTTTTCCCTCAAAGGAGGAAAGTCATGGAACGGCCTTTGGAAAAAGAAGTTTCCTCATAGCCTGGGAGGGAAAGGGAAGCCACAAGGGGGGTTTGCCCCACTTCAAAATGGCCCCCTCCTCAGCAGAAGCCAGGCTGCCCTTGTCAAAGATGGCGGGTCCCTGCATCCTCCTGCCCACGCCAGGGGGCTACCACCAAATCTTCAAAACAACAGCAACATTAAAACAATCATTTTGAAGTCCCATAATCCTTAAATTGGGCAGATCATTTTGATTCTCCCATTACGTATTACAGTGGACCCTCCAGATACACACTTAATTCGTTCTGAGGTCCATCCACAACCCAAAAAGTCTGCAAGCAGAGGCGCCACTTCTGCGCACACATGCGGCACAATAAGAGTTCTTCTGCGCATGTGCGAGCGGCAAAAACATGGAAGTATACTTCCAGGTTTGCCGCATTCGTATCCCGAAAATACACAACTGGAGGTGGATGTAACAAGAGGTACGACTATACATACATTTCTTTTTGCATATTTGCTTGAAGCTAAGTCACACTGAGTGGGGTTGGACTTACTTCCAAGTAAACATGCAGAGGATCGGGCAGTTACATTTGTGTAATAAAATAAAATCTGTTTGTGATCCTGGCTGCCCACACACCAGGACTAGCCCATTTCTGAACTCTCTTGTTGAGGGACTCTTTCCTGGCAGTCAGTTCCATGGGATAAGGCAGGTTTTAAAGAGCAGCTACCAGATGTGGGGGCCTGTTCTCTATCAGCCCCCCAGAAGCTGGAGTGAGCAGTCCGGACAACCTGATGGATTCTGAAAGGCTCCAAAGGAGAAAGGGGGGCTGACAGCCAGCATCCCTGTGGGAACCCCCATCTCCCTGTGGAATATGGAATAGGGACACCATCCTTCCTTCCTGTCATCTCCAGCACTGCAGACCCCGACCGCCCCCCAACCCCAGTTCTCCAGGGCAGTGGGGAGGATGAGAAGATTCACAGAATGAGAGAACTCATAACTGTGCCTGTTCTGTGGTCATGATTGCCCCCCCCCAGCAGCCTGGGGGGCATAATGGCACCTCAATAATGCAACTAAAATCCATTTGCTGCCTGGGACAGGTATTAAGGCACATGAGCACAGAGTTATCAAAGTTTCAGGTAACACCCCTCTAATTTCAGTATCGGCAATGCCATGGCTGGATTTCCAACTGGATTCCCAGCTCTTTGCTCTCTTCCAGGATCCCTCCCTATTACTCCTTTGCCACAAAGCCAATGCCAACGGTGCCAGGGAGAGAGCAAAGCGTCAACTGGCATCCTTGTTTTGTGCCACAAATAACAGGCATGGGGGTGAAGGTGATGAGGTGATCAGGCACTCCCATTTCTTTAAGAACTTGCCATAGTTTGCTGTGGTCGACACAGTCAAAGGCTTTTGCATAGTCAATGAAGCAGAAGTAGATGTCTTTCTGGAACTCTCTAGCTTTCTCCATAATCCAGTCCACATACTGCTTAAGCCTGCCTTGTAGAATTTTAAGCATAACCTTGCTAGCGTGTGAAATGAGTGCAATTGTGCGGTAGTTGGAGCATTCTTTGGCACTTCTTCTTTGGGAGTGGGATGTAGACTGATCTTCTCCAATCCTCTGGCCACTGCTGAGTTTTCCACATTTGCTGGCATATTGAGTGTAGCACCTTAACAGCATCATCTTTTAAAATTTTAAATAGTTCAGCTGGAATATCATCACTTCGAATGCAGGCTTTCGCTGAAGCCTGGAGAGCGAGAGGGGTCAGTGCACACCAACCCCTCTCGCTCTCCAGGCTTCAGGAAGCTATCCACAAACCTGCGGAGCCTGGCGGGAACTCGGGCTTCCCCCACCCCAGCCCGGCAAGCTCTGGGAGCGATGGCGAGGTTGAGCGCAACCTCGCCATTGCTCCCGGAGCTTGAGGGGGGGAAATATTTTTTTTCTTTATTGCCCCCCCCAAAAAAGTGCGCCCTATGGGCCGGTGCGCCCTATAGGGCGAAAAATACGGTAAAGCCTTGGATGAGAAAGATTCCCGTATGTGAACATAACCACGTCTCAGAATGTGAAACGTCACACAGAACTGTTTAACCCTGTAAGTTCTGATTCTCCTCACATTAAGTGTGATCAATCATGATACACCTATACCTTCAACATTGTTTTTAAATAGAATCAGGTAACATTTTCAGGGCTGTCTGTGGCACCTTTGAAGTGGTCTTCTCATTTGTTAGGGATTTTCTGAGCTAAGGAATTGCAAGAAATGATCTGCATCAGGAAACGAGAGGCGCCCCTTGGTGACATTTATGGGGCATTTTCCATGGACAGGTGCAGGGGCTCAGGAGGAGCCCAATCCCCATTTTTAAAAGGGGGAGAAGCGGAATTCCCAGGCGCCCAAGAGGAAGCCTGCAAGGCAAGGCAAGGCAAGGCCTGATCCCACTGCAAGAAAAGCAGACCTGCCCATTGCAGCGCTGGCTTGGTCTCAGCTGACCCCCTGGGTTTCTTCCTTGCAAGCCTGACAAGGCCAACGAAGGCCCCAGAGGGCTGTGGACACACTCAGGCTGACCCCTTTGGCAAGGCTCCTTCCACCTCCAGTATTCTGTCTCACAGGTGGGGAATCTCTTTGGCTTCAGGGCCAGATCCTGATCAGGGTTGTCCCCATGGGCCAAAAGGGGCAGGGGGCTGAAGCTGACATCATAGCATAGCCCACCCGTCAATCTCACCCACCTTCCAAAAGCCCTTGAGGGGGGTTTCCAAGCACCCAGCAGGGGCACAGCCTCTTGGGAACTGCAGCACAAGGGGCACTGCCTGCCTTGCACTCAGCACTGGGAAGCTAGCAAACTACTACTTTCTCATCTCCAGGGGAAGCCCTTCATTTTAGCCACATTCTGACGCAAATCCCCTCCTGAATCCGGAACATGAAGTCCTGCCAAACTGAGCAGGATTTTACTTCTGCTCATGGGGCAAATCCTACCCCCTGGCAGGCCAAGACTGGCCCACAGCCACAGGATCCCCATCCCCCCTTCTGTGTGGACATTATCGCTTGCCCCTTGGGTCCCTGCAACATGGAATAGTGGCTTCAGCTGCATGGAGACTTGACGTGTTTGTTCCAGGAAACAGAAATCTTTGGGTCCATTCCCTCTGTCCCTGCCATCCATTCATATTAATGGTAAGAGCTGCTCAACAGCGGAAAGGGCTCCCTTGGGAGGTGGTGGAATCTCCTTCCTTGGAGGTTTTTAAGCAGAGCCTGAGTGGTCAACTGTCATGGATGCTTTAGCTGAGATTCCTGCACTGCAGGGGGTTGGACTAGATGAGCCCTGGGTTCCCTTCCGACTCTACGATCCTATGATTTTTTGAACTATTATAGAATTCTATTTTATTTATGCTGAAAATTATGCAGAGAAAAAACTGGGAGCATCTTAAAGCATCAATCGTAAACGTCATTCTTAGGAAGTAAGCTCTTCCAGACACCTTAGGACTGAACTGCTTGAACTGGCCTTAGGGTTAGTTAAGCCATTACAGGACATAAGAACAGCTTAGCTGCAGGATCAGAGGCCCATAGAATCTGATTTTTGGTGCCTGCTAAAAAGATTTATGTTTAGGCAAGCCTAACCAAACACATAGATGTCAATGTTTAAATCTTTTTTTCTCTTAATCTTCATTTCCAAAAATGTTTTAATTGTTTTTGTCTATTGTTTTAAACTGTATTTAACAATAATTTTAGTATTTCTTGCAAATATTGATGCAAATATTTTAATGCAATGAAGCAGTATATTATTAGACAAAATAAAATCTTATTAGACAAAAATAAATACAATGAAGAAGGTTCTGCCAAATGTTGATAAACTTCTAGTTCCAATATGAGACTCTCAAAAAATGATAAGGAGCAGGAGGATAACATGTTTAATCAGTTTGGAGAAGAAAACAGGGTAGGATTCTTCCAGCTAATCATTATCATGTATTGTTACACCACTAGATAAAAATACTTCTCTGAAAAGAACTTTTCTATTGATAGGAAGAGAAAACTTTAGATGAGAATTGGGTCTTTAAAATGTTGAGTGTCTGATGTAGAGCTAAATTAAGGATTATCCTCAGAGCACACGCAATGCCAACTCCTCCAAGACTGCATTTCAGCGAACAAACAGGACTCTTGAAGCACCCTCTCTGGCCGTTACACGTGTGTAGGGGGCAAGTGCTGTGAAAGGTGTTGTGGTGCTGTTAGGGCTAAAGTCCTGAAGCAGGGAACCTGCTTAGGAAGTGAGGAAGTGGAGAAGCCTGGAAGGTAAAGGTGCCAAATCATAGAGAGATCTCCCTCCAGACCCAGCAGAGGCTCCCACTTCTGAAGTTCTGATCCTAAATTGGAATTGGAGGGGGGAGTCACTCAACTTTGGGGCTAAACACTAATGCCTCCCCCCACCCTTCCAGAATGCTGGCTCCTTTCACACAATTAACGTCTTAAAAGAATTTTGACATTTCAGAATAAAGTTTTAAAAACAAAAATGTGTGCCAAGAGGCTTTTGCCGGATGTCTACCAGCTTTTACTGAGTTTAGTGATTCGTCATAACAGTTCCAAGGCTGGATGGGGCAGGGGGAGGAGTGTGGCAGAATGCTGGAGGTGTGGGAGCCTTGGGGGCTCTGGTCCACCCTCCCCTCCCCACTTCATGTATTTGCCACTCTGACCCCCCAAAACTCAGTCCATTTGTGTTCCTTAAAAAGGCTTCTCTTTCCACACTGTGCCAGGGAGTGGGAGGGGCTTGGTGATGGTCAGAAGGGTCAGCCAATCAGCACCTCTGTCTGGGCAGCTGGCTTCTCCTTAAGCAGGACCAGAACTCAAGGCTTGCTTGTCTCAGCCTCAGGATCCCCACCCTTCTCTTCCCCTCCCAGGTGAAAATGAACTAGACAGATTTCTAGGCTTGGGAAAACCAAGCCTAGCATGGAAGGAAGGGCAGGCAATGGAAACATTTCCTTGGTAGGATGAGCAGGTCCAGAGTGTGTCCTACCAGGGGGGGTCTCTCCCCTCCAAGGCTCATTCTCTGTCCCCTCTACCCCACACCTTCCCAGCCCCCATTAAGACCTTCATTAAGGGAAGGGGAGATGCCTCTGCCCTGGTGGAGACCCCCACTGTTATGTACTGAAGTTCTCACCCTGGGCCAGCAGGGGGATACTGTAGATAGTTATGCAAATGAAGGATCGAAAAGTGACGTTCAGTGATTGGATAGTTTTAGAAAATGGCAACAGTTGCATTGTTCTGGAGCTCTATATAAGCGGGCTGACTGAGCTCCTCAGCCTAGTTCTGTTCTGGCATCTGAATAAAGAAGAGCTGTTTAAAGAATTGCTGTGTCGTCTGACATGTTCGCCCACAACTTAACACCCACCCTCCATTTCCTTTCCTCCCAGCAGCCCCCTCCCTGCAATTCTGGCCCTTGGAGGAAACGTTATGGGGGGGGGGAGGTGTGACTGTGCCTCTCCTGCCTTCCACTCACCTCCGCTCTGGTTGAAGCGATTCTGCAGAGTCTGCAGATCCACCCTGAACCCCAGCTCAGCGCCCTGAGATATCTGAGTCTCCGTGTGCCAGTACTGAGGATCCTCCTTCTCCACCTTCCTTATCCAGGGGACGCGAGGAAGATCCTGCTTGGTGTCACTGTCGTACTGTTCAATTTGCTGTTCATCCACGTACCCCACAATGATGAACTGGGGCAGCCCCTGGCCAGGCTCAGACACGGCTGTGACGAAGTAGCGCAGGGAGTGAGAAGTGGAGCCTGGAAAGGAAGAGAAAAGGGGGCAGAGAGTTGGGGGTCCTGCAGATGAAGGCAGCAGCCTAATCCTGCTGTATTGCAGGCAGCAGCCCTAAATTAGGAGATGCATGGACTATATGGAACTTGCCGAACTGACTGGGAGACTCCAAGACCAGAGAGAAGAGACAGTGGAAGAAGATTGGAAGTTTAAAGAATATTTGAAAAAATATGCTAATATTTAAATCTTAGAATAGTTTTGGAAGTGGATATAGGCTGTAGGATTAGAAGCAGAACATGTTGTTGTTGTTTAGTCGTTTAGTCGTGTCCGACTCTTCGTGACCCCATGGACCAGAGCACGCCAGGCACTCCTGTCTTCCACCGCCTCCCGCAGTTTAGTCAAACTCATGCTGGTAGCTTCGAGAACACTATCCAACCATCTTGTCCTCTGTCGTCCCCTTCTCCTTGTGCTCTCCATCTTTCCCAACATCAGGGTCTTTTCCAGGGAGTCTTCTCTTCTCCTGAGGTGGCCAAAGTATTGGAGCCTCAGCTTCAGGATCTGTCCTTCCAGTGAGTACTCAGGGCTGATTTCCTTAAGAATGGAGAGGTTTGATCTTCTTGCAGTCCATGGGACTCTCAAGAGCCCCCTCCAGCACCATAATTCAAAAGCATCCATTCTTCGGCCATCAGCCTTCTTTATGGTCCAGCTCTCACTTCCATACATCACTACTGGGAAAACCATAGCTTTAACTATACGGACCTTTGTTGGCAAGGTGATGATATTTTTTCCGGCAAACTTAATTCCGGCTAGGGATTCATCCAGCCCAGCCTTTCGCATGATGAATTCTGCATATAAATTAAATAAGCAGGGAGATAATATACAGCCTTGTCGTACTCCTTTCCCAATTTTGAACCAATCAGTTGCTCCATATCCAGTTCTAACTGTAGCTTCGTGACAATGTTTAGGAAAAATAAGGATAAGACAAGAATTTGTTTGTATTGTCTGTTTTTCTGTTTGCGTTGTTAAGTTGTGTTATAAAATGAATATTTTTGGGGGGGGGGGAATAAATAAATTAGGAGATCCAAAGTTTATCAGGATTTGGGGGAGTTTGTAGACCTGCCCTTAAACACAGAGGAGGCAGAGCAGAGGGAGCCTAAGAATCAGAGAGTTGAAAAGGGGAGAGGATATAAATACAAGTAACAAAATAGCCTATGGAGCAGAGGGCGAGAAAAAGCTCTGCCAGGCAGCACTAAATCTCTGCATGTCTCTGCTGAGGCTCCGTGTGTGACTGAGAGAGGCCAGCCCCTTCCTTTTGCCAAGGGGGCAGGAATTGTCCCCCACTTGCAAGCGCCAAGCTGATGAGAGCTCCCACAACATGGTCTGAAGGCTCAGGATGCAGGCACCGAACGGAAGCTAAGCAGGCTCAGGTCTGGGAAGTGGATGGAGGGGAGACCAGACAAAGCAAAATCCATATATTGGGAGAAGAGGAAGCTGCCTCCTCCTGGGTCAGAACACTGGTCCAGGTAGCTCAGAGTTGCCTGTCCTGACTGGGATGGCTCATATCTGCAGAAACAGGCCTAGTGAAGCCACCAGGGGGCCTAATGAGTCTCCACAGCAGATCCCCATGAGAAGCAATTAACCTTTGTTGACGTCAACCAGCATATTTTGCTGTTTCTGCTCACTCACCACACTCCTTACCCCTCTTCCCAAGTCATAGTGAATGTGTACTAAGGCGGCTGTGTGCCTCCTTTGCACATGAGGAAAGAGCCAAGGCTCCATGGTACTTCTCTAGGGCCACTGTTGTGCAGGGTACAGGATGAGCCCCACAGAGAGCGCCCCCCAAGACAGCTGCAGCCCCTTAATTCCCACCCTGGGCTCCTTTGGGAGGAAGGTGGGGATATAAACTCAATTTTAAAGGATGACTCTGTCAGTACCAAGAAAGGCCTCGCAGATTTGGGCATAAGGATGAGGCCTTCCTTCCAACACCTGTCCCATTCTCTGCCTAGAGATTATCCGAGACCCACAGAAACAGCTCACAAAGACTTGGGGAGGGAGGGAGCTGATCATAGGCTTTCAGCATCATACCTAGAGGGGAACAGTGCTAAAAGGGGAAGAGCAGGCTATTCCTGTTTTGCCTCAGGTAGCGGAAACGGAACGTATAATTATTATTATTTATTGAATTTATATACTGCCCTATACCCGGAGGTCTCAGGGCAGTTCAAGGAACAAAATCAAAATATAAAACCACAAAATATTCAATAATTTAAAAAGCCAATACCCCCCACAACCTCCCCCCACTTTTAAAAGGATCTCAATCAAATCAGCCAAAGGCCTGGTTAAAAGGGAATGTTTTTGCCTGACTTAGTCAAAAGGTGAATAATGAAGGTGCCAGGCGAACTTCCCTGGGGAGAGCCTTCCACAGATGGGGAGCCACTTCAGAGAAGGCCCTGTTCTCGTATTGCTCTAGAGAGGAGGCAGAGGAAGGAGGACCTCAGAAGATGAGCTCAGGGTCTAGGTAGGTTCATATAGAAAGAGGTGGTCCTTGAGGACCCTGTGAAAATTGTGTTGAATGCAGTTTGGATAACACCCTCAAGGAGGAAGAAGCTCGCTTGAGTTTGGCCAGTGACTCATCTCAAAACAACTAGGAAACTAAAATAAAAATCATAGACAGGACTCTGAGGGCCCAGCCCCCCTGCGATGCTGGCATCTCGACTGCAGCATCCATGGCAGAAGGCCACACAACCTCTGCTAACAAATCTCAACGGATGTAGGATCTACCACCTGCTGAGGGAGATCCACTGTGGAAAACAAAGTTCAAGGAAGCGTAAACCTGCAAGATGAGTTTGCTTGAATTACATACGCCGTGATGGTCGGTTTGGTTTCCTTTCAGGCAAGATCAAATGGGACCCACGTCTAAGACCCTCCCCTCCCAGGGCAGGGGCTTCCCCCACTTCAAACCACAAGAGCTCAGAGCAAGGCTGCCTCTGGTTGTGGCATCTGGCTAAACAACACAGGCAGTTATGTTCAGTGGTCGGGAGACAAAGAGCCACAAAATGAGTCACACGAGTCCCCAAAATGAGGAATCTGAAGAAACCAGTGGTCTCCACCACCCTTTGCCCAGCCCTGTAGCAGACACAGTGAGGGTGCAGCCCCCCATATCAAGAGGGTTCGAGAGAGAAATAACAGGTCTTACTCTTTAGTTCTTAAAGCTTTGTAAGTTACTGTGAGAATTTGTATGCACAAGCAACTATTAAACTAATGCTAGTATTATATTCATACCATTTTCCATTAGAGAACCACAAAAACTATGTACTATAAAAGCAAACAATATTTTTTGGGGGGGCGGGAGGAATCACAAACATAAGAAAATAACCAACCAACCCAAACTAGATAATCATATTCTTCCGTAAAGAGGATCCGAGTGCAAAACTAATGTTATCTCCCTCATCCCATAAACAGCAGGGGTCAAGGAGAATTCCCACATTATCTCAACACCCTATTCCCCCTCCCCACTCACAAAAATGCCCTGCTGCTATCTCCAGATCTTTCTCCCATGAATAATACGCTTGTCTCGGAGACTTCCGGTCGACGCCAGCGATTAATGGCGGGTTCCCTCTGAGCTCCGGAGGGAACCGGCCCCGTGGAGCGTGGGTCTGGCCGCTGCGGCAAAGCGGAGACCCGAAGAAATCGCAGGCGGTGAAGCCTGCGAACGTGGAGGCTCGGTGGCCTCCATTTGCGCCCCCCCAACTGCAAGGGAGCCTTTTTAAAGGCTTCTGAACGGAGCGGGGGTGAGTGGCGCGGAGCTGAGAGTCGCGCACCATCGTACCGTCTTCGCGGGGCGAAGCCGCAAGCCATTGTCGGAGAGCGTCGATTCCTTTCTGGAAATTCGGACTGAAAACAACTACCCGTGAGTAGGGGTAAGAAGAGAAATTTATACAAAATTTTTAAGCAATTTGGCACTGAAAAGGGGAAGTACCAACAGGAAGTCTGCTTCTCCCGATTTGTAGACAGAACAAAGCAAAGAGAATATAAAGTAGAAACTTTGAAAGACGTTATTGAAAGACTCTAATTCAACACTAAAGAAAGAAGGACCCCCCTCCGCTTAGCAGGGGCGGAGGGGAGAAATTCGAGCATTATTCCTCCTGCAAAGACAGCGAGAGGCATTTCCATTGGCTGCCTCTAAAACCTGGAACGGACTGCTTTTGACAGCTGTCAAAGTGCTAAGTGTTAAGAACGTTGATACTCTGTGAAGGAAATAATTGCTTATAAAGAGATTATGGACAGAAAAAGCTATTTTTGGTTGAAAGTGTGTTTGGTTAAAGAACAAAGGGGAGCTACTAGGACTATATTTGTTACTACTGAAATTGAAATTGAAACTGTGTCCCCCTAGAGGAGATTTGTTGCAATAAGCTTTGTGCTACAAAATAACAGAGCCTGGAAAATTCCCTTTCAAAACAAAGTAACCAAGCGTGAGACTGACCTTGGATTGTTGCATGGGAGTGATATGGCAGATGAGAAGGGGAAAATAGAACAGACGGAAGAAAAGAAGCTTAGATCTGGGAAACAATATAAAACCGGCATTGCACAGCAGAGAAGGGCCTCAACATCTGGTTCAGCGGGCTCATCAGGAGTTACAGTTCTACAGCAAAGACCAAAAGTTATGTCATCTCAAGATCCAATCGCCCAGGCATTAAGTAAAATTAATACATCACTGGAATTCTTAGCTAAACAAGTTGCAGAGACAAATAAGCAAGTAGCGGAGGCCTCAGCAAAAATTGACTTGAATACTACAAGCATAAATGAATTGGGGAAGAAGGTGAATTCTAATACACAATCTATTGAGAAGTTAATAGAGGAATCGGCCTCCACCAGGAAATTAGCTGAAGAAGCAAAAGAAATTGCAACTGCTACCCAGTAGAGGTTTCCACCGGTATATAAGAACCTTGAGGACCATGACCTGACCCTGTCCATGTGGGAACTTCAAGGGAAAGAGAAGAATTTGAGACTTCGGGCGGTACCAGAAGAGGAACAAGACAACTTGGTGGACTTTCTTATGAAAGAATTTACAGAATTTTGGCAAAAGGACTTGGGAAAGGAAGAAATTAAGATAGTGAGCGCTTTTAGGATTGGTAGGAAACAAAGAAAGAATAAAGCAAGGGACTGCCTGATTTCGTTAAGATCAAAAGAAGAAAGAGATAAAATTCTCAATTTACAGTATCAAAGACGTTTGGAAATTGGAGACTCTTTCGTGGAAATTTTTAGGGATATCCCTAAACTCATTTTGGATGTCAGGGCCCACTACAGAGATCTGGTGGACCTACTGAAAGGAAATAAAATTCTTTTAGATGGGAATTTCCTCAAGGCCTATCCTTTAAACTTAAAGGAAGGAAAATAAGAATAAGGACTGTGGAGGATAAAGACAAATTTCTTAATGAACAAGGCGAGAATCTGCAGAAGGGAGTGATTGGAGAGGACCCAACTGACTCACAAGGAATTTTGGATGTAGCAAATTTATCATATGGACTTGCTGAACCAGGGAAAGACACACCACCGACTGAGGAAGAAGAGCAACTCGGGGCAGTAGGAGGGAAGAACAAATAATTTACCATGGCTCTGCAACTTCTAAGCTGGAATTGTAATGGGATCAATTCCCCTCGAAAGAGGAAAAGTGTTTTCCATATATTAAGGAAAGAACAATTGGATTTGATTTGTCTACAGGAAACACATGTAATGAGGTCACACAGGAAGCTGCTCATCAATAAGAGATTGGGACAAGAATTTATTTCATCGGACAAGGTTAAAAAAAGAGGAGTTGTGATATATGCAAAGGAGAAACTTTTACCGAAACAAATTTTTAAAGATGAACAAGGAAGATATCTGGCTATTGAAATTCAACTTCAAGGAGAAAAATTCCTGATTGTAGGGGTGTATGCACCGAATGAGGGGAAATCTGAATTTTTTAAGAAGTTGCATGAGGTTCTTTTGGACTATATGGATTATAATATAATTTTAATGGCAGATATGAATGGAGTTGTCTCTACAAATATGGACAAGGCACAAAGACAAGTAATCACTAAAGATGGGAGATTACCAAAGACTTTTTTTGAACTGACTGACAATATGGACCTGATTGACATTTGGAGAACTAAGAACCCTCTAGAGAGAGAGGGAACTTTTTTCTCTGAAGCAAAAATGACCTGGACTAGAATTGACCAAATTTGGATTACTAGAGGAATGGCACCTAAGATAAAAAAGGTAGAAATCTGCCCCAAAACTTGCACCGACCATAATGCTGTAAAGATGGAGATGAAGCAAATAACACCCGGCTCCTTCAGATGGAGGATGAATGACACCTTATTTAGAGATGAAGAAGTATACAAAAAGGCCCAAAAAACTTTGAGAGACTATTTTGAAGTGAATTTGGCCACTAATGTCGAAAAAAGAGTAATTTGGGATGCTAGTAAAGCCGTGATGAGAGGGTTTCTGATTCAACAGAATGCAATAAAGAAGAGAAGTCGAAATGAGAAAAAGGATAAAATTCTGGAGAAAATAAAAGAAGGAGAGAAGAAACTGAGAGCAAAGCCAAAGTCACAGGAGACTTTGAAAGAAATAAAGCTACTTCAGGTACAATATATGGAATTGATGAACCAGGAAATAGAATGGAAAATTAAACAAATGAGACAGAAGACATTTGAATCAGCAAACAAATGTGGGAAACTATTAGCATGGCAACTGAAAAAAAGACAAAAACTAAATACAATTACAAATCTGGAAGTGGAAGGGAAAGACATACATAACCCAAATGAGATTAGAAATTGCTTCCAGAAATATTTTAAACAACTTTATGCACAAGGGCCACAGAACGAAATGGATATAGACCGATTTTTGAAGACAAATGGATTACAAAAAATTTCACAAGAAAGTAAACTTATGCTGAACTGTAAGATAACCGACCAGGAGATAGAAGGTGCCATTCTAAATATGCAAGTGGGCAAGTCTCCAGGACCGAACGGGTTGTCTTCCTGCTACTACAGATTGTTGAAAGAGTGGCTATTGCAACCATTGAAGGAAGTTTGTAATGAAATTTTAGAGGGGAAAAGGGCTCCAGAATCGTGGAAAGAGGCCTACATTACACTAATACCAAAAACAGAGACTGAAAAGACTCAACTTAGGAACTACCGTCCCATATCCTTATTAAATGTGGATTACAAAATTTTTGCTGACATATTAGCTAAGAGATTGAAAAAAGTGCTGATTGAGGAGATTCACAAGGACCAGGCGGGCTTTCTCCCGGGTAGACATCTGTCTGACAATTTAAGGAACATAATTGACATTTTGGAGAAGTTAGAAGTGAATATAAACACTAAGGCTGTTTTGATATTTGTGGACGCGGAGAAAGCCTTTGACAACATTTCTTGGAGCTTTATGAAAAAGAACCTACAGGGTATGGGGGTAGGCCATGATTTTGAGAATGGTATTGGTGCAATATATTCAGAACAAACGGCTAAACTAATTGTAAATAATGTGGTTACAGAACAGTTTAAGATAGAAAAAGGGACACGACAGGGATGCCCAATCTCCCCTCTGCTTTTTATCTCGGTCCTGGAGGTTTTGCTGAACATGATTAGAAGGGACCGGATGGTTAAAGGTATACAGGTCGGAGCGAAACAGTTTAAATTAAGAGCGTTTGCAGATGATCTAGTCTTGACACTACAGGAGCCAGAATCTAGTACTAAAAGAGTTTTAGAACTAATTCAAGAATTTGGTCAGGTGGCAGGATTTAAATTGAACAAGTTAAAAACCAAAGTTCTTGAGAAAAATTTAACACCGATAGAGAGAGAAAAGTTCCAAAATGAAACAGGCCTGACTGTGGTTAAGAAAGTGAAATATTTGGGGATTAATATGACAGCTAAAAATGGGAATTTGTTTAAAGACAATTATGAAAAATGTTGGGCTGAAGTGAAAAAAGATTTAGAAATTTGGTCAAACTTGAAGCTTTCCTTGTTGGGTCGAATTGCAGCTATAAAGATGAATGTATTGCCTAAAATGTTGTTTTTGTTTCAAACTTTACAAATTTTGGACAAGATGGATTGTTTCAAGAAGTGGCAGAAAGGCATTTCTAAATTTGTCTGGCAGGGCAAGAAGCCTAGAATAAAATTTAAGATATTAACTGATGTAAAAGAAAGAGGTGGATTTGCCCTGCCAGACTTTAAACTCTACTATGAATCAGCAGCATTTTGCTGGCTGAAAGACTGGCTGCTTCTTGAGAACACAGACATTTTGGATCTTGAAGGTTTTAACAATGTTTTTGGGTGGCATGCATATTTGTGGTACGACAAGGTGAAAGCACACAAAGCTTTTAAAAATCATATTGTCAGGAGAGCACTGTTTAATGTTTGGACTAGATATAAAGATCTATTGGAAAATAAAACTCCAAGGTGGTTGTCACCAATGGAGGCTAAGGCTCAGAGAAAACTTAACATGGAGGCCAAATGGCCAAAATATTGGGAAATTTTGGAACAAGAAGGGGACAGACCGAAATTGCAGAGTTTTGAGAAATTGAAAGATAAAGTGCGAGATTGGCTTCATTATTATCAGATAATGGAGGTTTACAATTTGGACAAGAAAGTTGGTTTCCAGGTGGAAAAATCTAAATTGGAAACAGAATTGCTAGAATCCAAAACTAAGACTTTGTCAAAAATGTGTAACTTGCTGCTGAAATGGAATACTCAGGATGAGACGGTTAAATCTGTAATGATTAAATGGGCACAAGACGTTGGACATAATATCATGTTTGCTGACTGGGAACAGTTGTGGACCACCGGGATTAAATTCACGGCATGTAATGCCTTAAGAGAGAATATTATGAAAATGATATACAGGTGGTACATGACCCCAGTCAAGCTTGCAAAAATCTATCATTTGCCCGACAATAAATGTTGGAAATGTAAGGAAAATGAAGGTACATTCTTTCACCTTTGGTGGACGTGTCCCAGGATTAAGGCGTTCTGGGAAATGATATATAATGAATTGAAAAAGGTATTTAAATATACCTTATTGAAGAAACCAGAGGCCTTTCTCTTGGGCATGGTCGGCCAAGTGGTGCCAAAGAAGGACAGAACTTTTTTTATGTATGCTACAACAGCAGCAAGAATACTCATCGCAAAGTATTGGAAGACGCAAGATCTACCCACTCTGGAAGAATGCAGATGAAATTGATTGACTGTATGGGACTGGCAGAATTGACGAGCAGAATCCGTGACCAGGGAGAAGAGTCGGCTGAAGAAGATTGGAAAAAATTCAAGGACTATTTACAGAAATATTGTAAAATTTAAGAAAGTTAGATGGTGCTGGATTGAAATTGAGAGGTTTCTAGCTGTAATGATATATAAGAACATAGATGGGGGGGGAAAGGGTTTGAAAAATAAGGTAATGTTACAAGCTGTAATGCTTTAAATGAAGGATTTGCTGAACAAATAACCTTAATTGGGATACAAGAAGGAGAAGTATGAGGAGGTCTGAGAAATTTGTTATTTAAAAGTATGGTTTATGAATTTTATGTTTTTGTTTAATGTTTCTGTTTGTTTTTGTTTGTTTGTTTAAAAAATTGGAAAATTTAATAAATATTCTATAAAAAAAAAAATAATACGCTTGTCTCACAAAAGTGTCTGTTTAAAACATTTTTCTTTGGGCAATCCTATCCAGATAGGCAAATGTTGACGTGTTTTGAACTCTCAATGCTAATTTTAGTTATTTTTTAATGATTTAAACTGATTTTATTATTTTACTATTTCCTGTAAATCAATAAGAGTTTTAGTACAATTAAAGGTATACATTTTTTTGTAATTTATTTAATCATTTTTTCGATACAAACAACAACCGCAAAAGACACATACAACAAATACCATAATAACAATAACACAATTTGACAATTCAGATTTGAATACACAGATATACCTATGACTACACCTTTTTTAACAATATTTTCCCACCTCTCTCTTCTGCCCCTACTTCCCACCACTATCCGCTTTATCGCTTAAATATTTGTTCCAGATTTCTTCATATTTATCCATTCTTATTTTGCGTCGACATGCAATTTGTTTGTATATAGCTAATCTGTCCATATTATCAATCCATGTGCTCAATGGAATCTTTTTGTGGCTCTTCCAGTTCATCAAAACAAGGTTTTTTTGCTTCTAATATAGCATGGTACATCCATTTTTTTTTTTTTTTTGGCCCCTTGAAATCTCCAATGTTTCCGGAATCTAATTTAGAATTAAATTAAATTCCCCTAAATAACAATTTCTTTTTATTACTCTTGCTATAAATATTCTCACCTTGCACCAAAATGATCTTATCATCGGGCAGTTAATCATCATATGTACTAAGTTCGCATTTTTACTCCCACATCTCCAGCAGTTGTCTGCACTTGCTATTTTCTTCTGGTATAGTTTTGCTGGAGTCCAGTGGACTCTGAATATTATTTTCTCTTAAATAAGTCTTAGTTTTAGATCCATAGAGGCTATTTCTGTTGATTTTATACTTGACTCCCAGATATCATTTGTTATCTGTACCGCTAACTCTTCACTCCATTTTTGTCTATCATATTCTAAATCATATTTCTTTCTGTTGAGTAGGGTTTTATATGGTGCAAGTGTAGAGTTTTTTTGTTTTTCTTGCAGAGATTAAATCTTGTAGCAGCATGGGTGTTTCCAATGCTGCTATAGCGTCAGGGCCAAACTGCCTTTCCAACATATGTTTCAATTGGATGTATTGCCATTGTGTTTCACTGGTTAATCCATACTTTAATTGTAAAGTCTTATATTCCACAAATTTGTAATTTTCCTCAATTAATTGATTCAATGTCAAAATACCTTTCTTCATCCAATTTTGCCAAATTATTACTTGATTTCCAATTTTTAATTTTGGGTTGGCCCATATTGTTAATTTCTCATGCTGATAGGGGTCATCCTTATTACAGTATTTACATTTATATTCATCCAAATTTTTATAGGTGCTTTAATAGTCTCCAGCATAATAGGATATTTCATAAAACTGGAGCCAAGTTTAGTCCACCTTACAAGAGGTTCAAAGAAACTATATTTGAGAGTAGCCCAATTGGGATTCCTGCTAGCTCTCCAATCGTTAGTCTTACTCAGCAGGTAAGCCTGGTGATAGAGTTCCAGATTTGGGAGCCCAAAGCCGCTTCCTTAGTTGGAAGTTGCATTTTATGTAGTGATATTTTTGGTGGCATTGTACCCCACAGGCATGGTCTAAATAGTTGATTTATTTTTTGGAAGTAAAATTTGGGAATATGTATTGGTAATCCTCTAAGAATGCATAAAAGCTTTGGAACAACATTCATTTTGAGGACATTAACCTTTCCCCAAAGGGAGAGGTTTAGAGGTCCCCACCTTTCAATATCAAAAGAAATCTCATTTATAATTTGATTCAAATTTAATTTTACAATGTGGTCTACATCTGATGAAATCATTATACCCACGGATTTAATAAAATCTTTGCACATCTGAAATTGATGGTTTCTATACAATGTAGCCCTTGGCCCAATTGGTAAAATCTCTGATTTTGTCCAATTTATGGAATATCCCAATATTTTGCCAAAGGTTTTTATTTTCTCCATAATTTTTGGAATTATATCTTCTGGTTTTGTAAGGATATCGTCCGCAAATAATACCATTTTGTAATTATCTTTGTTGTGCTTTACACCCTTGATATGCTCATCCTGAATTATTGCTCTTGTTAATGGTTCCAGGCAAAAGTAGGATATACATTTTTTTAATTAAACAGAGAATATGAGTGGCAACCCCAAAAGGAGAAAAACACCAAATGCAGCAATCAGGAATGTGGAATTAAGAATTTAATAGTGATAAATCCTTGAATAGTATGCAGAGCCAGTCGATTGGTAGGCAGAGGGAGCAGGAATATTCTGAGCAAGGCAAATTCATGGCTAGGAGCCCCAGAAGCCAGGCAGAGGATCCAACTTTTTAAAACTATTTTTTTTGGGGGAGGGAGAATATAAAAGGAGGGCGTATTCAAGGGGAACCGGGCTGTAGGGTGGGGGCCCCCCTTTTGTTTCTCTGGAGTTGTTTGTGCCCTTCGTGCAAAAGGGGCTGTACAGAAACGGCACAGAGGAGCCCCCTGCATAATTTACAAAATCTACATTTTGGACAGGCAACAGGAAAGTGTTTTCTTTGGGGGGGGGGTTACAACTGTAAAGCAGAAGAACCTGATGATGAAAGGGAACTCCTGAACAACACAAGATTGGGAATTGCGGGTGGGGACCCCTTATTCAGACGTTTCCCCCCGCAATAAAGTCAGCTCTACACGCGTCCAGCTCCCACCTCCAGGCTGGGCTCCAGGGTTTTTAGCGGAGTTTTTAGAGCGGCTGAGGGTTGGATTAGAAGAGGGAAGGTAAAAATAGAAGAGGGAAGACTGTACTGTATCCGTATCTCTCTCTCTCTCACACACACACAAACCAGAGTCAAGACGAAGCTGCGGGGGGCGGGACAGGCGAGTCACTTTCCCCCCCATGAATCCTGCCAACACCTTCAAGCTTTGTCTTGTTCTTTGCTTGAGCCACGAGCCCAGGAGTGAAGCGGCCCCTGCCCCGGGCGGCATACAAAACAAGCCAAGTCTGGGAAACAGATGTCTGGGAAGGGATTATTTTCTCCCCCCGCCCCAGAGCCCAGTCCTTACCTGCGCAGTCCAGGAGCAGCAGCAGCAGGTGGGCAGCCGCCCCCAGGATCAGGGGGGGCCAGCGGAGAAGGACCCCCATCTCTCCCCAAAACGAAGCGCCCTTTTCCTCCTCCCTCCGACCCGCTCTCTGCCCCGCCTGCGGAACCAGCAGCAGCGAGAGCCGGGATTGGGCGAGGGGAAAAGATTCCGCCAATCGGACATCTTCGCGCAGATGGCGGCACCGGTCGCCGGGCAGAATTCGAGGCACAAGTGGCGAGCGAGGCTGAAGAGGGAACGAGAAAGTGATTGCAGCTCCTCGCTGGGAATCGCCGCCTCCCTCCCTCCCTCCCTCCCCCCGGCAGCTCTGCCTGTCTTTACCTGCAGGGAGGGCGGAGGGGGGGGGGTGGCCAGGGGAGGGGGGAGCGGGGTCCAAGAGAACATCTTCCTTGGAGAGGCGCAAGAAGGTGAAGCCTTGGCTCAGTGGAAGAGAAGCTGCTTGGGAGACCCCAGGGTCAATCCCCGCATCTCCAGGGGGGGTCTGGGATGCCCCCCTCTCTGAAACTGGGGGGAGGGGCTGCGAGATCCTGAGCGAGGTGGACTCCTGGGCGGAGTCTGTAATGCTGTCAGTCAAGTCCAACATTCCGAGAGGACTAACTGCCTCTATGTGGCAGTTTGTCCTTTGGTCGGTTGCTGCTGGGAGTGTTGAAAGGTAACTTCTGGGATGGAGAGGCAGGAAGGTCAGGTGGTACCCAGTGAGGAAAATTTATTGTCGCCCCTCCCCCGACACTGAATTTTTTTTTAAAAAAAATTTTGCCTGCAAAAATTGTTTTACATTATTTAATATTTTCTTACAAAGGAATGTGGATTCTCTGCCTCTGGTAACAAGTAGGCGACTATGGACTGATACTTAAATCTAAGGATGAATTGTGTTTTGGCTTGTGTTTTTTAATTTATATTTATTGTTTATTTATTTAATAAAATTTATTTTTAAAAACCTGCAAAGTGGTTTACCAAAAAATAAAAACAAAACACCACAGCAGTAAAATCAAGAAAAATTAACAACCCTACTTAATAATAATAATAATAATAATAATAATAATAATAATAATAATTTATTATTTATACCCCACCCATCTGGCTGAGTTTCCCCAGCCACTCTGTGCAGCTCCCAATCGAGTGTTAAAAACAATACAGCATTAAATATTAAAAACCTCCCTAAACAGGACTGCCTTCAGATGTCTTTTAAAGTTAGGATAGTTGCTTATTTCCTTCACATCTGAAGGGAGGGTGTTCGACTACTTTAAAACATACAGAAGCTAAAATATTAAGATTAAAACTACTTCAACTTCCTAAGCATCTAGGTATGCTTGCCTAAAGAAGAATGCTTTCAGCAGGTGCCCGAAAAGAGTCTAGCAAAGGCACGCGCTTTGTTGCAATAGGCGGGGAGTTCCAAAGTGCAGGTGCCGTCACAGTAAAGAATGCACTACAGATATTATGTGGAACCTGTAGTACTGCTTGAAACTACTAAAGGGGAGGTTTTATTTATTGTGATTTCACCATGCTCTGTATTATCTGAAAATGTGTGTTTCTTGCTTCCAAGCTGGATTGTTTCCCAGGGGACTTTGCCCCCTTCTGCCTCCCTCAGCAACCTCTGAGTCAGGTTGGAAAGTCCCAGGGCAGTTCCCAGAACAAGGCCTTTTTATTTTTAATGTTTGTTTTCATTTTTACTTATAAGATGAATAGCTGAGGGTGCAGTAAAGTCTTTGGCAAGTTACAATAATCTAAAATTTCATTTGCATGCAAAGCTAGCAAAGGAATCTCAAGTGACTGCATCTCAGGCTGCTTGACTGACATTTCTCACAGGAATTGAAGAACGGAGGCAGATTTTGCTGAGAAATTAGTCGTCCTTCATTAACACTGGGGTGTGCTTGTGCTTGTTTCCAGGGTAGATTCCTGCCCTGACGCTCTCTCTCTGCCACAAGACACCCTCACCCATTTCTCCACAGTCCCTACTTGTATTTTCTCACTTTCCCCTATTTGTGAGTGGGTGTATGCCTACCTATGGTATGGAAAAGCGGAAATATATAAAACTTTTACAAATCACATAATCAGAAAAAACCTATTTAGAGTATGAGGAAAGTATAAAAACTTATTAGAAAGAAAAACACCACTGTGGATATCCCCAGTGGAAGCTATGACCAGGAAAAGAATAAATATGGATAAGCAGTGGTTAACTTACAGTGAAATTTTATCTCTTACAGGACAGGAACCAAAACTGAGAAACCTCAAGGAATTAAGAAATCTGGTTACCAATTAGATACAGGTACATTACATTAATGAATTATTTAAGATAGATAGGAAAAATGGCTTTGCAGAACAAGTCTCAGTTTACCAAAGACCTTTTAGATACAAATATAAAAGTATTATCAAATATGTACAAACTGCTGCTGGAGTGGGAAACAAAAGAGGAATTTGTGAAATTTAGCAGGATTAAGTGGGCACAGGATGTGGGACACAATATCGATCATGAATTATGGGGAAAGTTGTGGAAAATAAATATGAATTTTATGGCAAGTTATGCGATAAAAAATTGTATGATGAAAATGGCCCACAGATGGTATATAACACCCATCAGATTGGCGAAAATGTCTAAAGAAGAAAAAGAAATATGTTGGAAGTGTAATGAAATTGAGGGATCTTTTATTCACATGTGTTCGTCGTGTAAAATAATTAAGGAATATTGGAAAACGATATAAAATGAATTTTAAAAGATACCTAAAATAACTTTCCCCACAACACCTGAGAGTAACAATGGAGGTCCCCCAAAAACAAAAGAGTTTATTAATATACACCACTGCCGCAGATAGAACCTTATTGGCACAAAGGTGGAGAACAAGGATAGTACCCACTCAGGAAGAATGGCAGTGTAAAATGTTCTGAACTGGCTGGTCTAACGAACAGGATAAGAGAAAACAGATATAAGGAATATAAGGAGGAATGGATAATATTTACTGAATATTTCAAGAACCAGTATAGAGAAAGACATAGCTTAGCAGGTCTCATGCAAATCCAGCAGATTTGAAATAGATAAAGAGTATTTAATAGATAACAAACTGGATGATTAAAAAGATGTGGATTATGTAGAGTAGTAGAAAAGCAAAGGAACCAGGAAAAGTGTGGAAGGAAAGTCATATGGTTTATGTATACATGTTGTATTTGGTATGAAGTTGTAAGTGGGACGAGAGGAGGAGAGAGGGGTTAAATATGCTCTCAGTTCCTGTTTTTGAAAATGTAATTAAAAAATTTTTTTAATGATCCCCTCCCCAAAGAGGCCTGTTTTCAAGGTGGGCATCCACCCCCAACCATTCCTCACTCACCAATGGAGGAGCTGGTGGAGCTGCTCAAACTTTAACATACATGTCGGTCTGCAATCTTCTAATAATATGATAATGATACAGGAATAATTAGGGGTGCTTTGCAACCCTCAGTGCAATTCTCCATGTGTTGCCTAGATGTATTATTATCTGCACATGCACACACACAAATGACTTGCAGTGCTCCAATATTACTTTGTTTTCTGCCAAGACCCATTGTACGTAGCATAACTCACACACCAAGGCCAGCCCAATACATTTTAACACATGAATGACATCTTATTTAGAGATGAAGAAGTGACTAAGAAAGCCCAAAAAACTTTGAGAGACTATTTTGAGATAAATATGAACACTACTGTTGAAAAAAGAGTAATCTGGGACGCAAGCAAAGCGGTTATGAGAGGGTTTCTGATCCAACAGAATGCAATAAAGAAGAGAACTCAAAATGAGAAAAAAGATAAAATTTTCGAGAAAATAAAAGAAGGTGAGAAGAAATTAAGAGCGAAACCAAAGTCGCAAGAGATTCTGAGAGAAATAAAGCTATATCAAGTACAATACATGAAAATGATAAATCAGGAAATAGAATGGAAAATTAAGCAGATGAGACAAAAGACATTTGAATCGGCTAATAAATGTGGGAAACTGCTAGCCTGGCAGATGAAAAAAAGACAAAAACTTAACACCATTACAAATTTGGAAGTGGAAGGAAAGAATATACAGAATCCAGTGGAGATTAGAAAATGTTTCCAGAGATATTTTAAACAATTATATACACAAGGGCCACAGAAAGAGATTGATATAGATCAATTTTTGAAAACAAATGGACTACAAAAAATCTCTCAAGAAAATAAGTTAATGTTGAACTATAAAATAACGGAACAGGAGGTAGAAGGTGCCATTCAGAACATGCAACTGGGTAAATCTCCAGGGCCGGACGGCTTAACTTCAAAATATTACAGATCCTTGAAAGATTGGATAATTCAACTACTAAAGGAAGTTTGTAATGGAATTTTGGAGGGGGGGAAAAGCACCAGAGTCGTGGAAGGAAGCTTACATTACACTTATACCGAAAACTGAGTCCGAGAAGACACAACTTAAGAATTACCGCCCCCTATCTCTGCTTAATGTGGATTACAAAATTTTTGCAGACATTCTGGCTAAAAGATTAAAAAAAGTATTAGCGGAAGAGATACATAAAGACCAAGCAGGCTTTCTCCCGGGCAGACATTTGTCTGACAATACGAGAAACATAATTAATATTTTAGAAAAATTACAAGTGAACATTAATACTAAAGCAATTTTGATATTTGTAGATGCGGAGAAAGCTTTTGACAACATTTCTTGGAGTTTTATGAAGAAAAATCTTCAGGGGATGGGGGTTGGTCAAGGTTTTGGAAATGGTATAGGTGCAATTTACTCAGAACAAAAAGCCAAATTAATTGTTAACAATGTGGTGACAGAGGAATTTAAGATAGAGAAAGGTACACGACAAGGTTGCCCAATTTCCCCATTGCTTTTTATTTCGGTCCTGGATTATGATTAGAATATGATTAGAAGGGACCAAATGGTTAAAGGTATACAAGTCGGAGCTAAACAGTACAAATTGAAAGCATTTGCAGATGATCTAGTATTGGCATTACAGGAGCCAGAATCTAGTACTAAAAGAGTTCTTGAACTGATTCAATAATTTGGTCAGGTGGCAGGTTTTAAGTTGAACAAGTCTAAAACCAAGGTTGTAGAAAAAAATCTAACCGTGATTGAGAAAGAGAGGTTTCAGAAGGAGACAGGTTTAATGTTGGTTAAGAAAGTAAAATACCTGGGGGTTAACATGACTGCTAAGAATTTGAATTTATTTAAAGATAACTATGAAAAATGCTGGTCAGAAGTGAAAAAAGATTAAGAAATATGGTCAAACTTGAAGCTTTCCTTGCTAGGCCGTATTGCTGCTATAAAAATGAATGTATTGCCAAGAATGTTGTTTTTGTTTCAATCATTGCAAATTTTGGACAAGATGGACTGTTTCAAGAAGTGGCAGAGATATATCTCTAGATTGTCTGGCAGGGCAAGAAGCCTAGAATAAAATTTAAAATACTAACTGATGCAAAGGAAAGAGGTGGATTTGCCCTGCCAGACTTTAAACTTTATTATGAATCAGCCGCATTTTGCTGGCTGAAAGACTGGCTGCTTCTTGAGAACACAGACATTTTGGATTTAGAAGGTTTCAAGAATGTATTTGGGTGGCATGCATATCTGTGGTATGACAAGGTCAAAGCACATAAAGCATTTAAAAACCATATTGTCAGGAAAGCACTGTTTAATGTCTGGATAAGATATAAAGATCTACTTGAAAGTAAAACCCCAAGGTGGTTGTCACCGATGGAAGCGAAGGCTCAGAAAAAGCTCAATATGGAGGCCAAATGGCCGAAATATTGGGAGATTTTGGAACAAGGAGGAGATAAATTGAAATTGCAGAGCTTTGAGAAACTAAAAGATAAAGTGCGAGATTGGCTTCATTATTATCAAATAAGGGAGGCTTATAATCTGGACAAGAAAACTGGCTTCCAGGTGGAAAAATCAAAATTGGAAACAGAACTGTTAGATCCCAAAACTAAGATATTATCAAGAATGTATAACTTGCTGTTGAAATGGAATACTCAGGATGAAATGGTGAAATCTGCTATGATAAAATGGGCACAAGATGTTGGACATAACATTATGTTCGCTGACTGGAACAGTTATGGACCACAGGTATGAAATTTACGGCATGTAATGCCTTAAGAGAGAATATTATGAAAATGATATACAGGTGGTACATGACACCAGTCAAGCTTGCAAAAATATATCATTTGCCCGATAGTAAGTGTTGGAAATGTAAAGAAAATGAAGGTACATTCTTTCACCTTTGGTGGACGTGCCCAAGGATTAAGGCTTTCTGGGAGATGATCTATAATGAAATGAAAAAGGTATTTAAATATACCTTCCTGAAGAAACCAGAGGCCTTTCTCCTGGGCATGGTCGGCCAATTGGTGCCAAAGAAGGATAGAACTTTCTTTATGTACGCAACAACAGCAGCAAGAATACTCATCGCAAAGTATTGGAAGACACAAGATCTACCCACCCGGGAAGAATGGCAGATGAAGTTGATGGACTACATGGAACTGGCGGAAATGACTGGCAGAATCCGAGACCAGGGAGAAGAGTCGGTAGAAGAAGATTGGAAGAAATTTAAAGACTATTTACAGAAACACTGTAAAATTAAGGAATGTTAGAGGGATGTTGGAATGAAGTTAAGTGGTTTTAGCAATAATGTTATAAAGGGGTATGTAAAAATGGATTGTCAATAGGTGAAAAAGTAAAGTTACAGTATATTAAGATAAGATATCAAGATAAAAGCAGAAAGGGTAAGGACTTGCTGAAACAACTACTGAACTAGAACACAAAAAAGGGAGGTGTGAGGAGGTCAGGGAAATAAGCAAATGAAAGACAAGACATGGAAAGACTGATTTGTTTTTAATTGTTTTTATTTTTTCTTTATTTTTTCTGTATTTTGTATTTTTTGTCTTTATTCTCTCTTTTCTTCTATTTTTGTAATTTCCTTGAAATTTTAATAAATATTATTTTTAAAAAAACATTTTAACACATGAGGCCAGCCCCCAAATGGCATCCTACTCCCCACCAGGGAAGAAGCAGCGAGGGAAGATTTATATCCAGGGTGGAGGGATAAAAAATACTTTATTTAAATTTTAAATCTTTTAAATGGTATTGTTTTAACATTTTGAGGTTTGCTGCCCTGAGCTCCTTTGGGAGGAAGAGTGGGATAAAAATTTAAAAATTAAATATTTTGGGCATCTTCTCAGTGGGAGAACTTCCTCCTGGACACCCCCATCCACACTTTGCCCCGGATCAGATATCTAATAATTTCTTTTATTATATTCCCAACCATCCTTTCTTTAGTCCTGGAACCAAAGGCAGCATCCAGGTGGTTCCTCACCCAGGCACTGCAGGCTTCACACCCTCTTGGCCTCATATAACTTAATCCCACCCCTGCAAAACCACAGATTATGATCCCATCTCACTTTGGATACTAGTTCTTCAGTCACTTTTTACTGGAAGAACAATTATCGGCATCTCCCTGCCAGAGTCTGTGAATATTCTCAGAAACTTCAAAATCTCTGGAACTCCTGTGATAAGAAGGCAAGAACCATTAAAGACAAAGGGGGTGCACCCGTATTTTTTTAAGTCAAACATATGTTACAAAAGTAAAAAATATAATTACATCCATTGTCTTTAAAACAAGGTGCAGCAAATCCATTGGGTTAGGCGAGAAGAGTACTGGGGGCCCTGGAGGTCTCCTTGCTGGCTTCCTCCTTGGCTGTCAGCAGGATCAGTCCCTCTCATCTCCCGTAGGAGAGTTGCTACACCCCATCCCCTCAGCCTCTCTACCTCCTCTCAGTTCCCTGCTTCTCCATTTCCCCCTTCAGCTGTTTCTTCCTCCCCCTCCAGCCTGTTTCTCAACTCACTGCCCCAGGGCATCATGGGAGGCCCAGGGTGGAGCCCCAGAGAACAGCAGCTGGTTGTCCTGGACGTGGAGCTCCATGAACCAGGCTGGAGAACTGGAGCCTTGAAGGTATCGGGACAGAAAGAGGGTCTGGAGGAAACTGCCTCAGCAGCTGCCATTGCCACAGGGAGGGTCTGAACGCCCGCTGGAGCTCCTCATTCTCTGCTCTGCCTGAGGATGTTTGAGAAGAGGCCTCAGAGGTCGCTTCTGGACCAATCTGGATCTAGTCAGACATGACAGTGAGGTTCTGTGGATGTAGAAGGTGACCGAAGAGGGCTGGTGGTGGACGTCACTCTCATCTGCAGGGGAACCGGAGCACAGCTCTTGGTCAACACAGACAATACCCGTCCCTATCCAGATGTTGTAACTAGGGATGAAGCCCTCCTTGGCTTCTACGGGATCAATGGCCAATGCCTTCATCTTCTGAAGCAAACTTGCAAGGTTCCAGATTAGAATCGGATCCAATTCTGACAGCCTCTCTTGTCTTCAGCCACTCTGTTCCTTCTCTCTTTCAGCTTCAACTCCTGAGCATCTAAGCATCCCTCCTCCCTGCCCACCATCCCTCCCTGTCAGTTTTTTCACTTCCTCATGCAGAAGGTGGGTTGAAAACACTCAGCCAGAGCAGTTAGACTGCCTTTATACATTCCATTAAAGAAATTGGAGTTCTTGTTGGAAATACACTAAAAAGGATATACCAAGAACTCAGGCCACAAGTTTCAATATAAGGAATAATTCCTACTCGAGAGTTGAAAAGAAAAACGTGTATATTCTGCTAAGAATAACAGTTTGAAGCTAATGGTAAATTTAAACACAACGTGTAAGTACAGTAGTTTTAAGGTAAAACGTTTAAGTACAGAAATAATGTAGTTTCAAATATGCAGTGATATAGTATAAAGGTACATAAAATACCAGTACACAACAATTATTTTGTACAAGTCTCAATGGCAGTCAAAAGGAGTCCATATTATATAGAATCAGAATAAAGAATCAAATAGGGCCGAAAAGGAGTATCCGGAGTGTGAATCAGATGTACGACTCAGTAGTGGTGACCAGGACAGGGCCCTGTTTCGGAGTAAACGCCTTCTTCAGCTCGGTTTTTTGAGGGCTATAAATCTGTTGGAAGTCTGTATCATTTAATTCTTTTATGTTTCTTTTTCGACATGCGTCTTAGATAATGGAATGCTTCCAAGTTTTCATGCGTTTCTCTGCCAGAGCAGAGCAGCCAGAGCAGTTAGACTGCCTTTATACATTCCATGACATTACATCTGTGTAGCCAAAGGCTGGGTAGCCCAAGAAGCAGGTCAGCTGTAACAATTTAGCCTATTTCACGCATAATACACGTAAATATGTTGCCTTTCCTTCCATTTGGATGGAAAGTGAGTGACATAAGATTGGGGAAGGGCTTGTGGAAGGAACCACAGCAACAAAGAACCAAGAGATACCATCAAAATCACTGCAAGTGGTTGTCAATCTCCTCATCCCTTTTTTATATTATAATTCTTAAAATGTATTTCTATTAAAGATTTCTTAGTTTACAAAAATATCCGCAATGTCTCTTATTTCACGTTGTGTTATGTACAGATCAGTTTCATTTGTTGTGAGACATTAGTCTCCTCATTAATTTTAAAAGCTTTTAGTTGCATATATCTGGAAGATTTCTCATTAATACAAGCACATTTCTGCAAAGCAAAATTGGCCATAATCCATCAGAAAAGCATGATTACCCTCAAATTCAAGTTACACCTGGAGTCAGAATGAATGGGTGAGAGCCAGGATTAAGGAACATCAGAAACAGCATTAAAGGACAGCAGGAGCTCTGAGCCTCTGCAATTCGCAGCCAAACTTGGGCAGGCTCCTTCTGGTCTCATCTCACACACCAGGCTGGTATGAAACTGCAGAAATAAAGAACAGGAGTGTTTCAAAGTTAAGCCAACATCATGGTGTGGGGACATCAGCATTACAGAGCTAGTGGAAACCCAAAGGCCATCTAGTCCAGCCTCCCAAGGAAAGCCACCATCCCCCATCATGTCAAATCAGACATGAGATATGCCAGGAGCACCACCAAAATGGGCCTGCAGAGCAAATGCCTGCAGAGGGCAGCTCAAGCAAGTGAGCCAAGCTGCACACTTTGGGGGAATACCGGAAGGACACAAAGCAGTCCTACTGGAAGGAAAAATCCCTTCCAGAACCCCTTCCAAGATCTCTCATTCAGATCCAGCGTAGAACCCATTTGTCAGGTAGAGGAGCTCAGATGAAGAGACAGAATGAGCCACAAGAGCGATTTTCAGCTCAATGGACACTCCAGATTATGTCACTCTTGGAAAGCCCAAGGGGGGGGGGACAGCTTTTCCCCATTTGACGATGTTCCCCACAGAGTCTTCTGAAAGAGACCTCCTTTGCCCCCACCTGCACCCCCCACTTACCCCTGGTGGAGCTGTCGGACCCCTGGTCACTTGCTGCAAAAGGGAGGAAACACAGGAGTCAGGATCCCGGAGAGGGAGATCCCATCCCCCCAGCCCTTCTCCTCCCTCCTTCCAACCCCATCCCAAATCAGTCTCAATCTGGGGAGGGGCCTAAGAAGAGTTCAGGGACAGGCAGCCCAGAGGCAAGGGGGCTCAAGGACAGCAGTGGGGGGAGAAGCAGGTGCTGGAGGGCGAAGAGAGATGGGCACAGTCTGGCATGGAGGCAGCAGGGGACTAGAGCGGGGGTGGGTGCGATCTGGGCAGGAAGGCAAAAGCTGGGGGGGGGAGAGCAGTAGTGCCAAATCTGGAGGGGAGGGTTCCTGACATCCACAGACTTGAGCCATCCAACCAAATCTTTAGCTTCCGGTTATAGTAGATTAAACCACCAGAGACCCCTCTTTCCCCCCACCCTCGGCTCTTCCTCCTGCTCCTTCCTGGAGCCCCTCCCTCAGCCAACAGTCTCTCTGCAGCCTTTTCCTGGCCCTGAGGGACCCCCTGCTGTCCCCAGACAGGCTGAGCAGACAGGCTGAAGCTTTCCATCAGGGTCTTGGGCTTAAGGACTAGGCCACCACCAGGTTTAATTTCATCTGTTTGTAACCTGTTCCTGCTCCATATTGGGGGGAAATATGTCAGACAGAGAGAGGGGAGGAGTCACTCACTTGAGGCTGCTTTGTAGGCTAATTTCTCAATCTGTTTCCCTGTGAAGACAAAAGCAGAAGGTCAGAGCTGGAAGGGACCTCCAGAGGCCACCCATCCCATTTCAACCATTTGGTTCTCAGATGCTGAAACCTTCCCAGTAGATGCTCCTCTTGTCTCTTCCAAACACCTCCAAGGAAGGGGAGCCCAGAAGGGGAGCTTTTCAAGGAACTCATTTTACAAACAAGTAGAAAAAATTGAGGAAATTAAATTTAAAAATCAACATGGGAAACCAGGCTGTGGACAAATTCCAAGCCAAGAGGTTGGAAGAAAACATTATCCAGTACCTTCATTCATTTTCGGGTTATTATTTGGTGATTCTCCAAATAAAAATACAAAATGAGAGCACAAAATACATAATAAAACAAAAACAAACCAGTAACTCACATTTAAAAAGCTCTAGGCCTGGTCAGAGAGAAATGTTTTTGCCTGGCGCCTAAAGATTTGTAAGGAAGGCTCCCTGCTAAGTGTGTACAGGAATGAAGACTTGGGACTGATTATAACATCGGGTGGGAAGTGAATTTCCTGAGCTGAGCACAGAGTGAGCGCAAAGCAATGACCAACAGGACTTTTGATTCATGTTCACAGGGTGTTTTATGGGGAGGGGTCTCTGTAGGGATACAAGGGGCAGTTGCCAGGAAGCTCCACCAGCACATTCCCAGTCGGAGGCCAAGACAGAAGGACACAGGAGAGGCAGCAAACGCATCCAGGGTTTACTTACTGCGGATGAAGATGATGATCCCAGAGACCAGCAGGATGGCAGCCATGACACCCAAAATGGCTCCCAGAATGAGCCCCAGGTTGACTGAAAGGAGACATTTTTATTCAGACTGGCGGCAGCAGCTCCCCAAGGCCTCAAGCAGGAGATTTGAGTGGAGGTGCTGAGCTATGAGCCCGGGAGGATTTTACATGTGCAAAGCAGGCCCTCTTTCTCTCTCCTGACAAACCAAGGTCTTCTCTGTAGTGGCCCCGATACAAGGGAGTTTATTTTTCCACCAGAGTCCAGCATTAGAGGTCTTCAAAATAACCAATTCATTTAAGGAAGACAGTTGACAGGCACACCTGTTTCATCACAGACTCCAGACTTAAAAGCAGGTCTCCTCCTGCTCAGGCGCTTCAGCCTTCTCTGTCCTGACCCTGAGAGGAAGGGATTCCCTCCCCTCTGAGACCCCCCAGAGCCTAGCATTACAGGCCTTCAGGGAAGACACAAACCCTTAGAAAAAAGCATCTTGTGTAGGGTTGCCATATGTCCAGTTTTTCCTGGAAACGTCCTCTTTTTCAGACTTAAAATGTCTGTCCGGACAAATTTTTTAAATGAGGCAAAATGTCCAGGTTTTTTTGGTTGGGTGGAATCTCTGAAGTCCGTAGCGCTAGTGAGTGAGCCCTGGTCCGCTCAAGGGCCGCTTCCATAATCCTCACTAGCCTGCCTGTGAGAAGGAGAGGCGGGTGTGTTGGTGGGGAAGTGTGTGCATGCATGCGCTCCTGCAGGGGAAGAGAGAGTTTGGCTGTTAGACATTCTGCTTGGCTTCCTGCAGGTGCAGCTTTCCTGCCGGTGTTTCTGTGGGATGAGCTTTGTTATTAAAAAACCCTTCTTGCTCTTCCCAGCGGTGTGCGGGTGTTTGGGCTGAGTGGAGATGAATATCAGTTTTTGTAGCTGGGCGCGCTTGAGAGGAAGAGTGAGTGAGAATCTTTTTCACTGTGAAGTACAGTCAGTCTGGGACTCCCTCTTTTAAGTTCATTGCCCCTTTTTCAGTCGTAGTGATTGTAAGTTTGATTTTGAAGAAGTAAAATATGTGCCCACATTCTTTGACATCACAACTGCTTGGGCTTAAAGGCAAAAAGGTGACAGCCAGTTTTTACCTACGACATCCAATTTGAGTTCAAGGCCTATGAGACACTTGCCAGAAAAGGCTGCATCTCCGCTGAAATCTACAGATTCCGATTCAGCTGCTTCCCTCCAGAGACGTAGACAGGATCCAACTGGGGTTCCCCATCTGAGCTGTGCTGCTGCTGAAGGGAAGAGTTGGGTGGAAATCCCCCTCCCAGAGCCCACCCCTTCCCCTCCTGTCTGCCTGTCTGCCTGTCTGTCTCTCACCAGGCTCCTTCTCCCAGGCCACGTCCAGAGGCTTCTCCAGGCTGTCATGCTCCACGCGGCACCAGAAGCGCTCCCTCTCCTCGGGGTCGATCTGGACACTGAGCAAGAGATAGTAGGTCCCGTCCGAGTTGGGGGCGACCAATCCTTGGAGGGTGCCCTCCTGCCAGACCTCCCCGTCCTTCACCCAGTTGGCCTCAATCTCCTTGGGGTAGAAGCCGTGGACTTGGCAAACGAGGGTCTCCAGGCCGTCATAGTCTGCCTTCCTGGTTACCTTCACCACCGGAGCCTCTGCAAAAAGGGCCACATTAAGGTTTACAGATAGACACCCACAACGGGAGCCTCAATGAATCCTGCATTTTTTAAGAGCAGAGGAGCAGGGACCCAAGGGGCAACCTAGTCAGAATCTCCTCACATCTCCAGAAATTAAAAAGAACTGTGAATAAATGGGATTTCCTCAACCTCCCTTGGCATCTTCCCCAGTCAGTGTCTATGGTGGAACTGTTTTTAGATGTTTTATCCTTTGTTTGCCAAAGCAGACTCCTTTGGGAGGGAGGGCTGGGTACAAATTAAATTGTCATCTTGCAAAGCTCCAACACTACTCAAACATGACGACTTGTGGTTCCAAGATTGTCCCAGGGAGCTGCCTCTAGGCTGAGGGGGCAAACTGAGGGCAGCTCAGACTGATCCTGGTTCCTCTCTTGAGGGGGAAGAAATGCTGAACTCGCTGCTCTCCGTTCTCCGGGACTTTTCAGCCCAGTAGTTAGTGAACAAAGCCAACAGCCCTGGGAAAGACAGAGCTCCTTTCTAGTTCTCCCGCCTGCCCTGAAAGGGTCCCTTGAGGTTGGAAAGGGCCCATCTCCCTTCTCCACGGCAGCCTCCCCTGGAGTGGAAAGGGCAGACCAGGAGGCCCAGTAAGCCAGCAACTTACACACATTTAACATGTGCACATACAGCTTTATGCACTTGCCAAAAATATTATAAAAAACAAAAACAGGAGGCAGGCATCTGGAGAAGGACTTTGGCAACCCAATCGCCCTTGAATCCAATGTGTTTTGACTATACACAATTTTGGCTTTAGGCATGATTCACAGAATGTAACCCTTGTTCAAAAACTGGGTAGCTGTTGTCTGAAGGGGCTGTTCCAGGATCCCACCCGCTTTGCAGTGCCTGGACTGGTTAACTTGGGTCTAGGAGGGGATGTGACTCTGCTGGGGGGAGCAGGAAGGAAGGAAGGTCAAGCCCTTTCCCCACAGAAACCCCAAACAAGAACCTCCCTACCCCACCCACCTGTCCTCAGCAGAACCTCCGTCCCAAAGAGGTTGATTCCCAGCCTCCTTTGCACATTGTCACCCTTGAAAACACTTTATTGTGGCTTTTGAGGTGAAATCCTCAACCTCAAGAAATATGTTCAGTGTCTTTGGGGTGAATTATCACCACACCCCATAGATGAATTTGCTCAGATGTCTCTAAGCACGGCTAATACGTATGTGTCATTCCTCAAAAAGGAAGGGTGCTAGAATTATTACATTTTTAATTAATGTTCATATCAGCAAAGCTAATAGAGACAGGAAGAAAGCCAGTCAAAACACTTGATCATTTGATTGGCCCCTGTGCCAGATTCCTGAAGGCAGAAGAGTGGACTGTACCATTTCAAGGCACGAGGTTGAGGAAGAGGACACTTCTGAATGTTCCCCATTGAAAAAAGTTGTATACCTCACAAATAAAAAAGATAAGAAGGTAGAAGAGGGAATTCCCATACTCTCTCACTATGTGCAGGTTTTCTGCTTCTAGGCCACAAGTGGCTAACCTACAGACTTAGTGGGGGGCTCCCCACACATTTTCTATTTTAAAAAAGGTTAATTAATTTAGTTTTAAAGACTTTCCCCACAGGTATGTAGGGGGAGACGCGGCACATTGATGCAAGGGGCACATTGATACACCAACAATATTTCAATATTGAGGCACTAAAACGTGTCTATACATGTGTGAGTATGACAGTTGCGACCGCGCTGCCCGCCAGTTCGCCATTGGCGTTTGACGAGAGTAGGTGTGTTTTTAGCGTGGCCAACTAAAAAATTATGTGAAATGTAAAAGTGTTCCAATGCTGTTTTTCGTCAGTTAAGATTTAAAAATACCTAAGGTAAATTATCCCACTCAGTGATCAGGATTACAATTGATTTTTAAATAAATTCAGTGGTTTTATTAATAACTGTTAGATTTCTGAAAATGTCCGTTGGGGCACTTTGATACACTAAGACATGGGGCCCTGCTAGTGTACAGGAAACACATGTAATGAGGTTACACAGGAAAATACTTATCAATAAGAGATTGGGACAAGAATTTATTTCATCTGACAAGGTCAAAAAGAGAGGAGTGGTGATATATGCAAAGGAGAAACTCTCACCGAAACAAATTTTTAAATTTGAACAAGGAAGATATTTGGCTATTGAAATTCAATTTCAAGGAGAGAAATTTTTGATTGTAGGGGTGTATGCACCGAACGAGGGGAAATCTGAATTTTTTAAGAAGTTGCATGAGGTTCTTCTGGACTATATGGACTATAATATAATCTTGATGGGGGACATGAATGGAGTTGTATCTACAAATATGGACAAGGCACAAAAACAGGTAGTCACCAAAGATGGTAGATTACCAAAAACTTTCTTTGAATTGACTGACAATATGGACTTGATCGACATTTGGAGAACTAAGAACCCCCTGGAGAGAGAGGAAACTTTCTTTTCTGAAGCTAAGATGACATGGACTAGAATTGACCAAATCTGGATTACTAGAGGAATGGCACCAAAGATAAAAAAAGTGGAAATCTGCCCTAAAACTTGCTCAGACCACAACGCCGTAAAGATGGAGATGAAGGAAATAACACCCGGTTCCTTTAGATGGAGGATGAATGACACTTTATTTAGAGATGAAGAAGTATATAAAAAGGCCCAAAAAACTTAGAGAGACTATTTCGAAATAAATATGACTACTAATGTTGAAAAAAGAGTAATTTGGGATGCAAGTAAAGCTGTGATGAGAGGGTTCCTGATTCAACAGAATGCAATAAAAAAGAGAAGCCGAAATGAGAAAAAGGATAAAATTTTGGAAAAAATAAAAGGAGAGAAAAAACTGAAAGTAAAGCCAAAGTCACAGGAGATCTTGAAAGAAATAAAGTTATTTCAAGTACAATATATGGAATTGATGAATCAGGAAATAGAATGGAAAATTAAACAAATGAGACAAAAGACATTTGAATCTGCGAACGAATGTGGGAAACTATTGGATTGGCAATTGAAAAAAAGACAAAAATTAAACACCATTACAAACTTAGAAGTAGAAGGAAAAGACATACATAATCCAATTGACATTAGAAATTGCTTCCAGAAGTACTTTAAACAATTATATGCACAAGGGCCACAGAACGAAATGGACATTGACCAATTTTTGAAGATAAATGGATTACAAAAAATTTCACAAGAAAGTAAACTAATGTTGAATTGCAAAATTTCTGACCAGGAGATAGAAGGTGCCATTCAAAATATGCAATTAGGCAAGTCTCCAGGACCGGATGGGTTGACTTCCAGCTACTACAGATCTTTGAAAGAGTGGCTATTACAACCTTTGAAGGAAGTCTGCAATGAAATTTTGGAAGGGAAAAGGGCACCAGAATCGTGGAAAGAGGCCTATATTACACTAATACCAAAAACAGAGACTGAAAAGACTCAACTTAGGAACTACCGTCCCATATCCCTACTAAATGTGGATTACAAAATTTTTGCTGATATTTTGGCTAAGAGACTGAAAAAAGTATTGATTGAAGAGATTCACAAGGACCAAGCGGGCTTTCTACCGGAAAGACATCTATCTGATAACCTGAGGAATATAATTGACATTTTGGAAAAGCTAGAAGTGAATATAAACACTAAAGCAGTTCTGATATTTGTGGATGCGGAGAAAGCCTTTGACAATATTTCTTGGAGTTTTATGAAAAAGAACCTACAGGGTATGGGGGTAGGCCATGGCTTTGAGAATGGTATAGGTGCAATATATTCTGAACAAAAGGCTAAATTAATTGTAAATAATGTGGTCACGGAACAATTTAAGATAGAAAAAGGGACACGACAGGGATGCCCAATTTCCCCTTTGCTCTTTATATCGGTCCTGGAGGTTTTGCTGAATATGATCAGAAGGGACCGGATGGTTAAAGGTATACAGGTTGGAGCTAAACAGTATAAATTGAGAGCATTTGCAGATGACCTAGTTTTGACACTACAGGAGCCAGAATCTAGTACTAAAAGAGTTTTAGAATTAATTCAAGAATTTGGTCAGGTTGCAGGGTTCAAATTGAACAAGTTAAAATCTAAGGTTCTTGAGAAAAACTTAACACCGACTGAAAGAGAGAAGTTTCAGGACTTCCGGGTTAGCGCCATCGCCTAATGGCGGATTCCCTCCGAGCTCCGGAGGGAATCGGCTTAGTAGGGGTCGGGTCCTGCGACACGGGGACCCTCAGAAACCACAGGCGCTGAAGCCTGTGGACCTGGTGACTCGGCGGGCACCATTTGCGCCCCCCCGACCTGCGAAGGAGCCTTTTTAAAGGCTCCGGAACGGGGGACGGAGAGCGGTGCTGTGAGTCGACTGCTTCCCCTACTGAGTGAAGCCGCATGCCATGGACGGAGAGCGCTGACTTCTTTCTCTGAACATTTGGACTAAAAGTAACAACCCGTGAGTAATACGGAAATTGGACTTAAAAGGGAAATTTTTGGGGGGGAATTAGGCACGACTGGGTAAGGTGTAAAGAGGAAGTCCGCCTACCCGCCTTGTAAACATTTTAAAGCAAGGATTTTACAACTAAGGTTGAGAGAATACCTTTCTTTTTTGTGGATAAAAGCCATTAACTTCACATTTTGGCAATATAAGTGATTGTGCTGGAGGATAAGAGCTAACATTGAGAGCGGAATTCACCCCTCCCCCAAGACCCAGGAGCGATCAGTGAGAGAGCCTGCGGAAGAGACATAAAGACTTTGACAGCTGTCAAACTAGCTGTCAAAGTTGGGGAAAAAGGAGAACTTTGTTTCTGTTGTCTTTGCTGGTTATATTTGTTACAATCTGGTAACAAATTGTTAAAAATAAAGAAGAAAAGGTTAACTTGACTTTTGGGTTGGAACTGGAAGATACTAAGAAACCAGAATCCCTCTAGAGGGGGTTTAGGACATTACAAAAATGGCTGTAAGTGGAAAAACACTGGCTGAACTGGAGAGGACTTTTTTTCTCTTGGGAAAGTTGCAGGAACAGAGTGATGTTTTGGCTACAAATGTTACAATACTGAACGGAACAGTAAATAAAGTTACTGAGCCTGGGAGGGACTTGACTCAAGTCTTTGCAGCTGAACAGGAAAGTTTTGCAGTTGAATTAAAAATTTTTGCAGCTGAACAAGAAAAGGAATTTGAGAAATCTGAGAATGTGATGAAAGAGGAACATGATGATTTGAAGGAAAAAGAAGGAGGAGCTATAATGTCACAGATGATTGAGGAGAGCCAGAGGCCGGTTAAGATGGATATAAAGGAAAATAAGATCAGGATGATGAAAATCTGGTTTGAATTGAAGAATGGAGAATGGAGAGATCTTCCTGTGTGGAGATCTGAAGATCTATGGAATACAAACCTGGCTATAGTGGAAATTGGAGCTTTTGGGACATTTGGACTTAAGAGAAGTAAGAAACAAGATTTTGGCTCCACTTTTAAATATGGAGGCCTGGCTGGAAGAAACATGGACCTTACTGGGACAGAGCTTCTTCGAGATTTGGAGTTCAATATAAAGGACTATCAAAAAAACCAGCAGAGAGGAATTGAGAGAGAATTAAGAGCCTCGGACGTGAGGTCGCCAGGCTGACTGCAGATGGACTGATAGACTTTTGTTGGGGTTCGAAACCGGGAAAGGGGGTGGTGGGGCTTTGGGAATCCAAAGGGTGTACAATTATATTCTGTTTCATTTAATTTTGTTTTGCCACTAACATAAAAATGGGGAATTCGGGGAAGGGAATTGGGGCCGACCTTAGAAAAAGATTTTTAAGAATAAGTATTGATGTATAAAGATTGAGGTTTATAAGTTAAAATTGGTTAACTAAAATGAATTAGAGAAAATAAGGTAAAGTTTGGGGACAAGAACTTGCTGAGCTAAAAATTGGAACGGGAATATAAGAAGGGGAGGTGCGGGGAAGTCAAGGAAACTGGTCATTGACAGTAAGAAATGTAAATTTTATGTGTTTTTAAGTGTGTGTTTTTTTGTTTTTTCTTTATTTTTTGAAAATTCCAATAAATATTTTTAAAAAAATATGAAAGAGAGAAGTTTCAGAATGAAACAGGACTGACTGTGGTTAAGAAAGTGAAATACCTGGGGATTAATATGACAGCTAAAAATGGGAATTTGTTTAAAGATAATTATGAAAAATGTTGGGCTGAAGTGAAAAAAGATTTAGAAATTTGGTCAAATTTGAAGCTTTCCTTGTTGGGTCGAATTGCAGCTATAAAGATGAATGTATTGCCTAGAATGTTGTTTTTGTTTCAAACATTGCAAATTTTGGACAAAATGGACTGTTTCAAGAAGTGGCAGAAAGACATTTCTAAATTTGTCTGGCAGGGCAAGAAGCCTAGAATAAAATTTAAGATATTAACTGATGTAAAGGAAAGGGGTGGATTTGCCCTGCCAGACTTCAAACTCTACTATGAATCAGCAGCATTCTGCTGGTTGAAAGACTGGCTGCTTCTTGAGAATACAGACATTTTGGATTTAGAAGGTTTTAACAACGTTTTTGGGTGTCATGCATATTTGTGGTACGACAAGGTTAAAGCACATAAAGCATTTAAAAACCATATTGTCAGGAAAGCATTGTTTAATGTTTGGATTGGATATAAGGATTTATTGGAAAATAAAACCCCAAGGTGGTTGTCACCAATGGAGGCTAAGGCTCAGAAAAAACTTAATATGGAGGCCAAATGGCCAAAATATTGGGAAATTTTGGAGCAAGAAGGGGACAGACTGAAATTGCAGAGTTTTGAGAAATTAAAAGATAAAGTGCGAGACTGGCTTCATTATTATCAGATAATGGAGGCTTACAATTTGGATAAGAAAGTTGGCTTCCAGGTGGAAAAATCTAAACTGGAAACAGAACTGTTAGAACCCAAAACTAAGACTTTGTCAAAAATGTATAATTTGCTGTTGAAATGGAATACTCAGGATGAAACGGTTAAATCTGAAATTTAAGAGAACTGTATGTGTTTTTCTTTCTTTTTTCTTTTTGTTTGTATAAAATTGGAAACTTAATAAATATCTTTTTTTAAAAAAATAAAATCTGTCCATTTCAATTTTATGTTTTTACTGAATTTAAAATGCACTTTGCTTTTCTGGCTCCTTCCCTGCTGTTTCTGTGCCACCTCCCACCATTTGTCCTTTCCCATCCCTTATTCTGGGGGGTGTGTGTTAAGCATCTCCCTCCCCAATCATACTCTGAAGTGACCCCCTTTCTCCTCCCAGAGTCCCAAACTTATTTCTGCCTCCCCCACCAAGAAAAGTGTTTGCTCTTTGGTCCAGAAAGGAAAACTGTTAGGGGGGGAGGGGAATTTGTAGGAAAACTACCCCACTAAGCCCCCCTCCCCTCCCTTCTGCCCCCCCTCACCTGTCCTCAGCAGAGTCTCCTTCCCGTAGTCCAGGTATCTCTGCAGCCACTCAATGCATTCCTCCTCCAGGTAGTGCTTACTGTACTGGTTCCAGGCCAAGTCAGAATCCCACTTCCTCTTGGTCGCTTGGGCCTCCATCTCGGCTGCCGTCCAGGTGAGGGTCTCCTTGTCGAAGGCGATGAAGTCTCTCCCATTGTAGCCAAACTGCCTATACCCTCCTTTGCACCCGTCTGACCTCAGCTCACAGCCGTACATGTACTGAAGGGTGTGGATCCCTGGAATGACTAAAAGAGGCCCAGGTGGTCAAGGGGGGTCAAAGCAGCCCCTCCCCCCATCAGCAAAAGAGCCCAGGAAAAAGGATTTATTTGCCTCAGACTCAGGGAAGAGGCAGCAGTGAGAGGGGAGAAAAATCAACCAGCATTGTATCTTTCTGAAGGCTCATCCACATAACATGTTCACTGAGGTAAACACTACAATCCTGAGCCTATAAAGCCCCCCTTTAATTGCCCTCCTCTCTCTCATCGCCTCACAGTCTCCCCCCGCCCTTGCAGGGTCTGAGGTTGTTAAGTTATGAGTGAACATATCAGACGACACAGCGATTCTTCAAACAGCTCTTGTTTATTCAGAGGCCAGAGCAGAACTGACTGAAGGGCTCAGTCAGCCTGCTTATATAGAGCTCCAGTACGTTACTGTAGCAACTTTCTAAAACTATCCAATCACTAAACGTCACTTTCGATCCTTCATTTGCATAAAAACCTATCTAATCACTGAACCAGTTACAGAAAGGTAGCCGTGTTGGTCTGCCATAGTCAAAACAAAAAATTTTTTTTCCTTCCAGTAGCACCTTAAAGACCAACTAAGTTAGTTCTTGGTATGAGCTTTCGTGTGCATGCACACTTCTTCAGATACACTACATATCTGAAGAAGTGTGCATGCACACGAAAGCTCATACCAAGAACTAACTTAGTTGGTCTTTAAGGTGCTACTGGAAGGAAAAAAATTTTTTTGTTTTAATCACTGAACGTCACTTTCGATCCTTCATTTGCATAACTATCTACAGTATCCCCCTGCGGACCCAGGGTGAGAATTTCAGTACATAACACCCCTCCCCACCGAGATAAGGCGTTAGTTACAATCGTAATGGTTTCCTTATATACAGCACTACATGTAATGGTTCAATTAGACACAAAAGCATATCTGTTACATTTCACATACTTAGACCAGCAGTGTTACATGTCCAAAAACATAGTCCTTTAAATAAATTGGGCACTTGGAAACTCTGCCAGACCGCTGGGGACTGGTAGCCAAGTCCGGGGAGCCACCCAGTTCTTGCTGAGGCTGTGGTGCAACCCTAGGTGGCGTTGAACCCAAGTCCCCTGGATTCACTGCTGTGGGTGGAACCTCCACAAGTGGAGTTGGCGGAATGTCAGGCACGGCAGTGGTCTGAGTCTGTGGTAAGTCTGGCACACGCTCTAAAGTGGCTTGGTTCGGCTCCACGCCGGCAGTTTGCGAGAGAGGTGTAGGTGGAGCCTCACCATCTATAAGTGTCTGTTACGGAGCCATGAGCGCAGTTGGGGGCACCACGGTAGTGTCCAAGTCCCCAACCCTGTGCCTAAGCTGGTCTATGTGCCGGCGCCACAAGCGTTCGTCTTCGGGTGCCACCTGGTACGAGCGAGGTCCAGTGACTCCCACTACTGTGGCTGGCACCCAAGGAATGTCCCCCACAAAGTTCCGGGCAAAGACCTGGTTTCCTGGAACAAATGACCATGGCACGTTGGCACAGCCTGCGGGTTCGGCCACGGCAAAGTCTGGGTGCAGCCGATCGAGCGGGGACCTGAGGCGGCGGCCCATAAGCAGTTCGGCAGGACTCCGCCCTGTGGCCGCATGAGGGGTGATGTGTTGTACGAACAAGTATTTGGCGACCCGCTCGTGCCAGTCTCCCCAGTCCAGGCGCGCCAGTGCCTCTTTTGCCAAGCGCACCATTCTCTCTGCTTGCCCGTTGCTGGATGGATGAAATGGTGCCGTTAGGGCATGGAGGATGTTGATTCAAGCCAGTGAAGTCAGAGGAATTGGCCACCCTCCAGGTGCCCGGCTTGAATCCTTGTTGACCTCCCTGTCAGCGACTCCCGGCAAGACCAGGGGAGGTCTGAATCGGCGATCCTTCTCAACGTGAAGAAGAACACACCACTTCACCCCTCCCATTCCCAGGGAGGGGAAAGAGACAGACAGAAATGTATTTACATGCCTTTATTCCTGTCTTTCCAGCAGTACAGAGAAATTGTGTCTGTACTCTCTCATCACCAACAGCAGAGAGAGAATAACTCCACCCATGTACTTCCAGTACAGGGTCATGTGACACTCTGAGCTAACATCTGGTGCTCAGTGCACAGAATAGACTGTCCCTTGTTCCCACGGTACAGTCCCAATACATCAGCTTCCTGTTTGGCTTTCCAGCCATCTGGAGCTCGCAGCTGCATTGCTCCTTTTTCGTAACAGAGGATGCCCAGTCCCAAAAGGTACCGCTCAAAAGTACCTGACATGAACTGCGGTCTGTTGTCGGAGACAAGCACATCAGGACACACATGTGTCGCAAAGAGGCCTCGCAGCCCCCGGATGATAGTCTCGGTAGTGGTGGAGGGCTTCAGGGCCACCTCCAGCCATTTGGAATAGGCGTCCACCACTACCATAAAGGTCCGGCCGTGAAAGGGGCCGGCCAGATCAATGTGCACCCTCGACCAGGGTGTCTTGGGTATCTCCCAGGTGTGTCCCTTAGCTGCTGGTGGCGCAGGCCTTGATTCTTGGCATGCTTGACAGGCGTAAACCCAGGCAGTGATGGCATCGTCCATGTTAGGCCACCAGACGTAACACCAAGCCAACGCCTTCATTTTGACGATTCCCGGGTGGCCAACGTGCAGAGCCTCTAGGACACGTTGACGGAGTCTTTGGGGAATCATGACTCAGTCTCCCCACAGCAGGCAGCCGCGATGAGCTGAGAGTTCATGTTGTCTGGTTGCAAACGGCTAGAACTCCGATGCAAAAGGCCCTTGTGGCCACCCCCTCCACACCCAGTTGAGCACATGGCTGATGGTGCGATCCTGGGCAGATGCGGAGGCCACAGTGGCAGCCGATACAGGCGCTGCCGGAAGATCCTCAATCAGGAGGAGCGATGAAGCAGGAACCGGGTCTTCCACAAACGCTGGAAGAGGACAACGGCTGAGCGTGTCGGCATGGCCCATCAATTTCCCCGGGCGATGCGACGAGCCGGTAGTGGTAGGCAGCCAGGAAAACAGTCCATCACAGCATGCGTGGCGAGAGGACTGATGGAGTTGGACAATCACCGGCGAGGAGGCCCAGGAGTGGCTTGTGGTCGGTGATGAGGTCGAAAGCCCTGCCGTAGAGGTATTCATGGAACCTCTTCACTCCAGCCACAAGTGCCAGTGCCTCCTTGTCGAGCTGGCTGTAATTCCGTTCAGAGATAGCGTCCTGGAAAAGTAGTCGAGCGGTGCTTCTCGTCCGTCTGGAAAACGGTGACTCAGGACAGCGCCGATGCCAAAAGGTGAGGCGGCGCAGGCAAGGACCAGCGCCCTGGCTTCACTGTACTGTAACAGAACACTGTCTGATGAAAGGAGAGCCTTGACCACATTGAAGGCTGCCGTCTCCCAATGACCCTAGGACCAAGGTGTCTTTGTGCTGAGGAGTTGGTGAAGAGGCTCAGCCACCGTGGCTTTGTGGGGCAGGAACATGTTATAAAAGTTCAGCAGTCCCAGGAACGCCTGCAACTCCGTCTTGTTCTTTGGGATGGGGGCCTGCTGGATAGCGCGGATCTTGGATGTGGTCGGGTGAAGGCCGGAGGCATCGATAAGATAGCCCAGGAACTCCACCTGTGGAACGGCGATCTGGCACTTCTCCCTCTTTACCTTGAGCCCGGCCTCCTGGAACCTGGTCAGCACGGCACAGAGGCGCTCGAACAGCTGCTGGTGTGAGTCTGCGGACACCAAGAAGTCATCAAAATATGGCATCATGCCCGGAAGCCCTTGCAGTAGACGCTCCATAAGGCTTTGGAAGATGCCAGGAGCCACACTCACCCCGAACTGCAAACGGCGGCAACAGAATGCCCCTGGGTGGGTGATGATCGTCTGGGCTTTAGCAGTGGCATCATCGACGGACAGTTGTTGATAGGCTTGGGCAAGGTCCAGCTTACGCACACCCAGGGAATGCAGCAGGTGTTGGACAGCAGGAACCAGGTAAGTGTGCTGCTGAAGTGCCTTGTTGATCGTGTGCTTGTAGTCAGCGCAGATTCTCACCGACCTGTCTGGCTTGACAGGCATGACGATGGGGGTTTCCCACTTGGCGTGGACAACTAGCTCCAAAACTCCTTGGGCGATCAGTTTGTCCAGTTGTTCGTCCACCTTAGCCTTGAGAGCAAAGGGAGCCCGGCGTGGCTTTAGCTTGATGGGGGCGACTTATGGATCAAGGCTAAAGGAGGTGGGCGTACCTGTATATTGCCCCCAAAGTGCTGTCAAAAACCTCGGCAAAGTCTTTGACCAGACCCTCAGTCTCTGCGTTAGAGATGCAGTTGATGCCGGTGACTTCCAGGCCGAGGGCATCAAACCAGTCTAGCCCTAGGAGGCTTGGCCGCTGACCTTCGACCACCACCAGTCGGAGAAGGCCCAAAAAATCCTTGAAGGCGATCCAGAACTGGCCAACGCCTACCACGGGAATGTCGTTTCCCTGGTAGTCTCTCAGGTGTATGTGGTGAGAGTCGAGTTGCCTTTTGGACACTCTGGGTACCAGTCTTTTGATGGTGCTCCAAGACACGATGGACAAGGCAGACCCGGTGTCGATCTCCATGTCACATGGAGGTCCTTCAATGAGCACCGTGACGTTCAGCTTGTGTCATGTAGGTGAGTCGGTTTGGCTAATCGTGGTTCCAGACGGGCAGCGGCAGTTGGTGAGAGCGAAACAGCTTTCCTTGGCAGACTGAAGACTTGGACTTGCAAGTCAGTGAGGGGGGGTGTCAAACGGAGCCGATCGGCAGACCTTAGCGATGTGGCCCCTTTTGGAACACTTCCTACAGATGGCATCTCTGAATCGACACTTGGCATGGGAATGGTTGCCTCCACAGCCGGCACATTCCGATTGGCCCTTGGACTTCTTTTGGAACTTCCTGCACTCCCGCTTTGTCTGGTGCACGTCATCGTCTTCACTGGAGGATGCCTCATCACTGCTGGCCTCTTCGTGATGCACTGGAACTGGCTTCCTAGCAAGACACGGGCTGCTGGCCTTGCGGATCTCCTGGGCGGAGCGTTAAGCAGTTTCCGAGGCCACGGCCTCCTCAATGGCTTTCTGCAGCGTGAGGTCTGGCTTGGCAAGGAGACGCCATTGCAGACGGATGTCCCGGACCCCACAGACGATTCGATCCATCAGGGCATCGTCTAAGTCTCGGAACTCGCAGTGCATTGCAGCCTGTCGGAGGGCGGCGGTGTAGTTGTTAATTGACTCCCCCTCCAACTGATTCCGGTGGTAGAATGCATGGCGGGCCGCAATCTTGGAGGGCTTTGGCGCATAGTGGTTGCGGAGCTTGTCTTGAATCGTGTCCCATGGTGTTGCCTGGACTGTTTCAAGCGCAACCAATGCTTGGGCCGTCTCAAACACCTCAGGCCCACAGAGGCTGAGGAATAGGCCCCGCTTCCGCTCCTTTGATACTTCTGTCAGATTGTTGGCTTGGAGGTAGCAGTCGAACCGAGCAAGGTAGGAGTCCATGGTTCAGAGGCTAGTGCAAACGGTGGTAGAGGCACAAGTGAAGCCATGATTCTGATGCCGGCATGAAGGGTGATGGATGGAACACAGTGCTCTAGCCAGAATAGTCAGCTCTGAATTGGTTCTGTTCAGTGATTTCGCTCAGTGATTCAGCTCAGTTCACAGGGTGGCTGCATCTGGCTGTGCTCTGATGTCCATCCATCCCATCCTCGTTGCCAGTGTTAAGTTGTGGGTGAACATATCAGACGACACAGCGATTCTTCAAACAGCTCTTGTTTATTCAGAGACCAGAACAGAACTGACTGAAGGGCTCAGTCAGCTTGCTTATATAGCGCTCCAGTACAATATAACTGTAGCAACTTTCTAAAACTATCCAATCACTGAACGTCACTTTCAATCCTTCATTTGCATAAAAACTATCCAATCACTGAACGTCACTTTCGATCCTTCATTTGCATAACTATCTGTCGGTTTCAAGCCAAAGGTCAGAGAAATTGGCCACCCTCCAGGTGCTCGGCTTGAATCCTTGTTGACCTCCCTGTCTGCGACTCCCAGCAAGATCAGGCGAGATCTCAATCGGCGATCCTTCTCAACGTGAGAAGAACACACCACTCCTCCCCTACCATTCCCAGGGAGGGGAGAGAGACAGACAGAAAGGTATTTACATGCCTTTATTTCTGTCCTTCCAGCAGTACAGAGAAAACGTGACTGCACTCTCTCATCACCAACAGCAGAGAGAGAAAAAAACTCCTCCCATGTACTTCCAGTACAGATCATGTGACACTCTGAGCTAACATCCGGTGCTCAGTACACTGAATAGACTGTCCCTTTGTTCCCACGGTACAGTCCCATTTATCAACATCCTGTTTGGCTTTCCAGCCACCTGGAGCTCGCTGCAGCATTGCTCCTTTTTCGTAACACTATCTACAGTATCCCCCTGCTGACCCAGGGTGAGAACTTCAGTACATAACACTGGTCACAGTCTGTCCGTTTTTCCCCCCAGCTCTGCTCCTCTGGATCTTGCCCCTTTTGGAGAGACGCCTCAGCTGCCCCCCGTCCCCCCCTCGAAAGAGGAAAGGGGCAACATGGAAGGGGGCAACCACACATTGGGGGCCCTTTCAAGAGAGTAGGTCTCCTCTTCCCATCCATCTTTCTCCCCCCAGCTTCTCAATATCAAGGTCCTTTTCCCTGAAAGAAGAGAAGTCATGGAAGGGCCTTTGGAAAAAGAAGTTTCCTCATGGCCTGGGAGGAAAAGGGAAGCCGCAAGTGGGGTTTGCCCCCCTTCTAAATGCACCCCCCTTTCTCAGCAGAAGCCAAACTGCCCTTGTCAAAGATGGCAGGTCTCTGCATCCTCCTGCCCACCCCAGGGGGCTACCACCAAATCTTCAAAACAACAACATTAAAAGAAGTTATCTGGGCAGCTAGCTTCTCCTTAAGCAGGACCAGAACTCAAGGCTTGCTTGTCTCAGCCTCAGGATCCCCACCCTTCTCTTCCCCTCCCAGAGGAAAATGAACTAGACAGATTCCCACCTCAGAAGGCCTAAGCCAAGCCTAGCATGGAAGGAAGGGCAGGCAATGGAGACATTTCCTTGGTAGGGTGTGCAGGACCAGAGAGTGTCATACTGGGGGGGTCCTCTCCCCTCCAAGTCTCATTCTCTGTCCCCCCTACCCCACCCCACCCCAGCCCCCATTAAGACCTTTATTAGGGGTAGGGGAGATGCCTCTGCCCTAGTGGAACCCCCCATCCTCCATTTCTTTTCCTCCCAGCAGCCCCCTCCCTGCAATTCTTGCCCTTGGAGGAAACGTTATGGGGGAGAGGTATGACTCCGTGCCTCTCCTGCCTTCCACTCACCTCCGCTCTGGTTGTAGCGATTCTGCAGAGTCTGAAGACTCTCCCTGAACGCCAGCTCAATGCTGTGAGATTTCTGAGTCTCCATGTTCCAGTACTGAGGATCCTCCTTTTCCACCTTCCTTATCCAGGGGACGTGAGGCAGCGCCTCCTTGGTGTCACTATCATACTGATCCATTTGCTGGTCATCCACGTACCCCACAGTAATGAACTGGGGCAGCCCCTGGCCAGGCTCAGACACGGCTGTGTAGAAGTAGCGCAGGGAGTGAGAAGTGGAGCCTGGAAAGGAAGAGAAAAGGGGGCAGAGAGATAGGGGTCCTGCAGATGAAGGCAGCAGCCTAATCCTGCTGTATTGCAGGCAGCAGCCCTAAATTAGGAGATCCAATGTTCAGCAGGGTTTGGGGGAGTTTGTAGACCTGCCTTCTGTAGCAGGAGAACCCCCCCTCAATGTTCCGCACAAGCACAACACATACACCCCCCTCTCACCTACTTTCGACCCCTGGGATGCCCCTTTAGAGAGACATCCCCAAAAAGCCTTCTGTAAATAAGGAAGCGCTTGAATTGACAGCTCACTTTAATGAAACCCCTTTTCGCCTTATCTTTTTCCTGGGTAGACCTGTTCCCTGAACTCTAGCTCAATCGGCTGCCGCTTCAGCCAATCAGCGTTACCAAACAGTGGCGGCCACACAGGTACTGCAAGCGACTGAGCCTACTTCTCTATACTTTGACAGCTGTTAATACAATGTTTCCGGATTCAATTGACCGTGACTAATCCAATCAAAATGTATCAAGGTGCTTCCAATAAGTGAAAGTAATTTTGAACTTCTGAAGGCTTTCTGTTATAAATTCATAGTAAATCAACCGTACAACGGATTTGCACCGGGCCACTTTTATTCTGCTCCATAAGGGAAGGACTATCAAAAGGGGGTGGTTTGATACAGGACAGCCATAATCCCTTAACCGTGCCAGCACGTACTCCGGGGCCCTGCCCAGTTGGCATGGCAACCTTGATGGACCCAGATAGAAGACCATCAAGGGCACAACGGACTTGCATATGGGAGCGGATTCAACACGGACTGGAACAAAGGACAGTGATCGGATCTTCCCTCTGGGGGCAGGAAACTGCCAACTCCCCTTTGTCTCTTGTAAGTGACTCATGGGGAGGGGGAAAGGAGGAACCTGCCAGGTGACAAGATACTCGAGTTACCTCAACTCCTCCCTCAACCCCTCCTTTTTGTGATGTATCAATGATGTAGTTGTGATGTAGTCATGATGTAGTTTGGGGGTGTAGTTTGGGGGATTAGTAACTAATAAAAGTTGGGGGTCTTCCTTTATTCCGGGCTTCCATTTTGCTTCATCTTGTTGCGGGTGGGAGTCCTGTCATGACAGCTTCCAATAAAGGCCAACCCTACAGGCTGTTTTGCTCCAAGTTATCCTGGTTGGTGTCTTTGTTTCTTGTCCAAGGGAGCCCTCGGATTCCTCTGTTAACAGTTTGGCGACCACGAAGGGACTCTTGGTTCTCCTGTGAAGGTGAGGAGGAAGATAAAGGTGGATCGGGCGCCACTGGGCAGCCTTAACCCAGGGATCCTTTTCTTCCTCTCCCTGCCTCTTCTTTGCGGGTGATAATTAATCGTCACCAGAAAGCTCAGCCAGGGGAGCAAAGGCAAGGTCAAGCCGGCCAAAGAAAGGATCCTGGCATCCACGAGGGACATTCGAGGACGTGAGTATAGTTTGAAATTAGTACATTGGGAGGGGGTGGAAGAATAACGTCTCCGTGGCAGCTGAACTTTTCTTTTTTCCTCTCCTTGATGCCTTCTCTCGGAGGGTGGCCGGAAGGGTCATGGAAATCCTTTTTTTCTCTCTCCCTCTCTCCCGATTCCGTTTCTCGGTGCGTGGCCAAAGGATCGTGGAAATCTCCTTTCTTCTCTCCTTGACACCTTCTCTCGGAGCGTGCCCGGAAGGGTCCTGGAAGCCTTTCTCTCTCTCTCTCTCCCTATTCCCTCTCTCGGAGCATGGCCTGAGGGACCATGGAAAATCTCCTTTTCCTCTCCTCGATGCCTTTTCTCGGAGCATGGCCGGAAGCGTCGTACAAGTCCTTCGCTCTCTCTCTCTTTCCTGTCCCTACAAATGAAGCCGCCCCTCCTGCACGAAGACCCTTGTTGGGGATGACTCATGTACTTGAGAATGCAAGGTCATTTGTTTCCTTTCAAACCTTTCTCAGACCCCAATCTGGGACTGCACTGCGCAAGCATCCAGTAGGGAGTCACAAACTTAGTCCTAAGGCTAGGCAGGAGGCTGTCGTGGATGCTAGAACGGGAGGTTTACAAAACGGGGCCCCACACTAGGGTCAGTCTTATAAGCAGCACTGAGTGAGTTCCGGAACCGTGATTTTTTTCCGGGTTAAGGAAACCCATGGTTTCCAGGCTGGTTGCCTGTGGTTTTAGTTGTAGGCAGGGATTGCTGCTCTATTTGAATACTGAACTGAATACTGATAGAATATTCTTCTTCTCTACCCCCCCCCTTGTCCCTTTCTTGTCTGTTCTTCTATCTCCTCGTGTAGCCTTCTGCATATATAATTGGTGTGATTCCAGCATACAGTTGAAATCCTTCAAGTTAAATGCATTCCAGTTGCTAGCTTCCTCCACTTTCCACCAGTTTTCCAGGGAGATGTAAAGTTAATTGGCCTGTGATTCGCAGGATCCTTCCTGGATCCCCGTATGATAATTGGTGCTTAAATGGTTCAAAGTTGCAATCTATCAATGTTGTGCTCTGGGCTGTCACCCACAGAGCGGGTTCCCCACTTGAGAAAGAAAGACCCACAGTGATAGCAGGGGCAGGAGGGCAAGTGCAACTTTGGGGTCAGGTCTTAACATGTGGCCCCACATCCCCTTTCCCCACACTTGCCCCTTCACAAGATCGAACACAGGAAGGGGGACAGAGCGTGGCAAAGGAAGAACCTTTTCCCCAAAAGGCCTCACTTTCCCACAGGCTGTACCAGCTCTGGCCACCAGGGGGCCTAATGAGTCTCCACAGTAACAACTAACAAAGACTTGGGGGGTAGGATGGAGGGGAGGCAGGGAGCTGAGCAGAGGCTTCAGCATCATATCCAGAGTTGGCCTGCTTAGGAGGCAACCCCACAGCAACACACACACACACCCCTAGACGGAGAGAAGCCAAGTTGAGTTCAGTGAGAGATGGGGCATTTTCATGGCAGAAGGTAGTGGGCACAGGGCTAAAGAAGGAAGAGCAATTTCTGTTTTGTTTCGGGAAGCAAAATGGGACGTATTATTATTAATAGAATTTATATCTCACCCTATACCCAGAGATCTCAGGGTGGTCTCTGAACGAAATCAAAATCTAAAACCACAAAATATTCAATCAAAAGAAAAACAACCCAATAACCCCCCCAAAAAAAATAACCCCACATTTTTATTAAAAAAAATTTAATCCTTTTTTAATGCAAAATTACAACAAAAATTACAAACATTGAATCCAAAATAAAACAGTACAAACAAGAAAAAAGAACACAAAAGAAAAAAGAACAGAAAAAACCACACATCTTCAAATAAAACCATATCATCATTCTAATCCAGTCATTACATACATATACACATATTGAATTCCTTCCTTTGTTCTAAGACCTCAACAATTTTACTCTTTCTAAATTGTTGTGTCCAATGTAAATTACTTCTATCTTTATACTTTTTACACCATTTTTCTCTTTCTTTAACCCTGCAAAGCATCATTCATTACATACCGATATGCTTACTCCAGAACAATGTTTCTTCATATACTCTTTAGCACATCTCCATTCTTTTAATAATTTTTGGTCCGATTGTTCCCTTATGAATGCTGTGAGTCTTGCCAGATTTATATATTCACAAAATTTAATTTGCCATTCTTTCATTGATGGAATTTCTCTCCCTTTCCAATTTTTTGCTATGAGCATCCTGGCAGCTGTTGTCACATAGAGGAATACTTTCCTTTGGTCGTCAGGAATATCATTTGTGATTATACCTAAAAGGAATGCCTCCGGTTTTTTACTAAAAGATATTTTAAACATCTTTTTGATATCTTCATATATTTCATTCCAAAATTGTTTAATAGGTCGGCATTCCCACCACATGTGAAACATTGTTCCTATTTCTTTCTTGCATCTCCAACAGGTATTTGATTTTAATTTGTAAATTTTAGCCAATTTTACTGGAGTTAAGTACCATTGGTACACCATTTTCATCAAATTTTATCTGATTGTGTAACATGCTGTAAATTTAATATCACATTTCCATAATTTCTCCCATTGGTCCAGCCGAATTGCGTAACCTATATCACATGCCCATTTCGTCATACAGTGGTGCCCCGCAAGACAAATGCCTCGCAAGACAGAAAATCCGCTAGACGAAAGGGTTTTCCGTTTTTTAGTTGCTTCGCAGGACGAATTTCCCTATGGGCTTGCTTCGCAAGACGAAAATGTCTTGCGAGTCTTGAGATTTTTTTCCACTTCCCCCCCTTTTTCTAAGCCGCTAAGCGCCTTTTAGCAGCTAAGCCGATAAGCCGATAAGCCTTTAATAGCCGCTAAACCGCTAATAGCGATAAGCCGCTAATAGGGTTGCTTCGCAAGACGAAAAAACCGCTAGACGAAGACACTCGCGCAACGGATTAATTTCGTCTTGCGAGGCACCACTGTATCTTCTTTTACTTCTTCATTAGAACTCCCATTCTAATAATAAATTATACATTTTGGATATACTCTTTTTCGAGTTTTGTAATAATACTTATTGTAATTTTGATTCTACTTTTTCAAATCCTATTGCTTTGTCCTGATTAAATATTTGGGAAATTTGATGATATTGTAAACGTGGTGCATTATTGGGGCACCTCTTCGTATGGTTTTACTTTTAATTGGCCCCGTTCCTACTTTAGGAGCTGCTGGTATGCCGCCAATCTTCCTGTCGTGTTTTTCTTTTTGACTGCTATTACTTCTAACGGTGAAACCCACCATGGGGTTTTCGGTTCTACCAACCTTCTATGTCTCACCCAGACCTTATATAACAAATTTCTAATTACAGTGGTACCTCGCAAGACGAAAAACGCGCAAGACGAAAGAGTTTTCCGTTTTTTGAGTCGTTCCGCAAGACGAATTTCCCTATGGGCTTGCTTCGCAAGACGAAACGTCATGCGAGTTCTTGCGAGTTTGTTTCCTTTTTCTTAAAGCCGCTAAGCCGTTAATAGCCGCTAAGCCGCTAATAGCCGTGCTTCGCAAGACGAAAAAACTGCAAGACGAAGAGACTCGCGGAACGGATTAATTTCGTCTTGCGAGGCACCACTGTACATGACTTAGAAATTCTTTATGCACCGCCACTTTGTTGTAAATTAGATAGGCATGCCAGCCGTATCTGTTGTTCCATCCCAAGTCTAAAATGTCATTATTATCTAAAGTAATCCAGTCTCTGATCCAACTAAAACATGCTGCATCATAGTATATTCTCAGGTCTGGGAGTCCAAAGCCACCCCACTCTTTTATGTCTGTTAATAATTTATATTTGATCCATGACTTTTTGCCTTGCCATTTAAATTTTGTTAGGTCCATTTTCCATTTTTTAAAACATTCATCATTACCTATTATGGGGATCATTTGGAAAAGGAACAGGAATTTTGGTAAGATATTCATTTTAATAGCCAAAATTCTACCCCAGAGTGTTAAATTCAATCTTGTCCAAATTTCCATTTCTCTTTTTATTTCTTCCCAATTTTTTTATAATTATCTTCAAACAAATTTATATTTTTATTGTTATTTGAATTCCTAACAATTTCACTTTTTTTACAATTTGTAATCCAAATTTTTCTACCAGTTCCTTTTTCTCTTGGTCTCCCATGTCTTTTACCATTAGTTTCATTTTTTCCTTATTCAAAGCAAAACCTGAAACCTTTCCAAAGTTTTCCATTTTTTCTATAGCCTTTTCTATGCTTTCCTTTGGGTTTTCCACCATTAACACTAAATCATCTGCAAATGCGCTTATTTTATATATTTTCTCCCCTAAGGATATTTCATTTATTTCTTGATCTAGTCTGATTTCTTGATTTAGAATTTAGTAAATCTAAAACTAAATTTGGAAACCCCCACATTTTTAAAGGGTGTCAATCAAATCAACCAAAGGCCTGGTTAAAAAGGAACATTTTTGCCTGGTGCCTAAAGCTGTATAATGAAGGCGCCAGGTGAACTTCCCTGGGAAGTTTTATAATGAATGATTTTAGAGTGTTGTTTGTGTTGTACTTTTGTATTGTTTTATTGTTGTTAGCCGCCCTGAGCCCGGCTTCGGCTGGGGAGGGCGGGATATAAATAAAATTTATTATTATTATTATTATTACCCCACAGATGGGCAGCCACTGTAGAGAAGGCCCAGATCTTGCATTGCTACCCTCCAGACCTCTCAAGGAGGCGGCACAGCACACGAAGAAGGGCCTCAGCGCCTGCCCCCCGACTAGCCCCCCCCCCACTACCCCAGGTGCCAGGGCAGGTAGCTCTGCCCCTGCCTTGATGGTGTGTCGACTCTGCGGTTTTCTTTCAGTCAAGATCAAATGGGACCCACTTCTAAGACCCTCCCCTCCCAGGGCAGGGGCTCCCCCCAGTTCAAACCACAAGAGCTCAGAGCAAGGCTGCCTCTGGTTGTGGCATCTGGCTAAACAACACAGGCAGTTCTGCTCAGTGGTCGGGAGACAAAGAGCCACAAAATGAGTCACACGTGAGACCCCAAAGTGAGGGGGAATCTAAAGGAAGCAGTGGTCTCCACCACCCTTTGCCCAGCCCTGTAGCAGACACAGTGGGGGGGGCAGCCCCCCCATATGGAGAGGGTTCAAGAGAGAAATAACAGGTCTTACTCTTCAGTTCTTAAAGCTTTCATACCATTTTACAGTTACAGAAATTCCAGAAATTCCAGTTACCATTTTCCATTAGAGAAGAACAAAACTATTTACTATAAAAGCAAACAATATGGGGGGGGGGGGGGAGAGGACTCACAAACATAAGAAAATAACCAAGCAACCCAAACTAGATAATCATATTCTTCCATAAAGAGGATCCGAGTGCGAAACAAATGTTATCTCCCTCATCTCATAAACAGCAGGGGTCAAGGAGAATTCCCACATTATCTCAACACCCTGTTCCCCCTTCCCACTCACAAAAATGCCCTGCTGCTATCTCCAGATCTTCCTCCCATGAAGAATACGCTTGTCTCACAAAAGTGTCTGCTTAAAACATTTTTCTTTGGGCAATCCTATCCAGACAGGCAAATGCTGATGTGTTTTGACCTCTCAGTGCTAATTTTAATTATTTTTTAATGCTTTAAACTGCTTTTATTATTTTACTATTTCCTGTAAATTTATAAGGATTTTTTCCACAATCGAGCAGGATATACTTTTTAGTTAAACAGAGAACATGAGTGGCAACCCCAAAAGGAGAAAAACACCAAAGGCAGCAATCAGGAATGTGGAATTAAGAATTTAATAGTGATAAATCCTTGAATAGTATTCAGAGCCAGTGGACTGGTGGGCTGAGGGAGCAGGAATATTCTGAGCAAGGGCAATTCACATCTAGGAGCTCCAGGCAGAGACTCCAACTTTTTTGAATTATTTTTTTGGGGGGTGGGAGAATATAAAAGGAGGGCGTAATGACCGGGCTGTAGGGTGGGGGCCCCCTTTTGTTTCTCAGGAGTTGTTTGTGCCTGTAGCGCACAAGGGACTGTACAGAAACGGCAGAGAGAAGCCCCCTGAATAATTGACAAAACCTACATTTTTGAGAGGCAACAGGAAAGGGGTTTTCTTGGTGGGGGAGACTGGAAGAGTTACAACTGTAAAGCAGAAGAACCTGATGATGAAAGGGAACTCCTGACCAACACAAGATTGGGAATTGCGGGTGGGGACCCCTTATTCAGACGTTTCCCCCCGGCGCAATAAAGTCAGCTCTACACGCGTCCACCTCCCACCTCCAGGCTGGCCTCCAGGGTTTTTAGCGGAGTTTTCAGAGCGGCTGAGGGTTGGATTAGAAGAGGGAAGGTAAAAATAGAAGAGGGAAGACTCTGTATCTGTCTGTCTTCACTCACTCACTCTTCACACAAACCAGAGTCAAGACGAGGCTGCGGGGGGCGGGACAGGCGAGTCACTTTCCCCGCCATTAATCCTGCCAACACCTTCAAGCTTTGTTTTGTTCTTTGCTTGAGCCTCGAGCCCAGGAGTGAAGCGGCCCCTGCCCCGGGCGGCATACAAAACAAGCCAAGCCTGGGAAACATATGTCTGGGAAGGGATTATTTTCTCCCCCCGCCCCAGAGCAGAGTCCTCACCTGCGCAGTCCAGGAGTAGCAACAGGGGGGAGGCCGCCCCCAGGATCAGGGGGGGCCAGCGGAGGAGGACCCCCATCTCCCCCCCAAACGAAGCTCCTTTTTCCTCTTCTTACTCCAGCGACGTCCTTCTCCCTCCGACTCTGAGACCCGCTCTCTGTCCCGCTCTCTAACCAGCAGCAGAGCGAGACGGGATTGCGCGAGGGGGAAATATTCCGCCAATAGGAAATCTTCACGCAGGTTGCGGCACCTGTTGCCCGGGAGAACTCGAGGCGCAAATTTGGGAGCGAGGCTGGAGAGGGAAAGAGAAAGTGGTTGCAGCTCCTCGCTGGGAATCGCCGCCTCCCTCCCACACCCCCCCTCAGCTCTTCCTGTCCTGCCCTGCAGGGAGGGCGGAGGGGGAGGTTGCCAGGGGGGAACCCAGGGTCAATCCCCGCATCTCCAGGGTGTCTGGGAATGCCCCCCCCCTCTGAAACTGGGGGGAGGGGCTGTGAGATCCTGAGCGAGGCGGACTCGTGGCTGAGTCAGTGCAGAACAGCCTCCTGGGTCCTATTCTTAAGAAGCCCTTGCATGGCTTAAAAGATGGCTCCCTTCTTCCTCCAATGTCAGAGGCAGTAAATGCATTAGCATCCCACTCACTGGGTGTCCCTCCTGTCCTCCTTGCATGCTTCCTTACTGGGACATCTGGGAGACCGCCATGCTGGACTTGATGGACCCCTTTGGGGTGATCCAGCAGCCCGGCTCTTCTCCTGTGTCCCTCTATCTAGTGGCAAGGGGTTCCAGCGGTTCACTGTGTGTTGCAACTAGGGCTGAACCTCGGGGTAGACCATTTAGACCAAATCTCACGAGAGAGAGAGAGAGAGAGAGAGAGAGAGAGAGAGATGACCAAACGAAGCGCAGCAGGTACTGGGAGACTGTGAAGAAGGAAGCTGGCTGCTTTGAGGGGGGCTCTCCAGGATCCACTTTTGGGACTCAAAGGGCTCAGTCACCTCAGGGACGTCTTAAGCTTTACTTTTCACCTGCTCCATCTAGTTTTTCCTGGACAGGGACAGTCTGCCCACAAGGATCCATATTCTGCTCACCTCCTGACAGGATTATTGTAACGTGTTGTTTTTTCAATACAGTAGGGATGCTTCAGCTGCTACAAGATAAACCTGACAGGATTTTCACTGCCGCAGCTCATTTAGGGCCAAATCTCACCAGGGCCAAAAGACCCTCTGCCTGTTTGTCTGGTTCTGAGTTCAATTCAAAGTGCTAGTCTTGTTTTAGAAAGTCCCCGGTGGCTTGAGGCGCCTTCTGCACCCCTGCTCTCCTCTGTGGAGACTTTTCTCCCTCTCCTTTCCTCTTTTCGTGGAGGTGCAGAGGGCGACGACAACAACAAATGCTCAGGAGGAATATGTTTTCTTCACAGACTTTTTAAAAGGTTTTCAGGACTTTAGACATTGCCTGTAGCTCTGTTTTCCTGCTGGGTAGCTTTGTTATGTGGCTTTAACCCACCTTTGAATCAATTTAGGGAGATGGTGGCATGTAGATGAACAAATAACAAAGCCGCTGCTTGAGACAGCCCTTCCAGGAAGGAGGCAGCCATTTCCCCTCCCTTTCTGCTTCACTGCCAGCCCTCCTCAAAATGGCTTCCGTCCCTACAAGCAGGCCAGGTGGGGCTGCCTCAGCCTCCCGCTTCCCTCCCTGCAGAGGAGACCTTTGGTGCAAGGGAGAGCAGCCAAGCAAGGCAGAAACCGAAAGCCACAGCAGCCCACAGATCAGGTTGCCTGACTGGGAGATTGGCAGGCAGAAACGTCACTCAGGGAAGACGTTTCCTTTCTCCCCACAATGTCCCTCAGCACCCAGATGGGGAGACCTTTGGCATTTGTCCCTCTTGGCCTGGGCCCCCTCCAGCCTTGGAAAGACCCGTCTACCTCAGCATGCAGGACAAAACCCTGAGCCTCCACAGCTCTCTTCCTCAAGGCCAAGTGGCCAGGACTCCTGGGTCCCCTTTGGGAGGAGACTTGGCAGGAGCCAGGACTCCTGGGTCCTCTTCCTGGTGTAATAAAATTTTTTTCAGGTCTTATATATATGATAAATGTTCATAAATGTACCAAGCAAACACGTACATAAACATATAAACCACTTGTCTGAAGCAGCACAGGAAGACAGTCCTGAAACCATTTTGACTCCCAAACTGACCAGATGTTTCTCTGCAAGGAGGGAGCGGGTGAGGAAACCTTCCCATTGTCCCATCAGACTACCAGGAAAGGCAAGCAGATAAGGCATTATCAGATACAGGGGCGTCTTAACCATAGAGGCTAGTGGCGCAGGGCGCCATGACCCCATGTTCTGGAGGGCGGAGGAAAGAGGCAGGGGCTGGATGCGGCGCCTCCCGGCATCAGCTCGCCACCCTCGTCTGCCTCCAGCATGCTGCACGCTCCCAGAGCCTCCTCCCTGCCACAGGAGCCACCCTCCAGCACCGCCAGCAGCGCTGCCCTCGCCGCTGGCAGCGCCGCCCTCCGCCATGCCGCACCACGCCACGCCCGGAGCCTCCGTCCCGCTGGAGGAGCCACAAAAGTGTGGGTGAGCTCTCCAGCTAATAAAATGACTCCTCTAATGCCATAACTCTGCTATAACTCTGTCACTGATAAAATAATTCTTACCTGGGAAGCACAGACTCTCTCCTAATAACTCCCCTCTCACTCTCTAAAGACGAGTCATGAGCTGTCCAGAAAGGAAATCAGTAGTAACGGGAGTGAGGATCAGTATAAATACAAAATCAATAGCAACGCACACTCATGAGGGATAACCTTAGGGTTGTGGGTTCGAGCCACCCCACATTGGGCAAAAGCAGTGGCGTAGCGTGGGTTGTCAGCACCCGGGGCAAGGCAAGTAATTTGCGCCCCCTAAACCGTGGATTTGCGCCCCCTAACCCTAACCCCCAGATGTTGCGCCCGGTGCGGCCGGCCCCCCCTGCACCCCCCACGCTACGCCACTGGGCAAAAGATTCCTGCATTGCCGGGGGTTGGACTAGACGAACCGTGTGGTCCCTTTCCGACTCTACAATTCTGTTTCATCCAAATCAAGAGTGACCAAAACTACTTTAAACTTCCATTTGACCTTCCTTTTTCTATCCTGATTTTTCACCTACTGAATTCTGCTAGTCGTTTCTTTTTTCCTTCTAGGCAGAGAGGATTTTTCTTTCATGATGCAGCAGTGCCCTCTGGTGGGCAGAGAAGTCAACACTTCTTCATTCTCAGCTGATTTCCCAGAAAAGGCTGAGACCCGCCAGCTGACTCCCTGCCCTGAAAATACCAGTCAGTCAGAGATGATTAAGAGCCCTTCAGCTGTTGCTCAGAGGTTTCCATAACAACAACAGAGCTGCCAGTCTAGGCCCCTGGCCTAGCTTTTCCTAAATCTGGATCAGGCACTGTAGCGGGGAACTACACCTGTTGAATATCTCACAGCCACCTTGCCAGGAAAATTACAAGGTGGCAGCCTAAGTCAGCAGATCTGTACGTTGATTTTCGGCATGCAAAAACTGTCTCGCTGCAACACACATTACAAGCAGACTTTAGAACTGAGTTGCACACATTCATTTTAAGAAGTTTTACTGCTTTTATCTGCGAGGTAATTGTTTTGTGTAATCTATATCTTATAATGCACACTCTTTGAATAAGTGATTTACACATATTTCTAAGTATATAAATAAACAACACATCAATTTCCCATAAAACTGCATGCTAAAGCACAAAATGTATGTAAACATCACAACTTCGGCAATACAGAGAACCAGATGTTAAAAAGTTGCTTAGAATCATAGAATCATAGAGTTGGAATAGACCACAAGGGCCATCGAGTCCAACCCCCTGCCAAGCAGGAAACACCATCAGAGCACTCCTGACATATGGTTGTCAAGCCTCTGCTTAAAGACCTCCAAAGCAGGAGACTCCACCACACTCCTTGGCAGCAAATTCCACTGTCAAACAGCTCTTACTGTCAGGAAGTTCTTCCTAATGTTTAGGTGGAATCTTCTTTCTTGTAGTTTGGATCCATTGCTCCGTGTCCGCTTCTCTGGAGCAGCAGAAAACAACCTTTCTCCCTCCTCTATGTGACATCCTTTTATATATTTGAACATGGCTATCATATCACCCCTTAACCTCCTCTTCTCCAGGCTAAACATGCCCAGCTCCCTTAGCCGTTCCTCATAAGGCATCGTTTCCAGGCCTTTGACCATTTTGGTTGCCCTCCTCTGGACACGTTCCAGTTTGTGAGTGTCCTTCTTGAACTGTGGTGCCCAGAACTGGACACAGTACTCCAGGTGAGGTCTGACCAGAGCAGAATACAGTGGCACTATTACTTCCCTTTGTTGGCTGTTTACAGTATGGTAGCGCAGCAGAGAGCTTGCTGGGGAGACCATGCATTAAAAAATAAAGGACTCAAAAATAACTTAAACAAGGTTTTAATAAGAAAAACAAAAACTCCTTTTACACTAAATACATTAACAACCAAACTAGACCCAACCACCAACCCATCCCCCAGGGTAATGGGAGAGCTAGGTGCTGCTCCTTATATACTACACCCAAATGCTGACACACCTTAATCAAATACAACTCAGCAGCACCTGCTACGTTTCACAGCTGTAAAGCTGGGTCTCGTTATCTTACTCTGGCCCTTGCTCTGGCCCCTTAAAGACATACACATCGGGTGGAACAATGATGAACCTTTACATTTAAAGAAACCATTCAACATTTCCCCTGCGGTTCATCATTGTGGAACAAAAACAAAGCATACTTTGTACATGTCTTTCATGTGTAACCTTTGGAAGTGCTTTAGTAAAAATGTCCGCAATTTGATTGTCACCTGGAACATATTCAAATACAATCATTTCGTCAGCAATTAGTTTCTTTACAAACTGTAAACGTAACCTTAAGACTCTAGTGCGCTGCGTATTGGTCTCTGAACACAGGATAGCAAGTCCGCTCTGGGAATCAAGGTAAACTTTTACTGGTAGTGTTACTTGCATCTGTAGGTCTGCAAATTTTTGCAGTTTGATGAACCAGAAAAGATCCATTTTTGCCTTTCTCAATTTGCATGGATAAGTAATTTTTAGCTATGCCTAATTCCACCACATCAAATTTCTTCTGTAACTGTGATACTACCAGTTGCTTAGGTAATTTCTGAACATCATTGTAGCTTTTTGGCTCAAAAACTGCCTTACTGGCATACACAGTATTAAAATGTTCATCTGCAAAACGTTGTGGCTTCTGCCTCTTTCTATCTGAACGTCTTAGTCCAGAAGGAGAGTCAGACTCCTCAGACTTAATGGGACTAAGTGAACCACTAGTTTCAGGTTGTAAATCATTGTCAGATTGAAGAGATGCCTGTAGGCTAAGCTCACGGTCAGAAAAATCAAGAGAATCCAACCTCCCCTCGGGTCCCTTTAACTTTAAATCATCAAACAAATCAGATTCAACAGACTTTTTGTCTTTTCCCATTAATTCAGAAGCACCATTTCCTGCTGCTGCTGCTTCTTCCTCTTCTTCCTCAGTATTATCTATACCATCAGTATCTTGGAAGACAGCAACTCCATTCCAATTTACAGTTTGTATCATGCTTCTGGTAATATGAAATTTGCCAGTTGCTGGTATGTAAATTCTGTACGCCCCCTGCTGGTAGCCCATTAATTTTCCCTGGACACTACGTTCACCCAATTTCTGCTTAGCGGGATAATGCATAATTACATCTGAACCCCAAATGCGTAGGTATTTCAGATTAGGGCGTTTTTTAAACAGCTTCTCATAGGGGGTGACATCTAAACCAGAATGATAGCTGCGATTTCTAACATAACAAAACGCATTAAGCGCTTCAGCCCAAAAGTCTTTGGGCAGATTAGCATCGTGCAGATATGTTTTAACCCCTGCCTGTAGGTCACGCTGCACAACTTCAACAAGCCCATTTTGCCAGGGACTTCGAGGGCAAGATAACTCATGAGTAGTCCCCTGTGCTTCCAGGAATTTCTCAAAATCCTCAGAAACAAATTCCCCGCCCCGGTCAGAAAATAGGTTCTTAATTGGTTTGTTAAAGTGCGTTTTTACCCAGTTGCAAAAAACTTTGTACTTCTCAAATGCTTGGGACTTCTCAGCTATTGCATAAGTCCAACAATATCTACTATACTGGTCTATCAGAGTAAGCCAGTACTTAGAACCTCCTAATGATGGTGGGAGTGGCCCAACTAAATCACAATGTACACGCTCAAATGGCTCAGTTACTTTCCTATCTGAGCACCTACCCTTGCATGCAACCTTAATCTTATTCTTGCAACAGGATAGACATTGCATAAAGAATTTACATGGTTTTAAGTTGAGGCCATTAACAATATTCTTTGTCTTAATTACATCAGCAAAATTCAGGTGTCCCAGAATTCTGTGTGCCTCATGGACACACCCGGAATGAGGCCTTACATTCTTCAACCCCTGGCTTGACTGTGCTGCTCTGCAGTTTATAGGCAATTGTGAGTAAGTGCGAAAATACAGTCTATATAAACCATCAGATTCCCGGGCATACAATAGACGTTTGTTCCCATCAAAAAACTCACACATTGACTTTAAGAAACGCACAGTTATGCCTTGACGAGCAAAGCACCTTACTGACAATAAATTGTCCACTGACGGGCAGTAAATGCAGTTCGCTATTGTAATGTTTAAAGAGTCAAGTTTAACAGTACCCCTGCCAAGCGACTGCAAGACTTGTGAATTGGCTAAATGTACATTACCAATTTCCTCTTCGAAAGAAATAAACAAGCTTCGATCATTGCAAACGTGCTGAGATGCTCCTGAGTCGATAATAAAAGACTTCCACTTGGCATCTTTAATTCTTTTACGATCTGTTGTCCTAGCATGAAAAGCTCGCGGCTCGTTTCTGTCTTTACGGTGCGATGTTGGCTGCTGAGATGACAACCGTGACTGACGAACAGAAACAGGCTTGTGAGTACTTTGCTTTCTTTTGGATCTGCAGTCCTTTGCAAAATGTCCTTGCTTATTGCAGAACCAACAACGCTTGGCAGCTTTAAATGCAGTCGTATCACCACAAGTTTGCATATGGCGTTCCTCATTACTTCTGGAAATAGGAGTGCTTATGGCACAAGCCTCCCTTCTGTCCAACTTGCCCATTAATCTTGCCGTTACCCCTTCCACAGTTAATTGTGCTGGTGGAACAGCAGATATCTGGCTAGCTATACCATCAAAGTCCTCATTAAGGGAACATAGAATGATAAAAACATACTGAATATCAGGTATCTCCATGTCCCTTCGAATTAATTCGCAGCGTATTGCCTCCAGATGTCTCAAGTGTGCTGCCAAATCACCACCAGGCTGCAACTTCGTCTGGTACAACTGCTTGAAAAACGTCAATGCAGATGCTGACTCTTTTCTAACATGCACTGCTGCAAGACTGTCCCACATTTCTTTGGCAGTTTTCTTATTTCTTATATAGACTACTTGCTGGTCGCTGACTGCCAAATTAATTATCGCCCTGGCTTTTGCATCTCCTTTCGACCAAGCATTAGTCACAGGGTCAGGAGGGTCATCAGTTACATAGGTCCATACTTCTCTAGAGGTCAAAAGCGCCTCCACCCGAAAAGACCATAAACTATAGTTCTCATCTGTTAGCTGTGGGAAGACCAGAGCCTTCTCAGCTTCAGGAACCCGGTCAACCATTCTGGAACTCTTCCAGACCCACAGAACTACGCTAACAGGAGAAGGAGTTTTCAAACCTTTCTCATAGTCCAAAAATATGCAGTCATCCACTCAACAGCTGGGCCCATAACCAAAGATGTTGGCTGTTTACAGTATGGTAGCACAGCAGAGAGCTTGCTGGGGAGACCATGCATTAAAAAATAAAGGACTCAAAAATAACTTAAACAAGGTTTTAATAAGAAAAACAAAAACTCCTTTTACACTAAATACATTAACAACCAAACCAGACCCAACCACCAACCCATCCCCCAGGGTAATGGGAGAGCTAGGTGCTGCTCCTTATATACTACACCCAAATGCTGACACACCTTAATCAAATACAACTCAGCAGCACCTGCTACGTTTCACAGCTGTAAAGCTGGGTCTCGTTATCTTACTCTGGCCCTTGCTCTGGCCCCTTAAAGACATACACATCGGGTGGAACAATGATGAACCTTTACATTTAAAGAAACCATTCAACATTTCCCCTGCGGTTCATCATTGTGGAACAAAAACAAAGCATACTTTGTACATGTCTTTCATGTGTAACCTTTGGAAGTGCTTTAGTAAAAATGTCCGCAATTTGATTGTCACCTGGAACATATTCAAATACAATCATTTCGTCAGCAATTAGTTTCTTTACAAACTGTAAACGTAACCTTAAGACTCTAGTGCGCTGCGTATTGGTCTCTGAACACAGGATAGCAAGTCCGCTCTGGGAATCAAGGTAAACTTTTACTGGTAGTGTTACTTGCATCTGTAGGTCTGCAAATTTTTGCAGTTTGATGAACCAGAAAAGATCCATTTTTGCCTTTCTCAATTTGCATGGATAAGTAATTTTTAGCTATGCCTAATTCCACCACATCAAATTTCTTCTGTAACTGTGATACTACCAGTTGCTTAGGTAATTTCTGAACATCATTGTAGCTTTTTGGCTCAAAAACTGCCTTACTGGCATACACAGTATTAAAATGTTCATCTGCAAAACGTTGTGGCTTCTGCCTCTTTCTATCTGAACGTCTTAGTCCAGAAGGAGAGTCAGACTCCTCAGACTTAATGGGACTAAGTGAACCACTAGTTTCAGGTTGTAAATCATTGTCAGATTGAAGAGATGCCTGTAGGCTAAGCTCACGGTCAGAAAAATCAAGAGAATCCAACCTCCCCTCGGGTCCCTTTAACTTTAAATCATCAAACAAATCAGATTCAACAGACTTTTTGTCTTTTCCCATTAATTCAGAAGCACCATTTCCTGCTGCTGCTGCTTCTTCCTCTTCTTCCTCAGTATTATCTATACCATCAGTATCTTGGAAGACAGCAACTCCATTCCAATTTACAGTTTGTATCATGCTTCTGGTAATATGAAATTTGCCAGTTGCTGGTATGTAAATTCTGTACGCCCCCTGCTGGTAGCCCATTAATTTTCCCTGGACACTACGTTCACCCAATTTCTGCTTAGCGGGATAATGCATAATTACATCTGAACCCCAAATGCGTAGGTATTTCAGATTAGGGCGTTTTTTAAACAGCTTCTCATAGGGGGTGACATCTAAACCAGAATGATAGCTGCGATTTCTAACATAACAAAACGCATTAAGCGCTTCAGCCCAAAAGTCTTTGGGCAGATTAGCATCGTGCAGATACGTTTTAACCCCTGCCTGTAGGTCACGCTGCACAACTTCAACAAGCCCATTTTGCCAGGGACTTCGAGGGCAAGATAACTCATGAGTAGTCCCCTGTGCTTCCAGGAATTTCTCAAAATCCTCAGAAACAAATTCCCCGCCCCGGTCAGAAAATAGGTTCTTAATTGGTTTGTTAAAGTGCGTTTTTACCCAGTTGCAAAAAACTTTGTACTTCTCAAATGCTTGGGACTTCTCAGCTATTGCATAAGTCCAACAATATCTACTATACTGGTCTATCAGAGTAAGCCAGTACTTAGAACCTCCTAATGATGGTGGGAGTGGCCCAACTAAATCACAATGTACACGCTCAAATGGCTCAGTTACTTTCCTATCTGAGCACCTACCCTTGCATGCAACCTTAATCTTATTCTTGCAACAGGATAGACATTGCATAAAGAATTTACATGGTTTTAAGTTGAGGCCATTAACAATATTCTTTGTCTTAATTACATCAGCAAAATTCAGGTGTCCCAGAATTCTGTGTGCCTCATGGACACACCCGGAATGAGGCCTTACATTCTTCAACCCCTGGCTTGACTGTGCTGCTCTGCAGTTTATAGGCAATTGTGAGTAAGTGCGAAAATACAGTCTATATAAACCATCAGATTCCCGGGCATACAATAGACGTTTGTTCCCATCAAAAAACTCACACATTGACTTTAAGAAACGCACAGTTATGCCTTGACGAGCAAAGCACCTTACTGACAATAAATTGTCCACTGACGGGCAGTAAATGCAGTTCGCTATTGTAATGTTTAAAGAGTCAAGTTTAACAGTACCCCTGCCAAGCGACTGCAAGACTTGTGAATTGGCTAAATGTACATTACCAATTTCCTCTTCGAAAGAAATAAACAAGCTTCGATCATTGCAAACGTGCTGAGATGCTCCTGAGTCGATAATAAAAGACTTCCACTTGGCATCTTTAATTCTTTTACGATCTGTTGTCCTAGCATGAAAAGCTCGCGGCTCGTTTCTGTCTTTACGGTGCGATGTTGGCTGCTGAGATGACAACCGTGACTGACGAACAGAAACAGGCTTGTGAGTACTTTGCTTTCTTTTGGATCTGCAGTCCTTTGCAAAATGTCCTTGCTTATTGCAGAACCAACAACGCTTGGCAGCTTTAAATGCAGTCGTATCACCACAAGTTTGCATATGGCGTTCCTCATTACTTCTGGAAATAGGAGTGCTTATGGCACAAGCCTCCCTTCTGTCCAACTTGCCCATTAATCTTGCCGTTACCCCTTCCACAGTTAATTGTGCTGGTGGAACAGCAGATATCTGGCTAGCTATACCATCAAAGTCCTCATTAAGGGAACATAGAATGATAAAAACATACTGAATATCAGGTATCTCCATGTCCCTTCGAATTAATTCGCAGCGTATTGCCTCCAGATGTCTCAAGTGTGCTGCCAAATCACCACCAGGCTGCAACTTCGTCTGGTACAACTGCTTGAAAAACGTCAATGCAGATGCTGACTCTTTTCTAACATGCACTGCTGCAAGACTGTCCCACATTTCTTTGGCAGTTTTCTTATTTCTTATATAGACTACTTGCTGGTCGCTGACTGCCAAATTAATTATCGCCCTGGCTTTTGCATCTCCTTTCGACCAAGCATTAGTCACAGGGTCAGGAGGGTCATCAGTTACATAGGTCCATACTTCTCTAGAGGTCAAAAGCGCCTCCACCCGAAAAGACCATAAACTATAGTTCTCATCTGTTAGCTGTGGGAAGACCAGAGCCTTCTCAGCTTCAGGAACCCGGTCAACCATTCTGGAACTCTTCCAGACCCACAGAACTACGCTAACAGGAGAAGGAGTTTTCAAACCTTTCTCATAGTCCAAAAATATGCAGTCATCCACTCAACAGCTGGGCCCATAACCAAAGATGTTGGCTGTTTACAGTATGGTAGCACAGCAGAGAGCTTGCTGGGGAGACCATGCATTAAAAAATAAAGGACTCAAAAATAACTTAAACAAGGTTTTAATAAGAAAAACAAAAACTCCTTTTACACTAAATACATTAACAACCAAACCAGACCCAACCACCAACCCATCCCCCAGGGTAATGGGAGAGCTAGGTGCTGCTCCTTATATACTACACCCAAATGCTGACACACCTTAATCAAATACAACTCAGCAGCACCTGCTACGTTTCACAGCTGTAGAGCTGGGTCTCGTTATCTTACTCTGGCCCTTGCTCTGGCCCCTTAAAGACATACACATCGGGTGGAACAATGATGAACCTTTACATTTAAAGAAACCATTCAACACCCTTGATCTAGATGCTATACTCCTATTGATGCAGCCCAGAATTGCATTGGCTTTTTTAGCTGCTGCGTCACACTGTTGGCTCATGTCAAGTTTGTGGTCAACCAAGACTCCTAGATCCTTTTCACATGTACTGCTCTCAAGCCAGGTGTCACCCATCTTGTATTTGTGCCTCTCATTTTTTTTGCCCAAGTGCAATACTTTACATTTCTCCCTGTTAAAGTTCATCTTGTTTTTTTTGGCCCAGTTCTCTAATCTCTCAAGGTCGTTTTGAAGTGTGATCCTGTCCTCTGGGGTGTTAGCCACCCCTCCCAGTTTGGTGTCATCTGCAAATTTGATCAGGATGCCCTTGAGTCCATCATCCAAGTCGTTGATAAAGATGTTGAATAAGACCGGGCCCAAGACAGAACCCTGTGGCACCCCACTAGTCACTCTTCTCCAGGATGAAGAGGAACCATTGATGAGCACCCTTTGGGTTCGGTCAGTCAGCCAGTTACAAATCCACTGAGTGGTAGCATAGTCAAGACCGCATTTTACCAGCTTCTTTACAAGAATATCATGGGGCACCTTGTTGAATGCCTTGCTGAAATCAAGGTAGGCTACATCCACTGCGTTCCCTTCATCTACCAGGCTTGTAATTCTGTCAAAAAATGAGATCAGGTTAGTCTGACATGACTTATTTTTCAGAAATCCATGCTGACTATTGGTGATCACAGCATTCCTTTCTAGGTGCTCACAGACTGTTTGCTTAATGATCTGCTCCAGAATCTTCCCTGGTATTGATGTCAGACTGACTGGGCGATAATTATTTGGGTCCTCTCTTTTCCCCTGTTTGAAAATAGGGACAACATTTGCCCTCCTCCAGTGTGCCAGGACTTCGCCTGTTCTCCAGGAATTCTCAAAGATGACTGCCAGTGGTTCTGAGATCACATCTGCCAGTTCTTTTAATACTCTTGGATGCAGTTCATCTGGCCCTGGAGACTTGAATACATCTAAACTAGCCAAGTATTCTTGTACTATCTTCTTAGTTATTCTGGGCTGTGTTTCCTCTGCTGAATCCTTTGCTCCAAATTCTTCAGGTCGGGCATTGTTTTCTTTATCGGAGAAGACTGAGGCAAAGAAGGCATTGAGGAGTTCAGCCCTTTCTGTGTCCCCTGTTTGCATTTCACCATCTTCTCCTCTGAGTGACCCCACTGTTTCTATGTTCTTCCTTTTGCTATGGACATACCCATAAAAGCCTTTTTTGTTGCTTTTAACCTCTCTAGCAAGCCTGAGTTCATTCTGTGCTTTAGCTTTTCTGACTTTGTGTCTACATGTGCTGGCTATTTGTTTGAATTCCTCTTTGGTGGTTTCCCCCCTTTTCCATTTTTTGTACACATCCTTTTTTAATCTTAACTCAGTTAAAAGTTCTTTAGATAGCCACCCTGGCTTCTTTAGGCACCTTCCATGTTTCAGTCTCATTGGTATTGCCTGAAGTTGTGCTTTTACTATCTCCCTCTTAACAAACTCCCAGCCATCATGAACTCCCTTTCCTTTTAGTATTACTGTCCATGGGATCTCACCCAGCACTTCCCTAAGTTTTATGAAGTCGGCTTTCTTAAAGTCAAGAAATTGAGTCCTAGTATGCTTGGCTGCTCCTTTCCGCTGTATAGTAAACTTCAGAAGAGCATGATCACTCGCGCCTAATGATCCTTCCACTTCTACCCCACTAACCAGGTCATCAACATTGGTTAGGACCAGATCTAAAATGGCTGTTCCTCTTGTTGCTTCTCCCACTTTCTGGACAATGAAGTTGTCTGCAAGGCCAGTGAGGAATCTGTTTGACCTTATGCTCTTGGCTGAGTTTGACATCCAACAAATATCCGGGTAATTGAAGTCCCCCATTACTACTATCTCCCTTCCTTTTGCATGCTTGGCCATCTGTTCCAGGAAGGCATCATCTATGTCCTCTGTTTGGCTTGGGGATCTATAGTAAACTCCCACAATGAGGTCTCTGTTATTCTTCTCTCCCTTAATTTTGACCCAAATGCTCTCACTTTGGCTTTGAGGTTCTAAATCTTGGATCTCTTCACAGGTATACACATCCCTGACATATAACGCCACTTCTCCTCCTTTCTTGTCTGGTCTGTTTCTCTGAAATAGATTGTATCCCTCCATTATTACATTCCAATCGTGGGACTTATCCCACCAGGTTTCAGTGATGCCTATTATGTCATATTTAGTTTGCTGTACCAAGAGCTCAAGCTCATCTTGTTTATTTCCCATGCTTTGCGCATTAGTGTACAGACATTGAAGTCCATTAATCATTCCCCCGTGTCTCTTATTTAAGGATTTTTTCCTCCCACCACTAGGTCTGCATGCTGTTTGCTCCATTTGGTCTATGACATTTGGATGATCATCTTCATCAATTGATAGACTCCTACCTTCAGGAGCACTGTCTCCCTCCCCCACATTAGTCAGTTTAAAGCCCTCCTGATGAGGTTTCTGAGATTTTTGGCAAAAACATTCCTCCCAACTGCTGTGAGGTGCAGCCCATCGCTTGCCAGAAGTCCATCTTCAAGAAACTGCAGTCCGTGATCTAAGAATCCAAACCATTCCTGTTTACACCATTTGCGAAGCCAGCTGTTCACTTCCAATATTTTTCCCTCTCTCCCTGGGCCACGTCGTTCAACTGGGAGGACAGATGAGATGACAATTTGTGCATTTAATTGCTTCAATCTCCTGCCCAGAGCCTCGTAGTCTCTTTTGATCTTCTGGAGGCTATTGCTTGCAGTGTCATTGGTTCCCACATGAACCAAGAGGAAGGGGTATTTGTCAGTGGGTTTTATGATTCCTTGCAGTCGTTCAGTTACATCTTGGATCTTAGCCCCGGGGAGACAGCACACCTCCCGAGACATCTTGTCAGGCCCACAGATCACTGCTTCTGTTCTCCTCAGTAGGGAATCCCCTATCACCACTACACGCCTCCTCTTAGCTTTGGTTGGGGTTCTTCCGTGAGCTGTCCGTTCCAAGGTCGCCTGCACATTCCCTGAGGACTGACTTTGCTGCTCGTCTTCATATACCTGATCGACTGTAATGAGGGAGAGATCCTCAAATGGAGTCTGTTCTTCGTCTTCCATGCTAGGGGAGAGGACTTCAAAGCGATTGTGTATTTCTAAACAATCAGAGCGAACCCTGGGCCTCCTACTTCTTTGAGTCATGTTTCTCCATATATCTGGCACCTGTGTTGGTGAACTAGCCTCCTTCTCAGGGGTGTCCCCTGTCTCCTCCTTGGTGGAGACGGTGTTCTCTGTTGCTTCCAAGAAGAGCTCCAGCTCTCTAATTCTTTGGAGCGTAGCTACACGTTCCTCCAGTTGATGGACTTTGTCTTTTAAGAGGGCAATCAACATACAATTGCTGCAGGTAAAGCTGCCTGCAACCTTTGGCAAGATGGCAAACATTGCGCAGGAACCGCAGGCGACTGCAGCTGTTCCCTCACCCTCCATCTTGAAAACGTGTCGTTGGGGGTGGCTACAGTGGTACTCCATCTTAAAAAGCATGAAGACAGGACAAATAACGCCCCTTAAAAAACCTAGGTCTCCCCCAACAAACGTTTGAGACTAGCTCCCCTAAATCTAAAAGATGGATCAAACTGCGCTGCCCTGCAAGCTCTGATAATCACCTGCCTCAACAGAAACCCTGCCCCCTCTGACCTTTGCACAGGGAGAGCAGCTAATCAGCCACAGAGAAACACACACACAAGAAAACTCTTTTGCTCCTTCTTCAGCTGCTGCCCTGCATGCTCTGATAAGCTCCTCCCACAGCTAATCACCTGACTCAACAGAAACCCTGCCCCCTCTGACCTTTGCACAGGGAGAGCAGCTAATCAGCCACAGCAGCTAATCAGCCCCAGAGGTGCAAACAAAATTTTTCAGGATCTGCTTAAAAGCCGGTGAGGTTGGAGTCATCGATAAGAAGCTGCGTTACACAGCGTTACAATTCCCAAAGTTCCCTGGGAAGAGGGATTCATTGTTAAACCATCCTCAATTTGTTAAACCATTCTGGATTTACCAAGACTACAGGAAGCATGGAGAGAGAAGTTTAACACTTTCCTCCTTTCCTGTAGCCCTGAGGAAAATCCGCAGACAGGTTGAGCAGTCTGGCTTCATCTTTTCAACAGTGCCCCACACTCCCCAGATTATTTTATGGGGTGTGGTGGGATCAGTGAAGCTGTCAGAAGCTCCTCTATACTTCTATGCCTAGACCTCCACACACACACAAAAACCCCTCAGAACGGCAGGCTGCCACCACCCCCTGGTTTTAAGGTTGAAGGAGAAATCCCTCTTGTATAACAGTCATCAATCAATAACCGTCTAGGGAATTTATCGAGCGCCCGGTTTCATATTCAACGAAACTGCTGAGCTGGAGATGTGTGTACAAATATCAGTTTCCTTATTCTAAGTAAGGGGTGAATTGGAGACACTTGTGGGTGTGTGAACATCAGCTCCTTGTTCTGGAGCAAGCTTGGTATTGCATTTAAAAACAAAGAAACCAGGAAGCAACTTCAGCCTGGTCAGGGGAGATCTGGAAGGTGCCAGTTATTTCTGTTGTGTATTGAGTCAAAGGATTTTATATCTGTATTATTATTGTCTGTATTTGCATTAGGGTAAAGTAACTGCCTTTTGGTTCCAGAGGGTACAGCTACTATTGGTTCATTTAAGCTGCTGTATTTGGATCCTCTGTCTTATTGGTTTCCTCCAAAAGGCAGGACTGTGATTGCCTGATATTGTTCCCTCCAAAATGTATCCTTTCTAGCTAGTTCCCTGTCCCTATAAATGTAGCTCTCCCCTCCTCAGTTCTCAGTCTTGTTTGCTTTAATAAAGAAGTGTTACTACAGAACTGTCTCCAGCATATTATGTCAAGAGAGCTGAAATCACAAACCCCACGTCACAACAATTTCCACCACACAATAAATTTGATTTGATTTGATTAAAGCAGCAGAAAGTGAAGAGGCGAGGGGCTTCTTCCAAGACCTTTGTGGAGGGAAAGGCGAATTTTGATGGACGATCTGAAGAGGGAAAGATGGGATCACACATACAAGCAATCCGGGAAGCAGTTTCAATGTATAAGTCCTCTGTGGGGTCCTCGCCCTGTTGGGGGAACTGAGCATCTCTGCTCCTCCCAGAATAAAATACCCTCCGGCTGTCAGCTTGTAACTGGGGGGTTGACAGTGTGATAGGAATTTTATGGTCTTAGATATATGGTAATGTTCATAACTGCACATACATAGATCAACACAGGAAGACCAACATGGAACCATTTTGATTCCTAAACTGACCAAATCCTTTCTCTGCAAGGTTAAACTGGAAAAGCCTCCCCATTGTCTCTTTCCTCACAAATCCTGTCTCAAGGATATGTCTGTTTGAATAAGGTGTGAGCCTGTGACCTGGCCCAGGAAATAAGTATTTTACCACTACAAAAGAATGGCCAGGCTCCCCAGGCAATCCAATCAAGTAACTTGCCAGACAGGAGATAAACTGTGAAAGGAGAAGAACAACATTTAAATTTCTGTGATGTAGGTGGGATGTATCTGAGGGGTGGTCTTAGGTTACACCCCTTCTGTGATGTATGCATAATGTTTCTGGGGGTGGTCTTGATCTAGAGAATGGGAATTTCAAAAGTCTTTATAAGCCCTTGCACGGCATTTTTGGGGGTCCTCTTCCTCTCCTGCGGGTGAGGGGAGCACCCTGTTGCAAGAGATCAATAAAGATCAAGCTTACTAGCTGCTTTGCTTCTCAATATTCTCTGGTTGGCCTCTGTTATTTTCTCCTACCAATAGGGAACCTATGTAAGGACTCTATATGGGCTCTTGGATACCCCATAAGGGAAAAGGGCATATTTTTTTATTTACAACAACAGAGGCACCCATTGTGGAAGTGCCAAAGGAACCCCCATGTTTAGCCACACAACGACCCTGTGAGGCGGACTTCGCTGAGAGGTGGAGGCAACTGGCTTCCGATTTCCATAGGACACAGCTTTACATGGTGTTTGGGCCACCTAGCCTCTCCAGATGTTTCAGCCATCAACACCTGGAGGACATCCACAGGTTTCCCCACCCCCTGGCTTGGCCCACATTCGCTGGGACGGATGAGGAGTTGGGGTCCAAGGCTTCTTACGGAGGGCACGAGGTTGGCAAAGGCTGGAGTGTGCTGCTGCTGCACCAGCTGCTAACCAGATTCTCGGGTAAGAGATCTTGCTCCATGACCCGTGATCACTTAAGGGGTCACCAGTCCACGAATGCTTGTGTCGTAATGCATTTGTCAAAACTGATCTGTAGAAAATGTAACTTGAAAAAAGAGACATTGCACATGTTATGTATTGAAGTGCTCACCCTGGCCACCAGGAGTATTGTGTATGTAGTTTTCACTCAGGCCCGCGTCAGTTATTTTAGGCGGGAAACCCTGGGTTGTTGCTGTTACAAAGTGACAGCCGGCTGCCTATAAAAGCAGGCCGGCTGAGCTGTTTGCTGTTCAGTTCTGTCCAGCTTACAAATAAACAGCTGCTTTGGAGAAATCGCTGTGTCATCTGCTATGTCTACCCACTATTCAACAGCACATACTTTTGCAAACCAATAAATCTGCAATAATATGTATGTTAAACATATGGTATAGCTTGGGGGGGGGGGAACGTGGAACGCCCCCTGGTGTTCAAAGGGGAAAGGCTTATTTGTTCTGGCATGATTTCCTGGAATTAGCTTTAAAAAGGGGGGGGGGAGAGAATGTTATCTCTGTTCCCGTTTCCTCCCTCTCGTGCTCCAAAACCCCGCAATAGGAAAATCAACAGAGAAAGGAGAGCGAAGGAGCTGCAGGTAGCTGCTTTCTTAGCAAGCTCACCCTTATTCTGCAGTGCTTAGATAAGGTAAGAATTGAACAGCTTTGAAAACTGGAGGGTGGCTGGCAGAATCCGAGACCAGGGAGAAGAGTCGGTGGAAGAAGATTGGAAGAAATTTAAAGATTATTTACAGAAACATTGTAAATTTAATGAATGTTAGAAGGATGTTGGAATGAAGCTATGTGGTTTTAGCAGAAAGTAAAAATAGACTGTTAATTGGTGAAAGGAGGGAAAGTAAAGTTAGATTATATCAAGATAAATTATAGGACAAAAACTGGGAAAGATGGAAAGGATTTGCTGAAATAGCTAACCGAACTAGAATACAAAAAAGGGAGGTGTGAGGAGGTCAAGGAAACAAGCAAATGAAAGATAAGTTATGGGAATGTTCGTTGTGTTTTTATTTGTTTCTATTTTTCTGTGGTTTTTTTCCTTTTGTTTTTGCTTAATTTGGTATTTTCTCTTTTTTCTTTTTGTAACCCTTAAAACTTTAATAAATATTACTTTAAAAAAAAGAAAGAAAACTAGAGGGTGGAAGGTTTGGAGAGAGTCAGGCGGCTCCTCTGCTGCTGCAGAAGATGAAGAGGAGACCCAGTGGTCCGTTAGCTCAGCTTCCCAGGCTTTCCGGCTTTTCCACCTGGAGATTAATAATAATAATAATAATAATAATAATAATAATAATAATAATAAATTTTATTTATACCCCGCCCTCCCCAGCCAAGGCCGGGCTCAGGGCAGCTAACAACCAATAATAAAAACAAGTTGAATGAATACAACTTAAAAACAAGATTAAAATACAACATTAAAACATTAAAATGCAGCCTCATCACAGGAGGAGAAAGGAAAAAAGAAAGAGGGGGAGGGAATCAAATTGACTCCAAGCCAAAAGCCAGGACTACCACTCCCATCATCCATTTCTGAGGATTAAGAGATGGTGAAAGAGGATTCTCCCAGCGTGGCTCAGATGATTCTTCCCATTTCTAACTTTCCGAAATGAAGGTTTCGTGGCTGCCCGATCCCTTGCCTGAGAAAGCGACGGAGCTTCACACAATGTCCCATCCCCCGCATGCCTCTTTATTTTTATTTTTTTGCAATTGTTTTTATTGATTTTCATATTATATATTTATACATTCTTACAATACAGTGGTACCTCAGGTTAAGTACTTAATTCGTTCCAGAGGTCAGTTCTTAACCTGAAACTGTTCTTAACCTGAGGTACCACTTTAGCTAACGGGGCCTCCCGCTGCCACCGCACGATTTCTGTTCTCATCCTGAAGCAAAGTTCTTAACCCGAGGTACTATTTCTGGGTTAGCGGAGTCTGTAACCTGAAGTGTATGTAACCTGAAGCGTATGTAACCCGAGGTACTGCTGTATTAGTAATCTAAAACTCTCAGGATTACCACTTCCCTCTAATGCTGTTCTGGTTTTCTTGTTTCCACACTATAATATTTACACACTGATTTATATCAGCATACTCTTCATATCTATACATTGTTCTTTCTACAACCTCATATAGAATGCTCCATCATTTATATGTTGCATGCAGTGAATGTTTTAGTTGGTTTGATTCCATTTGTGAATCACTTCCCATGTAATATCTCCATGCAATTTCTGTCTAGAGAGATGGAAATGCTTCCTTTAAAAGAAATGGGAGGGAGATTGTGGTACTCTGAACAGCAACGGCAGACACTGAGGTGCGAAATGTTGGCGCAGATCTGTTTTCAGAGAGTTTCCTGCTGTTGGAGCCACCGAAGGCCGGCTCTCAAAAAGTGGTTTGCTTGCTTGTTTCAGTCTGGCTGAGCTCAGGGAGAAAATGGCCACCGCTTATGTGTTGCAAAATGGCCGCCCTCTTGCCACAACAATTCCAAAGTCTGTGTGCTGCACAGAAGCATCTCTCTGGAATATTCCAATAGTCCAGCTGTGGTCAAGAAGCTAGATCTACCCTTGTTGCTGGAGGATTACTTACTTTTGTCTGCTTAGTATTCTTGTAGAACTACACCCCCCCCCCCAATAAAACCCCTATCTAGCATTCCCTCCAAATCATTGACAGTACGGTGGTACCTTGGGATGCAAACGGGATCCGTTCCGGAGCCCCGTTCGCATCCTGAATAGAATGTAAGACGCCACGGCGCGTGTGCGTGGATTGCGTTTTGCCACTTCCGCTCATATGCGTGACGTTATTTTGAGCGTCTGTGCATGCGCGAACGGCGAAACCTGGAAGTAATGCACTCCGTTACTTCCGGGTTGCCGCAGAGCGCAACCCAAAAGCACTCAACCTGAAGCACATTCAACCCGAGATATGACTGTATAATTGTTTAGTTTATAGATGCATACCTTGACTTTCAGTTATATCCAGAATGGATTATTACAGATCATTTATTTCATTCCATTTCTGAATTGTTTCCTGTTTAATGTCTGGGAGTGATTCAACAATAAAAGCAACTCCAAGCATACAGTGGTATCTCTGGTTATGAACTTAATTCATTCCGGAGGTCCGTTCTCAACCTGAAACTGTTCTTAACCTGAAGCACCACTTTAGCTAATGGGGCCTCCCGCTGCCGCCACCGCATGATTTCTGTTCTCATCCTGGGGCAAAGTACTTAACCCGAGATGCTACTTCCGGGTTAGCGGAGTCTGTAACCCGAGGTGTTTGTAACCCGAGGTACCACTGTACAATAAAAAAATCCTATATAATCCAAAACAATACTGTACAAACAAGAAAGAAAAACAAAACATACAAAAAAAGGAGAACAAAATAAAAAACAAGTCAAAAAAGCATACATCTACAAATAAAACCATATCATCATTCTAATCTAATCAATGATTGTAATTTTTGTTATGATTTTGCATTGAAAATAAAATAATTTTTTAAAAAAATCCTATATAAAATAATTTAAAATCCAATACAGATATGAACTAGTAATCAATCAAGAGTGGAATACAAAGCAACTAAGGCATAATAATAATAATAATAATAATAATAATAATAATAATAATAATCCCGTTCTCATGTTGCCACCCTCCAGACCTCTCGTGCAGGAGGCACACAAAGAAGGGCCTCAGAAGATCTCAGGGTCCGGGTAGATTCATATGGAAATAAATCTCCTACAAATGTATACATTGGTACCTTGGTTCTCAAACTTAATCTGTTCCAGAAGCCCGTTCCAAAACTAAAGCCTTCCAAAACCAAGGCACACTTTCCCATAGAAAGTAATGCAAAAAGGATTAATCCATTTCAGACTTTTAAAAACAACCCCTAAAACAGCAATTTAACATGAATTTTATTATCTAACGAGACCATTGATCCATAAAATGAAAGCAATAATCAATGTACTACTGTACTATAAAATAAATAAGACAGTATTGTAGATGATAAAAATTAAAATCATAACAAAAATTACAAACATTGATTAGATTAGAATGATGATATGGTTTTATTTGTAGATGTATGCTTTTTTTTCTTACCTGCACTGGTGACGGTCATTGTTTAGATGGTGGGCTTTTATCCATTTCCGCAGTCACACAATCAATCAATCAATCAATCAATCAGTAGCTGAACTGGGTTCCACACAGTCACAAAAACAAATTAATCAAAAAAGCCTCAAAAACAAAAATGCAAAATAAATAGCAAAAACAAAAATGCCAAACTTAATCTGTTCCGGAAGTTGGTTTGACTTCCGAAATGTTCAAAAACCAAGGCACAGCTTCTGAATGGTGCAGGTGCCGCGCAAACAATAGCCGACAGCTGCATCGGACGTTCAGCTTCTGAAAAACGTTCAAAAACCGAACACTTACTTCCGGGTTTTCGGTGTTTGAGTACCAAGGTAGCACTGTGCATGCTTCGTTTGTCATGAGCTAATCTGCAATGTTCTCTCCAGGGAGCAGCGAGGAGGTTACTAAATTTCTCAGTTGCTGACAAAATGAGTGACAAAGTGAAAATCGCGGTAGCTTCCGCTCACGTTTTAGGTGAGTCCCTCAGAAGATGCTGCATGGACAATTCAGGCAGCTTCTGTTTTATTTTGTTATCTTCAAAACATTTCTATTGTAATTGGTTTGATGTGTTTAATTAAAACCTGTGTGTCAGGGGAAACGAAATAGGTATTGTATTATTTATTTAAATTTGTATACTACCCTATACCAATAGATCTCAGGGCGGTTCACAATATATTAAAAAAGCACCACAAAACACGCAATAAAAAGAACAAAGACAATCCAATAACTCCCCCCGCCCAACACATTTAAAAGGGCACCCAATGCCTATGCAGGTGTAAGAACTAATTAAGTTATACACACTTCCTGGGTTGTGACTTAGGGTTGTAATCTTAGGGAATCCACAAATAGACTCATTTCCTTGCGAGGTGACAGACTTGAGGGGCATAAGAGTTTAGGAAGCCCAAAGCCTCATAATGGCTAGGAGTGAATAGAGGTGAAAAGACTAATCCACTTGCAGGGAATTTCCGTGGGGGTAAAAACCATTAGCAAAAGCAAAGGATCCAATGGGAAATAAAGGAATCTCAACTAAATCATCCATGACAGACGGCCTCCCGATCTCTGCTTAAATACAACAACCTCCCAAGGGAGACCATTCTGCTGTCAAACAGCTATTACTGTCAGAAAGCTTTTCCGTATGGCTAGCTGGAATCTCCTTTCTTGTAACTCGAAGCTATGAGTTCCAGTCCTACCACCCCAGAGAAAACCCCAAGGTGTGGGGAAGCCTGCTTTTAGTAAAAGGTAAAGGGACCCCTAACCTTTAAGTATTAAGTCCAGTTGCGGACAACTGGGGTTGCAGCGCTCATTTCACTTTACTGGCGAAGGGAGCCAGTGTTTGCAGACAGCTTCTGGGTCATGTGGCCAGCATGACTGAGCCACTTCTGGTGAACCAGAGCAGCGCACGGAAACACCGTTTACCTTCCCGCTGGAATAGTACCTATTTATCTACTTGCACTTTGACGTGCTTTCAAACTGCTAGGTTGGCAGGAGCAGGGACCGAGCAACGGGAGCTCACCCCGTCACGGGGATTCGAACCGCCGACCTTCTGATTGGCAAGCACCAGGCTCTGTGGTTTAGACCACAGCACCACCCACATCCCTTCTGCTTTTAGTGCTTGGTTTCTAAACCGTTTAGGGCTTTGTATGCGAGGACAAACACCTAGCAGTATCCCTGTCTCTGAAAGTACCGTCTGCTTTTTGAGACCACAGAAACCTACTGGATGCCATCAGCTTCAGGGGAGTTATTTCGCATGCCCCTCAGTCGCCATACCTTCAGCTTGTTAATGGGCCTGATGGGTCAGGGGTATATTTAGTTGCAGTGCTGAGTGACCTGCGCTTTCTCTTTGCAGGTGCTGCAGTAAAGGGCCTCAGCGTCACAGTACCGGTAGCTGTTTTTCCGTGTGTGTGCGCTGCCGTTGTGGTGATCACTATTGCCTATGTCGCTGAAAGGGTCATCAATAAACCCAGTAAGCCAAGCACCCATGTTTTCATCAGCCCAGTCTATCACAAAGATCCTGTCAGTGGGGTTTTTTAGGGATGGGACAGGCCTGGCAAAATTGACTTCTGCGTACGTTTTCATCCTGCCTCTCGACACCGAAGTTAACAGTGGCACTTTTAGGCCTGAGCCCCGGACTCTGCAACCCTAGATGCAAGAGGAAACTGACAACACAGTGATTGGTGCATGTGTGTCGTGCCGGGGAAAAGACTTGGTTTCGTTTACACATGCCAGAGCTGACACTGGGTGAGAAGGACAGGGCTTCACCTTCTTCTCCTGGTATGCCCCACGGAGGACCTTAAGGTCCATAAATAGTAACACCCTAGTGGTCCCGGGCCCTAAGGAAGTTAGATTAGCTTCAACCAGAGCCAGGGCCTTCTCAACACTGGCCCCGGCCTGGTGGAACGCTCTGCCTCATGAGACCAGGGCCCTGCAGGATCTGATTTCTTTCCGCAGGGCCTGTAAGACAGAGTTGTTCCGCCTGGCCTTTGGCTTGGAGCCAATTTGATTCCCTCCCCCTCTTTCTTTTTCCTTTCTCCTCCTGTGATGAGGCTGCATTTTAATATTTTAATGTTTCAATATTTTAATGTTGTATTTTAATCTTGTTTTTAAGTTGTATTCATTCAACTTGTTTTTATTATTGCTTGTTAGCCACCCTAAGCCCAGCCTTGGCTGGGGAGGGACGGGTAATAATATTATTATTACTACCGTTGTTGTTGTTGTTGTTATTATTATTATTATTATTATTATTATTCTAAAACACCACCCAGCTTTGCTTCCTAGGTTATCAAAGTTAGGCTGTTGCTGCAGGTGAGAAAAGACTCGGCTGAAAGCCCCAGCTATCAGTGCAAATTAAAACCAGCTAAAATTTGGTATAGTTTATGTAAGCTAGAGGGCAAGAGACCCTGGTGACAGAGTGAACACCAGTTCCTGAAAAACCACAGGAGGGGAGAATGCTCTTGTGCTCAGTTCCTGCTCGCTGGTTTCTCAGAAGAGGCACCTGGTTGGCCACTTGGAGAACAGGAACCTGGACTTGATGGGCCATTGTCCTGACCCAGCAAGCTCTTATGAGTTTATGTCACCACAACATCCCTTTTATTCTTTAACTGTCCAGGGGTCTTTTACCTTTTAGAGGGACGTGGGATCAGAAGGTCAGTGGTTCGAATCCCCGCGATAGGGTGAGCTCTCGTTGCTCTGTCCCTGCTCCTGCCAACCTAGCAGTTCGAAAGCATGCCGGTGCAAGTAGATAAATAGGTACCACTGTGGTGGGAAGGTAAACGACATTTTTGTGCACTCTGGCTTCCATCACAGTGTTCTGCTGTGCCAGAAGTGGTTTAGTCCTGCTGGCCACGTGACCCGGAAAGCTGTCTGTGGGCAAAAGCCGGCTCCCTTGGCCTGAAAATGATGATGAGCGCCACAACCCCATAGTCTCCTTTGACTGGACTTAGCCATCCAGGGGTCCTTTACCTTCTACCTTTACTACCCAGGAAAACAATAGCAAGGACTCCATCTGTGCCCATTTTCATTTCCCCAGTCCCCTCCTTTATTCTGAGAAAAAGTTTGTTCCCATGGATTTGTGGGTCCTGAAGAAGTTCCGTGGGGACTTCCTCTCCTAAAACCAGCTTCCTCTTCTAAAACCAGGACTTGATCTCTCCTTGTTTCTTTGCAGATAACGCATGAGCATGAAAGAACGAAGCTGAACCCGAGCGAGTTGCTCCTCGTCACGTTGCGCTGTTTCCTGCTGCCAAGTTGCCCCGGGTGTGTCTTTGCGCAAGGAAACTAAGCACAAATAAATCATTCACTTGGACGTATTCCGTGTGACTCGCTTATTTTGCTTATACAACCAATCAGCCGCAATCCAGGGACACACTTGGGCAATACCAGGCTCAGGATTTAATGATCCGAACAGCCCCCATGTCTTTTTCCCCGATGACAATACGTGTCCCTTGATTCGTTTCAAAATGTGTCACACCAGCCTTCTTGCATGGGGGGCGGGGGGCCTTCCTGGCTGACCTTAGTCCCACAACTGAAGATCCTATTTATATGACTGCTTTGATTATAGCGCAATAAATAAACTGCATATAAACCACGCTTAAAGTTTGGTTTCTTCTCTGCAGGTGACATTAGAGAGGCAAGGAAGGAGTCCAGTTAAGGCTGAAGACGTTTGTCTCCCACAGAAAGAAGAGTTATGTATGCTCAGCTGTTGTTGTTGTTTAGTCGTTTAGTCGTGTCCGACTCTTCGTGACCCCATGGACCAGAGCACGCCAGGCACCTCTGTCCTCCACTACCTCCCGCAGTTTGGTCAAACTCATGCTGGTAACCTCGAAAACACTATCCAACCATCTCGTCCTCTGTCGCCCCCTTCTCCTTGTGCCCTCCATCTTTCCCAGCATCAGTGTCTTCTCCAGGGAGTCTTCTCTTCTCATGAGGTGGCCAATGTCTTGGAGCCTCAGCTTCACGATCTGTCCTTCCAGTGAGCACTCAGGGCTGATTTCCTTAAGAATGGATGCGTTTGATCTTCTTGCAGTCCATGGGACTCTCAAGAGTCTCCTCCAGCACCATAATTCAAAAGCATCAATTCTTCAGCGATCAGCCTTCTTTATGGTCCAGCTCTCACTTCCATACATCACTACTGGGAAAACCATGGCTTTAACTATACGGACCTTTATTTGGTCTTTTGCTGCAACGGGGTTCCTACTCCCAGCTGTCAAAGGAAGAGAGACTCTCAAACACAGTAGCATCTTTAAGGAGGCACAATTTTGTGGTTCAGCTCAGGTGCCAAAATGCCTTGGGCCAGTCCTGATTCCTTTGCATGGATTTTATTCACTATCAACATTCAACAGCCTTGCAGCCTCTTTGCAAAAGAGGCTTTTGATGGTGCAGCAGTGCCCTCTGCTGTCCAAAAGGGAAAGGGCAACTTCTTCGCTCTCACCTGATTTCCCAGAAAAGGCAAAACAAAAAATTTTTTCCCTTCCAGTAGCACCTTAAAGACCAACTAAGTTAGTTCTTGGTATGAGCTTTCGTGTGCATGCACACTTCTTCAGATACACACGAAAGCTCATACCAAGAACTAACTTAGTTGGTCTTTAAGGTGCTACTGGAAGGGAAAAAATTTTTTGTTTTGACTATGGCAGACCAACACGGCTACCTATCTCTAACCAGAAAAGGCAGAGAGCGTTATAGTCGGAAAGGAAATCCCCGAAAAAGCCGGCCAGCTGCCTCCTGAACCAGCAGCCAATAACTTTGTTTAACTGTTGGCAGCATTTCAGAGCCTGCTTCCGGCCACAAGGGACTCCCCAGAGAGCTAGCCAGTTGTACAGAAAATAAATTCTTACAACATTTGGGGTAGTTAAACCGCTTTCTAAAAAAGTTGGAGGTCTCCCAGAGGGCATCTCTTCCAGCCCCCTGCTCGATGCAGGACATACAAAGCATGCTTGTTCTCTCCCACTCCGGAGGGTAGGACTCGAACCCATGGCTTCAAGCTACAAGAAATAAGATTACGACTAAACATCAGAAAAAACTTTCTGACAGTAAGAGCTCTTTGAACGGTCTCCCTCGGGAAGTGGCGGACTCTCCTTCCTAGGAGATTTTTAAGCAGAGGTTGGGTAGCCATCTGTCACGGATGCTTCAGTTGAGATTCCTGCAATGAAGGGGGTTGGACTAGATGACCCTTTGGGTCCCTTTCCAACTCTACAGTGTTGTAAACAAAATCTGCCCTTTTTCCCTTATGGGGTATCCAAGAGCCTGTATAGAGTCCTTACGTGGGTTCCCTATCAGTAGGAGAAAATAACAGAGGCCAACCAAAGAATATTGAGAAGCAAAGCAGCTAGTAAGCCTGATCTTTATTAAAGTTGTTGCAACAGGGTGCTCCCCTCACACGCAGGAGGACCCAGAACCTAAGTGTGCCTGCCCTTATATAGACATTTTAAATTGCCCGGCCTGGAGTCCAAGACCACCCCCAGAAACATCATACCCACATCACAGAAGGGGTGTAGCCCAAGACCACCCCTCAGATACATCATACCTAAACCAGACAAAAGGCGGTCTACAACAGAAATCTGAGTGCCTTGATTATCTCCTGCCTGGCAGGTTACCTGTTAATGGTCACTTGACTGGATTACCTGTGGGGGCCTGGCTAGTCTTTTGTAATGATAAATACTTAGTTCCTGAGCCAAGTCACAGGCTCACCCTGTTCATACACAGACATACCCTTAAGGCAGGATTTGTGAGGACAGAGACAATGGGGACGTTTTTCCATTTTCCTTCGACCTTGCAGAGAAATATTTGAGGTCAGTTTGGGAGGCACAAAATGGTTTCAGGACTTTTTCTGTGGGGTTTCAGACATGTGGTTTATATATACAGTTATGAACATTTATCATATACAGTCATACCTCCGGTTGAAGTAGCTTCGGGTTGAGCGTTTTCAGGTTGCACTCCGCGGCAACCCGGAAGTAACGGAGTGCGTTACTTCCGGGTTTTGCCACTCACGCATGCGCAGACGCTCAAAAATGATGTCATGCGCGGAAGCGTCGAATTGCGACCCGTGCACGCGCAGACATGGGTTGTGTTCGCTTCAGGATGCGAACGGGGCTCCGGAACGGATCCTGTTCGCATCCAGAGGTACCACTGTGTGTGTGTGTGTGTGTGTGTGTGTGTGTGTAAAACCTTAAAATTCTTATAACAACGGTTCTATGGTTCTACAGCTCTCTGGTCTGTGCTTTAAGACCTCCAAGGAGGGGAAGCCCAATGTCCCTATAAATCATTGGATTCAGTATCAAACCACTCCATCCCCTCAAGATAACATTAAACATTAAAAAAGCACTTCCCCATACAGGGCTGCTTTCAGATGTCTTCCAATTATTTATCTCCTTGACTTGCAGGTGGTATAACTCCATACCCTCCAACACTTCTCCGATAAAAATAGGGACATCCTAAGAAACCTGAAAATCTGGGGCTGTCCCTGGAAAACAGGGACACTTGGAGGGTTTGCTCTGCGTGTGTGTGTGAGAGAGAAAGAGAGACACACATAGAAAGAATAATTCAAGCAGCTGTGATTTCTTTGGGGGGGTGGGGCCCTGAAGGCAGCTCCTGTCAACTCAGTCCTCCGAAGAACCTAGGAACTGAGCTGTGGTTCCTAGAGAGGCAGGAAGTTTTCCCCATGTGTGGGAGTTGAGGGTAGAATTGCAAGACAATGGTACCTTCGCCTCCCTTCGCATCCCAGGGAAAGGAAGACAGGCCAGGTGAGATTCAGCAGGAGGGAGAGATGGAAGGAAGGAGGGAGGGAGGGAGGGAGTGTTTGTGCAGAAAAAGACAGGACCCCCCCAAAAATGAATAAATTGGAAGGACTGGGCGACACTGGAGGGATGGATTGGGAGAGGCGGCAGATGGGAACGGGGAGAATTTTCCCATTTTGGAGAAAAAGGGAAAGTCTAACTCCTCTCTTAGACTCGCAGGTGGCGGGAGGGGGGGGTCGTGATCTATGCAATCCGAAAGGGAATCCAAATATCAGCCACGTTTCCATTGCACGATCCCCTTTGAAGCAACAGCCCCGCCATCCCATCATTCATTCGCATGGGGAATGGGGGAGTTGGGGAAAAGAAGAGGGTGCCAGGGAATCAGCCCTGCTTGCGAGGTGGGGGGAGAGAAGGAGGTGAAAAAGACGCTCTCCCTAAAAAAGACTCCGAGCTCCTCCAGCTGCAAAGCCCCTCCAAGCCCCGCTCCCGCTTTGCATTGCATTGTCTTCCTGCCCTCCCTTCGCATTCAGATCTCCCTCCACTAACCCCGGGCCAGAAGATGGGAGGACTGCAGAATCATGCCATTTGTAGAGTTGGAAGGGACCCCCGAAGGGCATCTAGTCCAACCCCGCTGCGATGCAAGAATCCCTGCTGGAAACTTGATGAAATACTTGCTTTCCCTCTGCCAGGGATAGGCTGGCTCAGACCCACTACGAAAGAGAGTTCGGATCTGGTGCGCTTTGCACCTAGAATCATAGAATGGTAATAATAATAATAATAATAATAATAATAATAATACATTTTATTTATACCCAGTCCTTCCCGGTTCAGTGCCTGGCGTGCTCTGGTCCATAGGGTCACAAAGAGTTGGACATGACTAAATGACTGAACAACAACAAGTGTGTACAGGGGTCTCTCTTCCTTTGATGGTTGGAAGTAATAATAATAATAATAATATATTTTTATTCATACCCCGCCCTTCCCAATTCAGAAAACTGGGCTCAGGGCGGCTAACAACAAATTTAAAAGACTCAATTGATGCAACAAAAAAACAGCATAAAATACAGTATAAAACGTGAATAACAATAAATTCAGAATTCAAAAATCAATTTAGGCGGAAGATCCGTCTAATAAACATTAGATGATCACCAGGGCTAGCTGGCTAAATTAGTCCTATTTGAGCCAGCGAGGAGACCAGGGGAGAATTAACTGTGGGATCCCAGAGCGGGTAATCTTCATAAAAAGGGGAGGGGGAGGGAAGGAAGGGGAATAAAAGATCAGGCTAAGTTCAAATTGAAAGCCAGGCGGAATAGCTCTGTGTTACAGGCCCTGCAGAAGGAAGTTAAATCCTGCAGGGCCCTGGTCTCCTGTGACAGAGCATTCCATCAGGTCAGAGCCATCACTGAGAAGGCCCTGGCCCTGGTGGAGGATAGTCTGACTTCCTTAGGGCCCGGGACCTCTAAACTATGATTATTCAGGTCCTCTGCGGGGCATACCAGGTAGGGTTGGTAGAGTTGGAAGGCAACCCCAGGGGTCATCTAGTCCAACCCCCTGCAAGGAAGGAGAGTCCACCAGCTCCTGAGGGAGACTGTTCCACTGCCAAACAGCTCTTACTGCCAGAAAGTTCTTCCTGATGTGGAGTCGGAATCTCCTTTCGTGTAACTTAAATCCATTGGCACAGATCCTGCCCTCTAGAGCAGGAGAACACCTGCTTAGCTTATATGCCTGGGGCTTGCTTTTCCTTGCAGCTGGGAGTGCTCCCTTGCCTTCACCAAACTGGTGCTCTCCAGATTGTGGCTGGACTACAACTCCCATCAGCCCCAGCCATCATCACAAATGGTGAAAGGCGGTGGGAGCTGTAGTCCAGCCACACCTGGCAGGGAAACAGGCATAGGATTCATGCTTCCTCCGTCTTCCCCACAGCCACTGCGATGCCATCGGAAGCCCCACCTAGATCGTCTCTTCTTTGGGCTGGAGCGCAAAATCCAGCAGACGCCTCAGGTAAGGGAAGGGACTCGTGGGGAGAGATGGAGGAGGCAGCTGGGGGCCTTCCTTCGGGGTCACGATGTGTTTGTATGCAGGGAGGGGTTCAGGAACTGGCAGAATATTCCTCTTTCTGTTCACATTTGGCGCTGCAAGATGTTATTGCTTCCGCTTTCCCATCTGCAGAATCAGCCTTGTCCATTTCATATATATTTTAAAATACTTTTCAGGTTTAAATATTTCACTGATTTTACAATCATTTTGACATTTCAAAGCTTGACTTCCTTCCCCCTCCTTCTGCGGTTCCTTAAATTTATATTTAATGTCTTCTGCATATCCAAATTAACTTAATTTGCTCATTTATTCATCTTCTTTAAATATATACTCTTATGAAACTGAAGGTTATTACAGTAATCCTGCCAATGTTCTTATCTGTTTACAATTTATTTGTAAAATGTTCAATAGACAATTTCAATTCTTTTATAAAAAGTTTATTAAACAAAAAGAGTTAAAAATGAAACACCCCTCTCTTGCCTCACCCCATGAACAGTGCTGCATTCAGTGGTTCTCCTGCCCCCCCATCTGATTTGGGGGGCACTGAGGTGGGAGGAGTGGGAAAGCACTGTTGCACTGAGAAGACTGGAAATGTTTGTTGAATATATGGCGGGGGGAATTGTGTACACTTGAAAACGTTGGCAGCATTAAGATAAATTCAACAGTGTAAATAAGCTTTGATGGATGTAATAATGGAATACTGTATGGTTTAGTTTACCTAAAATATGCAGGGATTTTTGATATGCAAAATGAACCATGGAAAGAGAAGAAAGAAAGCCATGGATATTCTAAGGTTGTTTAAATGAGCATTCTAAATTGTAAAACAGAAAATTTAATAAAAATTATATACATATATAAAAAGAAAGCACTTTTGCAGTAACAAGGGACGTGGGTGGCGCTGTGGTCTAAACCACAGAGCCTAGGGCTTGCCGATCAGAAGGTTGGCAGTTCGAATCCCCGTGACGGGGTGAGCTCCCGTTGCTCGGTCCCTGCTCCTGCCCGCCTAGCAGTTCGAAAGCACGTCAGAGTGCAAGTAGATAAATAGGTACCGCTCCGGCGGGAAGGTAAACGGCATTTCCGTGCGCTGCTCTGGTTTGCCAGAAGCGGCTTAGTCATGCTGGCCACATGACCCAGAAGCTGTCTGTGGACAAACGCTGGCTCCCTCGGCCTATAGAGCAAGATGAGTGCGCAACCCCAGAGTCGGTCACGACTGGACCTAATGGTCAGGGGTACCTTTACCTTTACCTTTGCAGTAATAGGACTCACAACACTGGCTCTTGCCAGCACAACTATTTAGTTGAATTTGGTTGTAAGAATCCCATTGCTGCATTTTTCATAAGCCTCCACACTATTGGTAAAAATACAATACAATACAATACAATACAATACAATACAATACAATACAATACAATACTCTCTCAGCAGCTTTGTGAGTTTCCCCCTGCTTGGCTTATGTGTCTGTCTAGCTTATTCATTGGCCACTGTTCAAATAATAATAATATTATAATAATGTATTATTTATACCCCGCCCATCTGGCTGGGTCTCCCCAGCCACCCTGGGCAGCTTCCAACAAAGTATTAAAATACAGTGTTCAAAGAGGGAGCAGTGGTACACGTGGGGGAAACTACCTTCAAATGAAGAATCCTCCTTTCTTTCAGCAGAGAAGAAGGTGACTGCGTATTTCGCCAAGGGGGAGTAAAATCTCCCGGATCCAGGCCACAGAGCTTTGTACAAGGAAGCCACGATGGAGAGTTGTGGGAATCTGGACTCTGTGGGTAAAGATCTCTTTGGCTGATTGAGGTTGGAGAGGGGGAACTCCTGTTCTGACTATTTGCCACCACAATGGAGGGGTCCCAGCATAGAACATACCGTATTTTTCGCCCTATAGGACGCACTTTTTCCCCTCCAAAAATGAAGGGGAAATGTGTGTGTGTCCTATGGGGCGAATACAGGCTTTCCTGGGCTTCCTGCAGCTCTGCGCCACCCTCTGGATCCCGGCGCGAAGCCGCACGGGGTTCCAGAGGGTAGCGCAGAGCTGTCTGCGCTCCAGGGCTTCCTGCAGCTCTGTGCCACCCTCTGGATCCCGGCGCAAAGCCGCGCGGGGCTCCAGAGAGTAGCGCAGACCTGCCTGCATTCCGAAGCCTGCTTCGCACACCTCTCTGCAAGCCTGGGGAGACCGGCGCGGCTCCCTAGGCTTGCGGAAAGCAGGCTGTTCTGGGGGCTGGGGTCGGGGGAAGCTCGGGCTTCCCCCGCGCCTGCCCCGTGCCTGGGGAGGGAAATTTTTTTTTTATTTCCCCCCCCCCAAAAATTAGGTGCGTCCTATGGGGCGGGGCGTCCTATGGGGCAAAAAATACGGTAGTCAGTGCATCTGGCTGTTAACCAGAAGGCTGGTGGTTCGAGCCCTGGGAGGGATGGCTATGAACAGTATTAATGCATTGCAGGGGTTGGGCTAGATGACCCTTGGGATCCCTTCCATGATTCTATAAAATATTTTTACCAATAAATAAACTGGTTTTATTCTTTTGTTATTATTATTTTGCTTTCGAATAGTGCACCTGGTAAGCACCAGGGCTTGGGCATTGTAGTGAACTTTGGAATAAAGCTTTTGGAAATAATCATGCAAAATGTTGCAGTCAGCAATCTTTAGAGCTGAGAGGAATACAGCTGAGTGCCTGTTGTAATCTAGATTTCAGTAGCGTGCACAGAGAAGAATGGGGAGAATTTTGGAGCTGTTGTCATTAGAGAAATGGCTAATTTGACTCAGTCCCCTGATGAGATTTCTGCCTTGAACTCCTAACATGAAGGTGTTTTTTTCCTGCACGCAGGCCTCAGACAGAAGGACAATGAGAATTCTGCAGAGCCACCTGAGGGGTCGTCAGAAACAGCCAAGCATTCAGTGGGGAAGGAGCTTGGCGTTCAAAGGGGATGGAAAAAGCACATGGGAAACCAACCAAAGGCAGGGAGGAAGAGATTCTCTGCTTCTCAAGGTGCCAGTGTCCACAAACTCCTAATGCCACAGGAAAATCTGAAAGGAAATAAAAAAGAAAAATGCCCGGAGTGTGGGAAAACATTCAAAGATAAATCAAACTTGAACAGGCATTGTAGAACCCACACAGGGGAGAAACCATATGAGTGCCTGGAATGTGGAAAGAGCTTTGGTCACAGTCACCATCTTACCGTTCATCAGAGAACTCACACTGGGGAGAAACCCTATAAATGCACACAGTGCGGAAAAGCCTTCAGCGATAGCGGAAGCCTTACTGCCCATGAAAGAATTCATACAGGGGAGAAACCGTACAAGTGTATGGACTGCGGAAAGAGCTTCAGCAACAGCGGAAGTCTTCATACACACAGAAGGACTCACACGGGCGAAAAACCGTATAAGTGCCTGGAATGTGGAAAGAACTTCATCCACAGCGGAAGCCTTCATGCGCATCAGAGAATCCACACAAGGGAGAAAATGTACGCATGTGTGGACTGTGGGAAGTGTTTTGCTTCCGGCAGCCACTTTAACACACATCCCAAAACCCACACAGAGGAGAAACCTTATAAATGTATGGCGTGTAGAAAGAGGTTCATCAATAGCGGAAGCCTTAATTCTCTGCAGAGAATTCACCCAGGGGAGAAACCATACGAGTGTGTTGTGTGTGGGAAAAGCTTCAGTGACAGCAGAAATCTGACTGCGCATGAAATAACTCACACAGGGGGGAAGCCATATAAGTGCCTGGAGTGCGGGAAAAGCTTCCGCCAAAGCTATAATCTTACGTCACATCAGAAAACTCACACCGGGGCGAAACCTTACAAATGCATGGCGTGTGGGAAAAGCTTCAGTCGTAGTGGCAGCCTTCTTTCCCATCAGAGAACCCACACAGGAGAGAAGCCCTATAAGTGCATGGAGTGTGGAAAGAGCTTCATTGAGAGCCAGCAGCTTACTTTACATCATAGAACTCACACGGGAGAGAAGCCCTATAAATGCGCGGAGTGCGGGAAGACCTTCAGCACAAGCGGAAGCCTTAACAGACACCAAACGACTCACACAGGGGAGAGGCCCTTTCAATGTGCTGAGTGTAGGAAGAATTTCAGCCAGAGGACACACCTTACGAAACATGAAAGAACGCACACGGGCGAGAAGCCCTACAAATGTGCGGAGTGCGGGAAAAGTTTCAGCACGGGCGGAAGCCTTCACAGACATCAGACGACCCACACAGGGGAGAAACCTTTCGAATGCCCGGAATGTGGGAAAAGCTTCAGTCGTCGAGGGAATCTCAATACACATCAGAGAACCCACACAGGAGCAAAGCAACGTAAACATGTGAAATGTGAGAAAAGCTTCAGTGCGAGTGGCAGCCTTACCTCGTATCAGTGGATCAGTGAAGATGGTTAGCTGTATCTGGTATAAATGTCTGTATTGATGTGCATTTGTTAGTTTCAAGAATTAGGGTAGCCGTGAGGGGCAAGACATTTCTGGCACCTGAAAGACTGAAACCAATTTATTGAGGCATAAGCTTTTATGGCCTAAAGTTCACATCATCAGCTACATGGTTTTATCTCGATCAGCAGGCGCTCCCCCAATTTGTGCACCCCCCCCCCAGTTTTTGTGGGGGTTCCATTCCAGGTCATTGTGCATGTCAACGGTGCACAGGTAAGCCCACCACACCCTGTTGCACCCACTTCCAGGGCCAAAAACGGTGTACACCTGCTTTGAACACATGGTCTGTGTGTGTGGTTTGGGAGCTGCATGGTCAGGGGAAAAACAGTGCTGTCCAGGGTTGTAAAGACTGTGGAGATGCTGCCAGGTGTCATAAGAAAGCTGCAGAGATAGCGCAGGATAGTGCGCACCCCGGAAATGATCTCTTTCAGCTTCTGCCTTCTGGAAGAAGGTACAGGGTTATAAAGACTAGGACTAGCTGCCTGAGAAACAGTTTCTATCCAAATGCGATTTTGGTTTTAAATGCAGTGTAAGGAGTCTCTCTGGGAGTATATTGTATTTTAAAAATGGGGTATCAAGAGTTTTTAGGGATCTAACCAGGTTGGGATAGCTGGGATAGCAGGCTTGTTGGTTTTGAATGTCTTATGTAGATTTTTCCCCCCCATTTCGTTGTTCTGTATGGGACAATGACAGTAAAGATGATTGTATCGTATCGTATTATCATATCAAATGGGGAGTTGCCTGTATACACATGTTGGGTGTACAAAGAAAAATCAAAATATTGAGGTTCGATGGAAAGGAAATGCAGAAAATCCTGTGACAATTAAGTGAAGCTTCAAGGAAAAAGAGTGACTGTGCCCAAGTCATAACATAAGCATCGTAGATTTGCTCAGTTAGTTAATTCTGGTGGCAGAATAGAAAAACACGAGCTGTCTCAAGAGACAGTGGGGTGCATCTCTGTGGTGAAGTCAAACTGCTGCACTAGCCTGGAAGACCCCACTCTTGGCCTCGCTGATGGGGTCCAAAGGAAAGCAGAGCAAGACGTTGCCATAAGGAGTACAAGGCGCCATCCAACTGTCTTTGGGACTCCACTCTGGACTCATGTAGGGTTTGCTCCTGATACCTTTTCGTCTCCTGAAGGTATCCTGCAAGGCAGTGGATGTTTAGAATCAGTTTTCCTTCTCCTCGATGGTCTCCTTCCCAGATGGACAAGCCCCACCTGCCTCTCGCTTCCCTCTGCAACATGTGCAGAAACCTTGACTGTTGGCTCCCCTCTTGGTCTCATCGGTCCATCTGCCAGAGCTTGTCTTCACGTGCAGGGGAAGCCCCTAACTCACCAAGGGTTTGAGACCCATCGGCTCCTCTCACCTGGTTTAGCTGGCCAGGTGAAGCCATTTCCCCAGGTGTGGCTGCTGCCGCACGCTGACAGCTTCTAGAAGCCACGGATGAGAGCTGAGTGCAGTTTGGGGACCAAAGGTGGACAAACTACCCCATAAGGAGCGAGACATGTCCCCCACCAGAGGCACCATCCCTCCCTAATACCCCCACACCCCAAATAATGGATGGAATTCAGTGTTGTATTCTGAAACACAACATTCTGCTTCCCATGACACCCCCCTTCCCATGCACACTGATCTGTGTTTTCCCCTGACCTCCCCAGAGCCTTTTTTTTTTTTTTGAGGGGTGGGAATGAAAGGGGAAAGGCCCTTTGTACTAGTGCAACTACTTAGCTGAATCCGGCACACAATATTTATTAAATGGGAGCCCATGGGGGCGTGTTCGTTTCCAAACATTCCCCAGGCATATTTTAAAAGGATCAATGCATTATTTCAGACTTTTGTTTGGGGTACTTCTCCACATTCTTTAACGCTTAAAAAAAATGTCGTCACCTATACCAGAAGAAGGATTCAATTTTTCAAGACATCAGTCTGTATCAGTGAAGCATATTTGCCAGAACACACAAACAATTGGTTCTTTCTCCCTGAGTATCCCAGCACACTAAACACAGAGGTGTCGTACTTAACACCCTTTTTGGATGAGTCTAGGTATGTAAAAAAGAATGACCCTGTGCCAATTTCAGTTATCTATATTGTCTTGTCAGTTACAAATTGATCCATATGCTCATGCTAAGTTACCTTTAAGAGGTAACCTAGATTTTAAAAAGAGGCAAGACTTTTGCGGAGAAAATGCATAGATTGTGGGACTGATACATTAGATCATTGGTAGCTCACAGATGGATAATTTGTATAGTTCCTATATTTGTGGTTCAGATTCCATTTACCAGGTAGTGCTAAATGGCAGTATTTGTTATTACCACATTTGTTGGTGTGTTTATGTCCTGTCTGCTCCGAGTGCTTCCCATGTATAGATCAATCGATCGATCGATCGATTGATCGATCGATAGATAATGTTATGTAAAGCAGAACGAATCTCTTCATTGACATCAATACCAGGGAAGATTCTGGAGCAGATCATTAAGCAAACAGTCTGTGAGCACCTAGAAAGGAATGCTGTGATCACCAATAGTCAGCATGGATTTCTGAAAAATAAGTCATGTCAGACTAACCTGATCTCGTTTTTTGACAGAATTACAAGCCTGGTAGATGAAGGGAACGCAGTGGATGTAGCCTACCTTGATTTCAGCAAGGCATTTGACAAGGTGCCCCATGATATTCTTGTAAAGAAGCTGGTAAAATGCGATCTTGACTATGCTACCACTCAGTGGATTTGTAACTGGCTGACTGACCGAACCCAAAGGGTGCTCATCAATGGTTCCTCTTCATCCTGGAGAAGAGTGACTAGTGGGGTGCCACAGGGTTCTGTCTTGGGCCCGGTCTTATTCAACATCTTTATCAACGACTTGGATGATGGACTCAAGGGCATCCTGATCAAATTTGCAGATGACACCAAACTGGGAGGGGTGGCTAACACCCCAGAGGACAGGATCACACTTCAAAACGACCTTAACAGATTAGAGAACTGGGCCAAAACAAACAAGATGAATTTTAACAGGGAGAAATGTAAAGTATTGCACTTGGGCAAAAAAAATGAGAGGCACAAATACAAGATGGGTGACACCTGGCTTGAGAGCACTACATGTGAAAAGGATCTAGGAGTCTTGGTTGACCACAAACTTGACATGAGCCAACAGTGTGACGCGGCAGCTAAAAAAGCCAATGCAATTCTGGGCTGCATCAATAGGAGATCAAGGGAAGTAATAGTGCCACTGTATTCTGCTCTGGTCAGACCTCACCTGGAGTACTGTGTCCAGTTCTGGGCACCACAGTTCAAGAAGGACACTGACAAACTGGAACGTGTCCAGAGGAGGGCAACCAAAATGGTCAAAGGCCTGGAAACGATGCCTTATGAGGAACGGCTAAGGGAGCTGGGCATGTTTAGCCTGGAGAAGAGGAGGCTAAGGGGTGATATGATAGCCATGTTCAAATATATAAAAGGATGTCATATAGAGGAGGGAGAAAGGTTGTTTTCTGCTGCTCCAGAGAAGCGGACACGGAGCAATGGATCCAAACTACAAGAAAGAAGATTCCACCTAAACATTAGGAAGAACTTCCTGACAGTAAGAGCTGTTTGACAGTGGAATTTGCTGCCAAGGAGTGTGGTGGAGTCTCCTTCTTTGGAGGTCTTTAAGCAGAGGCTTGACAACCATATGTCAGGAGTGCTCTGATGGTGTTTCCTGCTTGGCAGGGGGTTGGACTCGATGGCCCTTGTGGTCTCTTCCAACTCTATGATTCTATGATTCTTTCCACATTACAAACATTTATAAGGTTTTATCTGCAGCTTTAGAAACTGGGAAACGAAAGGGAAGGAAGCAGCAGCCTTTTATTTGAGTAACTCCAAATCTGTGCCCAGCATAGAACAACAAACATATTTTCCCATTTTTTGCCTGCTCTTCTGTGCAAATCTGATTTATCTAAAGGCTGAATTTCAACCCCCACCCCCACATTTGTGTGCTGGGTGAGGTTGGACTTTATTAGATTATGGGATAAACAAATACCTGCACATAGGTGCACAGTGGACTTCAGGTTTCCAGCTAGGTGGGGGAAATACTAATAGAGGGGATTATTTGGGGGAACCTCACATAGCACCAATCCCTGGTCTGGACATTTCGGAATCACAAAAATTGAAAGCCGTTGTGCGAGGATCAAGATGACAAAACCTACAGTGAACCAGGGACCCATCAACACACAAAAATGGAAACAGTCTCAAAAATCGATGCACCTTCTACCCTGTTGCAGTTACCTTCTTGACTAAGTCCTGAGGTTTATTACACATTTTTTTAAAGCAGCATTTATTTCTAAGAGAATCCAAGCAGCTCAAGGTATCTCCATGAATGTCAGATCCTATGGGTAGGATGTAAAAGAACAGAGGTGATGGGGAAAGACTGAACAATTAAAATGGGGAAGTAGAAACCCCGCCTGGGAATAAGCAAAAATATTAAACAAGAACATTTGAGATATAGTGGTACCTTGGGTTACATACGCTTCAGGTTACACCGCTAACCCAGAAATAGTGCTTCAGGTTAAGAACTTTGCTTCAGGATGAGAACAGAAATCGTGTTCTGGCAGTGCTGCGGCAGCAGGAGGCCCCATTAGCTAAAGTGGTACTTCAGGTTAAGAACAGTTTCTGGTTAAGAACGGACCTCCGGAACGAATTAAGTACTTAACCTGAGGTACCACTGTGTATATGTGTGTGTGTGTGTGTGATACAAAGGGAAGATCTGCTCCTAGTTGGTTATTTATTATACAGTCGTACCTTGGTTGTTGAACGCCTTGTGACTCAAACGTTTTGGCTCCCAAACGCTGCAACCCCGGAAGTGAGTGTTCCGGTTTGTGAACATTCTTTGGAACCCAAATGTCTGAAGGGGCTTCTGCAGCTTCTGATTGAGCGCAGAAAGCTCCTGCAGCCAATCGGAAGCTGCGCGTTGGTTTGCGAACGTTTTCGGATGTCGAACGGACTTCCGGAATGGATTCCATTCAAAAACCAAGGTACGACTGGATTTGTTCCAAAACCCTAGCCCCAAAGGACTGGTTGTCCCAGTGACCGTGGGCAGTCTTTGTATCACAGAATCAACATCTATATTATTAACGTTATATTTATTTATTTATGCCCTGCCTTTTCCCCATATTGGGAGTCAAGGCGGTTTTCTGAAAAAGCTGAGATTGTATAAATCATGATTACAAGGCCCTCAAATCCCAATAGAGTGAAAATATATAAATCACTCTTTTAAAATATAGCTAATGTTTACATGGGCTTAGCCAGGATTCTTGTTGTGGGGGGGGCAGGAACTCATGGGCTACGCCCATAAATAATCATTAAAACCAATAACAAGGGGGTCCTTCCTCTTGGACCTGGTCCTCACCGACGGAGGAACTGAGTCACAAAGTGGAAGCACTGGGACCCTTGGGAGCAAGTGATCCTGTTCTCCTGGGTTTCATGACGCAGAGCCAAGGGAAACCCGAGTGGAGTCAGACATGTAATCTGGACTTTAAGAAGGCTGATTTCCAGCAGCCAACATTGTGGTTTTATGTTGTGAACTGCCCTGAGATCTACAAATGAAGGGCAATAGACCAATTTTGATGATGATGATATTTCTTCTTCTCTGGCGATCATTCGCAGCTAACTAAGATTGTCTTCCACGAACACGATCTTAACAGTGGGTCCATAAGTGACTGGGGAGGCCAATTCTGGATCCACACATCCTTCCACAGTGGGGACCTAGGTTTCCGGGCGGGAGTTGATCACGGTGAGTGTTTACCAAACGTGCCTCCCTCTTAGCATGTTTCTCCCTTTCGTCCCAAGTTCCAGCGTCTTCAAAGTCCATGACACCTTTGGCAAAGGTTGTTCTCCAATTGGAGCGCTCTCATAATGTTAAATTAGATCATCAGCACCATTCATATCCCCCTTACATGCTAAAATGTAAGCTCTGCCTCAGCTGTCATCTGGGAGCACCCATTATAGAGGACGGCCTCCGTGGGAGACGGGAAGATGGGTCATATAGCAACCCTAAATAAAACAAGGAAGTTGAAATCATGGCCAATAAAACAAGCTGAACATAACAACAAAAAAATCCCACATATAACAAAAAGTCAGAAGATCAGGATAATGTCCTACAAATTGATCGATTCTATTTCTATGCCGCTTTTTATTCAAATAAATCCCAAAGCGGTTTATAAACGAAAGATAAAAATAACATAATGGAACATCACAGCATAAATCGTATAGAATACTTTACAAATCATCAGTCAAACAATCACAAATCTTAAATAAAACAATTACCATCTATGTAACACTATTAACAAAACAACTAAAAAATAAGCTAAACATCACAGTTACACCAAGAATCATATTATAGGATTCATAGAGTATGACAGCATCCATATCTGTAAAACAGTATTAACAACATTAACAGAACAGCAACAGAACAAAGTGTTGAATTTGTACATGTGCTCTCCCCTCCTTTATGACTCATAAACTTTCATTCTATTTAATGCATCAAAATACACCTGCACATGATGTTCCTGGCAGTAACTCCCTTGCGATGGAGGTGGTCAGCACAAAGACTGTCTCCCCTCACATCCTTTCTGCCACTACGACACTTCCGTTTTCATAACTGAAAAATGGAATACCAGAATAAGACTAGGCTGCAATTTGGAGGTTGGGTGATACTTGGACGTGTGTTCAACTTTGATTAAAAATATCATTAGTTAACATATCTACATGATCAGTGTGGGGATGATAAAATACTTGTAAAATCAGATTAGACCCTTAAAACTGGTTTCCAGTTTTCTTAGGGAAAATGCCTTATTATTACACAGGTGGTACAGGACTTATTTGCAAATGCCAAAAATGTTTTATTCTGCGTAACGAAATTGTTTGGAGGGTTTGCAATAAACTTGGTACACATTATCACTTATAGTGGGAATGTCAGTTAGTGCGAGATTTTTGAAATTCAATTTTGACAGAAATGATAACTATTAATAGAGGAGCTATTGTTCGTTGTCCAAAATGTTACAGAATATTTTTGATGATACCAATGTCAAAATAATTGGCCTCATATAGGATCTGGGCAGCACAAAGTAATTAAAACACAAGGGAAAACAACCCAAAAGCTTGCACTCACTCTGGAGTATAGCTAAAATGGAGAAAGTTCCTCAAAATTTTGAAAAGGACTAGAACGTCCAGACATTTAAAAATGTGATTTATCATTTCATTTTCAAGGAAACCCTCAACACAAGCCTGGCGAAGATGGAACTATACATGATGATCTGATAAAAGTGATAGTCTTTAGTTGGTCTTTGCTATTTTAACTCATGTGCCACTACTCATTCTACATGCCTATCTTATGCTTTTGTTTTTCACCTTTTTCATCTGTTGCTATCATTGTTCTTTTTTATATAATTATTCTCCCTCTTTGCTTGCCTCTATCAATACCTGCCTCCCTGCCTACTGCTCGGACTCCTGCCCCTTACAGACACTGGCTGAACAGGAAGGTTCAGAGCAAAAACCCTTCTCTCCCCAACAATAGAAGGCAAATGGGGCTCAACAGACTAAGCAACTGTCTATTGTAACAAAACTGGAGTTAAACAAATAGAGTACAAAATTAACCAAAGATACAGTAGTGAATTCTAACACTGAGCACAGTATTTGCCCTGGTCTTCGTAGGAGCTCTTGGTAGGACTAATCATTATCTTTTCACACTCCAAGCCTAAGATGTGAGTAAGATAGCTACTGCGACTAAAGCTCTTTCCACACTCCAGACACTCATACGAACATTTGTCTCCTGTATGAGTTCTTTTATGTCTAGTGAGGTGACTACTCCGAACGAAGCTCTTTCCACATTCCAAACATTCATAAGGCTTTTCCCCTGTGTGACTTCTTTGATGCAAAGTAAGGTTGCAGCTGCGACTGAAATTCTTCCCACACTCCAAACATTCGTGAGGCTTTTCCCCTGTGTGAGTTCTTTTATGTCTAGTGAGGGAGCCACTGTCACTGAAGCTCTTCCCACACTCCCAGCATCCGAAAGGTTTCTCCCCTGTGTGTGTTCTCTTATGTCTTGCGAGGTGCCTACTCTGATAGAAACTCTTTCCACATTCCAAACATATGTAAGAATCCACTCCTGTATGGCTTCTTTGATGCAACGTAAGGGAGCCTAGGCGACCAAAGTTCTTCCCACACTCCAAGCATTTATAGGGTTTCTCCCCTGTATGAGTTCTTTGATGCTGAGTAAGGGAGTAACCTTCCCTAAAGCTCTTTCCACACTCCAAACATTTGTAAGCTTTTTCCCCGGTGTGCGTTCTTTTATGTCTAGTGAGGCTGCTACGGTCACCAAAGCTCTTCCCGCACTCCAAACAGTTATACGGTTTCCCGCCTGTAAGAGTTCTTTGATGGAGCTCAAGAGGGCCACTCCAACTGAAGCTTTTCCCACACTCCTTGCATTCGTGTGGTTTTTCACCTGAGCGCAGTCTCTGATGTGAAGTAAGCCTTGAGCAAGAAGCAAGCATCTTTCCACACACTTTACATTCATACTTCCTCTCCTCTCTGGTGATTTGATTTCCGTTAACCTGAGAGGCGGCAGATTCACTCCCTGCCTTCTGCATTTGTCTCCCCTCTTGTGTGTTGGTTCCATCTTGAACCCCCAGCTTCTTTTGCTCCTCAGCTGTTTCAGGCGGCACTTCTGATGGGTCCCCCTCAGCCAGGATCCCCCAAACGTCTCCTAGTGGATTAAAAGGGAAAACTGGTAAAATGCTGTTTCTGTATAAATGCACATCCGCCCATACGAGACTTTAACGTGGACTTGAAACTGCTTGTGTCTGCATATGGTGGACATGTGAGAAAATGAAACAGTTTTGGGAACTGATTTATAATGAATTGAAAAAGATATTTAAATATACCTTCCTGAAAAAGCTGGAAGCTTTTTTGCTGGGCTTGATGGGATAGGAAATAGAAAAAGCAGATCAAAGGTTATTTATGTATGCTATCACTGCTGCCAGAACATTGTTAGCCCAAAAATGGAAAGTACCAGATTTACCAACGATAAGAGGAGTGGCAGACGAAGATGGTGGATTATGCGGAACAAGCAAAACTGACCTGCAGGATCCGAAATCAGGTGGAAACAAAATTTAAAGAGATTGGAGTAAATTTATGGATTATATAAATAATAACTGTAGAAATTTGAAGACTCTGGCAGGACTGAAATAAATCTTACGACGTAGACTGGACTGTAAATAATAAGAAACTGGAAAGGTAACTGAAGAAAACCTGTTGAAGGGAGGGAGGGAAGTCAATGCTCGGCAGAGTGTTGGGAAAGAATGAGGGTAAATGACTGTTGAATACTACTGTAATTTGTTTGTTGGTATTAAATGAAAAACCAATAAAAACATTTTTTTAAAAAAGAAACTGCTTGTGTCTGTATTTCTTTATTTTGCACCATCCACAAAACATCCTTTTCATCCAAGTGGCAGCTTCAATGGGGAACCTTTGACCTTTGTCCCTCCATGTTACTGAACTACAAGTACCATCCGCACCGTCTGAGGGAGGGCAAGAGGTCCTCACACCTGTCTTATGGGTGCAAGGAGAAGGTTGGGAATGTGCCTGCTCAGGTGGCAGAATAAGATTTGCAGGCCCACAAGAGAACCCAGCTTTTTCTATCATATAGTAAGTTGCTTTGAGTTTACTTTTCATAAAAAATGCAACTAAATGCAATGAATTATATAATACATAATACAGTGGTACCTCTTGGTTACATACTTAATTTGTTCTGGAGGTCCGTTCTTAACCTGAAACTGTTCTTAACCTGAAGCACCACTTTAGCTAATGGGGCCTCCTGCTGCCGCTGCGCCGCCGGACCACGATTTCTGTTCTCATCCTGAAACAAAGTTCTTAACCTAAGGTACTATTTCTGGGTTAGTGGAGTCTGTAACCTGAAGCGTCTGTAACCCGAGGTACTACTGTACCTGTCTTCATTCTGTCGTTTATACCGCTTAGCGAGCTATGCGACTCAACAATCCAGGACTCTCCCAAAAGCAATAAATCACAACCAGCACATAGGAGACCCCTTCAGCCTTTTGTTTCCATGCCACGCAGTTGTAAACGCAGTGTTATCAAAATGGCATGTTCGCCCTCCGCCCAATCTGAGCAAGAGACCTCCCTCGACAGGAAAAAAAGAGAATACAGTGGTACCTCGAGTTACATACGCTTCAGGTTACATACGCTTCAGGTTACATGTCGGGCCAGCCGTTACAAATGGCGCTTAATTCAGCATAAAATAAAGACGCAGAGAGCTAGCTTATTTCCTTGGACTGATGGAGCAGCTCTTTCAGACATCTTCTCCTCTCCAGTCCGGTCACTTTTATTACCCTTTGTTCTCTCCAGCCGCATGGCTGCTTGCCAGTGTCTCATGTTACCTCATCCGGCCAGGGTTAAACCCACCCACACCATATAGGGTCAACACTGCCCAGAGGAAACACAACTCCTTTTAAGGTCAATACAATTCTAATACATGATAAGGCACAGACATGCTGGTCACTGGGTCAGCAAGACACCAGGTGGCACTACAAACCTTTGCCAGGGCTTTCTGGCTCCCACCCTGGCTCCCACATGCCCTCTTTCTTTATATTTTAAGCATAATCATATATATCAGTACCAATGGCTTTGTCGAGCGTGATAAGCGACTCTTTTGACACCGGAAGCGGGCCGTGGACTGGAGAACCATGCAGTACATACAGAAATTAAAGAAGGAATACATTGTATATAGCAACACAAAAAGAATGAATACATTGTATATAGCAACACAAAATAATGCAAATAACTACTATAATAATCACTATAATCAATAAATGTCGAAGCCAACTTCCATAAGAATATAAGAATTCTGATTCCATGCTGCATGGTAGGCTTCCTTTCTAGTTTTTAGCCATGCACTGGTGTCACTTCTATAGCACTGAGATTGGTCGCTGTATGTTCCTGTAAGAGAACAAGAGCTATTAACCATGAATTTCAATGTATATTTACAGTTTGGATATATGCCCCATGATTCTTTCCCTCTTTTTAATTTGAAACTAACTGGGGGCAGGCATACATACCCAACATTTAGAAGCATGCAATAAACTAGTAAACTTAATCATAACTTCTACAAAAATATTATTCCTCTATATCTTATGATAATTTCACCCCTAAAAGTCTTATTCAACAACACTGTTCTTATAGTTCGAGAGTGGCTGAGCCGTGAATACTGCCAGCCAGTGTAGGATTCAGGCAACTGCTGCTTGCCAGCCAATAAGGTGAAATATGGTGGTTTCAACTGGACCGTGTCGTCTGCTTCTCTTCCTTGTATAATGGTGCAGCAAAGGATGGCAAGGCAAATGGTTAGGAAGCACTTCTGCAGTTGAAACCCATAAAGGCTTGTCCTCGATGTCCACTGCCGCGTACCCTCGTCCCCACGTGATCAGCGGGACAGGTCCATGCCATGCGGGATCAGGCAAGCGTCTGTACACCACCAAGGGGTGGGGGAGTGCCTCCTCCTTCCTAAAATGCAATTCCGCGGGAGTATGGGTCCTAGTATTTGGATATAAGGATGGTTAAACACAAAAAGAACTTGGTGAACAGCTGAAGGAATGAGTGCTGTTGGATGTTTCGGCCGCCAAGCTGTTTTAGCAATAGTGTTTTGAACATCAGGTGCGCTCTTTCCACTATCGCTTGCCCTATGGAGTTAAAGTGTATACCATGAGTTAATTTCACATTCCACAACATACAAAATTCCGAAAATGTTTTAGAAATATATGCTGGGCCAAAGGAATAGAAAACTGCTTAGCCAATGCTTTTGCAGGGAGATGAAGGTTGTTATAACATAGTATAGGATCAGAAAAGAGAGAAGGCAGAAATGTTCTTCAGAGCTGAATCTGCTCTTGAATTTCCCTCTGCTAAATACCCTGGGTGTGATGTGTGGGAGCGAAGATGTGCAACATAATAAGGAACTCTCTGTGCTGAAGTAAGGCCTACAGGGCAAGAAACAAGGAAAACAAGTCAGAATCCAAGGAAGGAGTTATATAAGATATTGGTAAAATAGCAAAAAGCGATATACATACTGAGTATCCACAATAAGATTGAAAGATTGAGTAGAAAAGGATTGAAAGGCAAGAATCACAGCCGCTAGCTCTGCTCGCTGGGCAGAAGACTGTGAAGAGGTAAATAAACTTTCCCATTTTCCTCCCTCCTCCCACATCACCACCCCCATACTTCTTGTTCCATCTGTGAAGAGGATTAATGCAGAGGGGAGAAGTGTGAGAGACAAGGGGTTTGTCAAATCATAAGTGACTTGTGTCAGAAATGTCAAACGGTCATCCTTTGGAGGATTAAAAATGATGACCTATAAAATCAGCCAAAACAATTTGCACGGCAGCATTTGTGATCAATAAATGCTGCTGTTCAGTCTGTGAAAATGGCATATAAATTGATGCAACATCAAAACTGCTCAAAGTTATAGCACGTGAACGTCCTTTGATAACAATTGTCTGATGTGGATTCATTTGCTGAATAAATGTTCTTCAAAGGGGTATAAGGTAAATGTAACCATTCTATAATGCAGATAGTCTTCTTCTTGTCCGTCTGAGCATATAAATTTCCTGTTGGCAACAATGGTGTAGCAAATATTGCCAGATGCAGCTTGTGTTCAGCACCTCTAGGTGGCGCATGCGGAAAGGTTTCAATGCTTCATTCACAAAATTTTGGCAAAGTGTAGGGGAGTTCCGCATGCTGTTGTGGCTGAACAATCCACTGATATCACTGGGTGGATTGCAAATTGTTATATACTGGCAATGTAAAAGCAAACTGTTCCTGTCTGCTGGATCCAGTGGGATAAAGATGTTTCAATGTAGCCAAAAGTTAATTGTTCAGAAATAAGCTGTTCAGAAACGAGATGGTGCCATTGCTGCGGTTTTTTCTTTTGGTGGAGGCCACTGTTCTACCCACACTGAGGTATCAGTGATCTTGGTTTGCCATGCTGGAAATGTTGTATTCATGGCTACAGGTTGGTTTTTATTTTGTGCTGCTGCCAGCAATTGAGCCTTGTGGGTGGCTGTACCAACAGACTGACCAATGCGTAGCATCGTAGTGGCAGGAAGGTGTATTATCGGGCGCAACGCAACCTTACAATCCTCAGTGGCATTTTCAAAGGCCAATTGTTTGATAATTATTTGTTTGGCTTCAGGATTTTCAATTTGGCTACTCACTGCTGTAATCAGCCTGTCCATAAAGGAAGGATATGATTCTCTAGGTTCTGGGATTTTTCTCATTGCTTGTTGCAGTAAAGCAGGAGCATAAGCACCACAGGCAATTTCCCATTCGTGAGCAAACAATACACCAGCTGATGGGGGTAAAACTGTACATGCCAAAGGCTTGAATTCATCTGGAGCCAAAAGCTGGGCTTGAATTCCTGCTGGAACACCAGGGAATGCCTTAGTATCCTGAGTTAAGGAACAGGCAAATACTGCACGTTGCAAATGGGTAGCTACTTCTGCTGCTGCTGAAAAAGCAGGATCATTTCCAGCCAGACCACGGTATTTTTGCAGATTTGGGTCTTCTGGTGAGGAACTGCAGTCTGGAGGTTTGGGATCTGGGGCTGCAGCAGGCAAAGCAAGGGCTGGAACACATGGCAGGATAGCAGGCTGAATTAAGGAAGCTGAAGCTTGTGTTGGCAATGCAGCTATGGAGATATTTTTTGGTGATAAAGAACCCATAGCATATCGAACCTTGCACCATGCATTTAAATTCCGAACACCAATGCTGGGAAGCCCATGAAAATGTGTTCCAATATCATCCCAATGTTTTAATTCCAAAGTTCCTTCTGCAGGAAACCAGGGGCAATGTTCATCGATTGCCAGAATGAGCTGTATCAAATCTCCCTCAGGAACTTCCAATTTGTTGCAGGAGAGGAGAAATTTTAAGTCTTTTAAAAATTTCTGTTGGGGAGTAGTCAAAGAGCTGCCCATTTTTCTAAAATCAATATTTAAGGGATCGACTAACCTTGGATCCGTAGATGAATAGCGCTTGCAGCCTTTTCCAGGCGAGGTAAGTCGATGAATATCCACTGCTTGGATCAAAAATCTTCTCACAGTCTTGCCCAGACTGTTTGCTTCAATCTTGCTTCTTTAGCTCTCTTTTAAAAACCTCAGTCGTATCTTTTATTCAGCCTCACACGGGGCACCACTTGTCGGGCCAGCCGTTACAAATGGCGCTTAATTCAGCATAAAATAAAGACGCAGAGAGCTAGCTTATTTCCTTGGACTGATGGAGCAGCTCTTTCAGACATCTTCTCCTCTCCAGTCCGGTCACTTTTATTACCCTTTGTTCTCTCCAGCCGCATGGCTGCTTGCCAGTGTCTCATGTTACCTCATCCGGCCAGGGTTAAACCCACCCACACCATATAGGGTCAACACTGCCCAGAGGAAACACAACTCCTTTTAAGGTCAATACAATTCTAATACATGATAAGGCACAGACATGCTGGTCACTGGGTCAGCAAGACACCAGGTGGCACTACAAACCTTTGCCAGGGCTTTCTGGCTCCCACCCTGGCTCCCACAGTTACAGACTCCGCTAACCCAGAAATAGTACCTCGGGTTAAGAACTTTGCTTCAGGATGAGAACAGAAATTGTGCTCTGGCGGCGCGGTGGCAGCAGGAGGCCCCATTAGCTAAAGTGGTGCTTCAGGTTAAGAACAGACCTCTGGAATGAATTAAGTACTTAACCTGAGGTACCACTGTAAAGGAATTAAGTAAAGTAATTCATAAGCCCAGGACAACTATATCAGAGGCAAGTCCTGATTGTGGACTTCCTATGGGCATTTGGCTGGCCACTGTGAGAACTGAATCCTGGATTAAGTAAGACTTTGCTCTGAACCAAATGTTCTTTCCTCCAGGAGAAATTAACAACACTCCTTCTAGTGAGCTAGTTGATAGTGCCACCAACAGGAATCCATACCTTCCATAGCTACTGATTAAGGAAAAAAGGATCCTTACCCAGAGAGGCCACCATCTCATGGATCTCTAGCATGACCTCATCATACAGAGCTCTCTGACCTGGATCAAGCAGGGCCCATTCCTCGTCAGTGAAATTCACGGCAACCTCCTTGAAGCTCACCGACCCCTGGAAGAAGAAAACAATTCCCTTCCTTGTAGACTCTCCAAGGCAAGATGTGGAAAGCATCTCCCCTCCACTCACACTCCAATGGCGCAAGTGGGGATTTTAGCTGCCGCGCTCAGAAATCACCACTGCAGATAGCTCAGCAAAGACACAATTTGTGGAAGCTGTGAAATGTGTCCATTCCGTGTTAGGGACAGGATTCAAAGCAAAGCTGCCAATATCGTTGTGCAGGTATACAGATTATGGTGCATCTGCCTTTGCAATACTGTATGGTTCTGGTTGCCTGACCTCAAAAACAGAATTGCTGACCCAGAAAATGCTGGGAAAAGAGCAACCAACATAATCAAGGAGTTGAAGAAATAAACAGATCTTCTAATTTAGATGTACAGAGTTATGCATAGTGCAAAGAAAAGGGAGAGATATTATCAGTCCTCTGTGATAATAATAATAATTATAATAATAATAATCCAGGCCCATCCAATGAGACTAAATGTGGACAAATTAAGGACAAACGAAATGATGTTGTTATTTATTATTATTATTTACCACCCATCTGACTGGGTTGCCCCAGCCACTGTGGGCAACTCCCCAAAAAACATTAAAATACAATAAAACATCTGTCTTTCGTTCATTTGTTCGTTCGTTCTTTCTTTCCCACCCATCTGGCTGGGTTTCCCCAGCCACTCTGGGTGGCTCCCAACAGATTAAAAACACGATAAAACATCAAACATTAAAAACTTCCCTAAACAGGGCTGCCTTCAGATGTCTTCTAAAAGTCAGATAGTTGTTTATTTCCTTGACATCTGATGGGAGGGTATTCCACAGGGAGGGCGCCACTACCAAGAAGACCATTAAAAAAACATTGAACAAACTAAAATAATAATAATAATAATTTATTATTTATACCCCGCCCATCTGGCTGGGCCTCCCCAGCCACTCTGGGCGGCTTCCATAAAAACCAAAAATACAGTAAAATATCACACGTTAAAAACTTCCCTGAACAGGGCTGCCTTAAGATGTCTTCTGAATGTCAGGTAGTTGTTTATCTCTTTGACATCTGCTGGAAGGGCGTTCCACAGGGCGGGCGCCACTACCGAGAAGGCCCTCTGCCTGGTTCCCTGTAGCTTTGCTTCTCGCAATGAGGGAACCGCCAGAAGGCCCTCGGCGCTGGACCTCAGCGTCCGGGCAGAATGATGGGGGTGGAGACGCTCCTTCAGGTATACTGGACCGAGGCCGTTTAGGGCTTTAAAGGTCAGCACCAACACTTTGAATTGTGCTCGGAAACGTACTGGGAGCCAATGTAGGTCTTTCAAGACCGGTGTTATATGGTCTCGGCGGCCGCCCCCAGTCACCAGTCTAGCTGCTGCATTCTGGATTAGTTGTAGTTTCCGAGTCACCTTCAAAGGTAGCCCCACGTAGAGCGCATTGTAGTAGTCCAAGCGGGAGATAACCAGAGCATGCACCACTCTGGCGAGACAGTCCGCAGGCAGATAGGGTCTCAGCCTACGTACCAGATGGAGCTGGTAAACAGCTGCCCTGGACACAGATTTGACCTGTGCCTCCATGGACAGCTGTGAGTCCAAAATGACTCCCAGGCTGCGCACCTGGTCCTTCAGGGGCACAGTTACCCCATTCAGGACCAGGGAATCCTCCACACCTGCCCGCCTCCTGTCCCCCAAAAACAGTACTTCTGTCTTGTCAGGATTCAACCTCAACCTGTTAGCCGCCATCCATCCTCCAACCGCCTCCAGACACTCACACAGGACCTTCACCGCCCTCACTGGTTCTGATTTAAAAGAGAGGTAGAACTATAGGTTTCCTTGCTGGCAATAAGAAATACAGAAAAACAAAGCTGCCAACCCACTTCCTCAGAAGCACAGGTGTAAGAGGCCCCTGCAAAGAGTCCATCTGTAATAAGGAAGGACGCACTCCAGCTATCCCCAACATCTCCCCCCAATGATCTTTCCCCTACCTGAGCAGGGCACATGGTGGTCGCTTCCTCTCCAGGGTAACGTAGGGAGGATCCACACTGTAGCTCAGATGAGATTGTACAGCCTGTGAAAGGGAAGTGTTGGCTGAATGAAAACATTGAAGATAAAATTTGCCCAAATTAGCAAACAGGCCCTGAAAGCGTAACACAGGCATAGGCAAACTCCAGCCCTCCATATGTTTGGGACTACAATTCCCATCCTCCCTGGTCCTGTTAGCTAGGGATGATGGGAATTGTAGTCCCAAACATCTGGAGGGCTGGAGTTTGCCTATGCCTAGCGTAACGTGTGTTTGAAGAGATTTATTTTGAATATGTCAAGACCAGTAAATGCATTACAAATTTCCAACTGCAATATTACGAAAGAGAAACCAATGGCACATTACACATTGAGAAAATGTGGAGAAATGAGGGGGAAATAACCAACAGCATATGCAAACAATGGTTCTGGAAATTCAAAATATGAATATACAACTTATGTCTACTCAGTAAAAGAATATGCAAGGTCATGATTATCTACAACTTAATCAATGCTGGCCTGTCCTAACTCCACCAGCTGACCTAAAGTCACGGCCATTTAACTGACATGAAAAACACAGCTATCAGTCCAGAGTGAAACTGCTGGCCTTAGATAAGTGGTACTAGACTCTAATCTGGTATCCTGGATATAGGATCCAGAAAATTTCAAACAGAAAAACAGGCCAGAAGAAAAATATTGTAAGTTACAAAGGGAACAGATGCATTAAGGTTTCCATTCTTAGGCTGCATTCTTTGACCCCATGAAGGTCACCCACCCACCAAAGTTAGCCTACAGTTGAGTGTGGGGAGAAAAGATCTGGATCTGCCCTGCTGGGTGATAAAAGATTTTCTACACCTGTTCAAAGGGAAAGAGCGCACAGCAATGCATAATTTTAGGGGAAATTATATACAGAAATGCATTGCATTAGGGCAAATATAAGAGAAAAATTGGAACTAAAATACTAACTAAATTTTCAAGAGGTCCTTTTGTTTCATATGTCAAAACGTGGGCAACTAAAAGCAACTTAAATTTAACTGGGGAAAATGAAACATAGTGATAAAACTAAAATTGAAAGGTTTGTCCATGTCTATTGGATTTTTTAAAAACCCTTTCACATACTTTGTCCCAGCATATTTCAAAGCAGCCAAAAAGAGAAGCTGAGAGGGAGGAAAGAAGCAAAGAACAGTGGGAGTAAATGTATTTATTACTTAGCTATTTTTGTTTTTAGAAATGATGGTTTTAGGCATATTGGTTTCCACATGGGCCTGTGAATTTTATCTGTGTTCTCTCTTTTAATGAATTAATTTATTATTACGGTCACAGACCAGCTCCTCTCTTTTAATTTTATCTGCGTTCCACTTGTGAGATTTTTTTATTTTTAAAAATCGGTTTAGAAATATTAAAAATAATATAAAATAACTACAGCTGCAGCTGTCCAGGATACATTCCTAAGGACCAGCAATTTATTTTAAAATGAAATATTTTCAGTGCAGAGGAGCACTTTTGTCCTCTATTGCAAAACCTTTTTTCTCTCTGATTGAGCTCCTCTTCTGCCCTATGGGAATCCCAGCTCTTTCCTCCTCCTTCCTCTGTCTTTCCTCCTCGGTCCTTCTCCTGGAGGCGGCAGGAGGAGAGGCGGCCTTCCTTGCGGAGAAAGGAGGAGAGAAGATCTTCTGGGAGGAGTCTATAAGATCCTCCAAGAAAAGCAGCCGCCTTCCTCCGCCAACCCAGCGCTTAACACCGGAAGTAATAGCAGAGACAGGAAGCGGAAGCTCCTCCTCTGGCGCCGGCTCTCCTTCCGCTCTAGGAAGCTCAGCTCCGTGGCTCCGCTTAACCCTTGCGGAGCCGACAGACGGGAACCTCCCCCTCCCCCCCCTTTTCTTTTTCCACTCTGGGAGCCTTTTTGGCTGAGGAGCAGGTTGCAAAGGCTCAAAGTTAATAAAGAATATGTCGTTTAGGTGGTTTACAACTATATAAAATACATACCTACAATGTTAAAATACACAATAACAATCTCATCTCAACATTAAGACTTCCTTAGTTCAAATATACAAAAAGGCAAGCAAGTTGAAAGGCATGACCATTCAATCAGGCCAAATAAAACATTCCCCTTCTAAAACGAAATGTCAGACTTTCAGGGGAATGCTTTTATTTTCCCCCCCTTTAAAATTGTTTTTTGTGTGTGTGACAAATCTATACATCCTTTCCGCAGTGGGTGGTACTAGTGAACGATGCAGGTCCTGCGACATTTTCATAACAAAGATGGAATACCAATATAAGACGATGCTGGAATCTGGAGGTTAAGTGATACTGTTGTCTGTGGAACTATAATTAAACTACCATTTGTTGAAATAGCTGCACGACCAGTGTAGAACAATAAAATACTGTTATAAGAATGTTTAGGTCTTGTGGTTGTTTAGTCCTTTAGTCGTGTCCGACTCTTCGTGACCCCCTGGACCAGCGGCTTCTCCTGCATGACAACTCTTGCTTTAAGCCGCTCCTTGACCGTGGAGACAATGTGGGAGGGGATGGAGGGGACTGTGAGGCTGGACTCTTATCTGGGAGTTTTGTCTTCCGCCTCTGAGCCTCCCGGAAATTCCTCTCCACCTCTGTTTCCCCAGACTTCTCCCCCCCCCCCCATCTCCAGCCTCAAGGGTGGCAGAGACCACCAATTGATGGCCTCTTCCCCTGCATTTTCACCCTGTGCCCCTGCCCAATTTCTGGACTCTTTTTTTAAAATAAATTTTATTTTTAACTTTGGACTTCCCTCCTCTCCCTTCTGCAGTTATTTATTTCATATCTTTTTGTTACTGCATATCCAGTTCAAATAAATTTATTTTTCCCTTTTCCCTTAATTATCTCTTACTGCACATGTTTTTATCAATCCCACTTTTGTTTACAATGTGTCCTCAAATAATCAATAAATTTTCCCCATTCTATTTTAGTTGATACCATTTAGTTGATATCCCTTCTCGTAACTTGAAGCTATTGGTTCAAGTCCTACCCTTCAGAGCAGGAGAAAACAAGCCTCTTCCCTGTTCCATGACAGACCTTGCGATATTTAAAGATGGCTATCATATCTCATTCTCTTTTCCCAGCTAAACATACCCAACTCCTTCAAGCGCTCCTCATAAGGCTTGTTTCCCAGACCCTTCATCATCCCAGTTGCCTTCCTCTGCAAATGTTCCAGCTTAATAAATCTCTTCAAAGTTTTTTAACAATTAAATAATGTTGTGTTCATAATCCAGAGCCCAGGCCAATGTGCACAAACAATAGGAAGTTCAGCTCTTTATTGGCAAAGCATTCAGTTACATCAGCAAGGGGTATATGGAACACTTCTGCTAGTGTTAAAAAATAAAGAAAGGTGTGCTAATAGGTGTGCGGATATACCTCAGGTTCTTCTACCTACCTCTTGACTAGATTTCTGCAATACATTACATGTGAGGCTCTTTGTGAAGAAGACTCAGAAAGTGGCGGCCAGATTCTCAACTGCTGCATGATGCTCTGAGCATATAAAACCTTCCTTCAGGAACCAGCCCACAACCTGCATTCATCATCTGAGGTCTTTTTCACTCTGCATTCCTCCAAGTGAGGTGCAGAGGTGGCAAGCATGGGACTTTTAGTGGTGGCTCCCATCACCCCAGGAGGCTACTTTGAGGAGGCAACAATATTTATTTTCAACAATGCTTTTGGCATTTAACTTGCAGAATTTTAGATATTCTTGGCCTCTTTAAGGGGCTCAGGTGTGCTTTCTATGTATACATGATTTTTTGGATTTTACTTTGATACAGCCGCTCACAGATTCTCATAGCTTCTCCCCACCTGAATTCAATGCAGCAATGACTTTTATACAAGCTTCTGCACATACACACATCCCTGAGATAAAGGATGGACGAGTCAGCAGGCAGACCCCTGGCCTCTGACTGTTGCTAGGTTATGCAGTGCACCTGGTACTCTATCTCTCAACATCCAGATGTGGGGGAAACAACAGCACTCATTTATAAAATTACACAAACACGCCTGATCTGGTGTGCATAAGTAATTGGCAGTTTCTCCTGTATGACAGCTCCAGCTATTATTATTTATTATTACACTCATCATTTTATTAAATTTGTATACTGCCCTATACATGCAGGTCTCAGGGCAGTTCACAGGATAAAATCTCAATATATAAACACAAAATATATACCGTATTTTTCGCACTATAAGACGCACCAGACCAGAAGACGCACCTAGTTTTCGGAGGAGGAAAACAAGAAAAAAAATATTCTGAATCTCAGAAGCCAGAACAGCAAGAGGGATCGCTGCGCAGTGAAAGCAGCAATCCCTCTTGCTGTTCTGGCTTCTGGGATAGCTGCACAGCCTGCATTCGCTCCATAAGACGCACACACATTTCCCCTTACTTTTTAGGAGGGAAAAAGTGAGTCTTATAGAGCAAAAAATACGGTACATTTAATAAAATTCTTTCCTCATTTACAAGCATTGATATTGTTTCTCCCCTGTATGGATTCTCTGATGGGAAGTGAGACTTTCCTTCCAGCTGAAGCTCTTCCCACATCCCAAGCACTGGTAGGGTTTCTCCCCGCTGTGAATTCTTTGATGGCGGCGGAAATGTGTGCTTCTGTGGAAGCTCTTTCCATACTCCAAGCACTGATAGGGCTTTCCCCCTGTATGAATCCATAAGATGCACTTTCCCCTTACTTTTTAGGAGGGAAAAAGTGAGTCTTATAGAGCAAAAAAGACAGTAATCTAAACAAAAACCCCGCCCCCCATTTTTTTAAAAGGGGATTGGATGTCAATCAGCCTGAGGCCTAGTTAAAGAGCTTTTGCCTAGTGTGTGAACCTCCGAGGGAAGTATTCCACAAACGAGGAGCCACCGCAGAAAAGGCCCGTTCTCATGTTGCCACACTCTAGGCCTCTCACGGAAGAGGCACATGAAGAAGGGCCTCAGAAGATGACCTCAGGGTCCAGGTAAGTGCTTATGGAAAGAGGTGGCCCCTGTTGCTGTTGCTTTATGCCCCTCGTTGTCAGTGGAGACAGTGGGTGAGGGGATGGAGGAGACCTTCCGCTATCCATCCAACCCACCACTTGAACTCCTTCCAGAAAAAAAGGCCACAAACTGTTTCCTACTGAAAAAGCAGCTTGAAAGCAAAAACCCTTTCTCCTCTAAAATGGAAGGTATACTGGGCTCCAAAGGCCTCAGAACAAGTAAGAGCTGGAGATAAGGGAATTCTAACACTGAGAAGAATCTTTCATTTCCTCTCTGCAGGAACTCTTGAGATCACTGAATCTCCTTCCACCTTCCAAGTGTAGCATGTTTCCCTTTTATGACTCGTTAGATGTAAGTTAAGGGAATCTCTATGACTGAAGCTGTCTCCACCCTCCAAGCAATTGTAAGGTTTCTCCCCTGTATGAGTTCTCAGATGCTGAGTAAGGTGACCTCTCTGACTAAAACTCGAGCCACACTCCAAACATTTATAAGGTTTCCCCCCTGTATGAGTTCTTAGATGCTGTATAAGGTGACCATTCCAACTGAAGCTCTTGTCACACTCCAAACATTTATAAGGTTTTTCCCCTGTGTGAGTCCTTCTATGTTTAGAAAGGGACCAATTAGCACTGAAGGTCTTTCCACACTCCCAGCATCTATAAGGCTTCTCCCCTGTATGAGTTCTTTTATGTCTTGTGAGCACGCTACACTGAATAAAGCTCTTTCCACATTCCAAACATTTATAAGGTTTCTCCCCTGTATGAATTCTTCTGTGTCTAGTGAGGTGGATATTCTGCCTGAAGCTCTTTCCACACTCCAGACATTTATAAGGTTTGTCCCCTGTATGAATTCTTTGATGCTTTATGAGGGAGTCACTGTGCCTAAAGCTCTCTCCACACTCCCTGCAGTGATAAGGTCTCTCGCCTGTATGAGTTCTTTGATGCAAACTAAGGTGACCACTCTGACGGAAGCTCTTTCCACACAACAAGCAATTATATGGTTTCTCGGCGGTATGACATATTTCCTGAAACGTAAGGTAGTCTATGCAACTGATGTTCCTTCCGAGCTCCAAACATTCATAAGGTTCCTCCCCTGTGTGAATTATCTGATTTTCGTTAATCTCAAAATCAGTGGATTCCCTCCCAGCATTCTGCATTTCTGTCCCCTCTTGTCCGTTGGTAACATCTTGAACCCACAGCTTCCGTTGCTCCTCCTGCTCCTCAGCAATTTCACATGCCACTTCTGACGGTTCTCCCTCAATCCAGATCCCCCAAACATCTCCTGGCGGATTAAAAAGAAAACCTGGTAAAATGCACATCTGCCCATACTGGACTTTAATGTGGCTTTGAATCGAGGGCCTTCTCGGTCGTGGCACCCGCCCTGTGGAACGCTCTCCCACCAGATGTCAAAGAGAAAAAGAACTACCAAACTTTTAGAAGACACCTGAAGGCAGCCCTATTTAGGAAAGCTTTTAATGTTTAATAGATTATTGTATTTTAGTGTTCTGTTGGAAGCTGCCCAAAGTGGCTGGGGAAGCCCAGCCAGATGGGCAGGCGATAAATAATAAATTATTATTATTATTATTATTATTATTATTATTATTATTGGCTTGTGTCTGTATTTTTGACACAAGCCAATAATAATAATAATAATAATAATAATAATAATAATAATAATAATTTTATTTTACATCATCCCCAGAACATCCTCCTCATCCAAGCAGTAGCCCATCCTTCCTTCTCTTAAATTCAGAAATATAGTGTGGAGAAATAGAGTGGTTTTTTTAAGTTGCCAGTTTTTCCTGCTCTTGCCACAGGGGCTAGAGACTTAAAAAAAACCTGCACACAGATTGTCTGGTCCTTATGGCAGGAGTGAAGAACCTTTGAGTGTCTCAGGATGCTGTGCAACTGCAGCACCCTTCAGCCTCAGCAAGCAAGTCCAGGGACAGACAGGGTGATTCAGAACAGTGATTCAGCATTGTATTGGCAGGGGACAAGGGGGTCTGCACACCTGTCATATGGGCACAAGCAGGCCCTTGGCAGCAACCCTGCTCAGGGGCAAAATAAGATTTGCAGGGGTTTGCATAATAATAATAATAATAATAATAATAATAATAATAATAATAATTTATACCCAGCCAGAGCCGGGCTCAGGGCGGCTAACAGCAGTAAAATTACAATTAAAAAAAACACAAACCAATTTAAAATACAGGTTAAAGTATAATTTAAAATGCAGCCTCATTTTAATAGTAGCCCACAGATCAAAACCATAAGGGGAGGGAAACATAAGGGTCAGACTGAGTCCAAACCAAAGGCCAGGCGGAACAGCTCTGTCTTGCAGGCCCTGCGGAAAGATGTCAAGTCCCGCAGGGCCCTAGTCTCTTGTGACAAAGCATTCCACAAAGTTGGGGCCAGCACTGAAAAGGCCCTGGCCCTAGTTGAGACCAATCTAACCACCTTGCTACTTGGGACCTCGAAAGTGTTGTCATTTGTAGACCTTAAGGTACTCCGTGGGGCATACCAGGAGAGACGGTCCTGTAGGTACAAGGGTCCTAGGCTGCATAGGGCTTTAAAGGTCAAAACCAGCACCTTAAACCTGACCCTGTACTCCACCTGGAGCCAGTGCAGTTGGTAAAGCACTGGGCGAATGTGATCCTGCGGCAAGGACCCTGTAAGGAGCCTCGCCGCGGCATTGTGCGCCCGCTGGAGTTTCAAGGGCAGCCCCGCGTAGAGCGAGTTACAATAATCAAGCCTGGAGGTGACCGTCGCATGGATCACTGTGGCCAGATCAGAGCGAGAAATGAAAGTAACTCATAGCCAGTGTGTCCATTCTCTGATGCCTATATCAGATGCATGTCCTGCTTTGGGGCTTCCTCTGGGCATCTGGTTGGGCTACTGTGAGAACAGAATTGTGGACTACATAGGCCTTTGCTTTGATCCAGCATGGTTCTTCAAATGTTCTTTTGCCCAGAGGAAAATCCCAGCACTCCTTCTAGTGAGCTAATTGATAGTACCACCAACAAGAATTTATACCTTCCATAGTTATTGATTTAAGGGGAAAAGGGATATTTACCTAGAGAGGCCACCATCTCATGAATCTCCAGCATGACCTCCTCATACAGAGCTCTCTGGTCTGGATCCAGCAAGGCCCATTCCTCGTTGGTGAAAGTAAAGAACAGCTCCTCGAAGCTCCCTGATTCCTGGAAGAAGAAAAAAATCCCCTTCCTTGGAGACACTTCAAGGCAAGGTGTGGGCAGCATCTCTCCTCCACTCCCACTGCAATGGGAGATGGATTCTACCTTTAGTGGTCAGAGATCAGCAAATGCAGATTTCATCTACCCATTAGCTCAGTGTTTTTCAATTTTGGGTCTGCAGCTTTTGTTGGAATACAGCTCCTATCATCCCTGAGCACTGGTCAGACTAGCTGGGGATGATGGGAAGTGTAGTCCAACAACAGCTGAGGACCCAAATTTGAGAAACACCACATTAGTTCTTAAAGAAGTCAAATCTTCTAACAAGAACGTGTAACTTGTATGTGAGATTGCCCATCTTCCTGTCTTTCAAGAGGGAAGGCAAAGGTAGTGACATTTTTTTAAAAAAGGTATCCAGAAACCAGCTTAGTTACCGTATTTTTCGCTCTATAGGACGCACTTTTTCCCCTCCAAAAATTAAGGGGAAATGTGTGTGCGTCCTATGGAGCGAATGCAGGCTCCTTGGCTTCAGCGATAGCAACATGAAGCCTCCGAAGCGCAGAGGGAGCGCTCCCTCCACGCTCTGGAGGGTTCACATTGCTTTCACTGAAGCCTGGAGAGCGCGAGGGGTCCCTGCGCACCAACCCCTCTTGCTCTCCAGGCTTCAGGGATAGCCGCCTGAAGCCTTCGGAGCGCAGCGCGAGTTCCCGCTGTGCTCCGAGGCTTCGGGTTCCTTTTGCTGAAGCTGGGAGAGCAAGACTCTCCTGGCTTCAGCAGAGAGGGAGAGCTGCGCAGCGTCCCTTCAGCCAAGCGGGAGGAGAAATGGAAGGGGCTCAGTTTCTCCTGCCGCTTCGCTGAAGGGGCACTTAGCAGAGAGGGGGAGATTTTTTTTTTCTTGTTCTCCCTTCTAAAACAAGGTGCGTCCTATGGTCGGGTGCATCCTATAGAGCGAAAAATACATTACTTTAAGGTCTCTTACAGGAAAACTGATGTGGAACATTATTAAAGTCAACAGGATAACCAAATGTATAGCAGAACAAGCCTTGCTAAAGCCGAATCAGCATGGCTTCTGCAAGAGTGACTCACGAGCCATTTGATATTTTTTTTGAGTGTGTCTAGATGGTATGCAACTGACAGCACACCCAAATTCTTTTAGTACAGTCTCTCACCAACGTCTTGGTGGCAGACAGCAGTCCTGAATACCCTTCAGAAACTGGGTTTTGCCCCTCAAGCCATTCTAAGTCTGGGGTTGGGCCAGGCAAAAGCTATGGTCAGGCCAAGAATCTTAGAGACCGAGAGACAACAGGACTGCTCAAGGTGCCCCGACTATAAAATTGGAGAAATCGAGAGGTATAGCCACACTGGCAGCATATCTCTTCTTTCTCGTATCCAAAAATGCAAGAAGGGCTTTTACACTCGCCAGAAGCTCGGCTCTGCCCTCACCAGTCCTGGAAGGAGCCTTTAAAAATGTCCCATATGCTCAGAGACTTTGCGCCTGTTCACTGGGGGATATAGGAAGCCCAGAGCACTTGTTCTTTTATGAAGAGGAATGTAGTGAGACCATTGATCCCCTGCTGGTGAGGCTCGCTGACCTCCCGGAAAAGCAAAAATGTGAACTTTTCCTGTTAGGCAAGACAACCCAGATGGTTGCCAGATTCTGTGTACAGATCTGTAGGTGCAGACCATCCCCCAACGCAAACTAGTTCGTTAAGAAAATCCCCAAACTCAGTTCCATGGTGACTCTGGGTCATCTCTCTGCGGTAGCTTAGCTTAAAGTTTTAAGTGTCTATACGCTTATTGCATTTATAAATTTTAAATTTATTGTTGTGCATTGTTTTAAATGTTTGTTTTCCTTCTGGGATTGTACCCCCAAGTGTGTTTTATAAGCTGGTCTCAGACCGTGATAAATTATCTATCTATCTATCTATCTATCTATCTATCTATCTCAGTCAAGCCAACCCACTTCCTCAGGCAGCACCCTCAAAAACACAGAGATAAGTCAGGCCCTCTGTTACAAGGAAGGATGCACTCCAGCTATCCCCAACATCTCTACCTGATGACCTTTCTCCTACCTCAACTGGATGCATGGTGGTCGCTTCCTCTCCAGGGTAAAGCAGGGAGGATCCACAGTGTTGCTCCAATGCCATTGCACAGCCTGTGAAAGGGAAGTGGTGTTCATTGAAGATGACATTCCTAATTTGCCCAAATGCACAAGAGAGTGGCAATCAAACAGGACCTGAGAAACTAGAGTTTTTGGAGAGATTTATTTTAAATACCTCAACAGAAGACTAGTAAAAGCCTTTGAACTTATGAAAGGTATGAGCAAAAGATTATCAAACAGAAATCAGCAGCACATCACACATTGAGGAAGTGTATCAATGAGGGTGAAATAAGCAACAGCATATGCAAATGATGGTTCTGGAGTTGTAAATTTATAAATATACAACTTAACTTTAAAAGTTATGTCTACTCAGAAAAAGAATAGGCAAGGTTAAAATTATCTGCAATTTAACCGTTGCTGAATTCTCCATAGGCCTGCCTGAACTCCACCAAAATACACAGCCACTGAACTGACAAAAAAAACTCAGCTACCAAACCAGAGTGAAATTGCAGGTCTTAAAGGTAAAGGTAAAGGGACCCCTGACCATTAGGTCCAGTCGTGACGGACTCTGGGGTCGCGGCACTCATCTCGCTTTATTAGCTGAGGGAGCCGGTGTTCGTCCACAGACTGCTTCTGGGTCATGTGGCCAGCATGACTAAGCTGCTTCTGGCGAACCAGAGCAGCACACGGAAACGCCGTTTACCTTCCCGCTGGAGCGGTACCTATTTATCTACTTGCATTTTGTGCTTTCGAACTGCTAGGTTGGCAGGAGCAGGGACCGAGCAACGGGAGCTCACCCCGTCGCAAGGATTCGAACCGCCGACCTTCTGATCAGCAAGTCCTAGGCTCTGTGGTTTAACCCACAGCGCCACCTGCGTCCCAGGCCTAAGGTAAGTGGTATTAGAGATAAATCTTGTATCTAGGATATAGGATCCAGAAAATTCCAAACAGAGAATCAAGCCACGTAAAATTATCCCAAGTTACATGAGGAACAGCTGCATAACGTTTTCCATTGTTTTAGGGTGTACCTTGACCCCCCCCCCAGCTCTTTTAGGATACAAGGAAACACAAGGTCTTGTAGTAGACGGTGGCAGGGAAAGAGAGAGAAAGATCTGGATTTGCTCTGCCAGGTGATAAAGGGAAAGAAAGGCATTATTTTAGGAAAATTATATACAGAAATGCATTATATTAGGACAAATATAAATATTAGGGAAACTATGTATTCATTAGTAGAAATCTGCACTAAAATGCCGGCAAATTTGCAAGAGGTACTTTCTTTTCATAAGCTGTCAATGTCTGGGTGACTAAATTTAATACTGGGGAAAAGGAGACACACAGCGAAAACTATAATTGAAAGAAATTGCCCACACCTAATGGATCTTTGAAAATCCTTCCCCACGATCTCTCCCTGCAACCTCAAATTTTGTGTGTCAAGAGTAAACTTGCCCGGCACCTTTCACAGCAGGCAAAAGGGACGCAGAGAGATAGGAAAGAAGCAGAGAACTGTAAGGGTAACAGGACTTATTATTTAGCTTTATTTGTTCTTAAGAATGAGGCCTTTGTGCATAATAGTTTCTGGATGGGTTTGTGAATTTTATCTGTGCTCCATCTTTATTTTAATCTGTGTGCCGCTTGCATACTCTTCTGAGTATGATAGATATTTTTATATTTTGATATTTTGAAAATAAAATAATAAAATAATAAAATAATCAGTAGATCCATTCTGAGGGACCAACATTTTTCTATGAAATATTCTCAGTGCAGAGGAACACTTTTGATTCTCTATTTAAAAACCTTTCTCTCTCTCGGGTTGAGCTGCGCGGGGTCCGCCTTGCCTTCCTTCTCCTCCTCCGAGGCTCTTCTCCTGCCCTCTGGGAGTCCCAGCTCTTCCCTCCTCCTCCTCCTCCTCGGTCTCTCCTTCCTCGCATCTGACCCGGAGGCGGGAGGAGAGGCCGCCTTCCCTGCGGAGAAAGGACGGGAGAAGATCCTCCAAGATCCGGACAGAAGCCCCTCCAGAGAAAGCTGCCACCTCCCACAGGAAGGACAGACCCGGAACAGGAAGCGGAAGCTCCTTCACCTCTCGCGCAGGACTCCCCTTCCGCTCTAGGAATCTCAGCGCTGTGCCTCCCTTTAACCCTCGCGGAGCGGATCAGCAGTAACCTGTTGGCTGCTCCGGGCGGAGATCGAGGAGAGGCGCCGCGATTTTGTCTGGAAAGCCCTGCAGGATCAGGCCCCGAGTGCACGATCCTCTCCTTCAGCAGGTGCCCCATGTAGGATCCAGTGACCATGGGCAGCCTTAGTACCATACAATTATTATTATTATTATTGTTATTGTTATTGTTAAGAGTCTGAGATCGTAGAAAAGATAATCTTTACCATTAAAGAGATTAAAGAGGCATTAAACTTCCATATGGTGAAAATATATGGATATGAATAACTATTTTAAAATACAGCAAATAATCCTAAAAAATGTAACCAGGTCTTCACCTCCTTTCCTTGAACTTTACCAGTAAGGAGAACCAGTTCTTAACAGGTACCTTGGTTTTCCCCCTTTCCCCTCACTGTGGGAGCCTATTTTGCTGATGAGCAAGTTACAATGTCTCAAATAGTGTCACGTTTGGGAGGCTTACACCTATATAAAATACATATATATACAGTGGTACCTCGGGTTACATATGCTTCAGGTTACATATGCTTCAGGTTACAGACTCCGCTAACCCAGAAATAGTATCTCGGGTTAAGAACTTTCCTTCAGGATAAGAAAAGAAATCGTGCTCCGGTGGCGCGGCGGCAGCAGGAGGTCCCATTAGCTAAAGTGGTGCTTCAGGTTAAGAACGGTTTCAGGTTAAGAACGAACCTCCAGAACAAATTAAGTACTTAACCCGAAGTACTACTGTATGTTAAAATGCACAATAATTTGATCTCAACATCCTTAAAACATCCTTACTTAAAATATATAATAAAACAAGCAAATTGAAAGGAATGAGCATTAGAATCAGGATAATACAACTTCAGAGTTGGATTGGACCCAGGGGTCATCTAGTCCAACCCCCTGCAATGCAGGAATCTCAGTAAAGCATCCGTGACAGGTGGCCAGCCAAACACTGCTTAAAATACGCCAAGGAAGGAGAGTCCACAACTTCTCAAGGGAGACCAGGAGACCGTTCCACGGTCCCAACAGCTCTTACTGTCATAAAGTTCTTTGTGTTTAGTTGGTATCCCCTTTGGTTCAAGTCCTACCCTTCAGAGCAGGAGAAAACAGGATTGCTCTCTCTTCCATGTGATAGCCTTTTAAAATATTTGAAGATCATATCTCCTCTCAGTCTCCTCCTCAGGCTAAACATGCCCAGCTCCTTCAAGTGCTCCTCCTAAGGCTTTCCAGCTTGTCAAAATTCTTAAATTGTGGTGTCTAGAATTGGACACAGTATTCCAGGTGTGGTCTGACTAAGGCAGAATAGAGTGGTACTATTACTTCCCTTGACACTAATTCTGTGGATGCAGCTCAGAATAGCATTAATTTCTTTTTTGCTCCTGCTGCATCACACGGTTGACTCGTGTTAAGCTTGTGTTCTACTAAGGCTCCTGAATCCTTTTCACATGCACTACTAGAAAGTCAGATGTCCCCTATCTTATATTTGTGCTGCAGGTTCTTTCATTCTATTCAGTTCATTAAAATGCAAATAATGTCCTCGGCAGCAACTCCCTTCTGAAGATTCCTTGGGCTGGAGGTTAGGGCAAAGGAGGTGGGTGAACCACAGGCAGCACAAATATATCCCACAGAGAACCCTCCCCTAGTCTGGACATTTCAGAAGCATAAAACTTGAAACCCTCATGAAGGTGAAGAAGCATGCAGTCTGAAACTGTGTCCCATTAACTAACATGTAAAAAAGTCTGGAAAATTAATGAACCTTCTACCCTGTTGTGGTTTATTGACAAAGTCCTGAGGTTTATTATACAGTCGTAGCTTGGTTTTTCAACAGCTTAGTTATCGAAAGCTTTGGCTCCCAAACGTCGCAAACCCAGAAGTGAGTGTTCCAGTTTGCAAAGGTTCTTTGGAACCTGAACGTCTGACACAGCTTCTTATTGAGTGCAGGAAGCTCCTGCAGCCAATTGGAAGCCATATCTTGCTTTTTGAACATTTTTGGAAGTCGAATAGACTTCTGGAATGGATTCCATTCAAGAACCAAGGTATGGCAGTTTTTAATCAGCATTTATTCGTAAGGGGTTAAACGCAGTAAAAACAGAATCAACCCAGACTTCATGACAACTAGAAACAGAAACAAATAGCAATGTCTTGGTCAATGAAACAAATAGAGGAGCTATCAAATACCCAGAATATTTCTGGTCTTCCTGACGGGCTGAGGGAGACCTTTCGTCCATGAAGAGGGTGATCTGAGAGGCTACACTCTTTGGAAAGATATAATGTATGTCAGCAGATTACCAGGTAAAGCATTTCCATCTATGAAGCATATCAGCCTGGTTACATCAAAGGAAAATTCACAGCACATGAATAAATCTTGGGGAAGGGTGAAATACGGAACAGCATATGTAACAAATGATTACGTGCACAAAATAAATTAGAACATGGATATGTAAATTTTACTCAGAAGAACAATCTGCAGCATAGCCGCTACAAGGAATCAATCTATTTTATTATTATTTTGTAATTTCAGAAGAGATGAGAGATAAATATCAGAGCCTATAGGTAAGATGCAGATAAAAAAGGCTTGAAAACTGAAATGGGGAAGTAGTCACCCCACCTGGAACTAAGCAAAAATATGGAACAATAAAATTTTATACATACAAGATTCAAAAGCAAGCTCTCTTCCAAGCTGTTTATTAATTAATTAACTAAATTTCTGTTCATAATCCAGAGCCCCAGCCCAACGTGGACAAACAATAGGAAGTTCAGTTCTTTATTGGCAAAGCACTCGGTTACATCAGCAAGGGATATAATTAACACTTCTGCTAATGTTAAAAGAAAAAATATGGTGGACTAACAGGGGCCACCGTATACCAATGTACAGGCTCACAAGAGACTTCAGGGTCTTCTACTAACACAGAGTTTTCCAAACTTTTCATGTTGGTGAAACCATTTCTAGACATGTGTCATTTCGCGACAAAGTAATTCAGTTTTACTAGCAAACGGAAGGTTAAATGAACCCCTATCCAGCCCCGGGAGGAACTCAGGGTGGTTCACAGGATATAATCACAACAACACAAAATATATAATCATAATAAAAACAACACCCCCCCCCCAAAACCCACATTCTAAAAGGGCATTAGATGTCAATCAGCCAGAAACCTGGTTAAGGAGAAAGGGTTTTGCCAAGTGCCTAGGTGCCAGGTGAACCTCCCTGAGGAAAATATTCCACAGATGGGGAGCCACCGCAGAAAAGGCCCGTTGCCACACTCCAGGCCTTTCATGGAGACGGCACTTTAAGAAGGGCCTCAGAAGATAACCTCAGGGTCCAGGTAAGTGCTAATGGAAAGAGGCGGCCCTTGTTGCTGTTGCTTTATGCCCCTCTTGTCAGTGGAGACAGTGGGTGAAGGGATGGAGGAGAGTCCAATGGCAGGACTCTTTCTGGGACCTCTTCCACTTCAGAAACTGCAACCCCTCCCCTGCCTTCAGCCAGTGTGATTAAGAGTGGTGGACTCGTAATCTGGTGGACAGGGTTCGCTTCCCCAGTCCTCCATGTGCAGCTGCTGGGTGACCTTGGGCCAGTCACACTTCTCTGAAATCTCTCAGCCTCACTCACCTCACAGAGTGTTTGTTGTGGGGGAGGAAGGGAAAGGAGATTAAGACTCCTTAGGGTAGTGATAAAGCGGGATATCCAAACTCTTCTTCTTCCTCTACGACCACCTCTTGCCTCATGGGTGGCACTGAACCTCACTATAAATCTTCCACTACCCATCCTACCCACCACTCAAACTCCTGCCCGTTCCTCACGCTGGCTTACAGAAGAATGCCCACAAACTGCTTCCATACTGAAAAAACAGGTTGAAAGCAAAAACCTTTTCTCCTCTAAAATGGAAGGCATACTGGGCTCCAAAGGTCTACTGTAGTTTATTGTAAAAGCTGGAGATAAGGAAGAGGATTCCAAAACTGAGCAGAATCTTTGGTTTGCTCTCTTAGGAGCTCTTGAGATCACTGGATATTTTTCTACCTTCCAAACTTAAGATATTTCACTTCTATGGATTATTTGATGTGAGTTAAGGGAATATCTGTAGGTGAAGTTCTTGCCACACTCCAAGCAATTGTAAGGTTTCTCCCCGGTATGAGTTCTCAGATGTTGAGTAAGGTGACCACTCTGACTAAAACTCTTCTCACACTTCAAACATTTATAAGGTTTTTCCCCTGTATGAGTTCTTAGATGCTGAGTAAGGGAGCCACTGAAGCTCTTTTCACACACCGAGCACTTATAAGGTTTCTCCCCAGTATGAGTTCTCAGGTGTTGGGTAAGGTGACCACTCTGGCTAAAACTCTTGTCACACTCCGAACATTTATAAGGTTTTTCCCCTGTATGAGTTCTTAGATGCTGAGTAAGGGAGCCACTGAAGTTCTTTCCACACTCCCAACATTTATAAGGTTTCTCCCCTGTATGCCTTTTTTTGTGAAAAGTAAGGGAATCTAGGCGACTGAAGTTCTTTCCACACACCAAACATTCATAAGGTTTCTCCCCTGTATGAATTCTTTGATGCTTAGAAAGGGACGAACTGACTGTGAAGCTCTTTCCGCACTCCAAACATCTATAAGGTTTCTCCCCTGTATGTGTTCTTTTATGTATGGTGAGGTGACTATTCTGACTGAAACTCTTTGCACACTCTGAACACTTATAAGGTTTTTCCCCTGTATGAGTTTTTAGA